>NC_137440.1:22508622-23708622 GCF_964374335.1 Astatotilapia calliptera | reverse complement strand
TCGTCCTTTAATTGATGATCATCCTCAGTCTCAATGATTTCTTATGGAGCATTTTTAAATGGTTGAGAGATTTTTATCTTATCCCCCCCCCTCTCAGGTGTGCAGTTACACATGCACATATACTGTACATGAGACATCACTATCAACTCTGTATAGTTTCATAATGCTCCATAAGAATAATCTTAATCATTGAATTAATATCATTGCCTTTCAAAGCGAGCTGATTCCATTCATGGTTATTGGAGAGTATTGCTGCATATATAGAGTTGTAAAGTGTTTTGTGACTCCCCAGAGAGCTGAAAGAACCTGTAAAATTACCTCAGCTGATAGCATATTGTTTAAATCTATATGAACAGCTACTTAAACTAAAATCTCCAGACTGCTGGTGGCCAGGTGCACTGCATAGAGGGTAAGCTGGGTTTTCTGTGCTGGGAAAAATACCTGAAGGCAGATGCTGTGTCTGGTTCTACTGCAATGAGTTTGTTTAGCTACTAAATACTGCATATATGTCGAGGCTATCTCTGTCTGCCTGCTGTGAAAGCGGTGAGATTCCACCAAAACAGTAAAGCTGCAGAGCAGACAGCTAAACAGTGTAAAGCCTTTCATGTTTGAGATGTGGTTAGGTGCATAAGTATCTGAACAATGAGAGTTTTGCTGGTGTACAGCAGCACAGTGGATTTTAAATCAAATAGTTAAGCTGTGATTGAATTGCAGATGTTCAACTTTAATTCAAGCAGTTTAACTAAATATCGCATTCACTGTTTTGGACTTATAGACGTCCCCATTTTTAGGGGCTCATAAAGGAATTGCACAAACTAAAACAATTTTAAACATAAAAATTGTTTTAATGCTTGAAAGAAAATCCTTTGCACACTTTTCTAGAAGTTGTGGGCTTCAGAAAATGCTTCGTTTGCTCCCTTGAGTGTTCTGCCGGGTCTTCACTCAGCCACAGCAGGTCCTCCTTGTTTGTGGGTCTCTCTACCTTCAGTTTTATCTCCAGTAACTGAACAGTATGCTCTATGGGGTTGAGATCAGGTGACGCACATTGAAGAATATCCCATTTGGTTGCTTTGAGAAACTTTTGCATTTGCAGTATGCTTTTGCAGCAACATTTGTTTTCCAGCATTTTGCAGAGTCTGAGCAAAGAGCATAGTGCTGTATACTCCAGAATTCATGCTGCTAATTCTACTATCAGTCCTGTCATCAATAAAGACTAGTGACCTGGTTCCACTGGTTCCTGCTTAATTTGTTATGAAATAGTGAGGGAACAGGCGTCACCTGGACATGAACCTGCTTGTCAGTTAACTGTCCATCATTTTTAGCTCCTAAAAAAAACCAAAGTATTTATTTGATATTTTTATTTTATATTCACTGCTGTGGCGTGCAGAACCAAAATTTGTCATTGTCCAAAAAGATGTGGACCTAATTTAGCGACCGTAAAAGGAACTGAGATTCAAACTGAGAACTATAGACACATTTTTCACTTCAACCAGTGCCAACATCCTGCACACAGCAAGTATGTTATTTGGAAGAGTTTTGTGGTTTGAAACTAGATTAGAACTTGAGTCTGAAGTGTCTGTGTGGTCCTCAGATAACAACTGCAACAGATCACTGTCTTGTTCTGACTCCTTTGATGTCTTCAGTGCCCAAGGCCACAGCTTTCTTACAGGAATAATCAGTGACATTTAACTGCCTTGTATTACAAAATGTACATAATACATCAGCAGGGGTTTGCAAGTGCAGAACAAAGCCTGTCATTCTCCTACAACCAGCAGAGCTTTGTATACAAGCAGTTGGATCCATCCTTTTCCTGAGATGCTGTGAGCCCTTTAACAGTTAAAGAAGGAGTCTGCCATGGGGTTGCCCTGCTACAATATCTTTCACTAAATAAATAAAAAAATAAACTCAGGTACAGGCCCTATATCTGTTCTGTGCTTAATCTTGCACCGTCTCAGGTGAGAATTGTCTGCAGAGAAAAAGGTGAACATTTGTGCCGTACAGGATTCCAGCAGACAAGAGACGATAATGAAACAGCCTCCTCCATCAAAAGCACCTCACTGTGAACTGAATCAGACAGTTGCTGTACAGTACATAGCGCAGACTGTTTCCATTCACCTCGCCAAGGCTCGTCTCCCTGGCAACTAAAAACAGGTTCTGAACTTCACTTCCCTCAGATGCAACCTTGAGAGGAAACATGCTGTCATGAAACAGATATAAAAAAATATCTGTGTGGAAGCTAATCTTCCTGTTATGGAGGATAAAGAATGATACTCACTTACAGAAGTCAGCTGTGAATCAAGTAAAGAGGCAACATTTGGGCTGTGCTGGATTCCAGCGCAACACAATGGATAGTTCAGCAGAGCATTTGGAGGCACTTATCCACATCTGCGAGGGAGCTGCTGTTGTAACAAACAGTATCTAGCAGATGCTCCACTGTTCCCATAGGTGAGAGACCAGTTACACAGCCTATGTCACACAACAGTTTGGTTAGCTTCACTGCGTGTTCAGATGCAATTTTCTCCTCTCATGCACACAACAAATTTCACAAAGACACGAAATGTGTTAACTCCTGCAAACAATGTAGCAGTGCTCCTGCTGTAAAGATGTAGCCCGGTTTGCTACAGCTTTGTATTCTTAGGCGTTCTATCAAAAGTGATCATTGTCCAATCAGATAATGTTTCCAAACACTTTGTTTGTACAGAAAATTTGTTGCTTATCTTGGAGGCATTTTGGAGGTTTCAGTCTTGCTTAAGAGCCACATACACTCTCCTAAGACAGACCCACAAAGGTGATTTTGATGATTTTTGCCAGGTGGTGCCGTGGTTAGCACTGTCACCTCACAGCAGGATGATCATGGGTTTGAACCTGCTAGCCAGCTGGGGCCTTTCTAAGTGGAATTTGCAGGTTTTCCATATGCCTGCATGGATTCTCTCCAGGTACTCCAGCTTCCTCCCAGAAACATCCATATTAGGTTAATTGGTGATTTTAAATGTTCTGTAGCTCTGTCTGTTTTGGCCCCATCATGGACTGGTGACTAGAGAGATTGATTCCAGCCATAGGATATATCTGCTGCATTCCTTACAGCTTAATTGTATATACACAGCTAAGATTATTTTTGCCAGTGTGTAATTGTTGAAAGTGGGGTTTTCCTTGATAATATTAACCTTTTTTTCCAACTTTCTGCACCCACGAGTACATAGACACTGCTCTGGCAGTTAGCCAGAAAAAAAAAACGGCAATTTTTGAGAGCTTTTAAGCAATTTAACCAGTTCATGCGTAATTAATGTAACTTTCCAAAACTGGTCACCTTCAACGGCAACAGGCCGTAAACATGGTTGCATCCTGTGTCAAGTTTCCATGATCCTGCTTTGGCTTAAATCTGAAGCTGCACCCTCGACACTGCAGGGCATTTGACTATACTTGCCACTGTGGTGGTCATGGAGATTATATTTTGTTAATTGTGTGCCAGTGTAAGGCACAATGGGAGACATCCAGGTGTTTTTGTGTGTCTGTTCAATTTCTGTAAGACTCAATAGAAGCCCTCAATAGAGCGAAAGCATGAGCTGTGGGCAAGAATAGTGAGAAGAATGAAGATACAGACAGGAGGAGGGAGCGGCTGACAGCAGTTGGACAAACACTTGACCTTTTCCTGTTTTTCACCACATGCTGCTCCACCTCTCTCTCACACACACACACACACACACACACACACACACACACACACACACACACACACACACACACACACACACACACACACACACACACACACACACACACTTTCAGACAGGCCCTTGGGGTATGTTTAGCCCTAAGGTTGCCATCTGTACCTGCCTGTTTGGTATGCATTTGGCTCTGCCCCCATCGCACTGAAGCCGATTCCCTTTTAGCTGTTTGTGGCTCTAACTGGCAGCACTTAGTCGGGCCCATGACATCACTGTATATTTATACATATGTGTGATCACATATTATTTTGTTTATGCACAAACATACATCTGTTTCCATGCGTTTCCTGTCTTTATTTATGTTTGTAACCCTGTGTGTTCATGTGCGTCTTTGGTTGGTTTGTGCGCTGTAAGATGGATCTTAGCGTGTAGCACTGACTTTCTTGTAGCATCAGGGACTAATCCTTCAGCGTTAGAAGACCAGCTGTTGTGCAGAGCAGCAAGATCGGCTTCATATGTCTCCTGGCTTCGTTTGTAAATTCTCTTAGATCTGTTTCATCACAGAAATTAAAGGGCGGTGGCTCGTATCTGACTAAATGACAAGCACAGTTTTTGTTATGCACTCTGAATTAAGAGCAAGTTGTTATGTGCTTAAATGAATGTTTGCATATACACTGCATGGGTGTGTTTAGCGACATTAGTGGCAGTGAGAGCACCGCTATGTGGCTAAATTGAAACGAGACAATGGATCAGCAGTATTTCTTAATTAGTGTAAGATTTTGAACACTTGCATGGGGAAGGCCTGATGAGAGTGTTCATATCTGCCACTGATTCCATGTCCCGTCAATGATATTTAAAACTTAATTAACAGATGATCAATAGTGTTTACACTGTAAAGCGACTGGGGCAGATTCTAATTAGAATATCCATACATTATTAATGACATTAGCAAGCTCTGAAATTAAAAGGAGACAACTGCCGCATTCAATTAAGGCAGCGTTCGCAGAGAAAATTGGTGGCAAAAGACTGAAAGTGAAAGACAGAGGCTGAGTGAGGCATAGATGAGGGCACAGATGAATGGGAAGAGATAACAATCAAAGTGCAGAACAGTCACAGTCATCTTGAAGTCTGGTGATGTACAATAAGTGAGGAATATACCCGAGACTTAATTAGAATAATTTGTTATATGAATCCCAGAGTAATAATGATAAGTAATATCACAGAGAAGTACAGGGAATGGGAACTTACTCGAGTTAGCCATAAAGCTTGTAGAGGTAAAATATATATATGAGCGCATATACAGGTAATGGTTTGCCTTTGAGCGGCTCGTCACCCAAGGTAATTAAACAGAGCTATGCCATGAAAATCATACCCACGAAAAGTAATTATGATTCAGTGGGACTTGGGAGCGATTTTTATAATTCTGAACCTTAATTCTGTCAGTTATGATAACCCTGTACCGACCAAAGGTTCTGTTAAACTTCACTTAAAGGAAAGACCGTTTTTTTGGTTCTCTTCTTATGTAGAAGGAACAACCTGTGCACCTTTCAAGTGGATGTAGCATCTTGGCACAAGACGGTTGTTCGGTAACGTGCAAAAGTCTCGAGCTACACCTCTTTTCTTTATATTTTGCTTCCAAGGACTTTTTCTTTGGCTGCTTTTCCACTCATTTTCAGGCCACTCCTTGCACCTGACCATTTTCAGAGAAGTGTTTTGTTGTTTGTAAAGCCGCTAAACACTTACTTATGAATCATTCAAGCATATAAAGGCACCTTTAGGCACTTTGTTACTAGCAGCCTGTTGCGAAAACACATTATCTGCTTAACTTTCCTCATTTGAAACTACACAGACATAAAACTGTTTTTTTAACACCAACAATGGGACTCCCAAAGAGCAATTGTCTGAAGCCTTGGCATTTTTTAGCAAGGTGTGCACTGTCTCCTTACAAGATCTTGACAGAAAACAGAACAAAAAACAGCCAACATCCAAAGAAAAGCTTTAAATGTCCTTCAAGAAGCCTGGAGAACTAGTCATAAATACTAAAAGAAATTACAACAGAGTTTGCCAAACGTTTGCCTTGTGTTAGAATAAAGTGGTCATACCAAATATTGCCTTTCAAGCTTATTGCAAATGTACAAACTCTGTTTTCGCTCTATATACTTTATTCCCATTTACCTCTGCTGTACCCACTTCCCATTTTCTTAGCAAAAATAAAGAGATAGAGGAGTGACGCCAGACTTTTGCACAGCACTGTACATTAAATATTCACAATTCCACTATGTGCACCAGTTAGCCAGTAACTGTCAGCGTGTCAGATTTATAGGTATAATCAGTAATAACATCTACACTGAAATCCTTGCTGGTCAGAGCTTCTTTTCTGAAGAGTTAAATATCTGGCTGTGAGTCTATAAGCTTCTTAAAAAGAGGTAAAGCTGACCTACAGGTAAACTAGGAGTACAATTACAAGTGAGTAATTAACCGCTCATGTCATTGTCACTTGGTGACAGTGGGAAGGAAAAACTACCTTTCAACAGGAAGAAACATCAGGTAGGAACAGGCTCAGGGAGGGGCAGTAATTCTTTATGACTGGTTGGGGGTGAGATGAAAAAGAAGAAAGCATTTCATGTTGCACTTTTTAAGTTTCACTACAGCTTGGCAAGTAGTTGGCCAGTGTTTGCAGACGAGTTGGTGTCTTCCACACAACCAAAGCTGTCACCTATCGACAGCCAGCAACCAACCTTTCACCAACCGGTTAGGCGATAAACATTTTTCTCTAGTGACCTGGTTGCTAGGGAGTCACCTGTGTGACCAATGTGATTTTGTTTCTGATCCAGAAACAGCACTGAAGGGTTGATAAACCATCATTTAACAATAATGCTAATACTAAATAATGCTATCATGGTTTTGGCATCTTCCCAGGCAAGCTATTCAAGAGGAATGACCACAACTACACAAGACTCAGGTTGTGATAAACTGTCACTATCCTTTTATTCCTTCATCAGAACCATTTGAACACAGAGTTTGAGCAGTTAAATGAGCCTCAATGCAAAAGAAAGGCTCTGATATCCAAACTTGAAAGCAGCCTTTGAAAACATCTCACTGTAAGTTCATCTGGGATCAACTATTGCCACGTGTGTCACTGGAGAAAGGAAAAAAAAAAACACTTCTGGAGGATGAAATTTAAGAAACTCCAAGTTAATTACAAAAGGAGCTTAAACACTCATAATTAGCCTTTTCTATTGTAGTATTGGGTTATCACAATGTCATGTCAATGTAATTTAAGAGGGAAGTGGCGGAGAAGTGGAAGTTAGAATTCAAAAGTGGCACTTAGTGGCTCAGCTGGGAATCCACTTGGATCAGTCAGTAGCTTTGAGCCCCGACCACTGGTCTCAATAGCTATTATATCATGCCAGGGTAATATACATGGATGTTAAAATTTTAAATGAGGAACCAGCGAGTTGATTTATCAGCCAGTAAATTTCTTTTCTTCAACTTAAACCTACTCGAAGCTCACAACAAAATTGATCAACTGTGACAAAGAAATTGAGACCACGGAAAAGGCAGTTTGCCACTTGGACACTTTGGATAAACAGACATGATATAATGTGCATGTATAAGCTTAAGAGGTGATAGCACCTGGATTTAGCAAATCAGAGCTGTTCCAATTGTCTAGTCTGACTCACAACAGAGAATAAGTATGAAATAAGAAAGATAACGTACATTTTCCAGGAAATTAACTTAAGTTATTTGTGTATTTCTTCTATGATGTTTCTTTCTAGACATCCCAATCTCAGGAAGATAACAAGATAAAAATGAAAATCCAATTAAATCTAAAATTGAAAGACACCTTTTCTACGTTAACCTCATAAAACATTGCTCATTATATCAAATTGCACTTGCAGTGCTCATTGAAACCATGCAGAATACCTGGACACTGAATGTAACCTTCCCGTGAAAGGCCTCTCCAATAATGCTTTTATAATTGGTCCTGCAGAGATTAACAGCGCCCTATTGAAGCAGATCACGCAACCCTGAGGTTTAGATGTAGGATGAATTGCTGACACCGTACAGTGAGAGTAGTAAGCACAGATAGGATTCCCAGTGTCATTCATCAGAGGGTAATAGATGTGCCCAGTAGGGCAGAAAACAAGAGAAAGCAAGCGGCAGCAAGGAGGAGAGAAGCAGGAGGGATACATTCATTTCATCTGCAATGAGAGACAAGAGACACAATATCAAGAAGTTTGAGAGGCCATCTTTCACCGTCTCTTTACCCTGGGCCTGTGGATTGCTGTCTGTGTGTGTACATGAAAGAGAAAGGGTAATTTGATTTTGTGTCCTCTGTCTAAAAAGCTAAGGATTGGGACAACCAGGCAATATGGTCCACTGACCTTCTATTTTTACTCAAACGTCCAGCCTTGAAACACTAGCTTCCTCTCAGATTTACTTTGTCTGCAGCAAAAAAATATTGGTATGTGAGTACATATACAGATGCGACACACACACACACACACAAACAATTTCATCCCTCACCCTTCGTAATTAAGCCTTCATCATTGATTCTGGGGGCGTTTTGGCCGTGTAACCTAATACCAGCAGAAACATTTCTTGCATTCATAACACAAGCGGGTGTGTCTGTCTTATTTGCTTTGTGTGAGCGTGTGCGTTCGTGTGTCAGCGTGTGTAAGCGTGGGGTCGTGTTTCCTTGGATACAGTGATGGGCTCTCAGACTGCTTGTAGCGGTCCATTAGAGATCAATGGGATCCCTGCTCCTAATTCCTACTATCAGGCAGCCTCTGATCCTTATCTGCTGTGTGGAAAATGCAGTCAAAGTCATTTCATCTTGGCACATACACACACACACACACACACACACCATGCATACAGTATGTGCATGCAGCATGAATAGCCTGCCAGACATGGTTACTATTCATTTTATATGAAGATATTCTCACCCACACATATAAATCTTCCTGGAATCAGGTGTATGTGTGTGTGCTGAATGAGGAAGAGATAAATGTCTACTGAAGTCTTAAGCAGAGATCATCATTGCTGTGAATAGGACCTGAGGTGATGGCTGTTAATCTGTGAAAGCTAAAGCTTCCGAGCTCAGGATGTGAAGCTCAAACACACAGTAATGCTCGCATGAATATGGTGGGTGTAAATATACTTTATATGAAACACAGTATATAGTACCCTTAAAATTCACAGTGAAATTAAAAAGTGGTGCTTATGGTATGCACATTCTCACAGTGATCTTGGTTTTAGGAATTCTCATTGTTCCTCAGAGCTCAATGCTACTGGGTTCAAATCTCCTGTGATGAGTTTGTGTTACGTTTCAGTTTAGAAATGGACCAAAATGCAGAAATCAAAGCAGGTAGATGAACAAAAGGCAAAATTTTATTAGATTGAAAGGTGAAGTCCGGAATAACCAAGCAAAACAAGTTTAAATATAAATCCAAAAGCATGCAGGAAGCCCGGGCCACAGAGGACAAACAGGGTAAGATAAACAGGCACTACAATAAAGGACAAGGGGAAAACTAGACTATTTATTCACAGAACAGTGACTGGAAAGGTGCAGAGATGTGAGGAACGGGGTACAGTTGAACATAATCAAAACTATAGCTGGAAGTAAAACAAAAAGACACAAAAAGAATCTAGAATAAAACAAGAAAATGAACAGCTACCTGAAACAAGAAGAGCTCGAAACTGGAATAAACTAAATCACAACATAACATAAAATTAACAGAACACTAGATCAACGAGCGATTGTGGCTCAAGAGTTGGGAGTTTTCCTTGTAATTGGAAGGTTGCCGGTTCGAGCCCCGGCTTGGACAGTCTCGGTCGTTGTGTCCTTGGGCAAGACGCTTCACCCGTTGCCTACTGGTGGTGGTCAGAGGGCCCGGTGGCGCCAGTGTCCGGCAGCCTCGCCTCTGTCAGTGCCCCAGGGTGGCTGTGGCTACAATGTAGCTTGCCATCACCAGTGTGTGAATGTGTGCGTGAATGGGTGGATGACTGGATATGTAAAGCGCTTTGGGGTCCTTAGGGACTAGTAAAGCGCTATATAAATACAGGCCATTTACCATTTAACAGTGAAAACAAATGGAAAACTCTTCAGTAATAACTCAAAAGTCCAAAGCAACTGGTCCCTGACCATTAAGGTTTACATGTTCCTCCTGTGCTCCTGCAGGACCACAGAGTGAACATGAAAGAAGATTTTAAATCGGTCATAGATGTGGATGAGAGAGTCTGCAGCTGTCTGTCACTATGTTAGTGCTGAAGGACACAGAATGTGTAATTTCCATGCTTTTGTGTACACAGTAATGCAGTATGGGAAATTTATATGTAGCTGGCCAAATGTTTTAATACAAATATGATTTCACCCAAAACACAGACTTTATTGTTAGATATACAGTATCTCTCTGTCAGTGTGACATATGGGCTAAATACTGTACTTCACAAAATCATATCAATCCAGCCTTTAACATCCTAAAAAGGAAAACAAATCATCCTCCAATAAGAGGCAGCATTAGGGAATCTCAACCTGATGGATTGCAGTAAGTGTCACAGAATGACAGTGTGGAAGGAAGACTGTGCACTCTTCAGGAAGCAAGGACTCAAAATGCAGCTTTAATGCTGTTAATTCACAGAGTCCCAACATTTGCAGTGTAGGAGCAGGGAATGCGACGATCAGGAAGAACACACATTTTTCCCTAGCCACTGGAGGTTGCCAAGGCAGACGGGTATCTGGGCCTGTGTGACTGATGCCTTAGTTGTCGTGACAGTGACAAGTTTCCATTGTGTTTCTATTGCTAAACTCAACTTGCATTATGCGCAGGTGTGTCACCAGCAGTGTTGGGTAAGTTACTTTATTTTTTTTTATTTTTTTATTTTTTTTATTTTCTTCTTCTTTTCTTATTTAATTAGTTTATCAAAATTGTAAGCTAAAAGCTGTACGTTCACTTCTATCCACACAGAAATTTAATGTATTTATAACAAATTATTTTATAGTAATAAATTATTTAATATTATGTTCCCAGTAGCTATATATAACACACAGAAAGTCTGATGATTTTTATGTCCTGTAATTATACACCATATTTCCATATTTAGGAGCATAATCACTTAAATAAATATACCAAATAAACCACAATACATTGGCAATATTTTTTTCACTAAGGAATACAGCTGAATTGTTTATATTTGAAAGTATGTTGTATTAGAAAAGAGGGATTACATATGTGGAAAATGGATCAAAACAATTCATTTATTTTGGGTAAGTTACTTTAATTTCCCACGTGTGGGACTAATAAAGGTTATCTTATCTTATCTTTAAAATAGTAACTTAGTTACATTACTAGTTACTTCTATCAAAAGTAACTCAGTTACTTCAAGTTACTCATTACTTTCAGAGTAACTAGTTACTAGGGAAAGTAACTTTGGTTTTTCTCAGAATTCTCTTGTTAATGTGTTGCTTCCGTAACTGGATACCCAGCCAGACTGCCAGTCTTCTAGCTTGCTTACTTGCCACAAGTGCACTGTGCCACCTACCAATAGAAAGGAAAAAATAATGTGCACATTTCCACGAGAGAAATCCCACGCCTGATTCTATCCTAGCCTGCTTTTTACATCCAACACAAAAACTGCAGTCGTGGTGCTTTGATTGTACTCAGAACTCTGAAATTCTGCCTTCTGAATAGGAAGATGTAGGTAACACCAGACTGCAGATGAGCTGCATACAGGGCTGGACTGGGACAGAAAATCGTCCCGGGCATTTTGACTAGAGACCGGCCGCCATTATAGGAAAAATCATAAAGCCTTTGAATGAAAATAAACACTGTTGTGACAGTGATGTACACTGTTCTGATGGTATATATGTATCAATCTATCAATTGTTTGTTGCCTCAGATAATAAAGACTCAGATAATTATTTTTTTAAAAGTGAGACATTTTAAATGAGAATAAGAAAGTATTTCCTTCTGCCCCCCTCTCCCTGTTAATGCCCTACCTGCCCCCCTGGCAACACTTTGCTAGACCCGCCCCTGCACAGTTACCAGCTGTCAGCTACCTAAAAAAGGATCCTGGGGTTATTTGTCTCTCAGAAACAGTTCATAACTTCCCTTCAACTCATTCATGTCACCTAAAAGGTAAACCTGTTTCTCCATCACAGCTCTGATGATCCAGTAAGGACATCTCCTGGTTTCATCTTCATGTTTCCCTCTCACCACATAACCAAATCATATCATGACCAGCAGCTTTACAGCTGTGGCTCCAGCAAACATCAGCTGATACTAGAAATTAATATTAAATAAATTCTAACAACAGCTGATCAAGCTTAAACGTGCTGCTGTTGTTTACCGCGACATCCGCTGGTTTCTTCTTTCTGGCGCAAAGTGGGCGATAAACAAACAAGAGAGACGATCAGCTGATCATTGATCAGTTTCATGATTGAAGTAGCAACAGGAGAGAGAGGGGAGAGAATGAGAGAAGAAGAGGCAGCTGTGCAGCGTAAACACAGAATAACTCCAGCTTTGTGCCTTTTTCATTGTAGCTGAATTACGGGAAAAACTGTTCCTTTTCACCTCAATATGAAACGCGTAATATTTTCTCTGAATACCAGACGGGACGGTTGGCAAATCTAATAACTTATGAACAAAATAAAGTTCAACATCAGTAACATCATAGCACCACCCAGCTGTATAGAAACTCCGTCATGCTAGCTAGCACGCAGTACGAAAAAGTCAGCATAACGAAAATAAACTCCACCTAAACTTGGTTCATATCTGACCCAGATAGACTGCAGGTCGTAACTTCTTACCTGAAGTTCAGTTCACCTGACACTCGGACCGGCGGCTGCCTCGGGTCTCTCCTCTTGCCTCCCTTTTCCTTCATCCACCTGCTGGCTTCCTCCACTTGCTAATGTTATTGAATCTGTGGAAGCTCCGCGATAGCCATCACACGAAGTAACGAGTAACGAGCCTATCTAAATCCCAGTAACGAGTAACGCGTTCCCGGTTTTGGCATAATAACTAGTTACCGTGCTCGTTACCACAATAATAACGTAGTTACTGTAACGCGTTACTTAATAACGCGTTAGTCCCAACACTGGTCACCAGAATCTGGAAACCTGTGTAAAAGTATCCCAGTTCCCTTCGAGTTACTCCAACTTGCATATTCAGGCTTGTGTAAGGGGGATTTGACGTTTATATGCGAAAGAGACAAAAATGGGATACTTCAAATTCAATCTAGTTTTTCACTCTGTAAGCTATTGTCTACATATAAAAGCAATTTTGAACTCCGAGAACTCTGCATGCAAACAACTGCTGTCACCTGAGATTTATGTAGCTTGAAGGATTCCTAAACTCTGCACCAAAGTTTCTGTATGGATCCGTTTCCACGTGTATGCTTGTCGGTGTGTACCGTTTCCTTATCAGCTGCAACTTTCATTGTGGGCCTGCTGTTGTGCCTGTGCACTGAGGGTGTAATTTGAAGAGGTAGGTTACTGTTAGGGTAAAGCGATACAGCAGTAAACAGCATTGTTATACGGGAAGTGGTGGGATAACGGAGTGGTCTAGATTTCACAGATGATCTCCAGCTGCCGTTATCGCATGGTGTAATGAAACCTTTACTGGCCAGAAACAACGGGGGACATCCTCTCTCCATCTCTCCGTTCTTTTTTCTCATCTCTTTTGTCCTCGTCTTGTTCTATCACAGCGTCCCTCCGTCTTGTAATCATTCTTCATCCACGTTTCCTCTTTTTTTCCATCTCTTTTTCATGTATCTCGTCTATCACCCCCCTTCTCCTAACCTTTTTCCATCACAATCTTTTGTTTTTTATTTTCTTCTTTCCTCAACTTATTCCCTTCATCGCTGGTATAATTTGAATAAATCCCCTCCTTTGTCCTTCACTCCTTTTTTTCCCTTTTTCTGGCAGTCGTTTTAAAAGATGCTGTCTTATTATGGGATGCAGACAGAAGATAAACACCAAGAAGAAATACCTGTTTTTCTTTTAAAAATCGCTCTGAGTTCATCTCGAGCAGTTCACTGCTGCCTCTTTTCTCCTTTCAGCAGCTCAAAAGACTTATTTTGTGGACAAGTTATCAACCTCTGTGAAAATGCCAAGCGCATTTTTGTAAAATTACCACATAGCTTCATCTTTGGCGGTGCAGCAGAAGCAGATGTGAGCACAAGCTTCAGAAGAGAGAGAGAGACAAAAAAAAACCCCAACACCCTCAAGATTGTCTGCGAGGCTTAAATCTGGGATTTTGCAAACAAAACAATCAGCCAATTTGGCTAATAAACAGACTTTCACAATAAGGCTTGCTGTTTTTGTTGATTTTCGCTCTCGGTGTGCTTTTGAAGGCCCCAAGAGGTCTTGGAAGTTTGAGATTAATTACTTTTCTTTTCTGGTCGAGCAAATTAAAGAGCTCAGAAGCAGCCCTCGTCACCTAATCAGCTAATCAGCTTCAGCGTCCCCACCACCTCACTCCCTCCTCTCCTGCCCCCAGCCTTATCAGTACAGTGCATTTGACACTCCTTTGAGCTCTCTGAAGATCAGTCCATCACACAGGCTAACGCCACAAAAACGCTGCTCTTTCTCCCACTTGAAAAATAGATTAATTGATAGAATTTTTCTTTGAAGGAGTGCCTTTGCGGCCCTGTAAACAGGGCCCATTCTCGGCTTGCATGTTTGCAGGCATTATTTGGACGCTTGGGTGGCAAAAAAGTCTCAGAGGTCTGCTGGTCGAGCGGCTGGTGTTGAGCCCCAGGGCAGTGAAGGGAGGCAGGCACCGAGGACTTGGGAACTCCCCCCCCTTCCCTTACTCCGCGCCCTCGTCGGAGCAGAACAGCAGCGAGCTTTCACAGCCGAGAAACCACAGAGACTCGACAGGCTGATAAGAGTGAAACAAGCCATTGAGTCTGGTTTAAAGAGAAGTTTTTCATTCCTATGTAAGTGTGGGAAAGAGTTATGCCATGGGAAACAGATATGCGATGGGAAAAATGTCTTTGGTGCTGAGAAACAAGTGACTATGTAAAAAGAACTTTAATTAAATACTGACTCTTGATGGGATTATTTTGAGTTGCTTAATTCACTGACTCATTTCCCCCCTTTAGCCTGACCTTGAGTTGCCTTTACTGCACCCGACCTCCTCCTCATCTGATAGTAGAGATGAAGCAGTCGGCACCATCCCTCCGTCGCTCTTCATCTATCTGTCTTTCTCCCTTTCACTCTCTTCCTCCACCTCTCCATCTGTCGCAGGCACCCCGTTTCTCTTCTTCTCTTGTTACCTTGCGTTTTTTTCCTGCCATCTATTCTTCCCTCCTTCCATCTGTCCTGACCCCATTAAGCTCAGAACAAGAGTGATGAAAACAAGAACCCGTTCTTTATCGCCCTGCCCCAATTTTCATCTCATTCCTAATCAGCTGATCCCAGCATTCCCCCCATTCAGCTCAGTTCTCGACATCTCTTTTTTGTGTATATCATTGCTTTAAGTGCATACAAGTGTACGTGTGTCCATCTTCAGATAGATAAACCACTTTTGTCACTCTCTTTCATTCTCTTCCTCTACACACAATAAGCCTCGCAGGCTGAATGATGCTGTCTTTCTCTTTCTATCATGTTCTACAGCGTTGTGTCACAGTCTGTTCTACAAAAGTAGTTTTCACATCACTATTTTCTAGATTGGTCAATTTTCTCCCTGACGAGAGAGCTGAACGTGTACCCTGTGCAGACTCTGGTGCCATATTGGCACACAACTTGAAAGTCAGATCACAGCTTTGGCTTAGTTTCCTGTAAAATCAAGAAGAAAACACATGACAATCACCCCTTTTCATCTTTTGTGTTTTAATCCAGCGAGAACAATTATCCTATACAGTAAAAACACAATTCTCGCTGCTCTCCAGGGTTCCTTGCTGATGAGCTTTGGAAATATCTTTGCATCTCTAGCATTTTGCCCATTGTAATGTCTTCATTGTTGTCACACAGTGTAAATTTCCCCTGAATGTACAATCAGTTGCTGTGGTTAATGAATACAGCTTCCTTCTCTGACCTTGGCAGAGATGAGTGTGTCCCTATTGCCCACACATGCATGATTACACACACACATGCACACACAAACATCTGCACAAGCCCATTGAGTGCCCTCCCTGTCAACACAGCGAGGTAAATGAGTCTCGCTCAATAGTCCCGGCCTCTAGTGATACAAATTATCGTTGTATTCATGAGCTGGCGGACCTGTTACAGCCAAATATCGGCTCTCTGGGCGTGCTGCTGGTACTTACAAGTACAAATTGTGTGTGTTTTTTTTAGCTAATCGATGTATTGACCAGTCTATAACAGGAAAGCGAGCATGCGTCTGCGTCAAACACACTACTCTCCAGAAACTGTCAGCGTCCGGAGGTCAACACGAATTATTTATGTAATGTAGCTATTGAATAAGCTTATATTTGTTAAGCTGCAGAAGCCGTCATTTACAGGAAAGTGTGTTCCCCACTAACTACACCCTATGGCATTCATCTGTCCATCGGGTCAGGAGTATTTGTTTGTTTAAGGAATAGCCATTTCAGGAGGCAAACAGAGCGTGGACATTAGCTATTTATAACTCCACATGAGTATTGGTGTGCCCGCTGGACATAACAGCCTGTGCTTATGGAAAGCTGTATATCACTGCATAGAATTAAATGAGACACAGAATCAAAACATGTGCTCACATCGAGTGTGCGTGTCTAAACGGTAGCCAAAGTTCAGCGTGTTTTCAGCTTTCTTTAATGCCCAGAGCGACTATGCCCATATGGAAAAGAAATAGTAAAAACATATATGATTTACTCATAAAAGTGGCCACTTTCTCATTACTTTCATATTTTTTTTTAGTAAGTATACAAAACATACAAGTTTCATTATATAATTTTTCAAGGGATCTTATATGTTTTCACTCTTCATACAAGTTTCATACTAGACAGATAAAAACTTTATAAGATTTATATATATCTTTTCCATATGGGTGCGGCCATGCATTATTGAAAATTTAAAGTATCACACCATAAACAGTCACTGTTTACTTCTGAGATATTCCGTGTTTTATTGATCACACATCAGCATATCAGAAATCTATACGTTACATGAGAAGCTCTGAAAAGTGAGATGACCTCATGTAGAAAAAATGCACCTCTACTTCTACTTCATTAAACTGATGCCAGTTTATTTACAAACAGCTCTCCCTTCCATAGACCTTGTGGTTAAAGTATTTGCCAGTGTTGGTCTGTGGGTTCGTATTTTGGATCTGATTTGGGCTCAAAAATTTACATTTTTGAGTAAGAAAACAAACCAACCCCTCTTATTTGTTTTCATCACGGACAAAAAGCAAGTCGAGTGCCCAGTGAAGTCACAACCTCTAAAAAAAAAAACCCTCTGGGGTTGACAAAGTAAGCTGATTAGGATGCCAAAAAACTAAAGCTCCTTGAAATGCCACTTGAGGCTGGCTCCAGGAGTGAGCATATCGACTGATTCTCATTTTAAAACATCCATTGTTAAGTTTGAGTTTTCCATCTCTTTAAGTCAGGAGTCAGATTATTATTTTAAGCAGTGGTGGATCTCCCAAAAATCACCTCAAACAGAAATGTTTCCAGAAATCACTCTTATTATCCTTTTAAAGACTGCACTTTGTCCATTAGTCTGAGCTTAAAGCTGACTTTTAACATGCCTGAACTGAATTCCTCAGTTTTGATGTGTTATTTTGACTGAAATTTGAAGTTCTTCAGCCTTACAGGCTTTAAAAAAAACATTGACAAGATATGTCCAACTGCAAACAAACATCTTTTTTATTTCTACCATGAATTTTTAATAATTGGTGTTTTTCTAATCGTAGAACCTCCCCAGCAGGTACAAAAGTGAGTTTTACTACCTTGACTTCTTCAAAAAGTGAAGTCTGTGGCCTAGTCAAGGAGACACTACAGCACATTTACATTGGACTGAAAAATGATGAAGAAACTCTTTTTGGCTTATGTGCCAGACAAGCAATTTTTCATTCAGGCGAGTGAGTGGTATCTTTTAGTCAGGAATCTAGTTTACCTTAATACGTCCGTATTTTTTGTAGCAAAGAACACTGAGCTCATCAGATTGGGGGCCTTAAGAAATAGCAGCTGAAGCAGCCTGTTTGAACTAAAGGGCTGCTTTGTTTTGTTTTTTACTAACTGCAAATCATACAAAGATATGCCAGCAGGGCCTTAGAGTAAAAATAGAGACCTGAAAATGACATGTTCCCTTTGAAAATGTGTGAATTTATTCACGCCTGTTTTCAGCTTTTCATGACTTCTTTCTACAGATATTTTTCATGCAGTTCTGAAGACCACCATTCTATCTCAGGCTACTTCTGCTCTCGCCCATGACTCATCTTCCATCCTTGTCCTCCAGTACCCCAGCATTCGTGTCCTTTATATTTTAAGCAACTCCATGTTTTACTTCTCTTGAGATCACTTCTGACTCATCAGATCTGTTTCTGCGCACCTGGGCGTGCATCAAATATGTTTTGAGACCCTCTTTTTTGTATTGACAACCAGTCTTTAGAGTATAGATAAATGGTAGTCACCTGACTGCCACCGCGGTGCTCGTAAGTCATTCATCAATGCTAATTTGGTGAGCAAATTTTCTCCGTGAACTCAGCAGGCAGATGAACAGAATTGAATTAGCACTGATGTGTCACCAGTCAGCCGTGTGAAAAATAGATGAAGTGAAATAAAGGTTAAGGGCACGTTTGCATGTCATTGAAACACACTTTACAGTGTTTAAACATCAGCTACCAAAACGATTATACTGCAAATGTTGGGATCACTTTGAAAACTCTCTAAAATCAAACATTTAAAACTGCAGCAGGATGATTTTGTAGGGAAAAAAAGTATTCGATAAACTTTACTTTAGCACACTTAAAGAGGGACATCTTGATTCGATTAAAAATAAACCACACACAAACACAAAAGTCTGACTAAAAAACAATGTGGAACATAAATCCTCCTTTATGGTTATCCACTCGGTTAAATACCGCTGTTTATGACGTCAGTGTTTATGTCTCATGACCAACTGTGCATATTTGTTGATGGAACATTTTGGATAAAAACCGAGCGGCCAAAACCAACTTTGCACTGGGGCGGCACCCACCATGGTTCGAGCCTTAATGACGGGTAAATCAATAATTTCTCTGCAAACACTAGCAGTTGTCTTTCAATCTGCTCGTCGGGAAGGTTAGCTCGGTTCAGGAACATCGACGCAGCAATCTTTTAATTAAAATTCTTTGTTTTGGGTAAATGCTGCTGAGAAAGGTTTATAAAATAGGGGCACATATTTCTTGACAATGGATGAAAAGACTTTCATGGAGTATGAGTGTGTTACCGTGTTTTGTCAGAAGAATAGGTTTGTCAAGGCTGTCGTGAAGTCACGCTGTGAGTAATTTTATTGCTAGTGTTTTGTACAAAAAAACTACAAAAAGTCTACATGTGGTTTTGTGCAGTTATTAAGAAATCATGGGTCTGCAAAAGAAGAAAAAAAAGACTTGAAAAATAACTAACTGACAATGCCGAAGTCTTATACTTTATTTTCCTGCCATGAGGGGGTCGCTTCACGTACAGTCCTTTTACCAAACAATGATTCTTTCCCTGTTTCCAGAAGTTATTACCAAATCCTGTCCTTTAATAACTATTACTACACATCTTTGACAAGGTACATTTTAATCTGTTTAATGATCATAAGATATTTTTTGATCACCCTGCAATAACAATGCAAACATAAATGCACAATTTTGAATCTGTGGATACTTTTTAGACATGGCATGGAGGCTATTTTAAAGTTGGATTGACTTAATAACTAACTTTCATATTATGTTCTAAAAAATTTGAGTTAATAACTTGAAATTTTCAAGTAATCCTGATATTTTGACTGCTGGTTGGCAAAATTTTCTCTTTTTTGTGGTGGTAACTAGCTTCCATATCTCAGCCTTTGTATGGAAGCAACCTATGTTGGTGTTACAAAACAGTATACATTATTGATGTCTGCCATTTTTCTTCTTTGCAGGCTAATTATTCTAACACAGGTAAGGCATGACAGACTGTTCATAGCTTAAAAAGACTGGCTCGATTGTGTGCTGCGTGCGTCTATTTAGATTTTCAAAATTTGGTACCGTTTCTGAAATATTCAACTTTTTCTGGTGATAAAGTCTCATTGACTTTGAATGGAGAGCCACCAATTTCTCACCTTGCCATTAGTGGCACGTGTTATTTCCCCCTTTATATTGAAGATTGTGAGCTCAAGTACAGCATGGGATATTTCACACATCAGAATTTTTTCAGGAATCCTTTTTTTCCTTATAATCTTAGTCAGAAAACTAAGCAGTACAAAATTATTACATACTGCAGAGGGACAATTTTACCACAACAAGGTAAATGTCCCTGAACAGTGAGGGTGAGTACACTTTGAATACAAAAACTTGACAGAAATCATTATGACCCCTCGGAGCAATTCTATAATGCAGTAGGGTAGCTGCTATCTCAGGTACAGTAAATTTGTAGCCTATTAAAGAAGCTGCCAGTAGCAGCAGTTCAGTTTCTCCAGTAATTGAAGTCTAGTTTCTTTATATTTTCTTTTTAAGAAATGGTCCATCGATTTATTGAAACATATGCAAACCTACATAAATACTGTACATCAAAAGGCAAAAACAGCACAGATTTGAACAAGCTTGGAAATCAGTATTTGGTATGACCACCTTTATTCTTCGGTACAGCCTGAACTCTCCTAGCCAATCTTTGTCTTTAGGAATTGTTCTCCAGCCTTCTTGAAGGATATTCTGTCAAGTACTTGGGGGACACAAGCACAGTGTCCAGGATAGCCTCGAGGACCACAGCAGCATTAAGGCCATTAAACACCGAGTGTGTAGCAAAAAAACAACATGAAAAAAAAAGCAGTGAAAATAAATTCCACCTTAAGCAATGATGACGAGCTGGTCCTCATATTTCTAATGAAGAAAAAGGAAGAAACTGAGATTCTGGGTTTTATTTATTTTTACCTAAGAAGCCAACTTCTCACAGATTCCCTCATCCTCTACTTCCCTGTTTCATTTGCAGCCACCTTCCCCACCTTCCCCATCTTAACCATGTCCTATTAATGCTGTTATCAGAGAGCGGTCATGAAGCCAAAGGCAGATGCCCAGGGCTCAATCCCTGGATAGTGCTGCTTAGACTGAGATATACAGTTTGGGATACCATGTGTGAGATATGATGCGGTTTTATGCCATATTGCCTTGCAAGTGTCCAAATTACACACAGGGTGAACATAGAGAGCTGTTAGCTGACAGATGGTTGTAGCACAAATCTGCATTCAAGTCAGTAGGGGCTTCAGGCTTACAGCTCTTCAAGCTCACACATGACAAACAATAATGTGTGCACAGGCTGTGTGTGAATATATGCACCTGTGTATATGTGTACGTATATATATATATATATATATGCTTCAAACTTGGTATTCAATATGTGTAACTCAGCATTTTTGCATGCTTGCTATCAAAAATTCATGTCCGTCTTTGGTGGTGCATGTGTGCCTGCGCGAGCATCTTTTGGCTGTTTGCTGGGCATAGATTCAGCAGAATGCCACTGGAATGAGAATAAGTGTGGCTTTGCCATGGCAACAGAGGAATGCCAGAGGAGACGGGAGCGGCAGAGTCAAAGCCCAACGCTCACCACAGCAGGGGAAGAAGAACGAAGGACCTGATTAAACACCACCATCTCCCCTCCTGGAGCTTCCAGCCTCCGCCCTTTTTATCTTCCATTTCTATCTGCTGTGAGACGCTACAAAGTGAATGCCGCTCAGTCGCCTGGAGATTTGCGTAGGCACAAACCTCATTACAAGCAGAAACGCAGTTTATGCAGATTTATTATATATATATATATATATATATATATATATATATATATGAAAGAACGCTTGCAAGCTCAATGACACAAAGCAGACGCAACAGCATGCCAAAAATACAGTTCTGTACGGTGAGCTGAAGCATCAAGGTAGATGTTGTCAGTCTGATGGGTGATTCACAGTTTAAACTTGTCTGCTGGTTGCATCAAGGAAATCTTTGATTGATTCATTCGGTCAGAAGTGTTAATGTCGAGTGCTGTACCTACATGCAGCACGCTACTCTGATAAAATGACGTGAGTGATAGTTTTCCATGTACCTTAATGTACTGAGCTCATCGCTGGTTTGGGCTTATAGCTGCTTTCTACTTCTGTTTGCTTTTTCATAGTTTTTAAGGGTCATCAGGGAGGTTTGCACCTTTTGTCCTTTTCACTGAGGCGGCAGAAATATATGGAGGGGTCAGGGAGTGGGCAGCTGAGTGTCATCTCAGATCCTGAGAAAAAAAAGCAAAAATCTTAGCCTTGTCCTAGTCTGATCAAATTTTACCATTGGGCATTTCACAGGAGGCTTTTTTAGTTGTTTATTTATTCATTTTCACAAAAGTAGATTTATTTATATCTACATACTGCTGGCAAAGTGCTTTAGACTTATTTAATCCTACTTTTTTTGCAGTGTGCGTCACCAGCCCCGCTTCTCTCCTTTCCAATGCTGTCCTTTTTTTGGACTTAAGACCATGAAAGAAACAGCCCCCTCCCCCACCAACCCCCCAACCCCGAGGGCAGTCCGGCGATATTAGCTGAAAGAAATTAACAATGCCGTCAAATTAAAAAAGATCACTCCGCGACCTTGTAAAGACAATTATAGCTGTTCATTCTGGCCACGCTGATGAGTTTCTTGTAGGTTCATCATCATAAGCTAAATAAAGTGGGGATGAGATCAAAGCCGGTGAGCCTGATGCTACTTTAATGTAATTCATATTGACGTCTGTGATGTAGTGACCGTGGAGAGACAGTTAAGGATCGGAGCTAAACAAGGTCCAACTCAACAAATAGTTCCTCGCATTTCCTCCCCTTATAGTCGGTCCTGTCAAAAAAATTATCCATATCAATTAGTCTTATCATGTCTATATTTAGTCAAGCAGAGTTTGAATTTCCTGGTAATTACACGTGGCAGTGTTTCATCTTCACACTTGCAGGGGTCAATAAAAAAAGTTTTGCTGCGAGTTTTTCGTCGGCAGTGCGATCAGAAATCTCTCTGAATGATTCTGGCATAATATGAATGGAAATATAATTTATTACATCCCTCCTCCACTCGGAGATTTCAGTGAGCACACGTACATAAAGGAGAAAACATTTCTGGAAATTGAATGGGATCCTTGCGATGATTTCATGTCCTCAGCTTACAGTCTCTCTCTCTCTCTCTTTTTTTTTTTTTGGTGCACCCTGTAATTTCACTCGTAATGTGAGAGTGATCGAGTTGTGATAATAGCACGTTTTTATTTCATATGAGACAGGAAGACTCATTACAGGCCCTGACATGTTTCTCGACAGGGGAGAGCAACGCTTCCTGCCATCTCCTGCATCTCAACAGTTGTCAGTCTTACATTTCCCTTTCATCATCAGTTCCATCTTGATTTTCATTAGTGCCAGGGCACCAACTCTCAGAAGTCATCCAAGCATTGCTAAGTATAAAATAGAGAGCTGTCTTAGCTGTGAGGTGGTGCATTGTGATTTCAAACACAAACAAACTCATCTATTTGCTATTGCCGCAATGCATTAAGTAGCACTCAAAAGGGTGGAAAAAGCAGCACAATTAGACTCTTCATTAGGTAACAGTGGGAGTTACTGTAGAGCTATAAGGAAAACTGAAAACTTGGCAAAACCTCAAAAGAAAAAAAAAGAAAACCTCTAGATCTGTTTGCAAACTGCAGCTTGTGTAAATTGGTGTTCGCTTTAGAAGATTGAGAAAGATGAAAAGATATGATTAAATGAAATCTCGCAGGAGCTGAGAGAGCCCATTTTGAAGCCTGGATTTTTGTTTTTTATCACGGCGTCAACAGTGCACCTATAACATCAAGGAAAGATTAAACAGGGAGGCCGTGTTGCCAGCAGCATCTGAGCCTCCTTATTTCTACCGAATGTCCTCTGAATCAAAGCCAAGTCTCGTCTCTGTGGGGTTTACAATAACATGAATCCTGGCCTTAATAACCCGCGCAGGTCAGCACAAGCACACATAGATTCCTCTATCCCTCTCCTTCTCCCGACCCATTTCTCAGCTTCGCTCCCCGGAGCATTAAAACAGACAACGGACCTTGGTTAGGTCATGGCCAACACAGACCTCATTTGTCACAGAGGATGAACATCTATGAAACTGGATTGTTAATTATGAGAGCAGAATAAAGACATATGAGTTATGAAGAGACACAAACACACTTACACACACACACTCACACTGAAGCACCAGTCTATACCTTGCAAACAATACTACAACACATGTATGTAACCTCACAGTAACCTTAAAGGCTGTCCAGGCCCTAACATATTCTGATTTACTTTATGGGGACTCGCTCTGTGTCCTCACAACATGGGTAATATTGTACGTGGACCACACAAACACAAGCGCAGCATGCCATTAGGAGCTGGATAAAGATGCATGGGAGCTTTCAGTTTCATAACTCATATTATATTGCATAATAAATGGATCTCAGACTCCTCAGTCTAAGTGGGATTAGTTAACTGATTAACACAAAGAGGACTCTGTGCTGTTTAGAGGTGGTGCGGTGGCTCAGGCTGAAGTTGAATACTGGAAATCTTATTGAAATTAAGTCCTTATTTTCAGGAAAAACACTGTAAGCTGGATTTTTTGTTGAGGGGAGGTCATTCAAGTGTGTCTGCTACGTCAGACCTAGGTTATACTAAGATTCAACCCTGAAATGCTGTTATCATGGTGATTAAGAGAAACAACGTTTCTGCTTTAGCAGAGTCTTCCAATTATGCATCCTTATGAAAATTTACATGAATCACCTGGATTTTTGTTAAAATGAGTTTAATAAGTGGAATACATTGGACCCAGACTTCCAAAGTTGAGCTGCAATCTTTTTTTTTTTAATATTATTAAGACAAAGTGGAAACTCTGTACTAAAAATACTGTAACCGTGGAAACAGTTACCTTGTTTGACTTTTAAACTTTCTTTTGAAGCTTCATATCGTCTTCCCACAAACGTAAGGATGTATTTTTGAAAGGAGGAAGGATTTTGTGTGTCTTCGCTTTTATTTGAAACACTGAAGGGACCTTTTATTTGTCAGTATGAACAGGAGGACTGATTACACCAAGCAAAAAAACTACATAAATATTATATTAGCTGCACTGTTTCAAGACAAGAGAAGTTCAAACCTTGTTTAATTTGTTTGTTGAATCTCATCTAATTTTGAAGTTAGACGGATTCAGAGAAACACTTTGAGGCATACTGATGCCATCTGCCAACTGCGTCTATCCCCAAATTAGTGTGTGGAACAGCATCCAGCATTGATTGCTTCAACCTTTAAACCTACATCCATTAACAACGGTCCTGCACCTCAAAGCACCGGAAAACATGCTAAAATGCTTGGATACGACTTTTCTCAGTTGTCATTGCATTTTATAATCAGGAAGAAATAACCACAGCAGTCACCATAAAAAAAAGAAGAAAAACCAAGACAGAATACAGAAAACTGATGATGAGAAAATGAAAAGCAGTCTTGATCCATTAAGGCTTCAGTCTTTTCTGCACGTCAGTTTTCTGGAGAAAAAAATGAGACCGAAGTAGGCTTCTATCAAACTTTGTCTGCAGGCTGCATGCATGAGCTGTTTGGTGCAAAGTAACAGACTGCTAGCATTAGCAATACAAGCACTTTGCACAAGAACTGGACAACTACCTTCTTGGACCGTCGTTATTATACAAAAAAAATCATGTTTTTTGTCTGATTTTATTACCAGTCATACAAACACGCTCAAGAGGTCCAGTTTAATGACTGAAATTAGAGGAAGTGTGGACTAGCAGACAGCTGCTACACCAGCTTGTATTGATGCACTGCTCAATAAAAGTAGCATAATAAAACCTTAACAGATGCATCAAGGGGGAAAAAAAATCCAGTCCCTGTGGAGTTGTTATGAACAGGGAATTTTGTAAACATGTTCAATTTTTCCCTGACTTTCAGCACGGGAGCCTTTTGAGAACTCCGCCAAATGGCCACTGGAGGAACTCGTGGGAAGGAGGAAGGACTGGCAACTACTGGAATGTTGCGATTGGTTAAAAATCTAAACCAGACGTTACATCTTGCTTTTCTATGTGTTTTCAGTCTCAGTAACATGCAGTTTGCCTTTATAAACCTTTGTGAAAGAATGGGCCATTCTAAATTTCTTCTCTCCCACATATTTCATTATCATCTGTAAGTATTGCAAAGTGAAAGGATTTAAGATCCACAGCAACTCGGCCACCAAGTGGCAGACCACGTAAAGCTACAGAGTGACAGAGGCACATAGTGTGTAAAAGTCACCAATTCTCTGCTGACTCAGTAGCTGCAGTGTTCCAAACCTCCTCTGGCAACAACATCAGAACAAAAACGGGCCGCCAGAAGGTCATGGCCGAGCAGCTCCTGTATGTGTAATGTGTAGGTGGCCCATTTAATTTGCCTATGTTTGACGCTGCCCTCAAGGGACAGTAAACAGCTACACATGTGGACGTGCACCTGCAAATCACTGCATAGCACCAAAGCTGTTCAGTACTGGAGACAGAAGAATAGCACGTTTTTCTGAGTTAGGCTACATTCAAGTCTCATTGACAGAGCTTTTAGCTACAGTCTTTCGCATGTTAACATGCGAGGGAGAAATCCAACTTTAACATATTCCTGTCCATCCGGACAGACAGGAAGGCCAGACAGTTACACGCTGATTGAATGACTGCCTGACTGTCAAGAAACCAGTCAGATAAGTCAAAGCAGGCTAACTGACAAAAGACCAGTAAAAGAGCTTCAGGCAGACAGAGAAAAATGAGTGTTTTGATCGTCGCCCTGGAAGAGTAAATAGCCGTCCTGGCGACACAGCGGGGTGGCGGCCGGGTGGAGGCGAAATAGAAGAAAAGAGATGGGGCGTAAAGAGAACAGGGTGCAATACTGAGGGGTGCTGAGGCGGTGAAATGAGGGGTTTGAACTGCTGATGTAAGCGTGGACACACTCTCTTTGTCTTTCTCTTGCACACGCACACACACACTAACGCACACGCAGCGCTGACAAGCCGTTTCTACCCATGGGAAGTCATTCAGGGTTCAGAGGTTCAAATGAAAACGAATAACAGTGGCTGGACGTATTGCTCTTCTTCTTCTTCTTTCTGGCCCTCTCCCTTTCTTGTTGCAGTCGTGATCAAGCATTTTCCTCCATTTGCTTCCCCTTCTGCTGCCCCCCACCCAAACCAGTCTTCCTTCCCCACTTCACCCTCGCCCTTTTTCCTCCGCCACCCTCGGCTCTGGATTCCACACATCTCCCTTTAAATATTAAAAGGCTAGTCTGAGCAGTGCGACCGTATGCAGCATAGCGTTCAGAGAAGCAATTCTGTATTCATTTTAATCATCTTTCAAAGGGCAAAAATTCTCTATTCATTCTAATCTGTCTTGAGCATTTTAATAAGAACCATTCTTTGGACCTGCACTGAATTCTGTGCCATCTTTCACAGCAGGGAGCAATCTCCCTGGGTTTAGGTCTGTGTTTGTTGCCATCTGTAATTGGTGTTTTTCCGTTGGGGACCGTCTGCATCGCGTGACAGTGGCAACGCTTGCATATTCCATTTTATCAGGCACCGGTTGATGGTTTTTTTTAGGGCGGGGAATGTATTTAATCATGAATTTGACACAGAAGAGCTGCTGTTTCATCTCAGATCAATTAACAATGGGATGCACACAAAGATGGGAAAGTTTATGACTGAGACACTTCTGAAACCAGCCCCAAGAGCATATGTATATCACGAAGGACATAACCCCCCCACAAAAAAAATAAATAAATAACAGATGTTCATGTGAATACTCTGGAAGGGCTGGCTGTTTTTCCAGTGTGCTGTATACAGGAAGCACTGGAGAAAAATTCAGGATTAATAAAACATTGTTCACAGGTTTCATGAGAAAATGTTGCTGGTTCTTTTATGAAACTGGTTTTTCTGACCAGCCAGTTTGATTTCAGGCCTCCAGTAGGTAAGAGCAGCCACATGAGATGGAAAAGATATTAAAATTCTGCTTTTCACATTCATAAAATTCAGCCCTTTGTTGCTTCCAAGTTGTTTGCAAGGTCAGGGAAAAATTTTAGTTGTAGGGATGCAATGATTCCCAATTGAAGTTGGAGGTATTAATTATTGACAGCTTTCCAAATGCTGGTATAAATGTTAGCATAGAGTGGCTTAAGAGCATTTGAGGATATAAACTGTGAAATCGCACAGCCTTCGTTGGTGTATGGTGCTTGCAAGTCGTATAATTTTTGGAAGCTGCAAAACCATGAAAAGAAAGACAGAGTTGCTTTGTTTTAATCACCAGTCAAAGGGATTTAGCCACCAGCATCACCCAGTGGGTACTAAGGTTCTGTTTGAGACCTTGAGCTGACTGTTTTCATAGTTACCATGTTGTTGTTTTGAAGTCAGATGTCACCAGCAAAGGATGAATCTGACTGAAACACCAAAAGGGTGTTAGCTGGTTAAAGTCAGTCTTGAACTAAAAATATCCTGATTTATTCTCCTTTTGATTTAAAACCAGACAATAATTTACAAAAAGAATAAGTTGAAGTCACCGTTTATTGACACTATAGAATCTCAGCCTGAGCCAATAAGGTCAAACCAGCCTATTTTTCTCAATGACTTCCTCACAATCATTCTTTTTGCAACCATCCAAATCTCACCCTGGTGGCCGATATATAAAGTGCAGGTTTAAGGCACTTCTGCAGTGGCTTCACTTCACAACTTTTTCATACAGTCGAAGTTTGCAATAGCAGCAAAGACAGCAAGTGCTCACCGGGGGCACATTAGCAAAACTTTTAATGGATACAGCTAAAACAGGGAACATTAGCATTCATTCTGAGTAATGTTTACGATCTGGTGATTATATAGTGAGCTCAATATTTACTCCCTTTTCAAAGTTGTTGGCAGTAAAACCAAAATCATTTACTGAAAGGCACTAAACTGTTCTGCAGAGTTTAGATGAACTAGAGAGGAGGTTCATATTTTTTCCTGCGGATCAGTCACTGCAAACAACATTTTTTCCCCATTACAGTTTGTAACTTGATGTGTTCCACAGAACTGGTGATCCCAAAAGCGGATATTAAAGCAAAGGGAAGCAGGTTGCAGGTAAAGGGTGATTTATTTGGAGCAGGTACGCTGGTGAGAGGCTGGGGAAAAGCTTAGGCTGGAGAGCTGGAGTGCTATTTGGGCTGGTGAGAAGTGCAAGGCTCCAGAGAAGCGAGGAAATCCAAAAGAGGTGCTGCAAGAATGGGGCTCAGAGTTAAATACGGAGGGGAAACTATGAAACAAATGATGACTATCAAGATGTAATCAATCAAATGGCTCGACTGCAATTTCACTGACTTTAGTGGTGACTATGATTTTTGAAAGACGGCGGTAGAAGAGCTGGGTGTTTTGATCACTGACGAGGTGCAGCTGGTGAGGCTCTGCTCCAGCTCAGGGCACCTGTCTCTAGTCCTGCAATCAAGCAGGCAAGCACACAAACACACACACACACACACACACACACATAGAGGTCAGGTGGCTTAGAATAGGATGTTGAAGGGGAGTAAGATGGGGCTGCAGAGGCTGGTGATCAAATGTGATATTGATTAAAAAAGTTTTAACTTTCAAGCTAACATGAAAGATGTGCTATTGATGAAATAGTAAAAGGTCCAGAATTTGCATGTCAGCAAACTCTGCAGACTCCACATACCCTAACCCTCTCAAGTCACTGATGTGAAATGCCTGAAATGAGAAAAGCAAGCAATACTACGAAGTTTTGGAGTCTATTTTATTTTTTGCCATTCTTATTAACATTATTATGTGAATTGTAAAATCTTTGACCCTGTTTGGAATATTCATGAAATATTAAATCGTCAAGCAAAGTCAGTGCTTTCCATCACTGTTCTAATTTTATGCAGACTGCAGTGCAGATGTCACTTCAGTTTTGCCCTTGAAGCAAAAACTATGTTGATGAAACGACGCACTGATCACAACAGGAATCCTTTTCACAGACTATTTTAGAAATCAGTTCATTTATTGTGTTGACTTCAATAAAAGACTGAAACAGCGGGCTGCAGATCTGGATCTACTTTGATCGCCATTGACCAGAAGTTTATGGTGCAGTACAGGGCGAGCTGTCACTCACGCAGCCTCTAACTCATGCGTGCGACTGTCTACGTTAACACACAGCAGCACACACAAATACAACCTCACAATGAACCAGGAAAGGTGTGAGAGCGCGTGTCTTGGTTTGTTACAAGACAAAGCGATGGACACCAAGTTGCCTAAAAGCCCTGCTGGGAGTCAGCGGAGCGCTCAGCCGTGTAATGCTCTTAGTGCACTTTGGCAACAAATATGCACACAATCATACCCACTATATGCACACACATACTGTATACACCCAGGCTTGCAAATACAGTTTGCATTTTCACACTTGACAAATGCTCCTCATGCACGCACAAACAAATCTGCAGGGGCTGTGTGGCGGTGACACACTCACTACAGAGTATTATTCGAGTCCTATTACACCACACTCGTCATTTGTCCTATCTCCCTGCTATCAGGCCTCATACTCTATTTGACAACGAGGAGGCAAATTTGCCTTCGACTAATGGTTGATTCATTCAGATTTTCTGCCATGTGTAACATTAACGTTTGTACTTAGAAGTCATTTCGCCGTAATGTTTATTTAATGCTTCTGCAGTCATTATGCCACCTTCCATGTTCTTTTTAGAGCATTGTGCTTGTGCCCTTTTTTTCCTTTTAAAAATGTAGGCTGCTGTTTGTCATCAGGTGCAAAAAGCTTCAGTTCCCATGCTGTCTTTTTTTTTTTTTTTAAACCAGTGACAAGTTCAGATGTAGTGCCCTGACAACATCCTTCTTTGAGACATTTCTGTTTTTGATGACAGCGAGTGGAGAAAGGAACACATCTCAAACGATGTGTTCTTCTACAAAGGGATTTGAAACACCCTTCACAGATATGACTGAGTGATGACTGAGTGACTGACTGAATGATTATATTTAGATTTCAGCCTTTCATCGCGTTTACAGACGAAAAACCACCAACATGCGATAAGTGGCCGACGGATGACCTCACCAAGCTGGGATTGGATGATTTGGATCAGTTTGGATGTTTTGACACATGCTTGGACCCGTTTGTCAAAGAGGTGAGAACTGAGCATGCGATCACAAGTTTCTTTTTTGCCCTGACAAAACCATTATAAGTTGTCCACTAAATGCACTCCATGGGAACATTCGGAGACAACAAACATCTGCAGCCTGATTTCCATTCACAAGCTACACAGTTTCTAAAGAGCCATATGCTGCGTTTGCCAACGGCCTCCCTGCAGCTGACTGTGCTGTTGAGTGAAGCTTCCTCATGCTGCTTTGAGGCTATTACTTCTATACATACTCTTTTATATTTGTTTGTTTGCGTACTGTATTTTGAAGCTGGCATACATTCCACTTCCCCTTTTTCAGCTTCTTCCGTAAGTGTTTAAAAATGGATGAGAATTTTATTCAGTGCGAGGCAGTTCACTCTGCCAGTCAGGCGTCATGTTCAAATGAAAGAGCTGACTGTTTGTGCACTTTGGCTGGGTGTGAAGAAGTATGTATGTGTGTGAGTGTGTGTGTGTGCGTGCGTGGTTGGGTGATCTTGTGGGTGTGAAGAGACAAGTGGGTGCGGGGGTTACTGTGAGGTTAAACCAGTCTACTGTCAGGTCAGCCAGAGTTCAGCAGCACAGAGGCTAGAAAGCAGCAGACAGAAGCACAGCTCAGGTAGACTGAATGATTGCTGTGGTTTAGACAGACAAGAGCACCGAGGTGGAGTTCCCCCACAGAGACAGTGTTAGACAAGAGGATACTGAGGTTTAGGAGATCGCAATTAAATCCATGAGAACGCCTAATCCTCTGGAAATGAAAGCTAAAGATAAGAGATCCCATCAGAATTGGGAAAACATAGTAAAATGTTGCTTTAACAGTGTAGCATTACTCTGAGTTCACCATGGGAATACTCAAAACTGAAGACTCATACTGCTCCTGTGCCTGAGTCTGGGTGTGAAAATATGTTCAAACCCATTATTTTATGTCTCTCAGATTCCCTCAATCTCTCATATTTTAATTTATAAACCAAATACGTGGTATATTTACTGTATGCTAGCTTTATTCTATTAAAAAATATCTTCAAATTTCAGTACATGTCCCACTGAACTGTGTTAAATAATTTCTTTAGGAAATGATAAAAATAAACCGCAAACATGCTCTAGAAAAAATGTCTGGAATGTCTGAAACTTTCTGTGTCTATTTGTCTGTTTTATTTTATTCCCCCTGATGGGACGGAGTATGTAATCGGCTCCATTTGTTTGTTTGTCTGCAGTCTTGTGTCCACAGTTTTCAAGATATTGCTTTTAAATTTTGTCTGATGGTTGATACCAATAACAGCTTGAGCTGATTTTGTTTGGGTGAAAATTGGGTCAAGGTCAAGGTCACACTAAATGTAAGAATTCAATAAGATCTTTATATTGCCTGCAGTTCTTCACACTTCGTGACAATATACTACTAGTGTTGGCATTGGCAGTACTCGCCCAGTAGTTACTTTGTATCGATTGATACCAAACTTTGGAGTATAGCACAGCACGACTACTACCAAGATTTTTACTTTCAATGTCAGTAGTAATTTCCCAGCCACGAATAAGTTATTGCTATGGCGCTTGAGGAGTTTACTATAGAGCAAGGTTAATGGTGTAGCTGGAAACATTATCACCAACATTACATTTTCACCAATTCTTTTATGCTTAAGCTGCAGTATAGTTTCTCTGATCGAGTAATGTGTTTTATATGTGTAAGGTGTTAAGGCATGCCTTACTAAAACCACTGAATGAAGCATTGCACGCTCACAGAAATGTGCATGAATTCATTGCAGAAATATGATGGAGAAATATATAAAGGTTGCTATAGTTGATTCTTTATCTGCTGTTAAGTCTCTTACACTGCAGGAATTGCAGCTATTAGAACACCAAGAATACCTGTTCAATGAATAAAATTCACATTGATGCTCAACAGCTTGGCTACTTGAAAAAAGTCTTTGTTTCTGAATTACGTCTGTTTTTCATCTAAAACCCTAAGACCTTGATGTACCTGATAATTTGGTTGTCTCAACTGCTGCTTCTAAGTTAAATAATAAAGTAGGGTCTGTTTTAGCTGAAGCTCCAGAACAGGAGTCCCTAAACCAGTGGGTGATGATGATGCCTCACCATTGTAACATTACACATTACTCTACATCACATATTCAACTAGTGATTTATTTACCATTGGCAGATAGTTTAGTCCATTGTAACTGCATCTTGTCTTTCAGATCTTCACCCACCCTTTGCAGAGCCTTACGCTACACAGGAAATATTATTTTAATGTTCTGTTGACTTATCTACAACAATAAGCCACATTAAGAACTGATAATAAATATACTACAACCTGCAGGTCTCGTAACAGACGAACTCACAGATGGAGCTTTAATAGATTGGGCTACACCCATTCTAAGCTGTATAACCGATGTATCCTGCAGTCACACAGTCACTCTGTGAGTAAAGTTAGCCAATTTAAGGACAGTGCTGGGTCGTAATTTCACATTATCCAAGAGTCTACCATGTGTATACTGGGCATCCTACTGTTTTTACCAAGAAATCAGTGTGCTTTACTGTTTCTAAATATCAAGAAATGGTGTGTGCTGGGCTGGCAGACATCAATCAAGCAAGTGCTGAAAGTTGCTGCCAATTAAACTTGACAAAAAGAAAGCAAAAAATATTCTTCAGAAAGATTTAAAACTTTTGTTTTGTTTGCCCAAGTTCCCCCCCCCCCCCCCCCCAAAGTTGTCTTAACATCAGCAGTTTGTTTTGAAATCTATTTATTTTACACATCAAAAGAACAAAAAAAGGCTCAAACTCATTTTAATCAAGTCCTGATGCATAAACCCACAGTCAAAAGGCAAAATGAAAACTTTTTCTCAGGCTTAGCAGCACTTACTGTATGTCTGTGTGGTGGATTTGTCTTTCAAACCAAAAAATAAAATGCACCAAGAGAAAAATCTGCAGTTTATTCTGTTATATTTTCAGTGTCTGAACGCTCTTTGTATATAATTGGGGCACAACTAACCTGACCTCTTTGTTCTTTTTTACAGGACAGCAGCGAAACTGCCGTATGACACAACTAAAAAAAACCAACTCCACCCCAAGTTTGATTTGCAGCCATTGTGTAAGCAGTTTTCTCTTTGTGCCATTTCTGTATATACCCTGTTTAATATCCAGCTGGCTTTGAATAAATGGCAGCCTATACTACAGTTACTTCATAGTGCAAACACAGAGACAGGCATTGAGGCTCGCATTCATACCTACATCCAATTTAGAATCACCTACTGTAATATGAATTTCTTTCACTTTAAGAGGAAAGTGGCACACAAAGGGATGACATTCAAGCTCCACATAGAGATGCCTCTATAAACAAATAAATAAATAAATAAATAAATAAAGGGGGAAAAGAACAACAGTATTAAGCATCTCCATGTCTGTCCTGTTTATGTACTCACTGACTGTGTCTGTGCCTGGTATATTTAAGTAGTGTGCAGCTATGAATGTATAAAGATTTTTAAAAACCATTGATTGACACTATTGATTTTATTTTTTTTTGTCCTCCTGCAGTAAAGCTGCAGCATTTGCTGTTTTTGGTGTGTGTGTGTGTGTGTGTGTGTGTTTGGATATCTTTTCAGTTTTCTTTACTCGAACGCCTCTAACCTCCAGATATGAGACACAGCCTGCTGAATCACCTTTACTATTAAAGCTGTCATTTCATTTTTTGAACAGTAAGAATAGGCGGCGGCGTGGGCTACTTTTTATTTATCATTGTGACAGGAAAAGTGTCATAATAGCTATCTGCATCTCACTCACTGCTGCGTTATGAGTCCATTTAGCTTCTGTGAGACCCGGACTCTAGAGGCTGAGCACAGAGAGGAGAGGTGAGCAGAGACGGGCAATCAGGAGGATGTAGCGTGATGGATAGAGGGTATAGAACGATGAAATATGCATCAGGGATCTCGTGAAATTTTAATCCAGACTGTTGACTGGAGGTTGACCCAGTTGTGACCCAACACTTGGGGGAGTGAAAATATCCACAGAGGGAGGCTGGAGGGGTAACACTGGGTGCAGGAGCAGGACGAGGAAATTGTGAGGAAGAAAGGAGTAATGAGGTTCACCCGAGGTGTAGACGGGTAATTTGATCTGTCTGAGTGTCTGAGCGTCTCTTAACGACACAAGAAGGTAGGGAAGGATCGGGACAATGAAGTCCAATTTTTAAGGGATGTGAACAGGAGATGTGCTGCAGCTTTAAACAATTCCCTAAAAAGAAAGTATACCTTAAATGTTTAGGATTGTGTTGACAGAAATGACTAAGTCCTCGTGTTGAAAATCACACATATTTTTCTTTTAGAATAGTTCAAAGGAAACACAAACAGCTTTCTCCCAGACTTTAATCTGTTGTATGTTATTACAAAAAAAAGCTTTTATGCACACACACACACAGAAAAAAAGCTTTATCCCTTTGTGCATATATCGTAAGCAGAACATTTGACCATATCCCCAGGACATCAGTCTGTCACAGTGTCTAGTGTTGGGGGGGGGAAGATGTTAATATTTGCAGAGGCTGATTGAACTGCACGGGATGATAAGGCTGACTTATGTAAATTCTGTTTTTAGTTTGTATTTGCCTTTAATGTTTGTATTCAGCAAGTTGTTGCTGATGTTGAACTCATAATCTTTTTCTCCCTTGGCATTCATTATCAGCCGTTATCTGGTTGTTTGTGTTTTAGAAACATATTTCAGTGTTTGCAGGAAAAAAAGGAGCATTTTCAGGTGTACTCGTACTGAATAGCATTTAGATATATATTTATATAGCACTGGTGTATATACTTTATTTGTTGTTGTACCCACAAAGTTCTTGCAGATAAGGTCAAGCACTGTTCATGGACACCACCTGTTAAAATTTTGTCAAGACTACACAACACATAAAGGAGGCTGAATATGTAAAGTGCTTGTTTATTGCAGTATTTCACCTAATCACGAAGTACTACTGCTGTTTTAGCTGTGTTTATTATTCATTACTTCCAGCTTTATTAATCAAACTGTTTAATCTTTGTTGATTTAATTAAACTTTGCATTCAATTTGATAAAAACTTTAAAATGGTAGTTTCTCTAACTAAATGGACGATGAATGAATGTTCTGGATATATCTCGCAATTTCACAAATGCAGCTAAGGTGAATTTTTAATCCCAAGTGGTATTTACATTACATTTCCTTTCACTAATTCAAACTGATACATTTAAGTTTTAATCTTAGTCTTATGCAATCCCACTCTCATCCTGGATTGTCCTATGATGCTATGATTTTTTTTTTAGATATTTGTTAGATGTCGCCTGCGTATCTCCAGTATTTGCCACTAAGAGCAGCACTGTTTTAGATGCTTGCAGAGTCCACGTAAAGAGGTTTGATGCCAGATGATTGTTGTTTGTGTCACAACAAACAGCAGTCGTTGCTGTTGCTATCTACTATAAAGGTTTAGATGGTAAAATCTACTTGTTTAGGTTTGGCTGAAATACATCGCTTTACTGTGGCAAGAGATTTGCCCAGCAGCTGTGATAAAACTGCATTATTTTAACCCCCTGGAATAAGCATGAGAATAAATCTGAACAGACTTCTGCAGAAAACGTTGAGTAGATAGCTCGATTCACCTTGTTCCACCTTAAGGCAAAGTATTAACGTAATTTAATAATGCATCTAAGCGGAGTGTTCGCTTGGCTCAGTTAGAGGTCTTCTTCTTTATTCAATATTTACATGTTTTAATTAAGTCACGTAAAATTAGCAAAACAATGATGTACTTATTACTTGTACTATACATCTCAATGAGATCCATGCATGTTACCAAAGTTATTTTTTATTAGACTAGTAGTATATCAGAGCTTTTAAAATGTGCAGCTGGTTTCTGGTTAATCCTAAAATGTTCACCTTGATTCCAATTCTTGGGAATTTTTGCTTTTTTTCCGCAACTGTGCGCTTGCTCATAAACCTCTCTATGCGTTCCTTTTTGTGCGTTTGCATGCGCAGGCGTGTGCACTACTCGCAAGTTTAACCACTCCGTCAACCTCTAGCGCAGCGGTCCGTAGCTTCATTAATAACCCTTGCGTTTGTTGAACGGGGCTCTGGCGATCTATTGCGGTCTATTGCGGTGTTGTTTTTGTTTGGCCCTGGTCACGGCGATTCCTGGGAGATGGCAGCATCATAAATCTACAGCTTATTCATGGAGCTAACCTGACCTTTATGGCCACACCGTGAACAGGGGGAGAGGCAGGGAAAGAGATGAAAAAAACCAAAGGAGAATAGTAGAAAAGGCAAGGGAAAAGAGCGAAGAGCGAGGGAGAGTGTGAAGTTCGAGGGTTGAAAGGTAGAGCCGAGGCCATGAGAATGATAAAGAGGAGGAAGGCAAGATAAAAGAGGAGTGAAAGGTGCTGTGGGATAGAAGAATAGACAGAGACGGCTGGGAGAGATGTGAAAAGATAGAGAAGGAAAAGGAAATTCAGCAGAGAATGAATGAAGTGAGAGACAATAACAGAGTATGGAAGTGGTCGAACCAAGAGGTTATTGCAGGATGAAAGCAATCAATGAGTGCAAAGGCAAGAGAAATAGAGATTCAGGGAGATGAAGAATGGTATGCCTGTATGTGTGTGTATTATTCCTATGCGTCTCGGGCTGATGGAGCCCTTCTCTCCAGGACCTCCTTCACCTGTTGGGTCTTTAATAAAGCCTCCATGTCGGGGGTTTCATTGACTGTCAGATGGCAAAGCATCTTTCTACATAAGCTGTCTCATACGTGAAAAGCAAAAACTATAATGTTCTGTGAGAGTGGCTCAAAGTCTGTGTGATTGCGTCTGTGTGTCAGTACTGGGCTTTTAGTTCGTATGCAGTGAAAGTTTTAGATAAATGGAGATGAAAACTGTTTTTCTTGCCACCATGAGCTCATTTGTTCGTTTACATCACGTCACATCTTTAATATGTAAAAAAGAAATCTGGAATATACAGTGAAATGTAAAACACATAAATAATTATATTTTAAAAATTATATATCTATATATATAAATAGATTTTTTTAAATACCAAAAATTAAATGGTTGCATAATTCATTGAGGTCTACGCCTCCTCATTGAGTTCTAGAATACTTTGGTGTGCAGAGAAATTGATGGTTGACTCGATGACAAGGTGCCCAAAACAAACCCAAATCATCACCCCTCCACCACCGTGCTTGACAGCTGGTATGAGGTCTTTGTGCTCATATGCGGTTTGGTTTTCACCAAACGTAGCGCTGTGCATTATGGCCAAATATTTTCACTTTGTTATCATTGTTCCAGTCGTCTTGTGTGGAGATAAGTCAGGCCGCCATGTTCTTTTTAGAGAGAAGAGCCTTTTTCCTGGCAAAAATTCCTAAAAAAGCCATGTTTTTTTAGTCTTCTCTAACTGAACTGTCATGAACTTTAACATTTAACATGCCGAGACCTGTAGAGTCTGAGATGTAGCTCTTGGGTTTTTTACAGTTTCTCAGAGCATTGCACGGCCTGACCTTGGCATGAATTTGCTGGGACATTCAGTCCTGTGAAGACTTGCAGCTGCCTCAAATATTTCCCACTTGTGAATAATCTTTCTCACTGTGCAATGATGGACTTTATATTATTTGGAAACGTCCTTAAACCCTTCCCAGATTGATGGGCAGAAACCATTGCCTCATTAGAAACACTGCTGATATTTTTCCTCATTGGTTATGTGTAAACACATACTTCCAAATGCACCGGACCTACAAACTGCCAGATTATCTGCTATTATCCAGGTGGTCACGCTCACTGATTATCACTTATTCAAGTGCATTTGATTAATGGCATCTGGTTGCGCAGTTTCCTCTTAACTCCTATGAAAGTGATAAAATTGTACTTTTATTCTACAATTAACACACACACATAAACTGAATTCATTAACAAAGCGATTAAACATCTAATAAAAATAGCTTAAATCTAAAACTATTTAAAACAAAGTTTGTCTGTTTTCAAATTTAATGTGTCAAACTATTGGTTTTCTAGTATTTGAACTTTTTAAGAAATGTTTTCATTCATTTTTAAGTGATTTAAAAATGATATGAATTACACTGTTTTCATTTGAAAGAAGCAAAGAAAATTACTAAGATTTTGTTGAGTAATTCATCATCATATCCAAGCATGACCCAAATATCTCAAATATGCAGCAGCATGTCCAGAATCCTCATATTTTTACTGACAGAAAATACAAAACTGAACCGACTCTGCTCTTATGTCTCATTATTACCCAAATGATACTCTAACCATTTGCACCTAATTGCTCTGGCAATATTGTCTCTGAACCTCTGTTCCAATTGAGCTCATTAGGATGAAATTGCATAGAGATAGTGGTTTAGATTTGTGGGCTTGCAGCATGCTGGACTGATGGAGCCATTCCTACAGAAACTGCTCTCCTCATTGGTATTCTGCACTTGTCTGCCACACAGACCCATCATAGATCCAGCAAGTAAAAGAAGCACCATTAAGAAGCAGTGGTGATCACTGCTGTAGGACTTAGACACACAAACGCACACACACGTTAGCAGATCTACAGATGAAACATTACCACGCACAGTAAGCCAATTAACTACTACATCCTTTAAGTTCAATATCAAGTTAGTAACAGAAAAGTCATCTAGAGGTCAGTGCACTAAATGTGTCACATAACTTGCAGCTGTTCACCAGGAAAATTGACTCCAGTGTTTGTTTTGAAGCTGTGTTCATGGAAAGGCTCTGGTTTGGTCTGAGAATTATGTTCTCTTGGTTTGTTGTCTTGGGGATTTTCCTGTAATTTCAGAGAAATTGAACGTTTTGGAAACTCAAATGAGATCTCTACAGACTGCCAGGAAAAATCAATTGGCTGGTCAAGGCTGTGGTAAGCAAAAACTACACACACACGCACTGAAACACAATCACAGAAATCCAAGAACACACACTTCTCTAGAGGTAAACTTTGCAGTGGGGAAGATAATAGTGTATGGAGAGACAACCACAAAGTTGCCTTCTGGTTTATGAAGTCCTGTTTTGAAACCTTTATGTTTAGTACTGTGCTATCCTCATGTTGCTTTTTTTGTTTTGTTTTTGAGCCAGTGGTAAGTATATTTGGACAAGAGGGTAGAGGGCTAAGTTAACAGCACGAACATCATCGAGGGATACTTTCTGTCATAGTTTGGCAGATCAAAGACTCAAAAGCAAGAAGAAAAACACCACAAAAAACAGACAAGGTAAAGTGAAAACACCCCTTAAATGGTATTGGGTAAGTAGCCCAAATGGTAAATGGCCTGTATTTGTACAGCGCTTTTACTAGTCCCGCCTAGGGACTAGTAAAAGTCCCTAGGGCGCTTTACACACCCAGTCATCCACCCATTCACTCTCACACACTGGTGGAGGCAAGCTACAGTTGTAGCCACAGCTGGCCTGGGGCAGACTGACAGAAGCGAGGCTGCCATATTGCGCCAACGGCCCTTCTGGCCAACACCAGTAGGCGGTAGGTGAAGTGTCTTGCCCAAGGACACAACGACCGAGACTGTCCAAGCCGGGCTTGAACCGGCAACCTTCCGATTACAAGGCAAACTCCCAACTCTTGAGCCATGGTCGCCTGAATACAAGGTTTGTAAGGTGAAAAGGTAAAATAACTCAAACTATTTCTTAGCAGGCAGTAACAGATGAGGAAGGGTAAACAGTCTAATAGGAAGTAAAGGGCTAAAGAGATTGCACATAGGAGGGAAACTAATCATGACATGGGGGGTACAAGTGAACGCAAGAGCACAGAGACAAAAAGAAGATTCAAAAGGACACAAGTTCATCGATGTTTGCAGGCATACTCTTAAGATCCTGCCACAGCGAGTCTATTGGGTCAAGGTCTGGACTTTGGCGCGGTCACAATAAATACCAAACATGAATGAAATCACAACAGAAAAACAGAGCTAACCTCACGCCAGAACACAGAAACCTCTGAGGTTTAAATAAGCACAGGTGACAACAATTATCCTAACCCTACCCCCATTTATTGTTTGGAGAAAAGCAAAAACAGACTTTTTGGAGAAAAATGCAGAAATGATAGTTAGATAGTAAGAGTAAATATTCTCTGTTCTATAATTGCAAAGACATGGGAGAACGATTTAATAAAAACGAAAATTACATACTGATTGCCTCTAGGGTTAGGATTAGTGTGGTGGCTTAGTCAGATCTCAGAGTCAACCTTCCTCATTTTGCAATAACTTTAGACCAAAACTGTTATTTTTACTGTTTATTTCTGCTTTCAAGTTGGGGATTCAAATATCGGAGTATGTGGAGATTGACTTGTTTATGAAGCCAGGCTCAAATGGCCATTTAAGGAACTACTTTTGTCTGATCCCTTATGCACAAGGAATTGCCACAGCAGATAGTGCCACAGATTTTTACATCAAATGTCCATCCTGGTGCAATTCCCTGGGGTTTCATGTCTCCTGCCAGAATCAAACCAGGGATTTTTGCTTGTTGGGCAATATGTAAACTTCTACAGTATGGAGCCACAAATCTTTCATCCTCAGAGGTTGCTACAACTAAAATGCATAAATGGAAGGTAGCCTCATTCAGGGAAAGTCTAGAGAATAAATTGATAATGGTCGTGACAGGATGACCCAGCTTGCTGTGCTTTTGTCTAAGCTCCTTGGCAGAAAAACTGGAAGTAATAACAACTAGCTTAACTCTATACATACCGAAATCTCATAATCTCACAAAACAACAGTTTGATGGGAGTTGTTTGCTGTGGAAATTTCTTAAGCTTTGTGTCCTTGAGAAAGCCCCTTTACTCCTACAAAACCTTTTTCCAAGTTCCCATTCTTTCCTTCCTCCCTCCTCCTTGGGTTTCTCTGCTTTGCTTTGCTTTTTTTCCTGACATTATCTCTTCCTCTTCTTTCCCTTGTCTCCCTCGACCCTATCTTTACCTGTCCTCAATTTTCCCCCCATCTCCCTGCCTTCCTGTCATCTCTCCTGCTCTCTGCTCATATCTTCATAACTCTGTCTTCCCCTTCCGTCTTCTCCCGCCTCTCCTCCATCTCTTCAAAGTCATCTCAGTCTTTGCTGTCACCGCACTGAGAATTACGCATCGCTCAAAGCTGTAACATCTGACAAAATGCTGTTCACTGACATTGTCGGTAGTAACACATGGAGAGATAGGAAAAGTTCACTCAAGCAGCCATCCTATTATCCCACCAGACACACACACAATTGCTACCCACACTATGACAGTTGTAGATACATCCAATTTACCTTGTAGTGGCCTCCCGAAGGGACGGCGACAACTGAACAGTTCGTAACTCAAAATAACAAACACAAGCAAGTGCGCGATGCATCACATACACACTGGCTTCCTCTTCCTCTCTCCCTCCCGCTCCGCATTAAGTGCATTCAAGTGGCTGGTAACAGTAGCAGCATCAGGCTTTTATCGCAGTAATTTGCAGCCATACATCAGTGTGACACTGGCCGGGGCAGGACGGTGTCATCCCGCTCCCAGACTCTAAACTGCACTCTCTGCTGACACCTGCCAAGGGCAGCCAGATAATGTAGATGTATGAATTAAACAACACAACTTTGATGTTGCAGATCACAATGCATCATTCATTCACATCCACAGTGAGACACAAAAGTGAAGGATACTGTTCATCTACAGCCGTGAGGATGCGATAAGGGATGCAAGGGATAAGCGATGCACTGGTCATGGCTGGACTTCAATCAGTGAAGCTTCAGTGAAAATATACAGAGTGCTATTTATGCAGTAGCTCACATCTGCATTCAAAGGGAAATGGCCAAAGGGAGGCTGCTGGGAGAGGGAGAGAGACGGGGAGAGGTAGAGAGGGAGAAAGGGATGATGATACAGGGAGGATGAGAGGGATAAAATGTCATAGCTGGGGTTGATAGACGGGGAAGGTCCATCCACTCCATCTCTGAGTATATGGAGGGATAGAGATGAAGGGAAAGGGAGGGGATGAAAAAGGAGCAGCGAGATAGCCGTGAGGTAGAAGGGGGACTGTATTAGAGAGAATGTGAGCGAAGGGAGTAACATGAATGGAGGAGAGAAAGGGGGAAAGCCGGGGGATTAGGGAGGCAGGAGAAATGAGGGGAGGAGTATAATGTTCTGTCAGAACAGAGGAGATGTCGAGAAAAATGTGCAGGTTGTTGAAGGTGAAGAGGTACAGGTGGATTTGAATAGTAGTCTGCCTGGACAGGGAATGGGAGGAACGAAGGGAGAGAGTGAGAGAGGGAGGCTGGTAAAGGTTAAGAGGGATTTTGTTAGGTGTTTGTGTGTGTGTGTGTGCGTTTTATTCCATCCTGACTGATTTTAATGGGGATCCTAAAGTTTTACGTGAGGTTACCTAGGTAACTAAAAAAATGATGCTGGGACTGGTTGTAGGACATTGTTATTTGTGCTGGGGAAGAGACAGAAGACCATGCTGTGCAGATCCACGCAGGTCTGATGTTTGTTTGTGTGTCTGCTGCTGAATTTGAGTATTCATCGGTGTGGGAAGTGTGTACAACACCTTAGTAAACCCTTATGTTGTGAAGATATCACTAGTATTGTGTGCGTTCTTTCCTTCTTTGTTCTTTGAGAGATTTTATCGCTCAGAGCTCCGTCTCGCTGCCCTTTACGACATTACGCAGCGAATTCAGTCATGGAAGTGGAACAAGATTTGTGCAGTTACACTTTTCTGAGCTCGGATACACGAATTTACACTGTTGACCAGGCTTCATAGTGCTGAACTTTGAGGCAACTGAGAGGAACAGAGCTGAAAAAAAATTATACATGCATTGCATCACCCACAAGTACATCACCAAGCTTTCTGCACCACCTATCTAACATGGATGTGCAAATACATTTTGCTGTGCCACATTCTGGTGTGACCAGACATGTTAGGATGTTGTATTATTTAAAAAATGGTTTAATTTTCAGCATAAAGAGCATATTTCTCAAAGTGTATTGCAAATTTTATTACTTATATATGGGCTTTTTTCTTCTAGTTTGAGCCACTATTTGCATTATTCATATATAAACCGAGAAGATGAATGAATTTGTGATTGACCTAAACAAACTGTACAGCAAAAATGACCGAGGACTAAAAAAAAATGTTAATATTTATTTTATTGATTAAAACCTCCAGAAAATCTAAAAACGAAGCTCTCATCTTAAAATGACTTTCAAAACTTTGTCCTTTTCCCTTAAAAAATCATAATTTAAAAAGATTAATTTTGTATTTACATGGGTTATCTTTGTCTGCCGGTAAAAACTTGACAAATGTGCAAAAAAGAAAGAGAAAGACATCATAAAGTGGGCTCTGTAATTTGCAGCCAACACTGAAAGGAGTTCAAAATGTGCTTAAAATATGAGCAGAGAATCACAAAGCTAGACAGATTACACAAGCTAGTGTATTTGACTGTGGGCTGTAAAGTGAGGACATAAAAGTTGTCCTTAATGGCTTCTGATTTTGCAGACAACTTGTGTGCGAGAACAGTTAGTAAGTAAGCAGGAAGTGAGTGTGTAAATTACAACTGACAGTCTCTATAATTACTTCTGCCAAGGCTCAGTCTGTCTGCACCTTGCATGATTTTATTTCTTTCTTTTTCCCTACATTAGAAATTATTACATTTTGGAGATTTTATTTCTTCTTCTTCTTCTTCTTCTTTTTTTTCTTTTTTTTTTTTACCATTGATAGATCAAAAATGGACATTCCACATCATGCCTTGACAGATAGATATCATAACAAAAAAGAAATTGGGACATATTGTCATGAAAATATCTCAAACTAAACAAAAGGCAGGTGTTCCTTTAGATGCAGGAACTTAATTCATGCATAGTATGGACGGAATTTTCAGCCTCAGCAGTGATATTCATTCAATTAGCTGAGGTTGGTTTGGTATCCAAAACATCTAAACAAGACCCAGGTTGCAATAAGAGAGCATTAATCCTTCCAGTTTAAGATTAGGAAGTGCAGAGCGGTTTCAAAGAAAGAAAATATGTGTGTTTATCTATTTTTTTAATAATAATAAAAAAAATTTAAAAACTGATAAACACCAATTTTTCTCCAATGTGCCCATGTGCAATATGTGCTTTGAACATATGTTTTATTCCTCAGGTTTGTCTGTATATGTATTGTTTATGGACATGTGTTTCCCAATGTGTGTGTGCAGGAATGTGCCTCGTTTGTCGATGCACCCTTGCCAGTATGTGTGCATAGGTGCACATGTGTGTGCATGCCCATGAATCTGTCTGTCCGTGTAGCTGTGCTTGCACTATATGACAGAGTGTGAATCACCAGAAGCAGCAGAGCCATAAAGCCCAGAGCTGTTAGGCAGGATGGCTCCTGGAATGATCACAGGGTGGCTGTACTTCTATTTCCCAGGCAGCTATCACTGTGGGAGGCTGCTGTCGCTGTGTTTGCAGGGACCCGAGGGTTAGCCGGTATATAGTCACGCCTGACAGGACAGCCAATGGCCATAATGTCAGCAACAATGATTGAACACATGAAATATGTGCTCTTTGTCCATGGGATTGGACAGGGTGGAGGTTAGAGGTAGGGTCAGGGTAAGGGTTAAGGCAAAAGGAAAATTGCCTGTTTGGAAAGAAAGCCTGCCTGCTCTGCCTCCATCCTTTATTAGTCAGTGCTGAAAACTTGCTTCAGTGACAAACAAGATATTTGTCAGTTCTGATTTCTTCTCTAAAGCAGATCTCTGCTGGTTACCCCCGCAAAATGTACTGTAATATGAAGATATTAATAATGCACTATGTTCCCACTGCCAGGGCGGATCTATATAATTGCACCAGACAAAACATTCTTCTGATACTTACTAATGCAGCATAATTTTTGAATAAGTTAAAGATCAAAATATGTGACTATGATGGAAACATGCACAGGTTACTGAAGAGCTGAAGTTGGCTGTTTTTTTACTGAAACCCAGAGGACTGCTGATATTTAAAATTGTGCCCTCTGATTAATGCACAGAAGTGTATTGATAGGCATATGTACATGTATGGCCTGAAAAGGAAAGAAGAAGAAGAAAGACAAATTGCATATTGTGGGCTCTGTTTTGCCCTTCAGCTCTTTTCTGTTTATGCCTCTGCTTCTCATCCAGTCTTCAGTGCAGTTTTTCTCCATATACACAATCAGTCAACAGTGCTTGTATTTACATTGCACCAATGGCACCCACTCCTGCCATTAGAATATGGATGCAACCATTGTTTTGCATGTTTTCCCCATTTGTATTAGTTATATGACATTTTGTGACAAGTGTGGGTTTTTGTCATTTACCTTCTGCTTCAGCTGGAGAGACTAAATGGAAGCTCTGTGGAATAGTGAATGAGAAATAACAACATTATTATTGTTAAGTGTTTCATAAGTAGTTTTGCAGGCATGCTCATCTATCACAGCTCCAGGGGTGGGTGGGTGGAGGCAGCAAGCTGGGGGGATTCTGGAACCTGGTATGAGGGGGCTGCACGGTGGTTTGGTGGTTGTTAATGCTTGCATCTGACTGTTGATGACTTGAGATTACAGGCCAGGATACAGAAGCTCAATAGTGCCATCAACAGATAGAGGGAGGCATTGCCGATCGCTAAACAGCTCTGAAAATTCAACGGGGTGATAGTCAGTGAGCTCTTTTGGGGTGTAAATGGTGAAGATTTATCAGAAATATGATCAGGTCATAAAGTGAAATATGCCATCGTCTCTACGGGGTCTGGTGAAGGATATATGAGGCTCGGGGATTAAGGTGAAGATGAGGCTGGCTGGTGTCCAACCTATTCTCTGCCAAGGTTAGACTATCCTCTGGCCTTTAAAAACCTGTCAGCTATGCAGCCTCTATTGCTCTCTCTCTCTTGGTCTCACTCACACACACACACACACACACACACACACACAAACACGCGCGCGCACACACACACACACACACACACACACACACACACACACACACACACACACACACACACAGAGTTTGGCCTTATACTGCCCAGAAGCAAGGTCAAGGTTAGAGCACACTTCAAAATCACTGGCCCACTTCATCTTGCACACTTTTTTTTTCAACTTGTTTCTTAGTCCAACACACACACTCATACATATCAGACGCACAAAAAAACCCCAAACACACCACACCGCAGAGTTTTCCCCCCATAAATAAGCATGGTCCATCCATCATGGGGCCTCAGTGGATCCTGGTTGCCCTCTAGCTACTCCAGCCCAGCAGCCCCAGCAGCAGCACCACACTGGGGGACGGACACAGAAGGTTATCCCAAACCTCCACAAGGAGAGGAGTAATAATAATCATTATCCCTCTGAGTGTCAGTCTGGATTCCTTGCTGGTTGGTGTGTGCGAAACAAATGGCCCACAGTGCATTTAAAGGCTTTTTAAAAAAAAAAAAAAAAGAAATCTCCCATTTTTTCACTTCTTCATATAGATTTTCCGTCTGACCAAGACTAACTGTCTAACAGAGTGAGTGTAAAAGCTTCAGTGTGTGTTGTAAGTTTTATGTCAGTCAGTGAATGCGAGGGGATGGAGCTCATGTAATGCTGCAGGGAAACGATACAGATTCACCCCTCTGATAGTGCCACAGGGGAGATGAAGGAAACATTGGAGAGTGGAAGCTCAAAGTGTGTGTGTGTATGTGTGTAAGTGTGGTGAATGAAATACAGAGGGAGTTTGTGTGGGTTTTCCCTTTCAGTGTGTGTCTGAGTGCGTGCACATTCATCTTAATAAATGAATTGAGTTTCAAATTAGAACTCAATTAATCTATAACATTTGGTTTCAAAGCAGGTATCTGAATTAAGACGCTGCTCAAAGCAATATCTGGAAAAGTGCCAGGCAGATTACTAAATAGGAAAACAACAGGTAATAAAAAAAGGAAAAGAAAGAAAGTACACAGACATTTCAATGCCGTCTCAGTGGGAACATTATCAGAGATAATCTAATGAATGTCAGAAGACCGTAAAAACTTGCTTTTGTGCTTTAATTTAATTTTCTTGGAAGAGTGTTGCACATTTCTTCCAAACTAAAAGAAAGTCATCAGTAGAGGTTTCTCTAAGCTACACACATTCACCACCACCTAGTTGTTTATTAGTATGCATAACATCAAAGTCCTTCTAGCAAGTCTAGCCAGCGACTGGGTAGTTATTTTCATTTAATAAGACTGAGCATTTATCTAAATGAATGTGAAGAGAGCTATAGCTTTAATTTCTGTGGTCTCATACCATGCGTTCATTCATTTACAGCTCGATCTAGAGTCGAGGCATGATCAACACACCACCAGAGCACCGAACTGGTGCATTACCAATTTTCACGCTGTAAAAAAAAAAGTCTAGAAAGATGTAAACCCATCTATCCAATCACTCATGAGGATCGTGGGATGGCTTGAGCCTATCCTAGCTGAGTGAGAGCAAAAATACACTCTGGACAGGTCACCATTCTGCTGGATGGCTGGAGACTGACAAAAGCTCACATTGAAATTCACACCTTAGGTAAATCACCCCTTCATCTAACCCATGCGTGTCTTTGTACTGTGACACGAAGCTGGACTACTCAGCTAGCATAAGCGAACTCTGCACAAAAAATCCAGCTTGGATTTAAACCCAGGGCTTTCTTGTTGTGAGGCGGCAGTGCTAAACTTTCTAATGCTAAGCTTCCCATAACGTCTTTGATATTCATAGAATATCAGTTCTTTATTAGTTAAATATATAGCACTTATTAATGCCTCTTTCTGTATGACTATATTTTACCTCAACTGCTACTGCTTGGCCATTATTGACTTTTCCCTCTGTAACCTCATAATTACTGTTTTTTTGATAACAAGCCTTGAAGCTGTACATGAATCTGACACTTAATAGCTCACACAGATATAGAATCATCAGAATCATAAATACACAGAGATGTAGTTTAAAGTCTGATCCTTACACAAAAAACAACTCTGTCAACTAAAAATTATACAGCAAGTCTGATCAGTGAATTTGTATTTGGGGTTTGAAGTAACATGCAAAAAATATGTTTGAAAATCTTCTTTTATAGCACGTGTCCTTGAGTGGAAACCTTTCAAAGTAAGAGCTTTTCTGTGTCTGTGTGAGTACTCCAGCTTACTCTCACAGTCCAAAGACATGCAGTTACTGGGGTTAGGTTGAACTGCATGACTGCGAGTGGGAAAGGCTGTCTCTCTCCTGAACTGGATAATCAGAAGAAAATGTATGAATGGATGAATATTCTTTAAAAAAAAAAAAAAGAAAAGAAGAAGAAGAAGAAGCTAATACTTGTTGTGCTAACTTTAACCTTCTTATCCTGAATGGAGAAAGAACCTGTGTGTCTTCAGTGTAAAAATGTAATGCCCAAATAAGTACTTTATCATGACTAATAAACAGCCAATATGCATTCTAATAAGAAACTAGCTAATGGTGAACACATTTACCATTACATAGAGTGTTGAGTTTAAAACATGGGTCTTATTTTGCAGTTTTCAGTCCTGTCCTTTTCTTATGAAAACATTTTAGTCACTACAGTAATTTGCTGAAAGGTGGGCATGCAGCGGAGTCCAGCAGGTCGACAAAAGCACTCAAACGATCACTGAGGCTGGAAATAAAATCGCAGCTGAGTCACACTTTCAAAGCCTCGTAATTGGAGGTGAAACAGAAAGTGAGTGCACCAAAAAGTTGGCTGTATAGAAAAACGCTGGCAATTCAAATTATGTCAAACCACAAAGACATTCTGCAGCTGCAACGGAAATAATGAACACAATAAGACCACACTCAGTGACAAAATCTGGCCCTGAAACCACTCTGTTAAAGTTGGTGAATTTCTCCCACGAATAAAACTAATCATTCAATCTTTATATAAGATTGAAAAATCTTATACAGAGACATAAAAAATAACACCCAGACTCAGGGAGAGTCTGGGTGTTACACACTGAAGAGTCCCACACCCACAAATCAGACTAGAGGACAATGAGATGAATGCTCTAATTTACCCCAGATTAATTCTTCTACAAGCACAAACAGGATCATTTAAAAGATGCCAAAATCACACAAAAAGCCTCTGCAAAGTGCTTTTAATGAATTAAACATTAACATGTTACCTGTTTTGGGATTGCATGCATTAGCACCAAAACAAATGGTTCGCTCTTTGACAAAACTGGGTTGCACCTCACAGCATCACAACGACACTGCTGCGTTATAACTGACAGAAATGGTTCACCCTCATCACACCTCTTTTGTCTCCGCAGACTAATTAGGGAGTAATCGCTGTCAATTTAGGCAGGGAATTTATGCAACATGACACATTCTAACAGCGCTCAAGGGCCTTATGTATCCTCATCTTGATCAGAAACTTAATGTGGTGCCCTGCTTATTTATAGGCGGCTCTTAACCTTTAAGACTGCAGGGAATGAGTCCAGGAACATCCGCAGACCTCAGGGATTTATATCCCCTAGTAAAATAAGATTAGTCTCAACCTAACTCAAGCACTCTCCCCATCCGTTCAAAATGATGCTGTAATTTGTAAAGGTGGCAGAAAAGAATAAGGAGAAACTGTCTAGTACAACAGTTTAAATGGAAATTTATACCAATCGTCCTGCTGTGGACAAAATGCGTTTTTCATTTAATGTGGACTTGAGCCAGCGCACTGGCAGATATATGTAGATACTGAGCAAAGGATCTCCTTTTATTTCATTTCAGTCAGTTAATATAACATTCTTAAAAATACATCCAGCTACTCTTCCTCCTCTGAACACCTGTTTGTTAAATGAGTCCCTAAAGCAACTGCGAACCACTTATTAGCAAGTAGCAGCACTTAGCAGATGTTTGGAAACGCTGCTTATGCGTCTCGCTTTTGCTGACAAATTCTGTGCAGCGTGTCTGTGTGATTTTGTTTTTTCAAAACTGAAACGTATATAAAAACACTTATCACATTATCCTTAGTAATGTCTCTTCCAGTAGGCGCTAATTCTTATCTTGGGCAAACTACTTATCAAAGACAGTCTGTCATTTGTTTTTCTTATCTTATTCTGAAGTACTGGAGCTTTTAGTTTGAAATATTTTTTGCTTTTTGCAAAAAAGATCTAGTTGTCAAAGTAGCTGTGCATCTATTTCCTTGTTTATTTCAAGGTGACAGTCGTTAGTACTCCGAGTAAGACAGAAATATGTACAGGAAAAAATATTGTTTTGTTAAAATAACTCAATATTTGTAGGATACATGTTCCTCAATTGGTCTAATTTTAAGCCTATAATAAATACGAATATATAGATCCATCCATAAATAGTTCTTAAATCCTTTCCTCTGTTCCACAGAGGAAATTTTAATTCTGGCAGTTATGCAAAAGAACAGGTACAAAATGCAAATTATTTTCCTTCTCATGCATGACCAATGAGCCTGACCCAGACCCAGATGCAGAATTTAATGGCGGTAAGGGGTCTCTGAGTATTTTATTTTTTTAATTATAATTTTCTGAAATGAGCCACTTCTCAGCATTTATGTGATGCTTTTAATTCCATGATTTCTTGGGTTCAAGTTAAGAGTTTATAGATGTTTTGTTCATATTTGTGAATGAATCCTTGTGTGCCCTTGGCTCTTTTCTTTACACTTCATTTGTTTTTAACATTCTTTAGTTTTCCTCCCTTGTAGTAAGTAAGTTTCCATCCAGCCTGTGTCTACTTTAGAGTTCTCACTGGACAAAATACATAACATGATCAACTTATTATGTGTTATATGTTGATGTATTATTTTTATCATATTTTTGCAAGAATGTTTGCTTTACAGCACTTTGAGAGCACATGTTGTGATGAAAGCGTTGCTCACTTCATGTTTTTACTAAATCAGATGTGATGAACATCAGTGATCTCAGTGCATTTAGGGAGCTGGAAGAGCATGTCACCAAGGTTCTGTTTGTATAACTGCTAATTCACAGAAGTCACTGAAACACATCATACGCAGTCAACAAGTGTGTTTGCCTGTTTAAAATGTGGTTTTGGAGAATGGTCAGAATGTGGGTTGCAATTTTCTTGAGAACTGCTCACGATGCTCTACCATAAAATTCCCTTTATGCAGTGGGCACAATTGAACTTTAATTATATAGCCCTCCACAATAAAAATGACACATCCTTTTGTTGGTTTACATTGTGCTAAATGGATTTATGTGGTGTAACATGGTATGATTTAACACTGTTGCAGGCATTATTGTGGAGATGGCTTCCTCATGTATAATCTTGTAATGAAATATGATTTTATTAACTCTAAAAAGGCTAATGGAGTTTAAGGATCTACGAAAAGACAAATAAGCTGTCTGTTGAAGGTGGAAAATATTATTCTGACATGTGTTTTTGTGTCTTTTAATTTTGCAATTAGATTTAGCCCCTATTTTATTGTGAGACTCAATTCAACACTAAATTAGATTTTTTTTTCTCTTTTGGTTCCTTTAAAGAGTACCCTTGGGTTAATAAAGAGCCAAAAGTCTTTTATATCCACATTTTCATTCAGTGGCCTAAGTCGTTGGATATACGCACAGGAGGCACTAAAAAGGCACTTTATAATGGTCCAAGGACACTCAGCCTTAAAGAACCTAATGCATGCTTTGCTGCCAGTGCAAAGAGGACGGAGGGTCGAAGCACTCAAGGAGAGCAGAGCACAGTGTGAACATGGAGAGTGTATTTACAGTGGAATAGATGGCAGATGAGATGAGGTCTGATTTTAATAGAGCAGAGACCTGCTCCCACAGCCAGCTGCCTTTAGAGAAGCCTCAGAGGAGAGGTGCCAAGGAGAGGTGAGGAGCAGTGTGTGTGTGTGTGTGGATGAATATTTGGATGAATAGTCACCTGTGAGGACTATGATCAAGACCTCATTAATGAAAAGCTGATGTTAAGGGTAAAATGTTATAACTGGGTAGGACTATATCCAAGGCTGCTGTTGTGTGTGTTTGTATGTGTGTGTACGCCAACCCATAGACCCATAGACTTCCCATAGACCATATAGATAGATAGGTGCTTTATTAGTCGTATTAGCCACATCTCCTGCATGGACTCCTGGCACTCTCTCACCAATTTCTCAGCTTTCAGAATGGCTCATATGCTAATCAGAAGGTTGCTGCTTCCTCTGGTCCATATGTTGAAGTATGCTTGGGCAGATGCTGAACTTTAAAAAAACCTCTGATGCATCTGTGATGCACGGTAGTAAATAATGAATGTTTGTGTGAATGGGTTAATGTGGTTTAAAGAGCTTGCTTGGAGTGCTTGGTGACAGAGAAAAGTGAAGGTAGAACACAGAGAGATGTTAAACTGAGCGATGGAACAACCCACTTATTTGTTATTACAGAAGATTAAGAGACTGGACACCAGTTCAGCTCGGGGTTCAGTGTCAATTTACTTTACAGTGTTAACGTCAGTATAGTTGCTTCTTAGGGGAAAAAAAACAAAAAGACAAAAACCTGTCCCGAGACATACTTATCAGGTTAATTTAGCTTAACTGGTTACTCTTATATTCTAATGCCATGGGTATCAATATGTGTGTTATCCTGTCCAGGATCTAATCTGTCGTTTGCCAAATATATATAGGCTCCCCTGAAATGGATAAGCTGTTTGTGTTGTGTTCATGCTAGGGTAAATGCATTAAATTCATTGAAATTCCAAAGGTGGTTGTATGCAACATAGTGCTACCAAGGTAATAAAAGGATATTCGCTTGAAATGCTGAGAACTGTGGTTGTTTTGGGACCATAGAGGAGTAACCTGTTCCTGCAAGTGGCAAAATAATGTAATGTCTGCTTATAAATTGTATGTATATAAAAAAAAACAGTAAAACCTTGGAAACTGATAGCTAAAAAATTGTCTGTGGTAAAATTTCTGCAGTGAATCCTAAACCAGCTGATCCAAAATGAATATTAATTCATAAAGACTTGGAACAAAGAAAACAGAAAAAGGAAATTTAAACTGATTTATAGGGAGACTTGATGTTTTTCCTTGATGTTTGTCAGAAAGTTTGTGATTCACTCAAAGGATGGATAATGGCATAGGGAGTTTTATGAGTTTGATGTGAAGGACTTCGGGAATTATGGCGTTCAATGTCAAACTGAAGTCCACAAACAGGACCCTGCATATGTCGCTGGGCAGCCAAGGTGTTGAAATGTATATATATTTATACCGATAGCCAAGTAAGCAAGTGTAGGGGGTCTAGTAGTGGGGCTGCGATGTCCTGCAGGTATGTCAACACCACAAATATTAGTGAGACAGATCTGTAGTCATTTAACGTGGTGACAGAGCGTTTCTTGGAGACTGGTATCATTGTGGCATGCTTAAAACAGGAGGAGGCTTCACACACCTCCAGATATCTGTAGAAGATCAGCGTGAAGATGGGGTGCCAGGTGATCAGTGAAGAATTTGAGGTAGGAGGGTGACACACCATCTGGACCAGATGCCTTCCTGGACCTTTTTCTCCTGCAGAGTTGTCTCCTGAAAATGTTATTTTTATACCGAGCCATATTACTGATCTGTTCCCAGTTAACCTCAATAGTTGCAAAATGTTCCTCCAGCTGTTTCTTTTTAATACCACTTAGTTTTCCAGCCTTGTGATCCCAACTTTTTTGAGACAGGCCGCTACCGTCGATTAAAAATAAACTAAGCAGGGTAAATGTGTGTGTGTGAAAGAGAGACAGAGGTTAATAACAGATATGATTCGATGCAGAGATGTCTATTAACACATAGTGAGTGAGAAAGGTGACTGGAAAGGAAAAACTCAATGCATCATGGGAATCCCCCGGCAGCCTACGTCTATTGCAGCATAACTAAGGGAGGATTCAGGGTCACCTGGTCCAGCCCTAACTATATGCTTTAGCAAAAAGGAAAGTTTTAAGCCTAATCTTGAAAGTAGAGATAGTGTCTGTCTCCCAAATCCAAACTGGAAGCTGGTTCCACAGAAGAGGGGCCTGAAAACTGAATCCTCTCCCTCCCATTCTACTTTTAAACACTCTAGGAACAACAAGTAGGCCTGCAGTGCGAGAGCGAAGTGCTCTAATAGGGTGATATGGTACTACAAGGTCATTAAGATAAGATGGGGCCTGATTATTTAAGACCTTGTATGTGAGGAGCAGGGTTTTGAATTCAATATTGGATTTAACAGGAAGCCAATGAAGGGAAGCCAAAACAGGAGAAATATGCTCTCTCTTTCTAGTCCCTGTCAGCACTCTTGCTGCAGCATTTTGGATTACAAGACATAGTGTCCTGATGTTTTTGGAATTGCAGCTGTAACAAAAACTCCCACATGTCTGTATAGCTTGTGCATGCTGTGTCACTTTTGCTTAATTGTACAAAAACTAAATTGTTAAAAAAGACATCTCCCAGTTTTATGGCTTATTATGGGCTTAGCTATGAGTTGGCTAAGAGCCTTTTCTTTCTTCACTGGTTTCCTTACGGCTTGAACATGTTAATGCATTAACTAGTGACCTTAAGAGGTAATGGTGGGTTTAGTTTGCTTTGGAGACAGGCTAGCTTGTTATCCTGCTTCCGGTCGTTGTACTAATCCAGTGAGCTGGCTGCTGGTGGTAGCTTCAGTTTCATTATGACTCTCGGCAAGAAGGCAAAAAAGCATAGCTGCCAAAACCCTGAACTATTCCTGCAGGTGCTTTGCTTTCCATGCCAACCATTCACCCCAACCATCTCCCATGACTTGCTTTCACGCAAAATGTTGCCTGGAAACACAATCAACTCTGAGTTGAAAATTAGTTTCAAAATGCAATTAGGAGAAAACATTTTTGGCGTGTAAACATATTTTTTTCTGGGAGACAGGGCAGAGAAATGCACATCCCCCATTATCACCCAACATACAACTGCAGTCAACTATATGGGACAAAGCAATGACTTAATAATCACACATGTTTTTTTAATGGAAGGTATTTAAGATATTCATAAACATGTTAAGATCCCTTCTGCTTTTCTTTTATACACACACACACACACACACACACACACACACACACACACACACACACACACACACACACACACACACACACACACACACACACACACACACAAACAGTTCCTCACAGCTGTGTGATGTTGACAAAATGCATCCAGAAACCAGCCACTCCATCATGTTGTACAAACACACACACACACATACACACAGGCCTTACGCACTCATTCACGCTTACACTCTGTTCCTCCACACCTTCTCTCTCACTCCCCAACACTGGTTTGACAGCTGTGGAGCAGCTTGCCAGCGATGTCACGCAGACAGAAAGCTTTTAACACAGAGAGGTGTGTAATATTCATAAGGAGTGCTCCACTTACTCTGCGATAGATGTTGGCGAGCTTGAGCGTGAGCAACACTGATCTGGTCTTTTGGTGATGTGGTCTAATATAATATTAATGGCAGTTGTGTGAGATAGGATCTACCCTGTTGTTCATTCTGCTCCATTTCTCGCATACAACCAGTTCCCACGTTGCAACACATAAGTTCGATAGGAGCTCGTTTAGCGTAGAAACCCACCACGGGGTGCTGTAATGCTATAGGGGAGAGCAAACGCTTTTTGGGGGTGTGCTTCTTTTGGGCTCTGTTCCTGCGGAGCTACTTTCTTGTTCTCACAAACACAATTTTCTGCTGATAGATCGGCCTGGCACCAAAAATAAAGCCCACTTTAGCAGCGGTTATCTGAGGGCAAAGGTTCCCTTTTTTAAGGCATAGTCTAAAAAAGTTTGCTTTGTTGCATTCTTTTAATTGGTCCCTTTATGTTCACACTGCCCAATTACAAGTGTAACTGGGCTTGTAAACAGGAGTGACAAAGAGCAGAGCTTTATTGACCTGCTTTGCTAATCTGCCATCCTGCAGGTTTGGACATTTAGGCGATGCAGAAGGGTCAAAATAAAGTTTTAGTGAAATAAAGTTGTTATAATTGACATTTTCAGGTGTTCATACCAGTCAAGTTCACATGAAGAAACAATATGTCACTGATTTTTGTAGTTATGCTACACAAATCAAAGACTGCGCAAGTGCATTTAAATGGTGACTATCTAATGTAGTTGTAATAAATCATAACTTACTTAACTTAACTTACTTAAATCACTTAAGATATGATACATGTTGATAGATTCATACAGGTATGAATTCTTCAGGTTAATTTAATTTAATTTATTTATTTAGGACAGTGCATGTTAATGAACATACATGTAAAAATTACATGAATGTAAACATACCAGATTATAGCCAAGGACTAATTTCCATCTGTTGTCCATCTGTTGTTCTTTTATATTTCAAAGTTTTGACATAATATTTAGATGTATTTGATATTTATATGTAAAGGTGAGTTTAACTGGGATGTTTGGCCTATTACATTTTTTATTGACAGTGTGGGTTTTATGTATTTCTATTTGTGGCTTGTCTTGCCCAGATCTGCACTGCAGATGGAAATTAGCTAGAGCCAAATCAGGAGCAATGCATCTTTTTTTTCTTAGAGCCTAATGTTTGTTGTACATGGTCTCCAACAAATAAGGAAGAAAAAGAAAAGAAAAGAGTTTAGTTTAACGATTTTGCAAATTAGATTTTGCAAATTACAATCACACGCAGTAGCCTTCACAGCCACAAATCCACCTGAATGCCTGTGGGTGATTTCGAAAAACTCTAGAGGTATAGTGTAGCTGTAAGAGCACAGGAGATGTATTGCTTAGGCGTATTCTTAATTGTAAATTCAGTTGGAAACCTCACGTTAAACAACACAAGAAAAAATTCTTAGACAATTGCATTACTACACAAAGCCAAAGAACTTGTAAATCCAGATTCTCTCTACATGCTGTACTGCTCCCTCATAGCTTCATATTTGACTGATGGAGGTGGAAGGAAGGGAAAATACATACAAATACATATCACCAACTCATATATATTTCTATCACAAACGGAAGTAATATGAATAGTGTGCAGTGCAAATTATTACAGTTCCACTACCCCACCGATCATTCTGTTGAATACATTAAAAATTCATGAATTAAGAGGTTTCAACATTATGCAGATTATGTACAAAATAAAAAACCACCAGTTATCTCCAGGTGTCCAGGATTTGTTCCAGCTGAGAACAACCAATTATGAATTAAGAGGAAACCTGAGATACAAACTAATGTTAAAGAAAAAAAAACAGTTTTTCTTTGACTGGAGTGATGTATTGACATTACATGGCACTTCTATCAAAGAAACATAAATGAATAAATATATAGATGTTTGATTTCTTTGAAATTATTGTAATTATGAAATACTGTCTTCTGTTGCAGCCTCGGTTTGTGTTTAGCTAAACGTTGTATTATGAGAGATAGGCGCGTATAAGCTGTTACTTCTGCCTACACACTTGTTTCCTTGTTTTTGAAAAATACTGTTTGTTTTGCTTGGAAATTGAATGAATTAATGAAATTAACAGGAACATGACAGGATTACACTACAGGAGAGTTTGAGGTTTTCTTCGGAAGGAAAACTGTCAAAGAGTATGGAGAGTCCAAGAGCAATGGAGAGTGGGCAGGCAGGTGAGTACAGGTGAGAGGAATTGCTTTTAATAACAGGTGAGGACCAGTGGGTGTTTCAGAAGAGTGCTTGCTACCAGTGAGAGGTCGGTTCTTAAATGGGCCAATTCTGAGCAACAACGACGTATGGAGGTCAGATAGACCCCTGAACCACTGAAGACAATCATTTTCACAACAATTGTTTTTAGTCAGTTGCTATAATGACCTGTGGACTAAAATGGGAGCAAAAATGTCTATATTACTATATAATGTATAACGTACATGTTCATATAGGAGTGCTGGGATTAGTTAGTTCAGTTATGCTGTGTGTGTGGTTTCCAACATTCAAGTGGAGATACGTTTTAAGATTTATAAATATACAATGTACAATCAATTACACAATGTAAAGTAATAGTTTAATGGTGGGAAGTTTAGCTGCCAGTAGTTTTCTGCTATACAAAAGGGAAATTTCTCACAGTGTGGCGCCACTGTCTACAAAAGTAGCACAAGGTCGAGGATTTCTAATGGGTTGTATTAACAAATGTGATGATTTTGTTCTGCTCAAAGTCTAAAGGTTTTAACTTTTAAAGTGCGCACTCAGTCCTGGGCTTTGGGAATCTACTTTATAAAGGTTCCGAGATGAAGAGGAAAAATGACAAAGTAGTAGACCAGCAGAAGACACTGGAGTTCTCATATCAGTCAGAAGTGGAGCTGCACACAAGCACACGGGCACGGTTCAACAGTCAAATTTGATTATTTTTCTCACCCGAAACAAAGATGAGATGCAGGTGTAGGCTTCCTCGTGGACAGCCTACACCTGCATCTCATCTCATTGCAGTTGTTTGGTACCGCCTGAGTTTGGTGCTCAATTTTGGCACCTGAATGAATCACTTTAAAGCAACAAACACTTTACGTGCTGAATCCAAACATGTTTGTGAATGCAGGGAAAATCTGTTTTCTGCCTGCTGTTGTCTTTGTTTCACATTCACCCTCATTTTTTCCCTTCCTTCCTTCCTTGCTCCTTACATCTTCTGTCACATCCTTTTCTACCCCTTTTTCCTTCCTTTCTATTTCCTTCACTCACCCCATCTCTCTGTAATTAATGGTGCTTAAACGCAGCTCCAGCTGTCGTGGCATTGGGACTAAATCACAACAATCATGAGTTATTATCAGCAGCGTGCTGACTGATTGTGCTAATGTCTGCGCTGATCGTATTAATGCTGGGGCTGATTGGAAAACATCCATCATAATATTCCTGGCAATGAAGAGGTAATAACTGGCATTATCCTGATAATGAAAACGACTGTTAGGCTGAAGATTAAAACTTAACAGTGATAACAAGGGACTTCATATTTGGGAGAGCAGGAGGAGAAATTGCTGCTCTGCTGCTCCCTCTCTGCTCCCTCTCTCTCATGATGTCCTTGCCTCTTCTCCTTTACCTTTCATCCCGTTTACTAATCACCAAGTAAATGCTTCATTTTGTTTGCTTCACATCATTTCTTTATCTCTTCTTCTCCATATTTACCATCTTGAGCTTTCTTTGTGAATGCTCCTCCTTTTTCCTCCACATTCTTCTTATCCCAGCCTTTTAGCAGAGATGCCACACAGTTTTTCTCCCTATTTTGTCCTTAATTTATTTATTTATTTATTTTCTTTCCTCGTTAACCCTCCTAATTCCTCCTCTTCAGTCCTTCTATTTCTGTGTCCTTCTTATTTAACATCCCAACAGCTTATCCTCCCTTTTCCGGACTGTTTGTCCTTTCCCCCGTCTGCTCATTCTTCATCCTATTTGTAGAAATCCTCCCTCCTCCTTCCTCATTTTGCCTGCTTATTCTCTGACAATCCACCTGTTTTTCCCCCCTTCTTCTCTTTCCTCATCTTCTCTTGTCTGACAGCCCACCTGCTTTTCCTCCTCATCCTCCCAGACTCTCATTGTATGTGTGTGTGTCTGTGTATTTCTCTTTCTCGCTCTATATCCCCACCTCCATAGCAGTAAAGGAGCCCTGTCCATTTATGAGGGAGAGACTGATGGGGAGGTGTGGGAGGGAGTTTCAAGAGTTTTAATGAGTCGGTGCTCACACTTATGACAGGAGGGGTAAGTGATGGAAAATTAATCTGTTTTAGAGAGACAGGAAGTAAGTGTGTGTGTGCGGATGTGCATATGTGAGTTTTGGGGGGGGATTTTGCGTGTGTGTCTCTGTGTCTGAGTGCTGTTTTCCTATGAGAATTCACTGGCTCACCAAGCAGAGACATTTTTAACTTGTACAATCAATATGAGTGGGTGCGTGTATATGTAGTGTTTTGTGTGTGTTATTCTGATGAATGGCCAAGCTCTTAATGTTCTCAACCACTCTGTGGACTAACTAGACTATTTAATCACTCCTCTCTCTTTTTGCCTCTCTGCCAAAGCTCAGTGTACTGCTGAGGTAAGACAACACCTATTGTACAGTATGTTATTCATGTGCGTGTGTGTGTGTGTGTGTGGTGGGAGAGGTGGTGAGGGGCGGGAGAGAGGAGTTTGTGAGCATTAGTGCTGCATCAGTCAGTGTCCAGCCTGCTGGCTCGTACACCTGTCGGCTCGTTATGGAGAGCAGGAACAGGAACAGGCATGCGGAACATAAATCTAACACACACTCGCACGTACGGCACGCAAACACACCTTCACACATCCTTGTTATACTTGTGTTTGACTCAAACTCACTCTCTAACTTGCTTTAACTTCTCCTGTCACCGCTAATTGCCTGAGTTCCGCCATTACCTTAACTTTCACGCTTAATGGTGACACTTAAAAAACACTTTTCGTAATGCGGTTTGAGAAAGGGCTGGTCACAAATTAGTCTTTCACCTAGAATTTATAATGTAGTGAATATACTGTAGTGTGCATGCACACACACACACCTTGAAGAACAGACCTGTAAATTTACCTGTAATTGGAGGTGGGTGTTGGCTCCCGAGTCGATCAATTGGCATGTGGTTGAGCTTGAAAAGGTGTACGTGCATGCGTGCGACTATGGCAGTAATGAGCACTGAGCCATGGGATGCCCAAAGGCAAGGTTCCTTAACAGGGTCAGACTCAAGGACGTCTGGCACGGTTCCACACGCCCACCTACAGTACGCACACACATAAAACATACTGGACCAGCAGACTGCAAGCTGATCGAGCACCATTAAACAATGTGAGGAAACAACATGCTTTTTGTGCATTACACTCACCCATTGGCTTTTCTCTCGTTGTCTGTCTTCTCTCTCTCTTTTATGCTCACACACACACACGCACACACGGTGAAACACCCTCTATTCGTCCCCAAACGAACGGGAGATTCACGCTCCACTAGCAAAGACTCTCAAAGTGTAGGTTATTAATGAGAGCATGTCCTAACAACATTACAGAGCTACTGCCCCATGGACGAGAGAGGAGAGTGAAAAAGTGTGTGAGTGGAGAAGAAGAGAAAAAAGGGCAGAGAAGAGGAAGTGCCAGAAAAGAAGAATATATGAAAGAAGAGGAGGAGAAGAAGAAAAGGGGGAAAGGAAGGAGGTGAAACAATTAAAGAAAAAGGGTAAATTAGAAACAGAGGGGGGAAGTGAAAAAACATGACAGAAAAGGAAGGGTGAAGGAGAAAAGAGATGAGAGAGAAGAGACTAAGGTGGAGCAGAGGTAAGCGTGGGAAGGAAATTTGGGGGTGCAGGGAAGATTTAGAAGAAGGGGAGAGAGGAAAGATGGCAAGAAATAGAGGACACAAGACACGAAAACAAAAACTGATGAGTAGAACATCAGAGAGGAGAAAAGAGAAAGGGATTGGACACAGGGAAGAAAAAGGGCAAACAGAAAGGTAGACACAAGGACAGAAGAGAGCAAAAAAACAGAAGTGTAAATGCGAAAGAAAGGAGAAAATGAAAATGAAATGAGAAGAGGAAAGTGAGAGGAAAACTGGAAAAGAGAGGATGCTGAAACACCCTGAGGAGCGTCAGTAATGTGTATGCCCTCTGGCATTATAATGGTTTTATTGGAAAAAGCATTAATGAATACACGAACACTGCTGAGTGGACAGTGCCATCTAGTGTTTTAAATTTAAAACCCTGAGCGTGCATCTTCTGTCACGCTCTATACACCTATGCACACTACGCTGCATAAACGTCCTCCTCCCCACCACTTCACATTTAAACAATCTGCTGCTTGTGGTCATTTTTCACCCAGTTTGGGCCGTATTATGGATGCAACATGTGTGTGTGCATGTGTGTGTTCATGCTTGCCATGCTTGGCTGTTATTGGGGAAGTGATCTTGGGAGCATTGTGGAAGCAGAACGATAAGCCTGGTGTCACTGGCGTCTAATCATACTCTGTGTTCCTTATCAGCTCTGGGCTCAGGAGACGGAACAGAGGAGAGAGATAGGCGGAAGAGGAGGAGGAGGCGGGGGGTATGGTGGGAACTATGGAATGGAGACGGAGAAGTGAGGAGCAAGAGGGTTAGGTTGAGGGTGAGGTCGATAAAGAGAGGTGAGGGGAGAAAAACGTGAGCGATGAGAGCTGTGAGAAGGGAATAGAGGACATTAGAGAGGAAGAGGTGGAGATTTAAGGGTCTACTGCACTAAAAGCATATAAAGAACTAGTGCCAAGTTCTGTGTCCCGACTCACCTCACCACCCACACAGCACAAACCCACTGTGTGTAAGAGGATCTGCTAACCCATTGCAGCTTCCAACTGCATGCACACACTTGTAGCCTGTGTGTGTGTTTTAGGGTTATCAAGAGTGCTAAGGATGGGTGGTAATTGAATAATGACAGTAACGCCTCTGATGGATTACCTGTCACTCCTCTCCCCTCTCCCCCTCCATCACTGTCATCCCCTTCATCTTTGGCGCTCTCGCCTGGCAACCTCCGGTCAAACCATTCGCGCCATCACCCGTGTCAGCACAGATGAAGACACCCACAAACACGCAAGATGACACTAAACACAACTTTTGTAGGCATTATTGTATTAAAAACAATAGGAAAATCATCCAGAGGTTTCATTTACATTAAAAGTTTAAACTGCGAGTATTGTTAGCTAAGGCTAGCAAAATAACATTAGCAACTGAAGTGGTTCTTTTATAAATGGCTCCAAAGTGTTCAGGCTGATTTATAGTTGTGTTACAGCTACAGCCTGTGGCCTGACATACACCTTCACAGAAATCTTACCACTTGCAGCGACAGACCACAACTTTGCTGAGGTGTAAACACAGTAGTTTGATGAATGTACAGTAACCGAAATTAAATTTATTAAGCTTTCATTTTATCTAGCTTCTTCACAATGTTAATGCAATAGCCAGGATTTTTCCTATGTTAAATGTGCTCTTTACTCATTTTGCCTCTGCAGCATGTTCATGGATAGGAGCTTGTCAGTGTGCTGCATATCACTTATTTAGCGACTTAGAAATACGCAGTAGTGCACACACATTAAAAACTTTACAGTTTTACTACTGTTTGTGTGCACTTCTGCTATCTTGGATCATGAATTTGGGGTTTGGTGGGTCTTCTCTGACTTTCTGAGTTTGTGCTGCACATTTCCCAGTTTCAGTAATTCTCTGAAGTAGCTTGTGAGTGCTTGTTGACAAGTCTTCACGCTCCATGCAAACTACAGGTGATCACATACAATCTGCTGGCAATCAAATCAAGGAGTTTTTTGCCAGACTGTCAGGGAATACACATTTTCCACTTGTGACTCATGGTTGCCAGTGTGTCACATATTGGTCTCTAGGCCAGTATGACTGGGGCTTTAGCAACTGATTTTCTGGTGACCGCTGTCAACTTCCAGCAATCGCTTGCCAACTGGGGAATACCTCACTTGGTCATTGCCAGATGGTTATGGATTGGCCTGTAAGCACATGTATCTGGTGCCTTGTTTTCTTGATACTTTGTTATCAGGATTAATTATCACAGATTCAAAGTGTTGGACACACAAATGCCACATGGTAAGTGTTAATGTGTCTGCAAACCCTCAATCCAGTCATAATAGACAAACTACATAATACACGTCTTTGTAGTAAAGTGTTAAAAACAATGACATCTGCACACTGGAGCCAATGTTTGTGCTCGCTATGTGTTCTTTTGTGTGTGAACTTTTCGCTTCTTTTCCTGTTCAAGCATCTTTTTATACACATTCATCACTCAGCCCATGCACAACTGCTGTTGACCTTTTTGGGCTACTGCACAAAATAACATCTAAATGCTTAAGATCTCCTGCTATCTGGACCTCTGGTTATACATAAGGCTTCTTGTTAGATAGTCCAATAATCTTATTGGAGGTGTAATGGCCTTTCTAGATGTGCCTCTGTGTAGGTAGAATTCCCATAATCCCTCTCTCTTTGTAATCAAAGACACACACAAAGCCAAAGCAAGACAATAAATCCAGCAAAAGTTTCTCTTATGTTAGCAAAGCAATGCAAACACACCAGTACACAAATATAGATGCAAACAGCTATAGTATGCTTTGGTATACGTGCAAAAAAACTCCATTTCTAAATGACTAATTATCACTTTCCAACACTTGCACTGACACGCTCCCTTCTCTTATATACTCACACTCAAGTTTCAGAGGACTGAATTGAATTAGTTGTTTTTATTTGTGCATTGCAGCAAAATGGGCAGCAAGAGAGCTGAGGATTGAGAATGATTGCAGCACTCTGCTGCAATGCAGTTCAATCTACAGTATCTGCTCACTTCTAAATGATACTGCTCCATCAAAAACATGGGCTTTCTCTAAGCCGCTGGTGTTGTAAATCTGGTAGCTTTGCCAGCAGGAGCATTTAGCCTACCCTGAATGGAGCTCTGTTTGCACATGTAGACCACCTATGAAGATAGTGTGTCTCTGATTCACCTGTCCACCTGGGAGGTGCTTCTCGCTAACCGAGTGAACACCTGAGCCTTTGTGCTTTTCTGCTTCTTTTCATCCTCTTGTGTCCCTCTCCAAATGACTGAGAGGGAGCAAAGTGACTATTTTTGAGTAAATGTGTGTGCAAGAGGCAGCCAGAGAGTGGGTGATGAAGCAAAAGAGCTGATATCAAATCTAATTCATTTCCACACAGATATATAGCTGTTTCGGGATAATTAGAAGCCAGTGTGAAAAGAAGAGAGGATTATTCTCTTTATCATCATTCGTTTAATTGGTTGAAAATAAAGAAGGTTTGCAGCACTACACATTCACGAAGAGACGAGTATTTACATCAAGCCTGGACAAAAGTAGCAACAAACAGCACCAAAACCAGAGTTGAAGAAATACAACAGAAATGCACACACAAAAAAATCTGCCGCCAAATTTCTGCAAATTATCTGTTGTACCAGCTGTGGATTCTTCATGCATGACGAGGTCTAAAGACCACAGTTTGATGAGGAGAACTTCATCCGACTTATCAGTTGATTGCCAAGCTCAGTGATGCGCTATGTGGAATAACATGAGGTGGACATGAGGTGAAAAGCCCACAATTACAGTACACGATTCAGTAGGTCAAGTAAGGTCAAACTGGTTGCGTCTCTTTAATTATAGAGCCTTATAAATGCTTATAGATGCTGTTTTGTTTTTCTTTTTGTCAATTGCAGTTGCAATTTCTTTAGTAATTCCCCAGGACAGTTTTTTAATAAGATTAAATTCAAAACTGACTAATTAAACATCCTGCTGTTAGTAACTCTTACACATTATCATTATCATCATCTCACTACTGGTGGTAATGTTAAATTATAAATGACATATTATAGGAAAACCCCCCACATGTGTATAAAGACAGCAGTGTGGGAGAGGCTGCAAATCTTGAGGAATCTGGGTGACGCAAATGTTGTCACAGATGAGAAAATTATCATTTTTTTAAGACTCCCTCAAGGGTCATTGAAGGCAACTCAACTTTAAGTCCTCCCCCTTTTCTAATCATAAGGTGTTAAAATACACTGTGAGCTGACACAGCCTGGATCACCATACCGGACGTGAGAAAGCAGTGATCCAAAGGAGTAAGCTATACAAGGCATGGGAAAGCAGGAATGCTATCAACACTAACGCACATATGCACTCACACACATGCACAAACAGTATAGTATGCCAGAGCACCAATTAGGGCATTAATGGCTGTGGGAAACAAAAGTGTATACTCTCTTTCTCTCCCTCTCACACACACACACACACACACACACACACACACACACACACACACACACACACACACACACACACACACAGTAACTGAGACTTCTAAGCAAAAAGTTAATAGCACCCAGTTGTTCAGTGCCAGAGACAGACCCTGTGGGAGTGAGGTGGAAGGGTGGTACCGAAGCTTAGTCTAATGAAACAAGCCAAGAAGGCTGCAGTTTCCCAACAAATATACAGGGCAGCAAATGTTAAGAGATTTTTTTTGGTATGTGTTAATCAAACACAAAAGAAAAACCACAACAATCATTAACTTTTTTGTTCTATCCCTTTCTTTTCTACACTTTCCCCCCCAGCGCCCTTTAAAAAACATGTTCAATTTTAGTTATGTTTTAACAGCCAACTAGCCACTCTTTAACCTTGTCATAACCTGTCAGCAAGCATATTAAAAGTCATAAAAGTTTGGAGGAGGGCAAGGATATAATATTAAAGATTGGGTGGTGAAATGCAGGGGGGAAAAAACATTAATAAAGCAAAGCTAAAAGAAGAAAATATGGTGAGACGGGGGACACAGATGGCAGGGAGGGAGGATGGAGAAAGCGGGATGGGGTGGAAGATGATGTGCTGGATGTCTTCCTCCTCTTCCATCAGCAGAAGCCTGGTGGTGGGAGAGTGCAATAATGAGAACAGCTGCAGTGGATGCGCTCACAGATACACACACACACAAAGCAAAAAACACTCCTCCAGCCACTTAGCCACCCACTCTTCATCAGCAATTCCACATAAACACATTTTTACACACAGGCAAATAGGCACACGTCATCACTCTTACCCTCACACTCGAAGGCTTGCAGCACAGTGGTATAAGTGGGGCCCAGCCAAGAGGAGTAGCTACCCAGAACTCTCTGCAGGTGGTGGGTGGCATCACTGAACAGCAGATCGGATTGGCCATAGCCTGCTGAGCTGAACAGGCTGAAGCCCTCCGTGGCATTGCCAAACACATTCTGCAGGAGAGAGGAAGTGTGTGACTGCGCTTAATGCATGAGGGCATGCATGGATGTGCGTTGGCGTTCTGTGTACATAAGTGTCTTTCAGATTGTAAGTGCAGGCTGGGCGGATCAGCACAGGACGTATCAATCATCCTGGAGTCTCCCACACACTGAGTACGGAGGAAGGGTGACAGTTTAGCAGATACCTGCGTACTAAGATGTGCAGATAAATAGCACAGGCTCCAGAGATCCACACACAGCTCTGTGGAAAAATGTGCATACACACACACACACTCTCACACACACAAAAGCAAAGCACATGCAGCTTATGTCCACACCCACCTGTAAGCGTTCCAGGTACTTCCAGACACGGCACTTGTCCTCCATACGCACCACCACAGCGTTGGCAGGGACTGCGGCAATGTGGCATCGTTCATACTCCTCCAGACCGGCATCCGTTCCATCAGGACACAGCAGCTTCAGGTCCTCCACCTCCAGATCCAGGGCCCAGGACTCTTGGTTCTTACCTGGGCAAGAGAGGAGATGTATAAACAGGAGATTGGGATTATGGGAAATGCACATTTGATTTCTTTCACAGCGTTACATAAGACAACTGGAACCAATCTGTCTGTTAAATGTAAAGCTCAGCTACATTAAGACTGCAAACAGTTAGCCTGACTATTAAGGGATTAGGTATCTCTGACTATCACAGAGCAAAGTCCACATGCCAACGCCTCTAAAAGCCAGTAATGAATATGCACTTTCTTTAACATGGTTTTACTGTGGTTTAGAGAAACTAGTGTATTTCTTGGCCAGCTGTAGAGATATCCTGGGTCCTCATCATGATGATAAGATTACAGTAAGTTGTGGGTTGCCAATTTAGCTCAGTGGGTGAGCAGGCGAGCATGTGAAAGAAAGTAGCAGCCTGAGTTCGAGTCTGACCTGCAGCCCTTTGCTGCATGTCTTTCCCTCTCTGTCTGTCTACACTGTCTCTGTCCAATAAAGGCTAAAATGCCACGAAAGTAATATTTTAAAAAAGTTTACAGTAAGTATACCAAGACATAGTTGTCCATATAATTGCACGGTCTCCCTCTGAGTTAAGTCTAAGGAAAGTAACATCATATGCATTGACCTCCTTATCTAAAACCATTTGAAAGCTGTAATGTTTAGTATGTGATTATTCCTCATACTCTGAATAAGCTATTTATATTAACTAAGAACTACTTTAGTTTTTCATTTTCTTTTGTGCATTCATTAATTTGTTTATGATGACACATTTATCAAACAGTGCAATCCTGATTTATGACTAATTTACCAATATTTTATATGCTGTTTTTGTCAGATTTGATCGGTCCCCTGAGAATTTTAAAAAGGGAAACGAAACCCCGTTTAACAAAACAAACAACTGTGTGAAAAAAGGGTAAACCACCTTGAAGCCTACAGCATTCCCAGACAACAGCCCAGACCTTCTGTGTTTTCCTGACCTCTGTTAATCGTTCTGACTCTGGACATTTCTGAACCATATGATAAAACATGCTTCGTTAAGCAGCGACAGCATTTTGTGGAGCTGGCGTCAAACTGCTCCTTCTCGGCTATACCAGCAGAGCCTGTGTAGCGTGACGGCGATAATGATCGCCATTAATTTTGGATGTTGCCCAAAGCAGAGGAGCAGATGCAGCAAACAGAGAATTAGGGCACTTCACTGCTGGACAAAATGTCTGCAACTCTGTGACTATCCTGTGTGTGCGTTTGTGTGTGATATCTGTTTCTTTTTCATTCTCGCTCTTATCTTCTCTTGTTTTCAGATTGCTTACTTTTCTCTCCGCCTCACATTCCCACATATTATCATATGACATCATAATTACAGTGCAATCCAATCACTGTATTCCACTTTCTGTAAAAAGCACAAATGGGTTATGAAACACTGACATCCTATGTCTTGACAGGGAGTTGCACCCTCTGCATATTCCAAGCAATGTAATCACAAATTGAGACATTATAAAAATTATATCACACAACAACGACTATCATAGTCTCTAAAATAAACAATATTTTGCACACTGACCATCCAAATTGTCAAAGACTGTTGCGTGTTTGACAAAAGCCACATCGCCGAGGTTCTCAGCCACGCACCTGAACGAAAACACACAAACAGCAAGACACATTCAGTCTATAAACAGATTGAAATATGAATGAAATCAGCACAGTTGCCAGTGTGCTACTGTTAACACACTCTGGAGACCATAAGTAAACTCCCTCTGCCACTTACTGTGGCACTTTAAGAAATCACCCCCTGTAGTTCTTTTGTTCCCCTCTGAAGTACATTCAGTACTGTGCCAAAGACTGTTCTGCACAGACGGCAGTACTGCACAGCACAAACAGTATTATATATTTATATTTTAATACATACATGATTTTCTAAACAAATTATGCGACACAATCACAGGAACTGTTAGATTTATTATTTTCTGTTCTCTTATTTTAATCTGGTTGTGTGTTCCATCTGTTCACTATATATACACACAGTAATTTGTCACTGTATTGTTATTATCTCTACTGCATACCTTCAGATAAGGCATACACTAGAGTTCCACTATTATTTTCTTTATGGAGGCAGCACGCTGGGATGGATATAAATTGAGGGCAGACACAAAGGCAGCAGTCATAACATCTACTTCACCTCTGGGTGCTGTTGTTGTATTATTTCCCATGTTACTAATGTCAGTGTACCTCAGAGCTCCAGATTCTCCGTAATGCCGCTCTCTGTGGTTGTTGGCACAGATGTGTCTGTCGTTCTCGTCTCCTATACAGGCCTCGCAGAGGTTCTTTGGATTGTTGCCTCTGGGATCGTGCTGGGGATCCTTAATGCCTGGCACGCAGCTATAGCCGAAGAAGTTCCCCACCACTAACAATAAAAAGACACAGACACCAAAGAACACTTGAAAAGTCTTCTGCACTTTCATGCTTAAGGTTTTTGTCCTGTTTATAAACTATTGCATGGTCAGCATATGGACTGTACAAGGCTACAGAACGCTCTAAACTCAGTTAGTATGATGTAATTGAGAGGGGATATCCTTATTGTGGTCATCTTAAGCTCACACTACTGTGATCACAGAAGAAATCTCAGACAGGGTGAACTGTGAGTCATGCCCAACTACTCAATTCCAAGAGTTAAGAGAGTCCAAGAATAAAAATATAGTACTGGAAATGACCATAAAGGTTCCCTGTCAAAGTAAATAACTCAGGTCCACTTGTCTTTCTTTTTCATCTTCCCACTGTTGAATTTTATAGTTTGCTATCAATATCACAAGACTTTAAAAGTCAGATTTATCTTTTTTTTGTGCAGTTTAAATTTACCTACTGATTTAAAATTAAATAAGTATGAGCCTCTTCACTGTTTGGGACCACACGTGCAAGTTATGCTCAGCCAAAAATGTATTTTAAGATTTGGATGCTGGATTTTTATAGAAAAAAAGACCACACTAAATTCTTGATGGTTGGGAACCATGTGTCCAGAGCACCATAATAATAAACTTTAAGAGACAGCATTTTTCCTGTTTATCCTTCCTTCTGATTTTTTATTGTGTTTCCCCTTTTATCCCCTTATCCACCTCACATTTACAGAAAGAAGCACTGTTGTGTGACTGTCTCCTCTCCTTGCATCTCCAGCCTGCCTCATTTCTTCACCTCTTTGTTCCCCTTCACTGCTTTCCCGATTTCCCCTCCTTGCATTGAACATTTCATACACCTTCCACCAAAACACATCTACACTTATATCACCCCTGTCCCCTCTGACTCACCTCTCGGGAAGTTGCACTGCTCTCCTACACTGATTTGGGATGTGTTGACCAAATAGCCAATGGGAACAGTCCACCCCACTGTGGTTCGAATGCCGGGGTGACAAGAGCTGCGCTCATGCATCTCGAGCAGGGACAGGTCTGAGGAGGAGCGGCGCGCCATTGCCACCACATAGTAACTGATACCATCTACAGAAGAGACCAAAAATGAAAAATAAATAAAAGGAATCAATTTTAAAATTGGGATTAAGCAGTGGGTGCAAGAAAGTATTTTGTGTGAACAGTATCTGCATTTTGGCATAAGCTGCAGAGACTTCAGTGCCTTCCTGTGTCACCTGCTGCAGACCTTAAACATGTGACTTACCTACACCATTGTAGGACTCTCCTGCAGCAAGCTCCAGGCCATGGCAGAAACCAGCAGCATAGATGTCATCTCCAAACATGGAGGCTGCATCTGCAGTTCCATTCTGAGCAAAATATATATTCATATTTTTATATTTCCCATTTTATGTCTCACAGATACTTTTTATTTTCTTTTGTAGTCACTTTTTAGATATAACAGTTCCTATTAATGTTAAGAAATTTCAACTGCCATGCATCTGACAGAGCTGATATAAAAATTAATAAAATAAATGAAATGAAATGTACGACAGTTTTTGGTAAGAATCTACTTTCCCCATCAGTTGTTTCTTGTGTACCTTGATTTTTTCCATACAGTCCCTGGTGTTTAAGCCACGGACACACTGCAGTGTTCCTTTTACATTTCGGGCTGTAGCATTTCCGGCCAAATCCAGACACTTCTGCTCCTCAGCATCAGACAGCACACACCAGGAGACTTTTCAAACACAGTAGGGACAAGTTGCAAATTACATATGTGCAAACTTTAAACAGTTAGACCTCAAATTCCACAACTCATGCAGTTCTGCCACTAAAGCCTCCCTTTAAATATACAAACAAGCAGGATTTGATCACTGATGTGTTTAGCATTAACCTCCTAGGACCTGGTGTCCACATATGTTGACTACATATTTTGGGTTGTCTAGACCAAAGTACCAAATTTTGCTCTACAAGGGCCTGATATCCACTTACGAGAACGTTACACTGCCACTGTTCTATCGAAATTTAATGTGAATGTCCTCATATGTGAATCTCATTTTTCTCAGAAACAAAAATAAGGTAAAAAAAAAATCACGTAATTCTTTGTTTTTACATTCATCAGGTCCAAATCAGCCCAAATAGCAAAGAGAAATTAAAAATGCATGCCATGGAAGAGAATCGGGTCTTAGGAGGTTAATCTGACTATCCAACAGTATTAAATTGATACCTGTAGTTTTTTGATTGGAGAGACATCTGACATACAGAAGAGGCAGAAAAAGCAGGAACGCTGAAAGCAGTCTTCTCCCTGGATACTCCATGTCAGCTCTGGATGGAAACCTGCTTGGGACTAACTCGCTAACACAGCTGAGATGAGAAACAGGTGGAATACATTAAGAAAAGTCACTTGTGTGTCCCTTCCCTCGCTTATTATTTGGTCTTAGGAAGAGAGAGGGTGAAAGGTAAGAGAAAGAGATAGGTAGGCTGACTGTAGAAGAAACCATCACATTATTCCTCTTTCCCCGCCTCTTCAGTTGAAAGTCCTAGTAGATAATCCTTCCTCCATCTCATGACAGCAGTATAGCATTTCCCTCTCTAATTATCCACTGAGACTTATCCCTAGTGGAGAGGATAGTGGTAGAAACATGCAGGCTCGGAGCAGTTCAGGTCACCTGGCACAGAGTGTCGACCGGGGGTCTTTAATTAAAGAAAGCTGCGGATAATGTGTCTCTGTGCTGGAACTCTGTTCCTGGAGAATAGATACTGGCTGGGTCTTGCTCTGACTCACTGGAGACCTAAGCCTCAGGTAAGCAGGAACAAACAGCACTGGCCATTGTTCATGGTCAACGGACCCTGTGGAGGGAAAACGTATTGGATACTTGATACAATTCTCCTTTTCGCTCTCTGCTCTGCACACACATAATAACACATCCACACGCGTACACACAAACACACACGCACAGAAACTCACTGCCATTTTTCTTGACATCTACTGTGCCAATCAATAATTGAAGGAGTCTTCAGAGGTGAAAAGTGAAATTAATATATCATTGAGTCCATATTTTAGGTGCAGTATTATGTAATAATAGATCTGCATGAGAGCTCAGGGCACGAAGAGTCCTGTTGGTTTTCCTGAACCTTTTCAGGAAGAGGAAAGTTGGGAGATCTGATCTTCTGCACACTTCAGTGAAGGGACAGGGAGCACAGAAGGACTTTTGAAGTCTAGCACTCACATAATACTGGTGATTAAATGTGGAGCTTTGAGAAATTAGTGAGAGAAAATAGGATTTTCCCAAAAGAACCTGTTTAGATGAACTTCTGAAACATTCAGATCTTTATCTTTAATCATTTGGTTCATATCAATAACTGTGCTATTTTTCCTTTTTTCTATTAATTTATTTACCTTGCAAGCAAGCAATTTATTTGTATAGCACTTTCGGAACAACACAGCTGAACACAAAGTGCTGTACACTTGGCATGCCAAAAATGATACATGACTAAGTAAAAAAAAGAAAAAAAGAAAAAAAAAGATTTACCCAAAATAAATAAATAAAATAAATAAAAACTTAAAATAAAAAAATAAGCACAAATAGCACAAAAAAAAGTCTAAAATGATCATTAGAATTAAAAACAATAAAATGAGCACAATAGATTAAAAACAATAAAACCAATGAAATCAGGGTCATACAGTGTCATATGCCAAGGAGTAAAAATGGGTTTTAAGACGCGTTTTAAAACCACCATTGACCACCATCACTGTAAATGTTTTATTCCTTGGAGGATGAAGACAGCATGAAAACATAGGCAAAAAGACAGATCAATTCAAAATGCTCTCTAAGGCTAATGCTAGCGTAGCAATGGCTCTACTGAGTCAAGTTCAGCCAACAGAAACCTGGCAGATCAGGTGACCTTAACACCTGCTGAAGGCTCAGCCGATGCCTGTGGCAAATCTTATACAGGACATGTTATTTATGTTGCTTCTGCCTGCATAAAGCCTGATAACCTGTTTAGATGGACCTCTGCAATCTGCAAGTCGTTTTGCAACACACCTCCACACCAGCTGCTCCATTCATACTTAATTTAATGTTTGTTGTCTCTGCTGTTCCAAGAGGGAGTCTTGCTGCTCCTCGTCCCGCTTTTGCCTTTCCACATCAAAGCTGCATTGCCAAAATAATTACTAGAGATGGAATGATATTTGCCTTGCAATTGAGAACAATAGCAATTTTGAGGTCAATATCTTGCTCAGCACATTCAGGAGGAATGTGACCTGCTCTGTACTACATGCAGGAGTTGCAGGAGACAGATGTCTTAAAACTGAAATAGAAATGTGACCCACCTGGATGGATCACTACTGAATCTTAATTAAGAAGCATTTCTTCATCAGTTTTAAAGAGGTACAGAAACAAAAACCCTGACATGCATAAAAAGTGTGTCACAGCAAGAAGTTAGACCTGACCTTATTGCAGTGTATCACTCTGAATAATTAGGCAGCAAATCATTTGATAATTGGTTCATAATTAAAGAGAATCAAACTCATCTAAATGTAGTCATTGCCAACTTTTCCCCAGAAAATAACAGTGTCTTTAGTTGTAATGTGAAGTTCACCAACTTTTATCAAATAAAATAATCAGCAGTTTTTACACAAATTTCTTAACTGGGAAACAAAGATTGCATCATGTCTGAATACTGCTCCTAATGGAAGTCACTGGTTATTTTTAGTCTTGTTTCTAAATGTCTGTGTATAATAGCAGCAATAACAGCTGTAATAATAGCAAGAAAGTCTCCCCCACACAGACCAAAGTATAAGCGAACTGTATTTTTTTTTTTGAACTAAAATTAAAGGTGAGTTCATAACTTCTCCTCTGGGTTGTTGCTGTGAGTCATAGTTCGTATTTGGAAAGCCTGTGCTCTGAAACTAGTCCTCTACTAAGTCTAAATTTAGTCTACTCAAGCGAGACAAAAACAGATATTTGCCAGTGTCTTTAACTTGAATATGATGACATGATACATAAATATAGGTTTCGATGGTTTCAGATTTTTTGATTACAATCTGATATAGGAAGATTGAATAGGTGATGTACAGGGTTGGAGGGGTCAGTGATGATGCTTCCAGCCTTCCTGGTGATTCTGGTGCCATAGTGTGAAGCTATGGAAGATAGACCTCAACCAATGACCTTGAAGGCTCTACTTACTACTTTTTCAAGCAATTGTTTGCCCTGATTGATTGTGTTACTATACCAAGTCAGGATGGAGAAATTAATCCATAACAGTTCTATACAAATGAATTATACTTTCCCAACTAACCCTGTATTTCCTTGGTTGGAGGAAATAGAGCCCCAGGTGCGCTTTACTAACAATGTGAAACAGTGTTTAAGTCCCATGATGACGACTTGTATAGGCACATGTAGCCTCTCAACAACTGGCCCGTTGATAGAGAAAGAGATGTTGAAATGCCGTCTTTATAAGGCCAAAAATCAGCTGTCTGGTATCCGGATTTGATCCAGATTTGATATAGATGCATATGTGACCTTTTAAAAATGTATTTATTGAAATTCAGCTTACGTAAATAAGTGATTTAATACAATGCACACTCTTTCAGTGTAAAATTATCACTGCTGGATTTCTTTTTTATCAATGTAAGAGGATTTAAGCAGGTTTAATACTGTAGCTGGTCACCGTGGGACCAACTTTAATAGCTCAATGCATCTTTGTGTCATTTAATCTATAACAATACATATATAATATTTTAAACAATGATATGAGAATTAACAAGGGTATGTTGTGAAGTAAAAAGCGAATCTTTCACTATTAGAAACCAGCATAATGCTAAAAAAAATGCACTTAAATTCAATAAGTGCTTACACAAACGTGTAATGATTGCAGCCTAGGACCCATTGAGCAGCATTTACTGACCACAGAGGTTAACAAACAATAGTCTCTTCTCATTTAATTATCATATAATAATGGCTGACGTTATTAACACTTCAAATACACATTAATATCACTGGCGTTACACTGATTTTAAGTTGGCGGACTTCTCTGCCCCACAATGCAACTTGATGTTAATGTTTTGGTGACGTCAAGTGTAGCTGGAAGCGAAAACAGCCAGTGGGTGGGCTGGGCAGTGGTCAGTGGTCCCTTCTTTTAGTGGTTTTACATCGAAAATCACGCCGATACGATTATTTAATACTCGTGTACGAATGTGCAGGCTTAACAGCATGAGTTAGAAACTGCGCTGCGTGTGCGCCAGGTAGGTGGGTGTTGTTTTAATGCTCTGTTTTGGCTGTCCTCGTTCGGCTGTCAGTCTGCGCTTTGTGCTGTGTGGCTAGCTTAATTTAGCTTAGCTTAGCTTAGTTTACAGGGCAGCAGCACCAGGCATCCTGGCGCCTCCGGGGCGCCTGTGAGCGGCCAATGAGGTCGCCTGTTAATGGCCACAGCAAACAACTAGGTCCCCTATCTTTTTTTTCCTTTTAAAGAAGGATTTGCTGATAGCTTTGGTTGTTTCTGAATGTTAGGTCAAAACCAGAGGCTGACTTTAGTGTATGTTTGTGCATGCTAGCCTGCGGAGGAACAGTTATAGTACATCAAGTCTTACATATAAAGCAATTAGTCTATTAGTCAACCACTTAAGAACAAACCACACGATTATATTATGTTCAGGTGAAGACATTTATACATTTGGAAGTAATTCATGGTGACTGTCTTTTTAAAAAGGCTTCTGTTTAATCCATTGCACTAATGTATACTAAGTAATGGTTTCTAAGACAAACTGAACTCATTCAGCCTTTATAATTTGTTGTTTCATTTCTGTATGGAGCCTTATGAGGCTCGTCAGATAACATAAAGAGGCTAAATGTAATTATGAGTGTACTCCTCTGAACTCTCTGGCTCATCTTGCATCTTCTACCCACTCTTAGTGCACTGAAACATGGGTCGTTGCAGTGTCCATGTCCTGCTGCTGCTCTCGCTGCAGACTCTGTCGATATCAGCTGAGGGTCCAGGTATTGTACTCATGTGCTTTTTCATTTATTGTTTGTGAGACTGCTTCTCGCTGCTTTGTGCTCAAGCCTGAATATTAAATTGCTGGAGATTGTTTATTTGTAGTAGAAAAATAATACCCGGAACAGGTATGGTCTTTAATTTTATGTGTGATATACGACAAAAAAAATAAATAAATAAAATTTTTACAAGTGATGTACTCTGGATTTGGAAAAAAAAAAAGAAATTAAGATGTAAGCTGATGTGTGGGTGGAGCTAACTGTCACAGACTGATAGCAGACTCACTCTCTTAAGGCAACATTTACTTAAGTGGCAATGTTGTACTCATTTTGTAGCGAGAAAATAAGTGACGTCAGATCATTTTTATCTTATTGAATAAAACGGATATGACAAAGTTTAAATTTGATGACATCATTTGCAGTTAAAAACATTTGAGAAGTTGCAATATATATCACTGTAACACTCTGCAACCCAATAATTAAAAACCCAATAATATATTGTGGGTTTAAAGTAATGTGAAAATATTGTATCACGGGGTGTCTGGTGATGCCCACCTACCTTCTATCTCGAACACACTGAGAGTCCATTACCTATCTTTTATTATGTCTTTTGCTTTATTAGAACCTGTTACCTTTAATTCAAAGTTAATATTGTGAACTTGCATCCTGTTATTTACAGATGGACAGCTGCAGTGTGCATGTGAGGGTCCTAAATGCCTCCACCCCACCCGGTGCCAAGGTACCCAGTGCTTCTCTTCAGTCAAAGTTAGTAAGAGTGGAGTTTTTTTTGAGCGTGGCTGTTTGGACGACGCGGACCAAATCCTTCTCCAGTGCTTCACAGCTACGTCCTACCACCAGGCTATTCAATGCTGCTCCCAGGACAGGTGCAACAGCAATACCACCAGGGAATATCTGATGTCTCTGCTACCATCAGGTGCTTTATGTCTACAAGGAAATTGGACTGTCCTGTAGCTCTTTTCCTTACTATAAATGTTTTTCCCCAATTTCAAACTATACATATCTCTTTTTTACATTTACCCACAGCCCCAGAAGGTGAGCCAGTTCGATATCGTGTGGAGACATTAGCTCTCTTCGTACTTGGCCCAGTGGTCGTTCTGGCTCTGCTGTCTGTAGTATCTGTGCTGGCTTGCAGAAGGCTCCATCATGGACGTCTGCAGAGACTGCAGGAGTTTGACGCTGAGCAGGGAGCCATAGACGGTCTCATCACTTCCAATGTCGGAGACAGCACTTTAGCGGTAAGAGTAACAGAGATAACCATGAAAAGGGATTTGGCCAAAGCAAGAAGAAGGCCCATCTCACGCTTTGTGTTCTCTTCCAGCCTCTGAGTATTGGGATATTTTTCACCTTGAATTAACAGTTATTGTCAGAAGTGTACATACCCCTATGGGTATTAACTTTATGGTAATCTTGGCTTTTAATGATTCCTTGGAACTGTTCTTTCTCCAGGGTGGAATAATTGTACAACATAGACATTTAATGACTTTAAAGAACAAGAACTAGGTGCACAAGTCTGAACTTATTTTGGGAGTTTCTCTAAACTACACAGTCAAAAGTAAAAAAGTGTAGTAAAAGTGAGCCTTTCAAACCTAAAAACACTGTGACAACTGCCCAGCGTGGAGCTGTCTTGTTGCCTATAGTATTGGTACATTGCACAAAGTGGATGGAATAATGGAGGACAATGACTACCTGCCAACTGTGCCAGTTCTGCAGAAAAAGTGGTGAGATATATTGCCAGAAACATGTAAATGACTACCAAAAGGTTCTGGTCTAGATGTAACTTGGGGCTTAAATCTGGGGCTCTCCATCATTTGACCCTAGAACTGAAGAAGCTTCTCGGATGAGAGGTGAAACATCTTCAAGCAACTTAAAAAAGTCCAGACCCTTTTCTTTCCAAGCTCCTTAGGCTACTAGGGCTGCCACAAACGATTATTTTGATAGTCGACTAGTCACCGATTATTTTTGCGATTAGTCGACTAATCAGATCATCATCCATTGGACGTAAAACTACAGCTTATTGCACCAGCAGCATCTGCTCTTATATAACTATCATTAGCTTACAGCTTTAAGTGTTTAAGGTCTGTGCTAACTAAAAATAAAGACAAGATGATAGTTTATTAAATTTTAATGAAATTTGCAGATTGTTTCGGTGAAGTTTAATAAACTCCTTGCTATCTAAAATATAACAGGACACTGGAGTATATTCTGGAGCATCTCACACTTCTGATAATCAGTTGTCTGCTTGACGTTTGTTCAGCTGTGTAAAAACTATAACTTCAATCTCAGACAAACTGATTTACTCAGGAACAAATAAAATACAAAAAAAAAAGCCAAACAATAACATTTTAAGTTATCTAAGTGACTCATATATATTTAACCTGAGTAGCGAAAGACAGCGGTGGGTTTGAAAACGATTTGCGGGGAGTCCGGTGTTCTCACGGCGCTAGTGAGCCTAGCCCCCGGCTCGCTAACGAGCTAGTGGGTAACAGATGTCTCCGAAAACGTCGGAGCGCTTTTGAAAATATGTGGTGTCCTGATAAACTGAGCAGATATTTGAGGTTTACACAGCTACATTCTCGCCTGAAAATATGTTAAACGTTTATTTTGTGACCCAGAAAGAATAATAAGAGTAACATTAAAACGAACTAGCTGCCGCCATTGTTGGAAACTGCGCTGGGCCGCGCTATGAATTCTGGGACACAGCTGCTCCTTCTTCTTCTTCTTCGGGGTTTAGCGGTAGCTGACATCCTTGTACATGCAATGCTGCCATCTTCTGTTTCAGTCCGTTATTACACTCTTAAATCCTGCCACTTATTCCTGCGTCTTTTGTGATCTTACAAAGCTTCAAACGACGCGTCGACTATTAAATCAGTCGTCGACGATTTTGATAGTCGACGTAATCGTGACTAGTCGACAAATCGTGGCAGCCCTATAGGCTACGATGACCTGGATGGATGAGAACCTTCACAGATATACTTTTCACCCCATGCAGATTTTAGAAAATCCAATTAAATTGAAACTTGTGAACCCAATTGTTGAAGAAGTCATTAAAAGTCCAAAATTGCCATAAAGTTCATGATTTACATACACTGATGAGTGTATGTAAACTTCTGATCACAACTGTAGCTTTCAGCAAGCATATTAAGCATACACCTGTATATGACTCTACATGCTAGTTACATATGACATGTAAAGATTTATGTTCTTTTTAAAAAAAAAAAAATCTTTGCAAACAAAGCTAAAATCAAATCTGTCTATCTGCAGGACCTGTTGGATCACTCATGTACGTCCGGCAGTGGTTCAGGTCTTCCCTTCCTTGTTCAAAGAACTGTGGCCCGACAGATTAGTCTGATGGAGTGCGTAGGTAGGTATAACACGTAACATTTCAGATTCATATCTGTTTGACTGGCAGATCTGATAGAGTTCTACTGAAAAGCAAATTGTTCAGATGACATGAAAAAAATCCAAAGTCATGACACATAAGTTATTCATCACGAAAATAACAAATTCTTATCATTAATCAGGAGGAAAGGGGTATATTCACACATTAGTTAGTTTCCCAGAAGCGAGCATGCTTATAATTAACGCCACAGGCGATCCTGACTACAGTCATGACTGTACATATCCGTGGAATCTGAGTGATGTCAAAGAGACGGGAGATCAAATCATCTGTGACTTACTTCAAGAAACTGTCAAAACATTTTATCAGTTCCTTTTTTATTTGTGTGAGTTGTTGACCATGTTCAAAACTGTCACCTGTCAGAAGTTAAAGATAAAGATAATGTCACTGTAAAAAGCACTATAAAATCTGACAGATTTTGATGTAGCTTTCAAATAAAAGTATGTAGGTTACTTGTCTTGGGGTCCTTTTTATATACCACATTATCATGAACTACAGCATGTAAGAGTTTGGTTTTCAAGTTTGTGGCTTTGTGCACAGTTGAGCTTTTGATGTGGAAACATCAAATCTGGGCCAAAAGAATCTCACTGCTGTAGCAATGGAATAGAGTGAAAATTCACCCCTCAAATTTTAAAAAGTAGACAGTGATTGTCTTTTTAAAATGCATGCATCTGTATTTTTTTCTTTTCTGACTTGCTGTTTGTTGTCTCCTCTTGTGTTCTCTTTATTATACATATATATTTTTTCCGCCAGGCAAAGGACGATATGGAGAGGTGTGGCGAGGACAGTGGCAGGGCGAGAATGTGGCCGTGAAAATCTTTTCCTCGAGAGATGAGAAGTCTTGGTTCAGAGAGACAGAGATCTACAATACAGTGCTGCTGAGGCATGAAAACATACTGGGTGAGTCTGTTACGCTTAATGTTTTGGTCTTGCTGACTGTCCCCAAATTTGGTTAGGCTAACATGTGTGTTTCCTTGCATAGTAATGGCAGCTCCTAATTTTAACCTCAGCTTTCCTGAACTGGACAATCTCTCAGTTTATTTTAAAGCACTAAGTCACGGAAATCATGATGTCAGCGGGACGGCTCAGGTTAGAGCTACTGGGATAGTGGATATATTAAACAAAGGGATCTTGAATATGGAGCTGCCAGGCTTGAGGAAAAGTGTAAAACCACGAAGATTCATTAATGCAGAAGAAGAGGACATGCAGAGGGTTGGTATGACAGAAAAGGATCCTAGGGACAGAGTGAGATGGAGGTAGAGGAGTCGCTGTGGTGACCCCCTAAAGGGACCAGGAAGTACAAGATGATCTGTGAAAGATAATACAAAAGGATTCAGCAAAATGCAACAGTAATAAGTGTGATGGATGTCAGAGGAACTTGACTTACGTCTGAATCAATAATACACAATTTCATGATATTACCTTTCACCTTTCTGTCCCTCAGGGTTCATGGCATCCGATATGACTTCTCGAAACTCCAGCACTCAACTGTGGCTCATCACCCATTACCATGAAAATGGTTCGCTTTATGACTACTTGCAGCGAGTCGCAGTGGAGACATCAGAAGGTCTGGCAATGGCTGCATCGATAGCGTGCGGCCTGGTGCACCTGCACACGGAGATCTTTGGCACAGAGGGGAAACCGGCCATCGCACACCGGGACCTGAAGAGTAAAAATATATTGGTGACCAAGGAGCTGCGGTGCTGCATCGCAGACCTTGGTCAGTCACTTTTCTGCTTTTTGTCTCCTCCGAACTGTTGGGATTTTCACCTATTTCAGGGATTCAGATAAACTGTAGGCATGTGATTCACCAGTGCTACCTGCTCAAAAGAGTAAACATAAATTAATTAGATACTAAAAGTACTAAAAAATCATACGCTCATTTCAGGAGACATCAATTTCAGGTCCTGTTATAACACTGTGTGTAACTGCATGCTACAGGGCTGGCCGTGACCCACTCCCAGGCAGACAATCTGCTGGATGTGGGCAACAATCCAAAGGTTGGCACCAAGCGCTACATGGCACCTGAAGTGTTGGAAGAAACCATTCAGACAGACTGCTTCGATGCTTACAAGCGAGTGGACATATGGGCCTTTGGACTGGTGCTGTGGGAGATAGCGAGACGCACGTACAGCAATGGTGAGTGTCATGCACATAGTGCACTGCTGTGGACGTTACAGAGAGTGGTACGCTAATGTGATCACGATGCACTCCTTCATACATAAAATTCCTGCTGCTTGTAATACAGTCAAATACTATGATGCAGTGCGGTGATCTGTGCCAGGCCCTCTGGTTGTCTCTTCATTCCTTGTTGTTTAACTTGTCCTTAAATTTTCACTAATTTTTCTCATTCAAATTCCACTTTCCAGGCATTGTTGAGGAGTACAAACCTCCGTTTTACGATCAGGTGCCAAACGATCCCAGCTTTGAGGATATGAGGAAAGTGGTGTGTGTGGAACAGCAGAGGCCTTTCATTCCTAATCGATGGTTCTCTGATCCTGTGAGTAAGAATCTTTTTGTGTGTCTGTCTGCAATATTTTGTCTGTGTGTCAACATATTTGTCAATAGGATGAAGGCGTTCAAAAAGTCAGATTTTGGCCATGTGGTAATTATATAGGCCTTCTGCGATGTTTATGACAAATACTGACATGAGACACTTTATTTGCAGTAACATCTACACTTACTGTCCATTTATATCGAATTAGACCCCTTTGAACAGAATTCCCTGAGATCTTTGAAGCACAGATTAATGGCCCAGAGATTTTGGTCCATGTTGAAATGATAGCGCCACACACCATATGTGCTCAGTTGGATTGAGATCTGGTGTCTGTAGAGGCCATTTGAGTTCAGTGAAACGAGTAGAACTGCAGAAATTGAGACTCGTCAGATGAGGCAACCTTTTTCGAGTCTTGATGGTGCGGTCTTCTGCTGTTGTAGCCCATCTGCTGCAAATGTTGATGTGTTCTGACGTGCTCTTCTATATACCTTGGTTTTAACAGCCGGTTATTTGAGTGACTGTTGATATTTGATCTTTTTATGTCATTTTCTTTAAACCATAGAGATGGCTATGCAAGTTGTTGTTACCAGTGCATTTGGTACCAGTAATCATGTTCAGAGTCTCCTAAGTCACCTTTCTTCTAATGCTGATGCTCAGTTTGACCTTCAACATGAAATCTTGAACATGTCTGGATGCACTCAGCTCCTGCCACATGAGTGGCAGATTAGATTGGCAGGTTGCATTAACAAGCAGTTGTACAAAATATCTGACATTTTGTCTACTCTCAGCTTTACTAGACAGACAATTATACTTTGCTTATACTAAATTTCTTCAGTCTTCATTATGTATTATGGGTCTAATAGTTAACTAGAGGCATACAGCTGTGAAACAGTCCATCAAGTATATTGTTGTTTTTTCTGCAATTGCTTAATAGCACCTGTATATGATGACGAACCAACTACTCTTGCTCTTCTTTTATCCATGACTCATGAGTGCCTACATATGTGATCATTATCTGGTGATGGGCCAACATCTGAAAGTGCTTGCAGTCACATTGATTCTTTTCAGAATGGATTCATCACTGTTTTTATTCATTCTTTCTCCCTCAGACTCTCTCTGCTCTGGTGAAACTAATGAAGGAATGTTGGTACCAGAACCCCTCTGCCAGGCTTACAGCACTGCGCATCAAGAAGACCCTAGACAAGATTCACAGCTCTCTGGAAAAGGGCAAGGAGTCGTGAGGGTGCCATGTTTCAGAGGCAGCTGCCTGGTGTCAGGGATTGGCTTCAACAAGACTCCCAGTGTTTTGTTAAAAAGAGAGAGGGAGATTAGGCAGATGGAAAGAGGACTAGAGGAAAGAGGTGTTCCAAGAGTCATTCAGCCTCATCCTTCTCTCACTTTCTCTGTGGATGCCTTCCACCAACATGTTTGACTTGAAGCCCACACAGACATTTGGACCTGTCGTTTCTGAATAAGCCAGCCTTTGATATGAGGCAAACCAATTGCCAGTGTGTTTCCACCAACTTGAACTATGGACTGTTACTGAGTGTGACTGGCTGGTATATTATAGGAACCCCATCCCAATGCTTTAATGCCCATGTGGGACTACACTGGGTTTTGCCTTCCAGTACAAACACTACAAGACTGAGTGTCTACTCAAATTTCTGATCTCCAGCCTTTTGGCATTCTGCTCAGAGACAATCAGAAATCTATTACCCATTTATTACTATCAGCCATCACCACAGAAACACAATGTTCACTTATAAAAGGAAAAAAGAGCCAATCGAATCAAAATTGTTTTTAAACCTTTTTCTTAAAGAAAAAAAAACACTAGTATGTTATTTATGTATTGAATCACCATTGCTACCACACTACTGAAGATACAGATTAATGTGCGATGGGTGTGTGAAACTGACTGCATACATATATAGGCATTTACTCTACTGGACTTCCTCTACACGTCATCATTATTTGGACAGGAAATGATATTTTGAGAAATAGTGGACAAGGGTAGGGAAGAAGATCAAAACACTACAAACATGTTTATTCTGATGGTTTGTGGACTAGAGAAGCAGCAAGTACCTGCCAATAGGAATTAGTGTGTAACTTGTGATAGGAATAGGAAATGACCTGATCCTCTGTGTGGCATACTTTATAAACTCACTGTGGCTGATTCTGAAAAAGTCTTCTGCTCAGGCAAGGAGGAATCACAAAATGTTTATTTGTGTTCTAATGTGCATTTTATTTTAAGAGACTGGAGGTGAAATCTAGTTGTGTACAAGTTGCCTGAATAATGGAAAAACAAACTGTCTTCATTTGGAAATGTTTATTGAAGACTTTAAATTTAAAGTTGCAGGTGTATGAAGGATTTTGTTTTCAAATGCTGGCTTTGTTTTTTTGGGGGGGAAAAGTTGTTTTGCCTTTTTATATGTAAACATTTACTGCACTCTTGCCTAATGAATGGGCAGTATGTGCTCTGATTTCTACAAACAAAATTGGAAAGCTTTAATCTGCTACTGCATGATTATACATTCAGTACATGTACACAGTCAGCTGCTGACACCTACTATGACTACATCCAAATCCAGAACATCTGGCTGGCCACCAATTACAAGCTGTGGCATTCACTGCATAAATGTATCAAACATCAGTTTATCCAGACAACATTTTACCCACACTGTTATACCCATACTGTTATACCCACCTGCCCTCTAGTGGCACTCAAACACCATATGAAGGACAGTCATTGTTCATTTGTTTCCTCTGAGAAAGTGGAATTTTTTTCTTTTCAAGCTCTAAAACCTGCTGAATATTCTATAGAATATGGAGTGCATCAGACTAAGGCTACTCTATCAGTGCAACTAACAAGGGTAGTTAAAATATTTAAACTGGAACTTCACTTCCGCAGCTTGCTAAAGAAGATATCTGTCTGAAAGTAATGCTTTGTATAAAATGAAACTACTTTGTCTTTTCTTTTTTGCAAGACTGGGTTTTGTGGCTTGTGTGACAAATAGTGTTTCTTGAGTGAACTGTCAGCTCTGCACCAAAAGTGTGAAAAGCACCTTAACTGCACACACACGCCATATAGGGTTGAGGTTGTACCGGTAACTAAAGTTTAACTCGAGCATGACCTCTGCGTACATCACTGCTTCAGGTTGTCTGGTAAAGTCTTGTACGGGTTGAGGATGCCTTTGGGGTCCAGCATAGCCTTGATGTTACCCATCAGTGCCACAGCCTGGCTCTGTTTACTGTAGTAAATGTAGTTCCTCTTTTTCAGGCCCAGTCCATGCTCTGCACTAATGCTCCCACGACAGCTGGCTGTCCATTCATAAACAAATGGCTCAATGGCAGCCAGGAGAGCAGGGTCTTTAGACGGAGAAGTGACGTTCAGGTGGAGGTTACCATCACCTACAGGATAAGTAAGAGAGAATTGGATGATAGCTGACAGTAGTATGTGTATAGAGTATGTGCAGATCATTTTATCAAGTCGTCTTACCTACGTGTCCGTATCCCACCACACTTTTGGCCCGGTTTCCCAGATGCTTCCTCATGTCTGTCACCAGCTGGTAGATCCGTTCCACTGGAAGGGAGATGTCATACTTGTAGGTGAAGCCATCGTGAGTCAGTGCCTCAGTGACACGTTCACGCAGTGACCACAGAGCCTGAGAAAACGGGAGCAGAAAATGTTTTTATCATTTGGCATTATATTTACCTATGCAATTACATAAAATGATCTTGGATCAATCTTGGAATACTTAAGTTTCTTCACTGTATGCAACAGAAGCATATTTTTCCCAATCATGTCCACCGACCTTTATTTTTGCTTCCTCAGTTGCTACCGTTCCATCACTGACCAGCGATGATGTCATTGCCTCCTCAAGAAAGTTGTGGAGTTTCTGCGCATCGTGGGTCGGGTCAGATCCCGAAGTTTCAATGACGATGTAGAATGGACAGTCTGCACAGCAAACGGAAAGGGCAGGTCTGCGTGTGCTCACTCGTTTTATAGGATCGTTACAGGTGTGTGTGTGTGTGTGTGTGTGTGTGTGTGTGTGTGTGTGAGTGTGTGTGAGAGAGAGAGAGAGAAAACGTGCTTATACCAGATATAGGATTGGGTAGTTTGAGATGCGTATTCAGCAGCCTCATACATTCACTGTCCAGGAACTCGAAGGCAGACAGAATTTCTCCCAGCATGCTTTTGCAGAGCTGAAATGTTTTCAGCAGCTGCTCAAAGGTCTCACAACCTAACAGCAGAGATAGACACGTGAGTTTTGTTGCTAATCTCCAAGAAAAGCAACGCATTTAATGGTTTACAAAACTTTCTCTATCATCTTTTACAAAGGTATATCTGAGAAGCAAATAGAAAATCCTACCCAGGAAAACAACATTAACAGATTTGGGTTTCCGTGGACAAAGGATGGACACTGCAGTAATGACTCCTAAAGTGCCTTCTGACCCTATGAAGAGCTGTTTGAGGTCATATCCTGTATTATCTTTCCGCAGGGTGGATAAGCAGTCCAACACCTGCCCATCTGCCAATACCTGCATGTGTTACAGATTTGAAAATAAGCTTTACTTTTTTTTGGGGGGGAAGAGTATCAAAAGTCCAGCACTCACCAATTCCAGACCCAACACAGTCCCGTGTAGGGACCCATACCGCAGCAGCCGGAGACCACCTGCATTGGTTGCTACATTGCCGCCAATTTGGCAACTGCCTTTTGCCCCAAGATCCAGTGGCATTATATAGTCTCTCTCCTCGAGGTAGAAAGACAAGTTCTCCAAGACACAACCTGCCTGACAGGTCAGAACACCTGAGAGGGAAACAAAGTGATCTTTGAGAATTTTCAGCACAAGTAACCATAAATCAAAAACACATTTGTCAGGTATTTGTCAGCCTATGGCGACAAAGTTGAATTCTTTTGAATTAAACTAGTAAACTTACCAGAGATACTGTCAAAGTTAAGGATTTTGTTCATTAGAGAGGTGGAGAGAATTATCTCATCATAAACTGGCACGCTGCCACCAACTAGCCCAGTGTTTCCTCCTTGAGGGTTCACCGCCAGGTTACGACTGTTACAGTAACTATAGGAGAAAAACAAAACATGTGAAAAAGTCTGATGACTAGATAAACACCTTTCTGTTGATTTGGTTACCATCTACCTTAGAATTTGTGATACTTCCTCTGTTGTCTGAGGTCTAAGCAACACTTCACTAGAACCTGCAGGACATATAACAGAAAAATGAGCCATCAACACCAGTAGATTATTATTATGAACTATATTAAGGATTCAATTGTAGCCTTCACCTCTCACAGACTTTAGCCAATCCACATTACTAGGCTCCACCAGATCAGGGTCAACCATGGTTCTGCCTGCTAGGATCTTCCTGAAAAAGGCCAGATCTTCCTCAGTTACTCTGCAGAAAGGCAACCTCTCTGGTGCTGCAGAAGGAGATACTTTAGACCCGTCTGCCCCAGCATGTAGCTTACGAGTGGAGGCCAAAACCTGCTCTGAGCTGCAGGTCAGAAAAGGACTGTGAAAGTCAACAGGTGAAAGAGTGGCTGTAGATCGTGAGAGCATGTTGTAGTCGCACAGACATCTCAGAGCTGTCCTTAGCCTTAGTGCTCTTTTCAAAAGTCCTGCCATGACTGTAGAGACAGGCGGCAACACAAGCTGCAGAAAACAGGTGGGACAACAAGAAGAGTTGGATATTTTTAAAAGCATTTTTATCTTGTAGTGGAGTTGAAAGCTTCTAGTTATTTTGTCTCTAGTCATCTGCAATGTTAGGATTGTTAGCTAGAAGTTAACTGCATTTTCTTTGATTAAACTCTACATTGGTGGCAATTCGTTGCATCTCTTTCTGCATCCATTCATAAACACAAACAGCAATAGGAGATGGAAGATATGAGGTATAAGAGACCTAAGATATGAACAGCTTTAGTAAGTGCACCAACTAAAGCTGTCTTTTTACATGTGTTTTGCAGCAAATACGCTTACTTCCCAGCAGCAATGCATCTTATTACCCTCTTTGCATGTTTTCTTCTTGCAAATATCACCACCTGAAGCAGCTGCAACCTCAGTTAGCTTAGCTACTTTGCTTAGCACGCTCCTTTCCGATATTTCCGAATAACGGCTTCATTTACTCACCAGAAGCGTTCATTTAGCAATGTGTGTCTTTTTTTCGCGTCATGAAAGTCACAAAGTTCAAGGGCAGTTCAGTTACATAAACATGGCACATCCCGTGTTTTTAGCTTGCTAGCAAGTGCATGAAGCTGCTTACTGAGGTTGACAGTAAGAAAAAAAGCAGAGAGGAAAACTGACCAATCAGAAGCATGTTTTCAGATTGACGCAATGGATATTAGCCTATGGGTGGGAGCCTTTCTTTATTATTAAACAGAGTGATGACTGAATAATCAAGCTGTGAATCGAGGTTTAGAGAGAAAATAATTAATTACAGACCTTTTTCATTTGATTAATTTAGAACAGGACCAAATTAATATACTTGTGAATCTAAAACTAATCTATAAAACTCTGGAGCATAACCCCCCCCCAGAAAAAAAAAAAAAAAACCCCCAGACAACTCAAGGGATGAACCACACATCTTTGTTGCAAGCTTATGGCAAAAGCACATTTGTTTCCCCCCTTTTTAGTTGATCTGAAAAGATGTCAAAGACAACATTTTACAGGCATAAAGTAGTATTTCTGCATCAAAACGATGATTACAGTGTCCTTTTCATCTTACATCATTCATTACTCTTTTATTTGGTATTTAGAGTAAAATTACAGTAAATAAGGAGAAGTATCACACAAAATGAGTATAAACAGATTTATTTGAATCTCAGACAAAATCTTGAGTAATGCATCATGCATTCTGTAAAGTACACAGCATGCAACTACGTCTTTTCATATTTCGATTCCTTCCCAGAAACAGTATAATAACGTCCTTCCAGACAATTAAAACCTATTTTAAATTTACACTTTTACTGAAGCTCGTGCGGAACACACATTCCCTGATTACAACTTAAAGTTCACATGACATTCAACATAACAGTCTTCAGTGATCCAGGAAAATCACCTGAAGCACAGTACCAGTGGAATACTATGAATCGAGTCCAGTTGGAGCACAAGGCAAAACTCGGCAGTCACAGCCAACTGGCAAGACTTGTAATCTCACCAAACCCGAAGAACAGGACGGATTCTTCTCAGGACACATCTGCGTCCCAGCTGCCATCAGACATTAACCTTCACCTGCCATTTGTATGAGCTGTCTGGGTGGGTACAGCGTGTAGTTTATTATTTTTTCATGTTTATAGTTTAAACCTCAACACTGATGCGTTTGACAGAACATGTTAGTAAATACTCAAATTGATTAAATTCACACAAAAAACCCAAATCAACGACTAAAAGGTGTAATAGGGATGAGAATCTCCAAATGTTTTTAAGGCTTTTCACCTCATTTCCTCATGTGTTTGCATTTTGAGGAGTAAGACCCTAGCTCTAGGTTTTAGAGCAAAACTAATGTTACTCCCGTGTTGCTGCAGTAGCATCACTTTGACCACTTTCAAAGAAAATCCCTCATCTTGCCGTCCGATCACTCCAGCTCCTCACAAAACTTAGACTTAACCTCGCCAACAATCGCAGTAGATCTAATGATACTATATTTAGCCATTAAGACCACAGACCTAAGCATGATGGCACTGAGCTCAGCAGCATGAATCCCCTTTGGCTGGGGATCTTTGTCGTACTCGTGAAGTTCACTCGTCATCCCGAGTTAGGCTCTTCAGTTCAGAGCGGCATGCTCCACACGGAGCTGCTGCTGGTCGTACTCTGATATGAGCTTCTTGATGTGTGCCAGTTTGTTGTGCAAGTATTCACAGCGAGCCTTGTCCTGATTGTAGTTTGGGTTGGACTGTAGTGAGGAAAGGAAAACTTGATTATTTAAAAGCGGTGGTTTAAAAAAAAAAAAAAAAAAAAAGTGGGGAGTTTTAAGAAAGTCATTACCTTTTTAATTTTCCGATACTCTTGAAGAATTTGATTTCTAACTGTCTGCCAGGGATAAATACAGAAATGAAGATTAATTTAAATCAAGTCTGTGAAAAGTTGCAAAATAATCCTTATGTGACTATAAGATCACAGAAAAACTATAATACATCACTGTTTGTCTTCATGGTTTTGTTTATTAGGCTTCAGGAACCATGACCTAACAATTTCACCCCCCCAAATGCTGGTACAGGGGCCCCATTGTGTGTGAACGTTTGATATAGGAAAAATATGACTGAATTTGCCACATATACACGTCACTGCTCACTTTAATAAGTACACCTGTTCATCTGCTCAGTCTAATGAGCCAAAAATAAATCCTTCACCCATAGTGGCAATTCTGTAGGTGAAAATGTCTTAGTCATTGGGAATCCCCAAAGTACTCTAACATCAGTTAGAGTGCTTTGGGGATTCCCAATGACTTTACAGGCCCAACTGCTTCGGGCCAACAAGTATAAAGAAGAGCATTGCTGAATGCACTTGCAGCCTTGAGGCACATGGATTATAGAAGCAGAAGACCTAACTTGTTGCCACTACAGGAAACTGAGGCTACAATTTGCGTAAGTTTAACAAATTTAGGCGACAGGTCATATTATGGTGTGGGGGATATTTTCTTGATACATTTTGGACGTCCTAGGAACAACTGAGCATCATTTAAACAATACAGCGTATTTGAGTATTGTTACTAACCATGTCCCTCCCTTTATGACCACAGTGTACCATCTTCTGATGGCTGCTTTCTGGAGAATAACACACTGTCACAGAGCTCAAACATTATCAAACTGGTTTCAGTTGTCACTGCACTTAATTCTGCTTCCGGTCACCAGATTTCAATCCAATGAAGCACCTTTGGGATATGGTGGAACGGCAGATTGACATCATGGATGTGCAACCGATAAATCTGCAGTAACCGTGTGATGCAATCCAACACGGACCAAAATCTCTGAAGAATGAAACTATGCCATGAAGAACCAAGGCTGTTCTTAAGACCAAAGGGGGTCCAACCTAGTACAAGTAAGGTGTACCTAATAAAGTGGACGGTATGTGTCTAATGACTAACTACAAACAGCAAAGAAAGATGAGAGGATGTTTATGCAAACTTCCTCCATTTAAAAAAAAAAAAAAAGAAAAATAAAGACTTTCTGTACATCTACCTTATATTTATGTGATTCATGGTGGAGTTGCTTGAGTTGTGTGTCCAAATCCATGAACTGCTGCGTCACGCTGTCAATGCGAGCGTGTAAATCTCGATACTCATTGTACTCCTTGTTAAAGTCCTGTTTGTAACTTTGTCTCTGCTCGTGGCTACAAATCACTGTGTACTTCCTGTGAAGAGGGCGGGAAAAAAGAAGAAAAGGAAATTATTGAATAAAAGTGCATTAAGACAAGTAAACAACCCCTTTTGACCATTGCAAATACTTGTTCAAATGAATGATGCTTACAATAAATAGTCTGGTGTGTCACTGTCCACTCGAAGTGCATTAGAGTCAAAAAAAATGTCAGCCGGCTCTGAAAGAAAAACAGAAACATGTCAGCTAAGTGAAAAACTAAACAAGCAGCACATGTGCTGATGAGTCAGCAGCCATTAGGCCTCACCTGTGCAGTCCAGAGAGGCTTTGCTGTTTGGATGCTCTGAGCTGGGTCTTTTTCTTTTCTCCATCCTGTCTCTCTTCTTATCCTTCTCCTTGACAAATGAATACAAATCCAAATTAGCAATGTGTCACGTCAAATGGAATAACTATTAAAAGACAAATAAGGAGCAGTTTCTCACATGGTCTCTGTGTTTGTGTTTGCGCTTCTTCTTTTTTATTGTATGTTTGGTAAGATCTGGCACCGTTAGAAGGGACGGGGGGCGATCTGAGTTATCCTGAGGGTGATCTTGTGGAATTTCGGGTTCTTTCGGGGGAGCGTGAGGTGGTTCTAACCTTTTAGCCACCTTTTCTTCCTGCTGACAGACTGCTGACAAGGAGTCAATAAGTCTCTGAGGATCAAGCGATACTCTTTGCTTGTCATCTGCTGTGATGTCCTTGTGAGCTTGTTTAGAAGGCCTCGTTTTTGACTTGTCACTGGCTGCTTTGCTGGAAAAATGGGAAATCCTGGGCTTCTTGGAGGCCAAAGGGTCAGTGTATTCCTCTGGCAGGGAATGCTTTGGACGGTGTGCTGGCGAAGAGTTGGGCGTGTCTCGCAGTGGGCTGACCTGGGCCTCAGGGACAGCGAGGAGGTTCTGTTGCGGTTGAAACAGTCGCCTGCACAGAAAACACAGGGCATCAGCTTTAATTAGCATTTCCCTGGAATCCATTCTTCTTTCTTGCATGTGCTGTACAGTGCAATGCAACAGCAGAGCCCTCCAGATAAACACATAATAATATGGTAAAAAAAAATAAATGATGCAAGTGTTAAATGTTTAAAAAGTCTAAATCAAAAGCACCACAATGCTATGCTTTTAGAAGCTGCCTTTATTTCACTCTGTGATCAAACATATCCCATAATTCCCCTGACTCTCCTTCTTGGTTAAATAGGCTTTACAGAGCCTGGAGGTGTCCAGTGGCTCATTGTCCTGTTATTTAAATAAATAAATGTCCCACTAAACAAACCAGATGGGATGACGTGTTGCTGCCAAATATGTTGTTTAAATTTTGCACTGAATCCTGAATAAGTCGCCAACACCATCACACCTCCTCCTCCATGCTACGTAGTGGGACCCACATATGCAAATACCATCCGTTCACCTTCTGCTTCAACCATACAGGCCTAATTCATGCAGTCTCCTCCGAACGGCTGATGGTGACACAGATCAGATAATTAAACTCTAAGATGTGGCCTCTTGCTAACTGAATTTATCCGCAGCACCAGAGCACTCGCTGTGAGAATAAGTTTCATCAGAGCCTTCGATCGCTGTGCAACTGCATTTGAAGAGAATTTCAAACTAAGACTGGTTTATGCAACCTGAGTGCTTCCTTCTGTATTATGAGTAACTACAACAGTTGAATAGGGATGTTTGCTGAATACGAACACCATCTCGGCACAATTCAACCAAGATGATATGAAGCTGGCATCAAGGATGATCATGAATGGCTTGGCACAAAAAAAGGGAACTGATTAATTTTTTTAAATGTCGATCGTTATCATCAGCCAAACTGTTACGGTAAACTTTCATTTTGGTTCAGTATTTCACAATCGCTGCATCTTCTGTCCAAATATGTCATTTCATACTCTCGAATTATCACAGCAGCTTAAAAAAAAAAAAAAGAAAAGAAAAACCTACATATGCAGGTCTGAACTGTTGCTGCCAGTGTAACAGTTGCTTTACATAAACATGCAAAAAGATTTTTTTGAAACTGACTCTATTTACAGAAACACAAATTTGAGAAATTACATCACTGCAGAAAAGCAACCTGTAACCCTCAAAAACACTTAGACATAATCACTGAACTCTGAAAATTTTGCCACTTTAGTGATTTACAAAGTGATGAAAATGAACTAAAATGCCAGTTATTTCCATTCCTTAAGCTTAACAAATTATAATGAAGAAACGTAGGGCCTGAGAGCTTTGCAGTAGTCATAAAGTATGAAAACAGCAGCAGGCACATCCTTATCTAAGTTACCTGACAAGGATGCGCTTGAGGAGCTGCTGGTCTCCAGAGGTGTAGCCGGGCCAGTCCTTCTGCAGCTCCTTATACAGACTGTCCTTCAGAACATATGTGCTGTCTCTACTATTAAGCTGAGCGACCTGAACACAAGCATGCACAAAAACAGGGGAGAAAAGACTTAAGACAATTGTTTTTGAGGAGTTGACTTAAGAGTTTGATTCCCAAACTGATCCATGTGTGTTCATATTCTTTACAGATTTGTCAAAGGTTGCAAAAACATAATCTTGATATTAAGGAAACCAAGAGTCACGTGCATAAAGGCAGTTTTAACACAGTCTAATGCTTGCATGTTATGTTTGTATAAAACTGGAACAGAAATACCTCCATTAGTACAGAGTCCAGCATGTTTTTGTCTCCTGCTGTCAGCCCGTCTTTCTGCAGCCTCAGGATCAACTCGGGCCTCCTGTATGGCCTTAGAGCCAGCAGGTGCATTACTCTCTCCCTGAGGGGCTTCTCTTGCAAATCACAACTGCTTCTCCTGTTTGATGCACAGGCATCTTTCTTCGGCTTGGACGCACCGACTCCCTTCTTAATGTTGCTGAGAAGAGACGAGTGTTTTGGCTTGGTGAGTCTGGCCAGAGCAGGGGCTGGGGCTCGCACTGTTACCTTCTTGCCTTCAAAGAAACAGGACATTTTTTTACATCAATGACATCAGGGGAGCACTTCCTGAGATTTCAATCATCAAAAATAACCTTGTGCTTCATTTCCTAACATGTATTGCTATTTCCAGACAGAGAAGCAAAATCAGATACTGAGGGGGAAAAGGACTTTCTTCCTGAACTTTCTCCAAAAGCAGAGATGTGGATAAACACAAAGACAAGACCTCATTTCACCTTTCAGAAACCCACATTTAGGTTACGAAGCTGCATGCACACGCATCTCAGCGAGCAAAGCCTGCTGTCTAATTTAAGAAGTAACCACATGGTTGCACAAGCCTGTTGTAAGGAAGTTTTTTTCTCTTTTTAAGGCTTCCTCTGAAATGACAGAATCAACAAAACCCATCTACATATATACGCGTATATTTATGTGCCCTTTCGGTGAAAGCAGTTGAGACTCAGGCTATAATATATCAGTTCATACGGAAATGGTTTGGTGGTTTGTTAAAAAAAAAAAGCTAAATCATTGGTTTCATCATGCACATTCATGTTTGAGGAACATGTGCAGAACGCAGTTTCTGTATGTGCATAGAGACCATGTATTCTTTAAAACCACTGTATCACATATAGAAAGTTTACAGATAGCTACACAAAAGGACAAAACATGCAGGAGAAAACAAGACAGGCCGTTACCATGTCACTGGTTACTACACATGTTGCCAAGGCAACCAATGCAATATGGCTGTCTGTGCTTATAAGCACAGAACAAATTTTTCTTCAGGCCAATCTTCTCGCTTAGCTGGAGTTATCTGTTGTATAACAGAGTACGCTCTGTGGACGTGCAAGTGTTTTCTATACTTCATACCCTGGTAGCGGCTTCCGTGTTTGATGACAATGGCCCCTCGGCTGCGCGTCTCCTCCTCGGCTTGGGCCATGCTCTGACGAGCTTTATCGTACGACTCATCTGTGGCTTTGACTGTCATCTTCTTCTGAATCACCCCGAGACATGACAGCTCCTCGGCGGCACTGAGAGGAGGAGAGAAGACAGCGTGTACAGACAGCGACCTGACAGTGCTTTAACGACTCCTTGCAAAGGTTATCCGTGTCAAATAAAAGATTGTTTCTCAGGACGCAGTTGCTTTAGGTAGTGTTCAGTTAGATGCATGCTGGACTACTTGTCTGCCTCGCCAATACATGACATTTAAATCCACTTCAGTGCATTTCTATGCTTATGCAGTCAGGAACCCTGAGTTTTCTCTGGCATTTAAAGGCAGAGAAACGTTAGCAGCAGGGTAACTTTCACACAGCAGCAGGGGGCAGAGACATTTGAAAAGATTAATACTCATTGAGGCAGTCAGTTATTTCTACATCTATAATACTAAGTAAACATATAATCATTTAACCACCTCAGACAAAACAATACAGTTAAAGCCTTACAACTCTATTTTAATCTGAAAACCCTTCCTATATCGAAACTGATGCTTTTTGCTGCCTTTACCTGGTGCTGAGCTGTTTGATGCAGTCAAAGCTTCCGTGGGGATTATCACGGGCAACATTAGTTACACCAAAGGTGAAATTCCTGACTTCATCTCTATTTTCCGAACAAGGGATGGTGATTCTCTGTAATATGAATAGGGAAAGAAGAAAAAGAGCAGATTGAGATTGAAAGATTGAGATTTATCAGCTTTAAAATGTGTTAGGATCGCTTTGTGTCAGCAGTAAGACGTCCTTCTTACCCCTTCATTTCCACTAAAACAGATGGTGGGTTGGGCCGACCAGCCCTGTGGTGGGGGGGGAAAAAAAAGAAAGAAAGAGAGAAAACATTAGATGTGTGCATCTTTAAAACCCCACAAGCATTAACATACTGACTCGTTTTCTCACAACCCTCTTTGTATGAGTGCTTCATTTGCTAACGTTGACAACGTCAAACAAATGCTTAACCTTAAACTTGTGGAGTCCAGTTATAATAGTTTCCACAAGGTTAGCAGATGCCACAAGTATAGTAAAACAAGCCCACACATATACATATAGAGCAGGGCAGTAGAGGATGTTTTGTGGTCTGCACTATTCATCTGAATGCTTCTGGTGGTTTTCTGGCTGCTAGTAGCCCATTTTCATTTTGTTTTGTGTACTGTTATTCTTCGTAATTGTGAACAGCATTTCAGAGAATTTTCCAACATCTTTTTTTCTCACAACCCCACACCAGCTTGCAAGTGAAGGTAGTATCCCTTCTTTTGCAGCGGCCCAGTAAGGGTCTGATTACAGGTCTCAAGTGCTACAGTTGGAAGATTATTTATGTATTCATTTATTTATTTATTTTTGAACAGGGTTATCGATTTAGAAAGATGTGAGCTTTCCTAATTAGCTCTTAACCTGCATAGTGCACACCAACTGTATATAAGATATAAGACAATGCTGTTGTGACATCATCCATTGGTTAGTGAGGCCCATCCCTCTCTTGCTGTCTATAAACAGCGAGGGATATGATGGAAAAACAAGGGAGATATGCCACTTTACTGTCCCTCTGGACACTTATTGAATCGTGCTGTATTGAATAAGCTGTGAAACTAGTAATTGAAACCATAAAGTTATCAGACAACCATATAATAAGGGTACAGATCAAGTGAGCAGCAGGGTCATTTTCCAATAGACTTCTAGAACTGGACTTCTTCCTGAAACTAGAAAAGTCACCTCCTGCTGGCCATTAAAATGAATGCATGTTAAGTCACTGTTAAGCTCTGTACTTGCTTCACTTTCATCACCCAGAAGCTACTTCCCCCTCCTACTTAGGAATCCGAAAGAGAAAAAGAAACCCTACACCCATTGCGTTCATATCAAGAACAAACCCAGTCCTATTAATAAACTCAGGATATTAAACAAGCATGTCAGGTATTATTTGAGTGCTCAGTTCCCATTTAAACAGATGGGTACATGCACCATTGTCTGCTCCAGGTCCTGCTGCTCCTCCATCCCCTTGCACTGGCTAAGGTCAATAAGCAGCTCCACAGATAAAAATATGATGAAACACAGTATCATCTCTCACAGGGAGCGAACTAGCCAAAGTGACACGTTTGCAGCAGGGATGGAAAGTATGTGATGACTCGATTCTGACCTTTGCATAAGTCCACCTGTTGATGAGTGCAGAGAAAGTGAGGTGGCTGCTAGTACAGAGTAAGGTGTGGAGGTGTTTTTTGGGTTTTTCTTTTTTGGTATCTGTGATCCAGCCAAGTAGGATTTGAATAGACATGCTTAAAGCTAAATAAAGAACCTAAATGCATGCTCAGAAACACTGATATATGCATATTACAGCCTGCTCCTCATCAGGTGCTTTCCCCCCTCGATCTCATCACAGCTGTATTACGCTGAAAGCGAGGACATGACATGAGCAGCGTGGTTTCCACCTTTCATCAGAAAAGCTTGTAGCTGTCATTTCTTCACTGAGGAGTTTCCTATCTGTATTAGGAGGAATTAGTGCATTGAGGAAGTGTACATGACTGTTCTCTGCTTTACACTTCCTGCAGCGTCTGATTCATTTATGATTAACTGGGTCAAATGTTTGCCTGAGTTCGTCCATCTGTCTTCTGATCTTTATGATATTCAGCAAATTAAAAAAAGAAAAATAAATCACACAAGTACTCCATGTCTTTAAATCCAATTCAGAATATCCTCCCACAACTAACCTCCCTTCCTCCCCCCTACACACACAGCCTGTCCTCCTTTTTCCTTTCTCCTCTCCTCGACCCCGGCACTGATTAGCATTCCTAGTACTTTGCCAGCAGCTTGTGAGCAGTGGGCCAGCAGCTCGTTACAAACATCAGCACACAGGGAAACGCTTCTGCGTTGTATTATGCAACATGTATTTCCATTTCATAGCTTGAAAAGGGGGGAGCTTGTAGGAGTCAACAACCGGGGAAGGTAGTGGTGAACTTCGGCCGAAATTTAAAGCACACACAAAAAACAAACCCGCGTTTAGTATCACTTCGTCTTTTCCTTTGTTAAAAAACCCAAAAATTGTTCCTTTGACAAAGTGGTACGTTAAATTTAAATGTCAGTGTACTTAACTGTAATTATTTGAAGAGAAAATACTTTAGAAAATGACCCACCTTGCCGTTTTGGAAGGTATTAATGGCTGTTGCCGCGCTGTCAGTGAGTTTTACGTGAAAAACGGAGATGTTACCGCCGCGGCTCAGTTTGCCGCTGGACAGCCCGTAACACTGGTTCTCCTTTAACGCCGACATGCCGCCGCAAATCCCGCCCTGCCAGCCTTATTCCGGACCGCACGAATCCGACATAAATAAACAAACATTGGCCAGACGGTCCGGAGAGAGAAAGAGCTGAACTGCACAGTGTGGCTGCTCCTCCGCCGCGCGCTATTCTGGAGTAGATCGCATTACGTCATGACGGCTGAAGTCAGAGCACATTTTATTGGCCCACCGACATAAATAAACCATTACGTAGGGCTTTACGTAACCACCTCTACTGTTTTTTTCTACTTCCCCTCTCACTATGCTAATTCTCTTTCTTTGGCATGATGAGGGTACTTTGCACAGTGAGTGCGAGGACACAGGTGATTTTGTTTCAGCGATTTATAAACGGCTGGATGGAGATTTATCTGAGCGAAATACTGATACAAGTATTATTAATTTACGCTGATTTTTTGGGTACTTTTTTACATGTCAAGAATAAAAGGGTGTGAGCAAGACAAACCTAATATTTTAAGCAATGATTGCTATCCATATAGAATAAACAATGTGTTTAGAAATGAGGAAGTTAGGATGTCTGGTTAGCACGTTTGTGCACAGCTATAGAGAGGAAGTAGGTTTTCTCTAACCACCTTTTCTTTTAAACTACATTACAATTTGAGTACAATTTGACTAACTGACAACTACTCTGTTGTAAAAGCGGACTACACATTAAAGTTCCAGTATATTAAAACAAATCTAACCACAACTCTCAGCTTAGATTAAACAAAAATGGGATGCAAAATGGTCACAAGCCATTACATGATATTCCTAATATATGACAACATTAAAAATATCATGTGTTTATGGCGACCATTAACAAAACGTGTGCTTTGCCTGTGTTGTGCATGTAAAAGTTAATCTTAAATCTACATCCACCTGTGGAATCAGACAGACTAAGAGATCTGTGATGTATACTCAGGTTAGTGGCGACAGCAGTACAAGTGTTGAGACATCTCTCATTTCTTAATAGTCTGCGTCCAAGGAGCCAGACTTTCTTGTAATTTAAAAAAAAAAATTGGCTTGAGCAATATTTCATCAGGCTCTCTGTAGGTCTTTTAAATGTTTTCATCAGACATTGGCTGCTTTTTCACTGATTTTCAGTCCATTCCTTGCACCTGATCATTTTCTGATGAATGTTTATGTTTGTTCTTGTTTGTTAAGCTGCTTAACACTGACCTTCGAATCATTCAAGTATAAAAAAAGGCACCTAACTCAAGGGACGGACTGCTGTTGTGACGACACGTAACAGACATCTTAGCAAAGAACCAATTTTACATTATATCTTTAGACACTTGTCTCTAGCCGCCTGTTGCAAAACAGAATTTGTGCAATTTTTTTGGGCTGAATCACCGCTACAATGCTCACAATTACAACTCTAAGTGATGCATTTAAATTTTTTGACTAGTAACATCAAGATATAAATGTGGCACCATGTGACAGTTCAACACGTGCTGAAATATAATGCAGAGTGGCTCTGAGGGAATCTACATTCTCAGCTTTTCTTGGTGGATTTTGTCGCTGCTGAGTCACACATATAGAGATAATTTAGTCTTCTGTGTTTGTCTTTTTCCAGCTGTGAGAGACCCAGTGAAACAATTCCAGAAACCAAATGCTTCCCAGCAAATTTTAACAAGATAATGTTGTATTTTTAGGTGTTAATAATTACAATCTTAATGATTTAATTTTGCCTATTTTAGTTAGATGTGGTGGACATGTATCACTGGAATTTCCCTTGAAGGGCTTATTTAGGAGGTGGTTGTCATTTCACATTGGTGTAACCATGACAAAATGATGTTACTAGGTACTCATTCAAAATGTGCCTCTTCAGAATGCTGCAGCATGAGTGAGTGTTGAAGTCATTCCCAGCAGGAGGAATGGGGTGTGTCAGGCGATGCAATGACTCAATAACACTGCATTTTGGACTGCAATCCATATATATGTATCTAAATGGATATTAAATGCTCAAGCTGATATTTCACATTGTTTTGCACACAGCTTGTCACACACACAGATGAAGTTTTCATTTAACATATGCACCTTTGGGAAAGTGAGCCAGCTGACATTTACTATAGATAGCACCCCAAAAAACTTTGACAGATAATACGTTTGCATACAGTTCAAAACCAGCCTGTTGCTCTATTACATCTCTGTAGATAGAAGACAAGATCTTTAAGGATTTTGCATGCTGAGATAACCTTTTCAAAAAGGGAGATGATTGCTGCTTTTTGAGGCTCTACTGTGTAGTAAAGCTTTTAGCCCTCAATACTAAAAATAATGTAAATACCATAAGACACAGTGCTGCTTGTTTCACACTGCCTTATAAACATGTTATACATGCTGCTTTTGCTCCGGGCTAAATCTGTTTGCTTGACCTAATTGTGGTTTGGCCCAAGTACACAACCGGTGTGCAATTTTCTGAAATGTTTATCTACTGTCTCTTCCTCCTTCTTTCTCTCATTCAAATCAAAAGTATGTACACAAAAATGAAAGTACACACACTTTCATTCATAACATTTTATGTGTCGGGACATAAAAATACAATTTTACCTTCGGCAGGTCGGATCAACTACATAACACAACAAGTAATTATATATTTAACAAAAATTCAGCCACTTTGCAGGAGCAGTATACAAAAACTAAATGTAAACACCAGCCAGGTGCTGCTAATCAAATGCACTCGATTATCCAATCATCAGTAAGTGTGAGCACCTCTATTATATCCAGATTCTTTCTGATTTATAGTCTTAGCTCTCACCAGTTTTATTTGACACAGTTTGATTAACTGAATTCATTTGTATTTCAATCAAAAGTTCAGTATTGGAAGCAGTATTACACCCATCTGCATTTTCATACACTCTCCTTCATATTTGAGGTTTTATATATCAACATATCTTAAAATTAGCTAAATACAATCTCGTATGAACAACAAATTACATTTTATTTTACATGTAAAATATAAAAATATAGTACAACTTTACTGCTTCTACAGGAATTAAGAGGGTAGGTTGTGAGCGTCTCTATAAAAAAAAGCAGAAGTCATTGCTTTGAAGAAGCAGTTGTTGCTGCCTGTCAGTCTGGGAAAGGTTACAAAGTTTTCAATTTGAAAGATTATTCACAAAATATTCAAGATAACTGTATCACCCTGAGAGGGAATGTCCCGACCTGACCGAATTGACCTTGAGGACAGATTGTGTAATACTCAAAGAAACTGCAAAAATACAAAGAACTACATCTCAGACTCTACAGGCCTCAGTTAGCATCTTAAATATTGAAGTTCACGACAGCACAGTTAGAAAAAAGACTGAAAAGGTATGATTTGTTTAGAAGAAGCGAAAGCCTCTTTTCTGTAAAAAAGAACATGGCAGCACGGCTTAGGTTTGAAAAACGGTCCTCCACCAGGATGATTCACTTAATTGTTCAAGTAGGTCAATGACCTACTTAATGGTCATTGTAGTAGGTCTGAATAATGTCACATTATATTCTAATGTGTTGTTCTTTTGAGGTCATATTTACCCAATTTATCCTGATAAGAACTGTATAGGTGTACTTCTTTTTACCATGACTGTATATTAACAGCCGCTTAGTGCTCTGAAAGAACAAAAGATTAAAATACAAACAACAGAAGTGCGTCAAAAATGTTCAGATACAAATGAGCTGCCATGAGTTTAATGTGTGAGCCTGCTTAGCCTTAGTTCGGTTTCTCATCTATGTCTCCCTGCCAGTGTTTGAACACAGATGGTCTCAAAGCAGATGAGAACTGTTCAAAGCTGACTCATATCAAAGGCCCTCTGGCTCTTTTGAAGTGTAGTGTTTGCAACAGGTGACATTTTGGGCTTAAAACCATTTATGACTTTGAACAGTAGCCGTGGGCTGAACCTCCCTTTGACCCAGAAGGTAAGGAGAGGACAGATCAGGACGGAGGGAGACAGAGACCGAGGGAGTACATGAAAGTTAGTATCCTATCACTTCATGTTCGGCTGATTGCTGCAGGCCAGCGACACGAGGACGCTTCATGCAGAAAACCAAGCTAGTAAAGAATCAGGATAAAATTCGGAGCAGGGTAGTAGGGTTTTTTTTTTGCATCGTATCTAGATAACTTGAAGATGACTGCTGTCTTTGTGTTTTGTTGAAGAAGACAGACTGAACAGAAAAATTAAGGTAAGAATGATGTTGAATGTAGGTACTTTGTAGATACTCTGCTCATCCATTAAAAATTTCACTGATATTAGAAGAAAATTTTAAAATGACATAAGGAAGAAAATCGAAAATCTTTCCCCAGTCTTCTTTAAATTTACTTTTTATAAGTATCTCTGTTGCTTGCACACCTCTGATGTAGAATTTCTGCACATCTGAATGAGCGACAGGTGCATGAGAGGACGACTGCTGACACAGACACTAAATAGCCAAAAGCATTCACTCATCTGCCTTCATGCACATATGACAGCCCATCCTTATCCAAGGATTTAATATGATGTCGGCCCACTTTGTAGCTAAAGTAGCTTCAACTCTTCTGGGTAGGCTTTCCACAAGGTTTAGGAGTGTTTATGGGAATTTGTGATAATTCTTGCAGAAGCATATTTGTGAGGTCAGACACTGATGTTGGATGAGAAGGCCTGGCTCGCAGTCTCTGCTCTAATTTATCTCAAATGTGTTCTGTCTGGTTGAAGTCAGGACTCTGTGCAGGCCAGTCTAGTTCTTCCACACCAAACTCGCTCATCCGTGTCTTTATGTTACCTGGTTAGTGCACTGGTGCACAGACATGTGGGAACAGGAAGGGGTCATCACTAGAAAAACATTCTCTATGCATGCTTCTTGAACTAATCAGGTGAACATATGAAGTTTGCAGGTCTGTAGAGATTGACTCTGCAGAAAGTTGAGGACTTAATTTTAAACACCTGTGGCCATGGAAGTTATTGGAACACCTGAATTCAATTATTTGGATGTATGAGTGAATACTTTTGGCAATATAGTGCATGTGCATGTCATAGTAATCCAATTAGTGCTCTGATTACAGGATTGAGGCATTTCTGCATCTATATATATGATATGATATTATTAGTATCAGAATGATAAATGACTGAATGCCCTACAGCGGCGATGTTGGACCCTCTGTCAGACTGTAGCCCGCTCATCAGTGCAGCATCCTCTGGGAAGCTCCGTCTGGTCCGTCTGCTGGTAGACGGTGGAGCAGAGGTAAATGGGCGCAACCCTAAAGGAGAGACAGCTCTGCTGGCTGCCTGCAAGGCCCTGAGAGGGGAGCCTGCTGGGTCTGAGACAATTAAGCTCCTCACATACCTCCTCCAGAACAAGGTCAGTCCTCAGTGACAAATAGTCACCATTAAATACAGACACTTGAATGTAAACATGTGCATACAAGTTCAGCAGTTTATTGACTTAGGTGTATTTTTAATGCATAAAAAACTGTACTTGCTCTAAGAGAGGAGAACTTTTAATGCATAGTAAACAGGCTTGTGATCTATCCAGCTCTGCTTGTGTACCCCATCCAACTAAAAGGGTGTTCCTGAACATGCTGGCACCGGAGAACAGAATATAACACACTGTGAGTCACAGTTGAGAGCCACAACACAAAAGCAACAGTGCCAGATCAGTTCTAATTAAGAGAGCATTAGCCAAATTGCACAGAGTTCTGCTAAATTTGGTTTCTATAAAATATACACTTGAGCTTTCCGAGTGACTCCTAACACCGGACCATGTCCCTTCTGGGATAACCATTTATCACTGAATTAATCACTCAATTGGATCTTTTGCACTGATCAGGCAGATCCTAATGCACAAGACCGGGCGGGGCGTACTGCGCTGATGTACGCCTGTATGGAGCATGCGGGAGCTCAGGTCGCAGCCACACTCCTTGCTGCAGGAGCCGACCCAAGCATGGAGGATTACTCTGGAGCCTCAGCTTTGGTCTACGCCATCAACGCGCAGCATCAGCCTACTCTGAAGGTTAGTAAGGAGCAAAGAAAAAATGAAATGAAGTGTGAATCAATACATTTAAAGGATGGAAGAGGATATTATGAGGTTTTGCATTGTTTATAAGTTAGGGTTTTAACCCTATACCATCCTAAGATGGAGTTCATTTCAATTAATTGATATAATTTAGTTCATTTTAAATGATTATCATTAAAACTACCAGGATGTAATAGAACTCCAAAAGAAGGAGATTTCAACACCTCCACAAGACCTGTAAAGTTACTTTACCAGCATTCTTGTACTTCAGGTATTGATGGATGCATGTCAGGTCAGAGGTCGTGACATCATCATCATTGCCACCGAGGTGGGTGTGCATGGAGGCCCTGTGACCAGACGCTATCTGAATGTTCTCCCATCCCCAAACACCTCACCGGTGTCCTGCATGTCCCCATCTGACATAGTCCTGAAGACAGGCTCGCCAAACTCACCCGAGGGCGAAAACATCTTCAACTTCAGAGCAACAAGTGAGTAATGAGCTTTGTTTACAGGAAAATGCCTTGGTTTAATTGAATTATGGTGTATCCCACACCAGCAGGCTGTACACTGAAATGGCTGTACACCTTCAATGTCTTAAATAAAAAGAACTGGGTGCATACATTTGAATTTATTTTGGAATTTCTCTAATCCCCAAGTTATTAAGACATATCTGAATAACTTGTACTTACATACAACCGTTTGAACTGATGATATTGGAATATGCAGTTGTTTAGAAATGGCTCAGAGAGACATTACCAGTTTGTTTGAATCTTCAGTTCTATTTCTTAGATCTTCAGTGAGTTCCTTGTATACTTGAAAAAAACTTGTGCATCCAATTCTTGTTTTTTAAAGTCAATAAAGATGTCTGCTGTATAATCATTCCACCCTGGAAAAAGCAGAATTCAAAGGAAATCATTAAAAGCCGAAAATGATCTTGACAGCCATGCCCGTGATGACTCCATGTAAACTTCTGACCACAACTGTATTTAAAGACACTGACACGACTGTTGGTTTTAGTTAAAGTTCCAACAAAGCTGCACTTCTGACCACACCAAACCAGTCAGAACTGCTACTGCAGCCCTCACGGTATTTTCCATCTGAACAGAAACATTTCATCACAGGACGAGTTCTGATTTTCAGAGACGCTTCTCTTTAAAGGATTAGCGGACCCGATCCATGTCAACAAAACACTCCCCCCACAGCATAACGGATTCCCTAACCGGCTCTGAATAATATTATCAGAGTTGTCTGGCTATACCGCCTTAAAACAGATCAATACTGCAATCTCTATATGCAGACACTTGCCTCTCCTGGATAATAGCAGATCAGCACTGAACAAAAACAAGTCTAGACAGATGAGAATAAATGCCTTGTGGTTGAAATCATTAGCTGCACGCTCATTCCCGAGGAGAGAAAATGAACATGTGTTGCCAGGGTGAGTGAAGCTTGTAATGAAGGAAGCTACAGGTCCCGTCTATGAACTCGATTTGTGCCATAGAAGCAGAGTGAATAAAGACAGATGGTTGTTATGGGAAAGATGTGTCATGTGAGGGTAAGTGATGAACTGGGGAAAACCTGGCTGAATATTTTTAGAATTTATAGCACACGCTATGCACAACATATTTATATGAATGTGTAGCTTTGCCTCGCTTTATTCTGGACTGAAATAGGATGGATTGCCATGGCTTCCTGCGTGGCACTGTGAGAGGTGTTCAAAGTGGGCAGATGTAAATCACAGGGACAGAGATATCACAATGTGACGACTGCTGCAGCTTATATCTTCTAAACAAGACATTATCAGTGACTTTTATCATAGATGTTCACCTTTTTTAAGACACTATATTGGTAGATTAAAAGCCTTGTATGTATCCAACAGGGAGCCAGCTTTATGACAAATATGAAGAAACATTACAGCAACAGAGAAAGGATGCCTCTTCTCAACAGCTTCTACATCTATGATTTTAACCCCTAAAACTGACTTCTTTTCTTCCTCCAGGCCAACGAGGAAGTAGCAGCAGCATTAGCAGCAGACGTCCCTCCTGTGAACCACTGAGCCGGTGCAGCTCTCCCCCTCTCAGACAGAGAATATCATCTGAACCCTGGCTAGCGATTCACAACCTGGCCTGTCTGAACAGAGCTTATGAGGAGGGCAGGAGGGAGAGGAGCCCACAGGAGGAGAGAGACAGAGAGGATTTGAGAGGGGAGAGAGGAAGGAGTAAGGGTGAGGAAAAGGAGGAAGAAGAAAAGGAGTCCCATTTTGATCAGTCCAGAGTGGAAGAGAGGAGAAGAGGCAAGGTTCAAAGGAGAGATAACGGATATGGAGGAGAGGATTACAGCCGCAGCCATGAGGATTTCTCTTTGAAGACTTCTCATTTTGTCGTCCCGCTCACTGAGATGAGCTCGACTCATGCAACGCCCGGCAGCGTGGTCCTCAAACGATGTGTCACTCCTGCAGGGTCACTCTCAGACAAAAAGCTCCCCACCGGCCTGCCCCCTCACTCCCAGCTCCGCAGGAATACCCTCCCCTCAGTCACAGTCGACCCTCCTCTACTTGACCTCCCTCCTTTGGGAAGCCAATCCACATCTCACCTCCAGGTTCCAACCCAGGTTTCACCAGCCAAAAGCAGAACCATGGTGTTTCTGCCTCACCCACCCAGCTCCTCTCCTCCCTCTAGAGCATCAGTGAGGCCAGCTCTACTCCCTCCACTGCCCTCAGCTTCCTCCGTCACCTCACTGGTTCCTCCTTCTGCCTCCTGCTACAACGAGAGAAACAGGAGGTCACTGCGTCGTCACTCGGTGCAGCTTGAACAGCTAAAAGGAGGAACACGGATGAACTATTTAGACATGTGAGACCATATTATATTTGAAGGATAATGGTCCCAGCGTCATTTTTACAAGTTAGGTTCACCAGTACTTGGACTAGTTTTAGCCTCTACTGTATAATCATGGGAAGAGAAAAGTTTGGAGAAGGAACTGTCTCAAACAAGAAGTTTGAGACAGGCCAAAGCAAAAAATGCTATAAATATAATTGAAAGAGCCAAAGGTAATGGTAAAATTATCTGGCAACACTTAAATAAATTACTTGGCCGTCATTCAAACAAAAGTAAAAACACAATTGAACTTTATGTAAATAACTCTATTGTTAGAGAGCCTCTATCTATTGCCAGTAACTTAAACACTTTCTTTATTTCATCTGTTAAGGAGATCAGTCAGAGCTTTGACTCAGTCATATGCTCTGATAATGTGAATGATGTTGGTCAAAATTTGTTCACCATCACTCATATTTCAGACACTGAAGTTGCTAAACTAATTACAGGTTTAAAACAATCAAAAGCACTTGATGTATATGGTATTAACACAAACTTCCTAAAGGAACATATGGATTTTCTTGTACGTCCAACAACTCATGTTTTGAATATGTCTTTCAAACACTCCATTGTCCCAACAGATTGGAAAATTGCTGCAGTTACACCAATTTTCAAAGCAGGTGTGAAGACTGGCATGGCTAATTATCGCCCCATAAGCATACTCCCGGTCGTATCTAAAATAGCTGAGAAGTGGGTGGTTAAACTCCTCACTGCTCACCTAGAAAACACCCAACCCTCATTACATCCATTGCAGTTTGGCTTTCGGGCACACCACTCCACAGATACTGCCCTGTGTATGTTAGTGGAGAACTTGAAGAGCTTGCTGGACAAGAGTCCCTGTGTTGGAGCTGTATTTTTAGATCTGAGGAAGGCTTTCGACTCTGTAAACCATCAGATATTGTTATCCAGATTGACTCGGTTTAATATCTCCAGTCAGGCTCTTCAGTGGTTTGCCTCATATCTCTCACACAGGAAACAGTGTGTGGTGTTGGATGGGGTTAAATCTCCATATTTAGACTGTGATACAGGGGTTCCTCAAGGATCTGTTCTTGGGCCCTTATTGTTCTCTCTTTTTATCAATAACTTACCTGAAGTCTGTCCAAATATATTTACTCAAATGTATGCAGATGATGCAGTTATATATACGCAAGCAAATAGTGTCCAGCAGGTGGAAAAAGATCTTACAGCTGCTTTAGCATTAATACATAGCTGGCTGGAGGACTCATGCCTAATGTTGAACACCTCAAAAACTGTCGGTATGTATTTTTCAAAACGCCCCTTAAACTTGAAGCAGTCAAACATATTCCTGGATGGAGTAGAGCTTGAATTAGCTCCAGAATTTAAATAGCTTGGGGTCATTCTAGACCCAACATTATCCTTCAAGAGTCACATAAATAAAGTGTCCCAGGTACTTAAATTTAATAATCGAAATTTTAATCATATACGTAATAATTTAAATATGAATGTTGTAAAAACTTATTTTTACTCAATGATCATCTCTCATATGGACTATTGTTTGACGTCCTGGTCACTTGCTTGTCCAACAACACTTAAAACTATTGAAAACATTTATAAAAGAAGTTTAAAACTACTTGACAAAAAACCGACTTCCCACCACCACTGTCATGTGTTAAAAAAACATAAATTACTGAACTTCAATAACTTAGTGAAACTTAAAAGAGTGAGTTTAATATATAAAGTCTTACACTCCCTTGCTCCACCACCACTAAAGCAGTTCATTAGGCATAAAGAAAGCTCAGACAGGACCACTCGAGCTACAATCCGAGGAGACTTGTTTATACCCCACAGACGGACAGCATTTGGGCAGAACGTCCTTTCTGTCCAGGGTGGCCATCTGTGGAACAGTCTTCCTCAACCCATTAGAGAATGCTCTACACTCAGTTTGTTTAAGGCAAAGGTTAAAAACTGGTTATGGACAAATCAAGTGTGTGATCATGTATAAGTTGTATAGTTTTAATGTTTTATTTGGGAACAGAATGGTGTGTATGTGTAAGTTTGGTGATGGAGTTTTTATTATGAATGAATGATGAATTTTTATGAATTATTATGTCTATTTTTATGCTTAAGGACAACAGATGGAAATTAGCCCTTGGCTATAATCTGGTATGTTTACATTCATGTAATTTTTTTTTTTACATTTATGTTCATTAACATGCACTGTCCTAAATAAATAAATAAATAAATAAACAGAACAGAGGATTTGAAGCATACTGCATGATGATAAGAAAAGGAAATACTTACGATCTATCTTAAGCACCGCACATCATCCATCAAACATGGTCAAGGCAATGGTATAGACACATATGTCTGCCAGTGGAACAAGGAGTTTTTATTGATGGTGTGACTTTTGATAGAAGTCACAGGATAAATTCTGAAGTGTGCAGGGCTACAACACTTGGATAATGAAAGTAAATGGGATATTCTTCAATCGCCAACTCAGTTACCTGATCGTAACCCAATAAAACATGTTTTAAGTGCTTTAATTTTCTTCAGATACTCCAGCTTCCACCCCACAATCCAGATATGCATGTTGTCTAGTGGTGACTCTAAATGTATGTTGTAGGTGTGAATGTTAGCATGAATAGTGGTTTGGTCTCTGTGTTAAGCCTTTAACAAACTGTCCAGGGTGTATGACAGCTGGGACAGGCTCCACCTCCCCTCAAAACTTTCAGTTAGATACAGACACAGCCTCTGAAAAATCCCTAAACAATTAATGAAACACTTTTGTTAGACCCTTACTGTATACTCAGACTTGTGATTCTGAGATGGAGTACGGTTTATTAACTAATTTAACTTTAGAGGATACCTGCTTAAATTCTCATTCAACATGAGCAAGCAATCAACTCAAAGCTTGCTGTGGAAACCATTCACAAATATCTGGGTTCAAACACTAGTGTTTTGTCAGAGAAGTACAACGTGAACCAGCAGAACATAAAGAAATGCAATGAAAAAGATATAAGAATAGTCAGTCAACAAATAACTCAAACACACTAACAATGGGAAAGTGGATTATTCTTAGAATTAAGTTACTTAAGGTTTCTGCTTTTAATTTCTGCAAAACTGTAAATAATGAATTATAAATTAATCCCTGGCTGCAGCTCTCTTGTTGATTCTGTATTGAACACAATGGAGATATAAATTGTATGAAACAAATATTTAGAAAGAAAAAAACTCACAAACCTTTTGAAAACTGACTACTGTTAATCAACTTTTGCATTTATGTTGGAGGCAAAAATTTATATTCATGGCAAAAGGAGTGAAGTCATTTTATTTATTTTTAATATGTATCTACAACAAGGGGGACACAGGCAAAAAACGACTGACAACTTGATGAAAATTAAACAAAACAAACAAAAAAAAAATACATTATCAATGCAGATTCCCACCTTTTTTCCAATAAGTAATATTTTTTTTCGTCTAAAGAAACTTTACAATATAAAGAAACATACGAAGGAACCTCTTATTTTACTACACAAGACATTTAGGATCTGAAACTACCCTAACATGAGATACAAAGCAACTCCCCAAGGACAGACTGCCTCATATTCAATACTGCTTTGTCATCAAGAGGAAAAATGAGGAACTGAACAGGAAAAAACAAAAACAAAAAACAAACAAACAAAAAAATCTTTACTCCCCACCCCCTCCCCCAAAAGTCCTCTCTTAACCCTCCCCACCCCTGAATGTTACAGTATTATACATCAGCACAATAGAAATACAGAAATGATCAACGTTGTGACGGCTTTACTTACAGGACAGAAAGAAGTCGGACTGCATTTTATACAACAGCATTTCAAAGTACAGGGGAGGAAAACGCCTCTTCCTGCACCGCTTCTTAGCAACAAATCTGTCCCACGTGTTATTGTTTTTCCCCATTTTTACTTTTCTCAAACATTTCTCTTGCCTCATTTTTAAATAGATTAAAAAAATTCCTTCATAGTAAAGCACGAACTCTGGTCCCTGGTGCTTTGGATTGAGAGCCAGTGTCCTTTGTACCCCTCCTTTGCGATTCAGTTGTGTCAAGAGACCACAAGTTTAATTATAAAAATGTCCCAATTTATTGGGGGGGGGGAAACAACCTACCTCTGTTTTTGACCATGAATTTGCAAAAACAGAGGTAGGTTGTTCGCCCCCAATAAATTTCCAATAAAAGAGGCAGAGGAAGAAGACATATCTCATCTGAAGCTGAATTTTTCAGGTACATGTGTGTGACAGTGAATTAGCTCGACTACAAAAGGTTTTTCCTCCCTTGTCCCGCTGGACCGCTTGACACAACAGCGTCGATGCACAGTAAAAGCCCCACGTTTGTCTGTGATGAGGTGAAATAGCATAATAGTCTTTAGCAGCTCCAGTTTCCGTTTCTCTCGTCATTCATATTATTTCTGAGTAAAAGACAGGCCTTCTCTGAACAAATACACAGTTGCCCAAATCAGCTCGTTTCTGATCAACTGTTAAAGTCGTGATTTGAAATATCAAAACATGTCAATGATATCAAAATGCATTTTACAGTATTTACAAAAAAAATTAAAATTAAAACATGGAGTTGTACCAAAAAAAAAAAAAAAAAAAATCAGAGGGGTGGTGTGTGACTGAGTGTCTTGTGTATCAATGCTGGCCTATTAGAGAGGTGAGAATAGGGAAGCAAATGGAAGGGAGGCCACTCGCTACAGTCAACAGAACAATGCCATTGCTGCTTCCTAACCTGCCATTCTCCAAAATAAAGAAAAAACACCGTTGATCCGATCAGCAGATGGCCAGAAGCCATTTCACCACAAGCAACTGTAAAAAAAGAGGAAGGACAGCACATATTCGAACGAAAACACCTGCAAGCTAAAATGAGCGGTGTGTGAAAGCAAGCGCCCGCAAAGTGCAGACGGACATCACAGTGTGTGGGGGACCTCATCGGCAAATGAAAACGATCCAAGTGTTCACTACAGGTCAGCAGACAGACTAACATGTTACGTATGTACATGACAGAGTGAACAGTGGGAAGCATTAGTGGGAGCGGTGTGAGTGTGGTCAAACTGGACTCGTGATAACGTCAGCACCTTTCGGGATGGATGGAGGGGGGGGTCTAATGATGGAGATAAGAAGATGCTGCTGAGTGGATCTGCATATTTACACAGTTGCTACTAGTTCTGCAGTTGAGAAAGAAATAATAATAATAAAAAAAACAGGGATAACACTTAAAAAAAAGGAACAATGATTCATAAGACAAATTAAAAGTACATAAATAAATAGAGCTGTGCATTTTACTGCAGGGAACCTAGGAGACTCTTCTTCGGGTGTGAGTTACTGAGCAACAAGTTAAAATTTTAGATCTTATAAAAGGAAGTTGCCAACCTTCCAAAAAACAAAACAAAAACAAAGAACCAATTAGTACCGTGAGGAATAAAATCTTACCTGCAGGGGGCAGTGTGCTCACACGGAGCCTCATGTTACACAGCAAATAATTACCGATTTGTGTGCACGTATACTGTCTTCATCATAATAAATGTGCCCTTACAAACAACAGAAAATTAGAACCTAATCTTAAAATGATCATACCAATAATCATTAATAACAATAATAAAAATAGCAATGATACAATACATACACAAAAAAGGAAAATCCTGTTCACTGATCATCACAACACCTCTGTTACAAATGTACACACAAGGAGAACAATGTGGGGGGCACGAAGGTCGGTTCTTCCCGACCCACCGATAACCCCATCAGGAACAGCAACAAATCAAAAGACGATGATTAAAAAAACAAAACGAAAAAATCCAAAGTCGTGGTTGAGACGCTTCCAGGCAGCTGCTGAGAGACCTGACACTGTGTCATTAGGGGGAGGGCTGTGTTTCAAGTCTCCTTTCTCCCCCTTTCTCTCCATTTGTCCTCCTTCCCTCGCTCATTGTCTAGACCCTGACAGGAAGCCAGGGAGGCTGGGGCCGGAGTCAGAGAGGAGGCTCTTCCTGTTGCTCTGTGACTGCTTCCTATTCACACCCGCAGCCAGCTTACATGCGCCGGGAGGGCCCGTCTTAATTAGAGTCCCAGCATGCTCAAGGGCTGTCCCAGAAGGCTGTGGCCGTAGAGTTCCCGAGTGAGAAGAGGGGAAAATTAAAAAAACAAAAACGGGGTGGTGGGTTGGGTAGTAGTGGGTCCCCGTTTGAGGAGGGGACAGAGGGTGTGTGTGGGCGGAGGAAGGGAAGTGATCCAGTCCAAGGTGAAGTAAGGATTCAGTTGAAGAAGAAAAAAAAAAAAATCAGGTGTAGGTTACAAAAAATAAAGAGGGGGAAAGAAATAAATGAAAATACAAAAAAAAGGAAAATAAAATCACACACTCATCGTCATGTTGGGTGAATACTGAAAAGAGAGAGAGGGAAGGGGGAGGAGGGCACAGATGAGTGGATATGTCACTGACAACATTTAAACACCAGAGGGCGCTCAAACCCCGCCCTGCAAAGCTAGAGGAAGCTCAGACTATGGTTGAAGCCAAGCTTTAACTCAGGCAATCAGAACTTTCTGCTGTATGTCTAATAAGGGCTGGGAATAGTACATATATGATTTGTATGGACTGAAATGAATCCTAGCTTTCAAACAGATATTTAGGAGTTTTAATGATCATTTATCCAGCAGCTGTTTAACTCAGATGATACCCAGCCCCGCTACTGATTAGCTGAATCGAGTGATTAAGGCTTGGCTCGAGTTCTAGTCTGTGCACCCGGTGGCTCTTCAGGCCAAAGGTAAGAGAGCATTACAGTTGTTTATGCAACACAAGGCTTACAGATACTGCCACTTCTAGTCATATAGTACATTTTTAAAATGAAATAAAATGCAGGTATTTATCATATACTCAAGCGCAGCAAACATTTATGTCAATCAACTGCAATCACATCACTGATACAGAGGGAACTGTATGTGATTAGTAAGCGGCTACAATGCAAGCAGAACACAAGTTATTAATCCACTAAAATATATATATATATATATATATTAGGGGTGCAACGATATTCGTATCGATATTGAACCGTTCGATACAGTGCTTTCGGTTCGGTACGCATATGTATCGAACAATACAACATTTGTAATTTATTTTATCAACTTTCCTTCTGACAATGCTGTCTGTGTTGAGCGCTCAGTGAATCTGCGTTCAACTACTCCGCCTAGGCTGCACTGTCGAGCGCAGATCCACTGAGCGCTCAACACAGACAGCATCGTCAGAAGGAAGAGCGCAGGGCACCTCCCCCACCCTCATTCAGATCTGGCGTTTGGAATTATTTTGGTTTTCATGTGATGTATGACCCTGAAGGTAAGCGAGTCATGGACTAAAGTAAAACAGTATGTTGGATGTGCCATGCAATGCTCAATTACATGGGTGGGAACTAGTGTGTTAGCGCAGTTAGCTCGTTAACGTGTTGGCCGTCTAGCCCCATGCACGGGGCGATCGGCGGTAGCTCGTTAACGGAGATTTGCCATGTTGTGGCGTTAAGGTCATTTCAACGAGATTAACCTGAAAGCACTAGTGGGAACACAACGAATATGACTGCACATTTACGCCGACATCATCCTAGTGCAAAGACAAGTGGAAGCAGAAAAAAAACAAGCAAGCATGCTACTAACTTTAGCCGAGTCATTTAGACAGCTGTTTAATATGCTGCTGAGAATATAGCCCAGAAGAAGCAGATAGTATAGCTTTTATTTTGGAAAGAGACATTTCTCTGTAATAAACTCTCTTTTCCAAAGATGAGTGATTCCTCAATCAGATACAGGGCTCGCAATATCGCTAGCCCGACGTCCCGGAGCTAGCGATTTTTTCAGTCGGGCTACCAAAATCTATCTCTGCCCTGCCCGTCGGGCTTTTGTAGAAAGGAAAAATATATGTCAATGCTTTTGCATTCTTTCAGAAATGTAGCTGGGTAATTATGTCATTGGCATCGGTGAGCCACTGTCAATATGTGACATATTGAAATCGCGTTTGAATTTGCGCTTGTTCTTTGCTTTCACTTTGCAATCGTGCGAACTGTGTATAGAGAGCGACAGCACTGATCTGTGAGTGATGATAATTTGTGCACCAATTCCTCTGACATCGTCTTATTAATTGTTAGCTTACTATGCAAACATGACAAGTGAAATCTCCCGCAGCTTAAACATGTGAGAGGTTGATCGCGCAGAGAATCGCTGAGCTTATGTGAGTGCGTGTGTAAAAGCAGCAGGATTTATATTTGACTACGATGACCTGGATGACTGAGAACCTTCACAGACAGATATATATTTTAGTTCTGCTGAGCCAAATAAGACAGGTCAGGGTGAAGAAGTGACAGCCAAAGAAAAGCTTACCACAAAACGGAGAAGTTATGACAAATCAGACTATAAGGCAAAAAGAAAGTGCAGCTTTATGGTTTCATGGACAAAAGAATTTCTGTGGCTGCAATATGACGAGCTAAATAACCAGGGCTGCACATAAGTGGTCCGCAGGTGCGCATTCGCTGTCAAAATAAAAAACACGCACAAGGGTTAGGGTTAAATTTAAAAACTGTACTTTTGAGTTAAAATATATATTTATAATTTTAATAAATGACAAATTAAAAAGGCATGAACATTTTTTTTGTATCGAAAAAATATCGAACCGTGACACCAAAGTATCGAACCGAACCGTGAATTTTGTGTATCGTTGCACCCCTATCAGCTAAAGTGAATTAATAAACTGAAGTGGGACCAAATTTCATAAATATTACCAAAACATTTTCAACAGTCTGAGATTAATTCTAAAAAACCAGGTGCACCCTCTGCTTGCATTCTTCCACTGGTTCATGTCAAGATGTCAAGGAGAACTGTTAAGGGGTCATGAGATGTCATTCATTCGCTCTACTCACACTTTCGCTTTGGAATGGGTTCAAAAAGTTGCCGCCCATTTCGCCGTCATCTCTCGGCGTCCCTGGAGGGTTGTTCATGCCCCCCATGTTATTGGGAGAACTCTAGAGGCAGAAACGGGGGGTAAAAATCAATGTTAAACTGAAAAATTGTTTCTTATTGGCAACACAGTTGAAGTGCAGAAGGCAGAGATTCTAAAAAAGTGCTTTAGTTCACAAAAATACCCAAATAAGAAGCGTTTATAGAAAATCTCATGTCGACATACCTTTGGCAACCCATCCATATCCCCAGACCCTGAGGAAGTAAAAGGAGATAAACAGGTCAATTGTTTTTGTAAGCAGTTTCTGTTTGTATACATACCAAACCATCAGTGTTCAAACCCACCTAGTGATCCATTCATGTGGTGTGGCTCCATGGCTCCCATAGCTCCCATTGGCCCATCAGGCCCAGGTCCCATAGGGAACTGGTGAAAAGGTGTGGAACAAATCTAATGAGTAACCACTAACACGATTCTCCATCCGTGACCTCTCTGATATAATTGTGATGTTTTCAGCCCGAGGTGAAGTTGAGATTGTTTAATTTATTCTCCCCACTTCATTCCCAGTCAATTCTTATTGAGCTCACTGTGGCAGCATTTGGTTTTTCTAAAGCTGGATTGTACTGGTGCCCAGTGATGTGGTTATAAGCCCTATTAGAACTGGATTATATTTTGAGGTTAAGGCTGTAATTTTAATCATTACAATAGCATCCATTATTTTAGCCAAGAATCAATGTGCAATATCTGAAAAATTAAGCAAGGCTGCAAAGTTAAACTTCTAAGAGAACAGTATAGTATTACTGTTAAAAAAGAAAAGTTATAGGAGACTCACATTGGGTCTGTTGCCTCCAGGTCCAATGGGATTCATCATCGTATAGATGTTTTCACTGGAATTAGTTGAATCTAAGAAAAAAAGAGAACAAAATGTTCAGTTTTGGGATATCAGGAGGTTGATATAAAATCTCTGAATCAAATATGAAAACAGGAAAGCGGACATGAAATAATGAGAGCACTCAGACTGACAGCACTCTGTGAGTGGACACACTCATGCTTTTTTTTTTTTTTTTAGATGAAGGGGAAAATGGGAGACACTTCTATTTCTAATGCACAAGTGTTAGTGCTGGGGACATAGTTAGGTGACGCACCACCTGGGCTTGGCATGATGGGAGTTCCAGGTGGACCTCCTCCGCCTGGAGGACCCTGAGGAAGGAAAAAAGACAACTGTGAAATTATACTCATTGGAGCATAAATGAAGCATTCTTTAATACAAAAAAAAAAAAAAAAAGCCTACACTGCATCCTAGTCAGCAGACATGCTTTTATATAAGAACTCACCACATAGTTTCCTGGAGATGAGGAGGAGTAGGCTATCTGCAAGGGGGAGGAAGAAATAAAGAGTCAGATCTGAAGGTTGAAAGATAGAGATGTTCATCTAGACAAGAAAATTAAAACTAATACAACAATCCTGCAGTAAACGGCAAGTCTGTCAGGGAGATTTTCTTCAGCTGGTGAAAATGCTTTGTCAGAAATTTCCTCGATTTTTGTGCAAGAGCTACCCGTTTATTATCTTTGGGTATTTAACAAAGGAGATGCATGACTTTGGTTTAGCATCACAGAACAACAATGAGAAAGCACATTCTTCTCAGAGGTTTAATTGGTGTTGCTTAAACTTTAGTCATCTCCAAATGTACTTGATGAACCTGGTTTTAGGGGACAAACTTGCCGGCACTGACTGATGCACCACATTAGCCGTGTTCAAAATGATCTCCAACATTGTTTAAACATGTTAAACAATTAAAATCTGTTTAGGAAAACTAGACGAGTTCATTATCAAGTTATTATACAATGCATTGAGTTTGAATATTGCCAAGTTATTGTTATTCTTGTTGCTATAAGTCTGCCTGCCACCTATTGTGTATGTGCAGAGGGCTTCAAACTCACAGAGTTAGCATTAGGACCTGGCCAAGGCCCTCTTCCTCCGGGACCCCTGAGGGGGAAAAAAAAGAAAAGTTTAGAAAGCAAACCAACAATAAAGGGAACTGGGAATATAAAGGAAATATGAGAGTTATATAAGTTTACTAGATCCAAGGATAAACTCTGGACACCTTTTTCCAACAGCTCCTCGGAATTAATGAAGAACATTTAACTGATGTCCTTTTTTTGGATTCTGCTTGCTACTAAAACTACTTGCGAATGAACAGCAGTATGTTGAAGATGAAGCAAATGGGACTTACATGTTCATTCCTGGCATTGGACCACCCATTGAGTTGGGAGGAGGCCTCATACCTCCATAATTCTAAGAGACAAGATGTTTAAAAAAAAAATCCAACACACAGTTAGAGCTTCGAAGCAAAGTTACAAGAACTTTAAAAAGATTTGATTTTGTTGAGTGCACAGGTTTCAGTGTTTTGTTTTATATTCACACATCATACACAAAACATGACTGGACTGTCAAAGGCAGATAACAAAAGACAAAAGTCTTCACCATAAGTGAGTAATGACAATTATAGCAACAAATTCAAGAAAAGTTACATTTCACCCTGTAAGAGGCGCTTCCATACAGTTATATAACCATTAAAAGCAAGCCTAAGTGCACAGCTGTCTCATTCACTATTGCAATTACTAGATGTAGAAACTAACTCCCATCAGAGTTTCGTGCCCTCTGCGCAGCCGATTTGTCATACCTGTGGGCCCATGGCCATTCCTCTGGGAGGGTTCATTCTCATTGGTCCACCCATGTTAGGATGACCTGCAAGAAAAGACCCCCAGAGTCACACACTGAAAGCAACACAGGAATTAAGAAATGCCATAGCCACTTAGAATGGTTCCTTCTAAGCCCTCTGGTAGCAACACTCGGGCCTCTGAAGCTATAATCTGCAGTTAAAATCAGCACAGACCCGTTCCTGAGCCAGACACACCCCCACATATTCAATCTATTCAGGAAGAAATAGTCACACAATCTGAATGTATACAAAATCCCCCAAAGCCCTAGTATGAAGACAATGCAGAGTTTTGTTTGTTTTTTTAACTTCTTGATTACCGACCAAATCTTTTAAGGTATTTTAAAATATCACCACTTTTAAAGTAGATTCAAGAAAATCCAAACTAAAACTTCAGTTACAGACCCATCATCTGCTCTGACCTGTAACTACGACCGGCCTTACCTTGCGGTCTTGTTGGGTCCAAACTGTTTGGCAGGAGAGGCTGAGATCCTGGGATACCACCAGGAGGCTGAGAAAAGAGAAAATTGATCAACACACTGGCATATGTTGGCATCACAGATTCTCAGTGGTGTTTAAAAAATAAAAAAAATAAAAAAATAGATAAACACAATTCAAAATGCTGCTCAGTACCTGATTTGGCATTCGGAGTGAGGGGCGCGGTCCACCTGGATACCGCGGTGACATGAAAGGCTGCAGTAAGGAACAGGGGAAGAAAGAAAAACAGAGGGAAAGGAGGGTGGAAATTATAGGGCAAAGGAGGACACAGAGAAAACACAGTTTCTATTATTGATAGATTCAAACGCACTCAAACAGGGGTGATGGTGAGGACACAGATGAACGCAGTGGTGTTGGAGAATGAGAGATGGCAGTGAAAAAAAGTGCAGATTCATCAACTTAGTAACTTGGAAACCAACAAAATACACTGGCATAAGAGCCTATTTTCTGATTTTTCAAATCTCCCGCTTATACTAACAGCATGCACATTTGTGTGTGCTTAACGGCAGCGCTTACACAGCTCCCTGCACAGCCCGCGTGCTCTCACTGTGGTGTAAGCTGATTCGGCCTGTGGTCTGCCTGGCGTAGTTAGAGACACCTCAGGCCAACAACACCGTTCAAAACCTTAGCGGAAGCGTGTCCACACTCTCTCGCACATAAGACGGAAACCAGAAACCACAAGAATGAAGAGCTGAGCTGCCGCAGTTAATGGGTAAAGGCTAGCTTTACCTCCAGAGTGGCATCTGTAGCTACTGTTCTGGATAACTGCTGAATGACTGAGGATTGAAGTTTTTAAAGACTGGATATGTGTTTGTCAACTGGCAGGCTGTAGCAACCCATGCCTCTGGTTGTTCTACGTGCATCAGCATACCCATGTGTTTTGTACGTATATGTGACGTTTATAATGCCTGTCCCCTGTTTTATTTATAAGGTGTTAAAACAAGTAAGCAGGGGGGAGGGGAGAGGTATGAGCATGTGTGTGTGTGCTAAGAGTGACGGAGAAGATAAGTGTGCAACCCCCCACAAGCTGCTCCAGGGGAGGGGCAAGGAGTGAATTATTCATCCCACACGGGGACAGCTGATTCTGGGCCTTGAAGAGGAGCTTGCGTTGCTGCCTCTGGAAGCTCGGCTTTCATAAAAAGGGGGCCCGACATCTACGGGGAGTTACCCTGAACAAAACTGGAGCTCACAGGGCTCAAGGGTGGGAGAAGAAGAAGAAGGTGTGTGAGCAGTGAATGGGAAGAAAGAGGTAGTGTGTGGGTGAGGGGTAGAGGGGAGATTTAGAGGGAATGGAAAAAAAGAGGGGTGCTTGAGAGAAAGCATTTGCTTCTTACCTGGCCATGGGGTCCCATCATGGGGTTGCTGGGGTTGTGTGGGGGGGGCTGTGCATGGGGGGACTGCTGAGAGCCGGGTGGTCCCTTTAAGAAAGAAGAGCGATATCAGAAAGGGGAGGGGCAAAATGTGGGTTTATACCTGGAGGAATTACCCAATCAAAGTTATGAGAGGAAGATGATGGGGAGGGTTGGGAAGGGGGGGGGGGGGTGTCAGTGGGGAGTCTTTAATTTGAGGTAGAAGGAAGCACAAAAGTGGGAAAAGCTGCATCTTAACGTGGAGTTAAGAGTTACTCCTTAAAAACCCATAAAATGAAAAGTCATAGAGGAATAGTTTCAATGTGAGTTTGAGTTCAAACAAGCTGACAGAAATCTTAAAGCATAACCATCTCTCTGATACTTTGGTCCTTCTTGTTGGAGGATTAAATGTATTCCTTAAATCCACATGGGGGCAGTATTGCCCAAGGCTCACTGCAACAGGACAGGCAGCAGCAGGACAGGCACAAGAGGTAACTTCAAACCAGAAAGATGATACTGGCAAAAACAAGAACAGGTTGGAAGTTTTTCCCTGCTTATCGTCAGCCTACTTCAAAGTAAAACGCGTGATCCTGTGAGGGACCCCTCTGCTGGTCTAAAACACTGCATTGTTATTGCCCACTTCTCACCCAGAGACACGCGGTTAACGGCCTCTAATAAAGAAGTCATTATGCAACAGTCTTGTTTCTGCTCCATCACTGTTAGTGCTTTCAGTGCTTTGGTTTTTTTCCTTTTCCAGTTGTCCGAAGAAAACAAAAGCTGGCTGATTTAATGGTAAATGGAATTTTCCATGTATCCCTCCTAGGCATCCGGACACACACAAAGACAGCACACCGATTACCTCAGTGAGTCTGGTAGTATTTGGACAGTGACAACATTTTTTGTGAATTTATCTCTGCACACACCCAATAATAGATCTAAAACAAAGCAATTCAGTGTAGACTTTTGGCATAATCCTAGGGAGTTCAGCAAAAATACTACGGTCGAAATAAATTGTTGCAATTGTTTAAAAAAAAAAAACCAAAAAAAAAACCCCAAACAGTAGTTAAGCTCAAAAGTAACTACACAAACTCTCAAAAAAAACCAAAAACAAAACAAAACAAAAAAAAATTCATACCAAACGGCACGATTTTAAATACCTGATACACAAAACTCTTGCAGTCAATGACTGCCGAAAGTCTCAAATGCATTGACATGACCAAAGGTTGGGTTTCCACCCATGAAATGCTTTGCCAGCCTTTTACTGCAGCCTCATTAAGTCGCTGCTTGTTTGTGGGTCAGTCTGCCTTCAGTTGTCGTCACTAAATGAGAAACATGCTGGGTTGGGTTGATGTCCGGTGACTGACCCAACCATTTAGCAACATTACATTTCTTTGATTAGGAAGCTCTTGTGTTACTTCCGTTGTACATTTTGGGTCATTTTAGAGTCCCACTGTGAAGAGCCATCTGGCCAGTTTAGCAGCAGGCTGCCTCGGTGCAGGGGCTATAGCCATGTACACTTCACAACTCATCCTGCTACTGCTATCAGCAATCACATCAGCAATAAACACAAGTGACCTCGTTCCACTGGCAGCCATATATGTCCATACCATTGCCTCGACCATGTTTGACGGATGATGTGGCATGCTTAAGATCGTAAGAGTTTCCTTTTCTTCTCCATATGCTTCCCATCATTTTAGCAGAAGTTAGATGTGGTGTGGGCTTACAGGCCTTTTGATGTTGCTAAGCTCTCCAGCGCATTCCTTCTTTTTAAGAATGCACCATATTGTTGATTAGACCACTCCTAAAGTTTCCACCATCTTTGTTATGTTTTTTTGCATCGAAATCTCTTTGGACCTCATGCTGAAAGTCCCAGTGAGCAGCTACCAAATGCACATTCAACTCCAGACCTTACTTAATCAAGCGGGGGGGGGGGGGGGGGGGGGGGGGCGCACCTGCGTGCGTCCTAACTACTTCTAGTGCTTTAAAATGTAACGGTTAAATTTAAAAAATGTCCATAAGTGCTAAACAGTCAGTTCAATATTATAATTTTTCAGATGAAATGAAGAAATCAGCTGACCAACAGAATCTGAGCCAATCGCTTTGTACAACTGACTACCAAAAGTCGCTTCTTTTTTTCTTCAAATGCATAGAGACAGACATCAATTCCATACAACTGCTTGTGTTTGCTGGACAGACAACAGACCAACTGCTTGCTTGAGTAAGAAATAGGTGTACTAATTAACAACAAACAACAACAAGATTAGATGGGGTCTACTTTATTGTACGGACCAATATCTGTCTGGGGCAGCAGATCTGTCAGAAGGGCGGCCTTGATAAAAAGCTCTTAATGAATGCAATTCATGGAGAGAGAAAAAAACCTTGAAACTTTGTAATAAAAAAAGAAAAGAAACCACTTGACCCAATTAATATGAGGTCAGCATCTCAGAAGAAAATTTGAACAACCAACAACTATTATAATCTATTAGCGAATTATTTTTAAACACAAAAATGTCAAACGTCTCAGCTGCGAAGATTTGCTGTCTTTTTGCAGAATGATGGAAAATTGAACTGTTTGCTTTTATTTTGAACTCTTGCTCGTAAACTTAAGTCATATCTTGAAGCTGTCATGTCTTATCTGACATACTGTAGACAAAATAACAACTCAAAAACAAGAAAAACATATCGACTGGTTATGAAAGTCATCAGCAGCCGCTGCTTGGATCTCGTATGTCCTTGACAGATTTCTGCATAGCTGCTTGTGTTGTATGTTAAGAGCATTTAAATTTGTGACTGCTTTAGCTGGAAAAAAAAAAAAAAGATATGGTGAAAGCAAGAGTTTAGCATTTTTTAAAAGTCAAATATCAGAGGAGGTATTGTTTAGGTGTCGAGCCTGACGTTCTTAACAGGATTTCAAACAACACTCTGCCTGCGTGAGCCACATTTGCAGTGAACAACCGAAGCTTTCTGTTACAGTAAGGTCGCTTGAACACAATGTGCACACAAACACAGACACACAAGCCATCGTCCAATCTTACTCCTCCACCAATGTTATAAATAGCACTTCCATGCATGTCTCGTCACCCCCTCTCCCCCCTACCCTTTCCCTTGCTTATTCACAGTCATACTCTCACTAGCCCCCCCCACCACCATCAGCACCACCACCCTCACTCTCAGCCAGCAAACAATAGGGTGGGACGTAGCCACAGAAACAAACAGTGGGCCACAATCCTGGTGGCACTGATCTTTCACATTTCCCTCTCTTCTTACTCCTCCACTCACCCCTCTTCCTCTCCATCCTTCCCTCTCCCTTAATGTGTCACTCGCTTTTTCGCTCCTACTCTTCGCCATCACCTTATCGTGCCTCCTGCCAAATGCCAGTGCTGTCCATCACACCACTGCCTCACAGTGTTTTTGTTTGTGAATGTGTGCTCGCATGCTTGCACGTGTTTGTATACTGTGTGCGCGTTTGCATGTCTCGTTCTCGTCACTCTTCAGACAGCCATCTCCCACACTAAAACCTTTCCCTTCACAGACCCGGGACAGGTCAGAGACAGACGAGATGGAGATGGAGGAGTGGAGAGAGGATGAATACGGGATGGCTGAATCACAAATCGGCTGAACAGCAGCCCAGCGAGCGCAGAGCCACAGATGAATGAACAGTATGAGCTTCAGAGGCTCTGGTGGGTGTAAATATCTAGAGTGGAATAAACAGTATTTGGAAAAATGTGGAGGGAAAAAAAAAAACACCAAAAAAAAAACCCTGCTACCCAAACTGCAACTATGCTGTCATCTGATTAAACTCCATATAGATTTTACTGTGAAAGTCTTAATTAGTAGAACCTGACTGATATCGGAAGTCAAATTAAAGGCTTAAAAAACAAAACAAAAAAACGGGTATCTGATCAGTATCTTAAGAAGTCTAATAACTGAGGAAAACCCTCCTTTTACCGTCTATAAATATAACAGATATTTTCAATTAGCAGCAAAGCCATGCCTTTTTCTTTAGATAAACTTTAGGTTAAGAAAATGTTCCTGTCTTCTTGTGTAAATAAACCACCAACTGGGCTAATCAAATATTGCTCAGTAATTAAGGTGCAAACAAGGCTGCTTTTATTTGCTACTTAAAAAAAGTTTTCATAAAATAAAAGTCAGCTTCTGTACAGAGAAGACTGTAATTACTGTCAGAATAATAACATGAATGAAAATTTAAAAAGAAACCTGAATAATTTCTCAACTGGGAAATGTCCATGTTTAGTGCAACTACTATAAAATGTGCTAACAATAAAATAAGAAATTGCTAGTTTATTGCTCTACAGAAATAAGTGAACATCGGACAAGGAAGTCAAAGAGTAGACTAAATATAGATTATTTGTTTTGGGGAAGTCAGAAATGAATGAATGGCAGATGGGGTAAAATGAGAAGTGGGTTTGGTGATGACACAAGAGTGGGGTCATACCTGGAAGAAGCCTGGGGGCATGGGACCACCTGGCATGGCATCATTGGGTGGCATGTTGCCCATCACTGGGCTCGGCGCTGCCGCTGCGCTCTGGAAAACACAAACAGATGAATTCGATATGGTGTTCAACGTGTACATGCATCCTTCACTGCTCTACCCTAATGTATATGTGCATGATGCCGCATTGGCCAACAAACGACAACAGGGAGCAGTGGCTGCACCTGCATTTGCCCCCCCCCCCAAAAAAAACAACTCCATTTAAAGTTTAAATGTTAGATAGAAGAGAGATGTATTAACCCCCCCCCATCTCTTTCTTTAGGCAAGGCCAGCAATGAAAAGAAAGACTTCAGGGAGAAACATTGCAAAAAATATTCAAACACTTCAGAAGAGGAACAATCATAAAATGTCAGTGACACAAAGCTGTAAAGAGACCTGTGCCTGTACTCTGATCTATTCTATCATACACCCAGGAATAATGTCCTGACCAACACAGCAGTTATTTATTTGCACCGGTGATAATGAGTACATACTTTTATGCTTCTTTCATTAAAAAGCTTTTCTCTGTCACAAACAACAGAAATATAACGGCTAATATTAGCAAACTCCTTCCTTTTCATTTCTTGGAGATAAATGAAAACAACACTGACTCTATAATAACGTGCAGCTGATTTGCAAAGCGATCTAGGAAGACCGCATATGTAGGAGTTTGTAGCTTGAATGTACTCATATGGAACTAATCACCCTGAAACTGCATTTCAACATCCTAACAGATGCTCCATAGGTCAGCTAGTAAAGTTGAAAAATTTTGCCAATTTGTTTTTTGAAGTTCTCAACGACTATTCCACAGGTCCTTTCTCATTACAAAGAAGCCAAGTGTCAGCAATGGCATATTTGGATCCAGTTTAAGAATCTGACACAAACTACACAATTTGTTACATTTAATTTATTTCAAAATTCAACTAATTTTAATGAATTCAGGAAAAATCTTCATATTTCATGTCTTAAGAAACATTTTGATCGATTTGAAGTATAGTGATTACTTCCTGGTCAGATCACAACAGAGACAAGTGTCATCTCATGTTTCATGAGCTACATATAAAAAAAAATGGTTATGAAATACAGTTCAGCACCAAACCAACTTACATTAATTTATTGTAAACAATTAAATTACTCAAAACTTATCTTCATTACAAGCTTTCATAAGTACCTAATGAGTACTGACAGAGGTTAAATATAGTAACAAGTCTTCTGCAAATAGGTTGATCTTACAGAGTTCTTGCTAATTTTTAGAAAATGAAGCAATCAAGATATTTGAGACACTTAAAGACTGTTTTGTTAGAAGGCCACTGAATCTTTTTTTTTCCTCTTCTTCAGTTTTTCTGAATAACATTTAACTCCAAAGCAATTGTCCATTAGATTTTTGGGCTAACATTCCCTATAGGACAAACACAGTGTCTTTAATAGTACTCCATTTACTCTACAAATCTAAGGATGTTTAATTACAAATGCTACATTTCTCGCTTAATAGAAATTTATAAAATCAGTGAGCAATTATGTTATTGTTATCTTAAGGACAAACACAGAAAGCATACCACTCAACTAAAACAAATCAGATGTAACACCAGTACTGTCTCCAGTCCCCTTTACGTCAGTCAAACAATATGGGAGAATAAAATTAGAATCTAGAATAGGAAAAGGGGGGCAGAATGATTCAGCCCGGGAGTTAAATATGATATAACTGTATTCTTGTCAACACACATAGAAGGAGACGCATGTTCAGAGTGCTTACATAAGCAAGCCGGAACAAACACATGTGCACGCAACCACATGAACGCGGAATCGCACAGACACACAAAGGCTTGCATCACAGCCTCATAAAGTGCAGCCCTTCAGTACAGAAAAGCAGACAGGGGAGAACCGCAGGCTACAGGACAGAACAGAGAGGGGGTTTAAGACCCAGGGGAGGGAGTTGCTCTAACAAATACACAGACACACACTTTTGCACATCTACAGATCCTCCAGCACGCACAACTGACAAACACACTATATCCATATGACACACGCTGCATGCATGGACAACACATACCACCAGTTACACAGATGTACACAAACACGCTTGCCGTCCTCCTTCTCCCATCTGAAACCAAAGCACACAAACTGAAATATCACAAACGCACGCACACACACCTCCCCCCATCTTTATGCTAATTCTGCTAGTGAACATGAGCAGGCCACCGAGTCCCTGGGGAAGAAGCAGGGTAGGCTGCCTCTTTCTCTCCTTCTCCATCCTTCCTCTTTTTCTTCCGAACACTTTTCTCGCCATCTTTCCTCCTATTCGTGACCCCCACACTCATTTGTCTTGGCACTGGTGCACACACATGCACAAACACACATACGGCACACACATATCCCTGTGCCCCAACCCTTGTACTATCCCTCCCCATCCACAACCTCTCCTCCCCTCAGTCCCCCCAGTAGGGTGTCAGCAGCTTGCAGAAGCTGTTGCTATGGAGACAGGTCCTATCTGCACTCTGTCCCCCTGGCATCCCCCGCTCCAGGAGCACGGAGACAGAGAGAGAGAGAGAGAGAGAGAGAATAAGAAGATGCAGGAGAGTGAGATTGGAGAGTGAGTTAGAAGATACAAGAGTGAGACAGAAGGAGATAAAATGAAGAAAGAAAAAAAACAAAACACGAAGGGAGAAAAACAAAGAACATGCACCAAAAATGGTTTCTGCTCACAATCAATCACTCAGTCACATTATTTTTATGGACTATTAATGGCCAGTTATCTCCTCACACATTCCCTAATTTGCTGATTGAAAATGAATGCAGACTGAAAGCGTGTAGACTGAGCGCGGTTGCCACGAGCAAAAATGAAGGTAGATTTAATATGCAGTTGGACTTTATTAAAATCAACTGGCCTGGGGAAATACAAAAGAATCCAGCAGTGCCTTTTTTCCTGTGTGTTTGTAGTGGCACGTACAGTAGTGTTTATATCCACCTCTCCATTTCTACCTCTGAAGTGGAAGACAGTCAGAAAATCCTGCCCCCATTGCATTTTATCACAATAACGTGATTTACAACAAATCAGATCTCCAGGAATGGGTTGACATTTGTGAAGGTAAACGTTAAATGCTAATTCACAAAGAACATGTGTGTACAGGGGCGACAAGTGTGTAAACTTATGAAAAGAAGCAAGTTCAAGAAGACATAATAATCCACAGCAGATATTAGTACTGCACTAATTAGCTGATATAATAGCAACGTGGAGTTGAGTTGAATTATTCATTTCCAGGCAGAAGCATGGAAAAGTCTACAAAATAAGGAGTGCATGAAAGAAGCACCTGGTGGCAACACAAACTCTTTAATGTCTGACATGCAGCAGAAAGAAGAATGTGTCTCTTTTATAGAAGCCGGCAGAAAAGTTCAACAAAACCCACGGGACGCATTTTCAAATGCCTGGGAATATTTACACTGTTTAAACTGTAAACTATATTTTAATGGCCTTCCGCGGCAGCGCTGCACAAACACTGTGTCAAAGCATCCTGGTGCAGCATCTGCTCAAAAACAATATCAGGTGAGTTTTTTTATGTTACCTGGCTATCAACAACACGGAATCTGGGCCAGAGACCTGATCTGTACCTGAGCTATATAAAGAAAAAAAACAAAACACAACATTATCTTTTAAAAACTCAAATTCAACTGGGTGCACCTTCATGAATTATGATTTTGTGTGTACGATTTTGGTGACAACAGGTGGACTATGGCTTATGGAGCTCATCCATTCAATTCAATTGGGTTTTATGTTTACAACATACTGAGCTGACAAAGGGTCGCAGCTGAAACAACAGCACAAGTATCAACATTGAAAAATAATGGATTTACACTTTCCTAATGAAAAGTATTCAATTATTAGCGTTAAACTTACATTATGTATTCTTTCCTTCCACCAACATCTTTACCTTTTTAGGGTTTTCATTTCTCAGCCACTCCATACTCGTTCACAACTTGGCAGGAGAGCGTAGCGACCTCTGGACTTACATAGTTACATAGTGTTGATCTTTCTTTAACTATTAAACAAGAAAGGCTTCAGTAACATTTATCACCCTAACCTGTACAGGCTATGATTGCCACACAGGTGTTTCCATTCTATTCATGATATTCTACTCAGAAATTCAAATCTCCATTATTCGCACTAAATATATTTACAGCTAGCAAAATATACTGAAGATAAATTTGAATCATTCAGAGAGTGGGCCCGCCTGTAGCCCACTCTCTGATGAGTACATCCACAGTTTATTAAGACTCTGACAGACACCTCAAACGAAGCATTAATTGGGTACACTGACAGTCAGAGAGCCTTGGTTCATATCATCCGACTGTCTTCCCATGCTTCCTGTTTCTCTCTATTGCACACTTGGACAAAAGGCCAAAAAAAGTCTTCTTAATAGACTGATGTTTGTACTCTTATCACACCTTTTCTGATTTGAGCCTGGATGATGATTTCTGTGACAAGTCACCCTTCATCTTTTCCTGTTATTTCTGGATTATACACTATCCAGTGAGGCAAAAATACCTCCCACTCACATACCAGCAACAATAATAATATTCATTCAATCCTATTGATTCAATTTTCTAACATATGAAGTCATTAGTTACCAAGCAAAGAGTGAAGACGGTCTCTTGGGCTCTGTAAAACCTTTGACGTGCATTTGTTCGTTCCATGAAAATAATTTTACACTTGAGGCAGCTTTCAGTAAGCTGACTGTACCAAACTCTTCAATGACCTCACTTTATTGAAGCAGTTTCCTCCTGGTTGGAGTGAGATGAGTTTAAGTAGTTTAGCCTGTGGAAATCAGGATGAACTCAGACGTATTCCACCCTCTGCCTCGCTACCAGGGTGGCAAAATATTTCAAGCTCTGACACCTTAATCCAGAGTTGAGACTGCTTTTCCTTTTCAGCACAAACTCATAGTGTTGATGAATAATCTATCAAAGAACAAGACACTAATGATTCTGATTGGCTCGTATAGTACAGTATGTAGATAGCCTATACAAAATAGCATTGATCCTTCCCTCTCCATTTCCCTCTCCCCACTCTCACCCATAGGACCTACCGGACAGATCAATAGTGCTCAACACATTATTGACCTCCGCCTGATACCTTTCACAGGGATAAAGACAGAGATATAAACACTGGATGGAAAGAAGGGCGTGAGGTAGGAAGAGACAGCAGATGCACCTGTATGTGTGTGCTTGTGTCTGTATTTATGTGTGTCCCTGCCTGGAGAGGTACTAATCTACATTCTGGTTCACACTGATATGTACCTCATCACTGTCTCCTTGACCTGCTGTCCTTAGCGAACAGAGTAAGGGAGAGAAGGGGGGGGGGGGGGGGGGGGGGGGTAGAAAGGCAAAGGAGTGAGGATGCGAGACAGAGTATATGGAGATGGGAGGGGGGGAAAAAAAATAGCTGACTGTGGTGATCTGGCTAATTTGCCCAGACCAAACAGTATGTTTCACTCTGGAGCAACAGGATATGGCTGCTCCTCTCACCGTCACGTCTGACAAACACGCGTGCACACACACAGTCTCTGAAAACCCAGCTGGTCCTCAAAACTGGCACAACGTGCACGCTAAACACACACGCACTTCCCCAAACGCTGCTGCCAAGGTAGCAGTACTGAACCAGACAGGCGGACTTGTGCGCACACACCGGATGACAGCACTAATACATGCTGCAGACACAACATCCACTTAGCCAACGCTCCAGAGAGATGGCAGAGCGTCCAAAAGACAAGACTATGGGTGGAATGAGAACAGCAGTGAATAACAGTATAGATTCAAATCAAGGAGAAGGAAGAACTGAAATTATTATGGATGTTTTAGTATTATTACTAGTATTCTAAGTAATACAGTAATAAATAACTAATATATATATATAAAAACACACTTCTTTCCCTCTTACATACTTTATTCTGCAATGCAAAAAGCATAAAGTTCTCCATTTAGCTGATCTGGAGTCAGCCAGTGACAAAAATATAGATTGAAATAAAACATGCTTGTGTTTTATGTCTCTTTGCTTTTAATAGAGGAATTTGTACATACATACAAATACTGTTTTAACAGGATTATAGACATTTTTTAAAAAAAAATCACTGTGGTAATGCGACTTATATGAAATTTCAGGAATTTAGAGAGATTTCTGTTTAATGTGGTCAAAAGAGGAAGAAAGCAGCAGTTACACAGCAGGCAGCAATTTGGCAGAATAGTTTGGGTTTTTTATTCAATTGCATCTAAGAGGCTTTCTCCTTAAACTATTCACAGTGAAAACATATTGCAGGTTGTTTAATATGCTGCATAATGTCAGCTGGTTTTAATGGATTTTTTTCAGGAGAAATTGCTGTATAACAAAGAGCTGCTTTCTGTCACTAATGCTTCATTAGGTTTAAACACTTTATGGCATTAAAGGAAATGGTACAAATATTATTACGCTGCTACTGTCCTCCAAGGCATCAGAAAGTGCTGAAAAGCACCAAAACACACACCAGTACAGATATACTATAACTTTAAATACATGCTGTTTTCAAATTTCCTGTAGTTTTTTTTTTAATAGTGTTATTGATTTACACATAGTTGGAAATTACAGTTGCTCTATTTAAAATAATAACAAAAGCAGCTATCTATAATTTCCTTCTCTATCCATTTGGTATGTTCACTGAACTCCATTTTCAAATACCTCAATTGTCTCTTGGTTGTGTCTTTATACTATCAACACTGCCCTCTTCTCTTCAGTGCTAGTAGGCATTGTGGGTAAACAGCTAGATTAGCCAATCAATCTTGTCTTGAGAAAAGGGGTTGTAGGGGTGGGGGTGGTGGGTGCAACAAGAGAAGGAGACTCAGACAGAGCGAGTGATAAGCGAAGTGAGAGGAGAGGGGGTGGGCTGGTTTGTTAGATCTAAGAAAGAGTAAGAGGTAGAGTTAACAAGGAAGAGAGGTTAAAAAAAGTTTTTGGAATGAATGGGGACAGAAGACAGATGCGGATGTGGGGGTGTTACAGAGGTACTCAACGCTGCAAAAATATGACGTGAATAGGACAGAGCTGCAGAGTGTATGAGAAGAAGACGGGGAAGGAGTTTGAGAAGGTAACAGAAAATGGCAGAAGAGCTTCCTGAAGAAGCTTTAAAAGCAGAAAAATTAAATAAATAAAACTCAAGGGCCTCTATAGCCGAGCAATGAGCACTCGTGACCCCTCGTCCCAGATGAATACATCCCCAAGCTCATTCAAAACATAAATTCAAATAAATCCATTAAAAAAATAAAAATTAAAAAATAAAAAACAACACACAATAATTTAGCAGAAATACTCATTTATGAAACACTTTATACTATCACTCATTAACATAAGTGATCAAGCTAGCAGTGCTAAATTACCCAGTAAGCAAATACTTGCAAAAAGATGTTGCTGAAAGCTGAATGACAAAAATTCACTTAATAGAAGATTACCAAGTAATACAACACAGCCCATGACAAGAATCCCTGGTCTTGGTCTTATTGACAAGCCCTGATTAAATTATACATACATATACATGGTGTTTGCCTTGGCTTCTGTTTTTCTCATGTTTACTGCACTTCAGCTAAATATTGCCACATTAAACACATCACTTTAAAGATGTGTTTGAAATTTATAAAGCTATTTAAGCATGAATTAAAAACCTATACAAAGAGATCTATGAATATTACAGGTAATTTTCTATTGAAAAAAAAAATACACAAACAAATCAACTATATTATAACCCCTGTAGTACTTTTATAACCCGCATCCAAAAACTAGCCAGACCTCATTTGTGTCTCTGCACCCAGTGGACAGAACTGTAATAATGTTCCTTAAACGCTGGCGTGCACTCCTGCAATCCTCAAAAGAGTAAGAAACTGTTTTAACGTAAGGTGAAATGCCTTTTTCTTCAGTGCCTCTAACTGGCTCGTTCTTTTGAAACCAGTAGAAAAGGACCTGTGCTCAGAGACCAGCCTCGGGGGACAAGAGCCCAAATTAAACCAGTCCCATCTCCTTTGCTTTATCGCTGCTAGGAGCAGACATGCAGTTCACCCATCTACATTTATACACAGGGTTAACTGGAAGGAGGGTATGAGCCCATCCACCCTCCTATTATGGGCTGGCTGCCAAAGATGCCCCCCACCCATCCAAACACACACATACACACTCACACATACACACACACAAATCCCTGGCTTAGCCTCGGCCCAGTGCTGGGATTACCGGATTAGAACTCTATTCCATTATCTCCTCACACTATACAGCGCATGCACACACACACACACACACACACACACACACACACACACACACACACAAAAACACGCACACACAATGCCACACTGTCTTGGCCAAAGCGGACACGCCGAAGACAGACACAGTGTCAATCAGAGCAGATGACTTTTACAGACATGACAACAGAGTTACAGTTTCTCCTCATGCTGGAATAAAAACAACACTTTGCATTATTGCTGCAGAAATCTGGAGTTGTTGTTTGAGGAATTCCTCAGCAAGATGGAAAATCAGGAATAACAATTAGGAGGCCATCCAAATGAACTGATTTCAAATGAGACACTGAATCCTTACAAACTATGGAAACCACAGCTGACCCCGACCTTTGAAAAGAATTTAAGCCATTCTCACCTATGAAGTTCAGAAAAACAATTAAAAAAAAAAAAAGTGTGTTGCTGAATTGCGATTCTATGTTAAGTAAAGCTAAAGACATGATTAATATAAGTTGGTAACAAGAACACACTTTTAGAAGCAGGGTTTTCATGGCACTGCAAGGATATTACACTGTGTGGTGTCGTTTCAAGTGGTGCATTGTAACAACATTATACATTGTAACAAAGAGAAACACCGACTTGCAATCTACCTACATAATGTCATTTTCAGTTTCATCGTTCAATCAGCAACACCACAGAATGAGACCCTTTGGATTTCCATAATATTCCCTCAGTTTTTTCCTCTTGCTGTTTCTCAAATTGTTTTTATTTTTCTGCTCCTCTGAAGTTTCTTCCTTTTCTGTCAATTATTGATGCACCTTAAGAAATGAGGAACCATAGGTTTGGTATGGAAATGTTCCCTGCTCAATCATACTTGGGTCTAACACATGTCCATGCATGCCATTCAGCATGTGTGACAGCAAAACTCAAGAAGCCTGGTGCACATAAATTGATCTTCTTGACGACTTCTGAGTTGAACACTGCATTTTTTTATTCGTTTAGGTTATGAAACTAGTCAAGAACAATTTTGAAGTTTGAAGAAGTCTCTGAAATACTTTAAATGAGTATCTAGCACTGTAACGGTATACATACACAGACACAAGACAGAACATAGGGGGGGAAAGCATTTTCAATTAAACTTTTTTACAATTTGTGTGAGTGGATCTTTAAGTTGTTCTTGAAGCCAAAGGACAAATATCGAAAAGTTTCAGCCTTTGAAATGATCAGAATGTTTGTGTGTTAGATCAGACAAAAGGAATTTGAGGATTTCCACCTTAAACATAAGGACAGACATTCCCCATGTCCTTGTACTTTATAGGCCAAACATCAACTAATCAAGAAAAGAATGTATCAATGAATTGTTAAACGACCGTTAGTTAGAACTTTACTTCTGGTTAGCAGAAGTGTCTCATATGGACCACGTTTTTTCTCTTCTTTTTAATCCAGTCAGCCAGTATTCGCTGTTGTTCGAGAAACAACAGCGAATATATATATAATATAATATATAATATATAATATTATAATTATACTTAATTATAATATTTTCAGTCCAATCAAAAAAAAAAAAAAAATATATATATATATATATATATATATATATATATATATATATATACACCGTTTTCCACTTTAAGACTCCTCTAGAAACTTGAACTTGTGACTGAAATATAGTGTTTGTCTTGGCAGACATACATAAAAGAACAGGCAAAAAAAAAAAAAAAAAAAAAGGATTAACAGTAATTGTTAATTGTTTCCTTTTAAGTGTTAGAAAAGCCAGTCTGTCACTTACATAGTCGTGGAAGGCCTTTGCCTCGCTGGAGTGTTCACACGTCTCTCTTCGGTCTGGAGCTGCACAATACAAATCCCAGAATACGCTGAAATGAAAGAGGGAGGGGGGGGGGGGGGGGGGGGGTGCAGTTCAAAGGTTAGCAAACACAGCAATACAAGCCAATGTGTAACAGCTATTCATAACCCATTCACACACTCTCACTATCTCCCTGGCGCTCTTAAACCACCTCTTACACACTTGAGCATCATTGGAAGAGGGACACAATGCCAGTGTCGCCTCCTCAATCAACCTCTCACTCACTCAGAATACACACATACGCACACACTTGCATTACCATACTTGTGCAGACCTCTTTACCTCCATCCATTTCCTGTCCCTACACTGTAACTGTTCCACTGACTCGTACCAAGAGTGGACCCAACTATTCATAAAGTTTCTTTGTCAGTGTGTTTGGGCATGATAAGTAGAACAGGGAATGCAAACAGCCTGTGTGCTACCCATCTAAGACTAAACTAAGACTTCCAAGCGGATTTTTTTTGTGCGTTTCATACAGTCTTGCCTTCATATGAGACATTTATGAAGGTTTTGGATAGTTCAATAATGAGCTCCTGTATTTGAGCAAAATGAGTAGAATGGAGTAGATTATGTTGATCCCAAAAGCTGGCTTATCCTAACTTAGTGGCCTATCTTTAGAAGGTCAGAATGATCACATAAGCTACAAAGCAGCACATATGTTTTTTCATTTGCTCTGATTATTTTACTAACAGCTTAAACAATGACAAGATGAACTCAGAGGAGAGAGACATTCTTCTTATATATGTATATATATAAAAAAAAAAAAACAACCCCTGATTTGTTTAAGATATACTCTAATAATCCCAAAAGTGGGGAAATTCCTTCCATTACACTGGAATTCATAACTTTGAATGCCTTAGAAAATATAATTCCACATTATTTTCAATACCAGGGGCGGACAAGTCGCCGCAACACTGAGGGCATAAGATGTCTGATTTGTATTAAAAAATAAAAATAAGCCTGTATTATTCAGCTGCAGTGCATGAGTCTGACTGAGAGGAGGCGGGTTTTTGTGGGCATTGCGATACCTGTATCAGCAAACTCTGGAAGAAGCAAGTGCCGGTAAAAGTTGGGGAAAAAATGCACCTAACAGCACTAATGACCAAAGTTGAAAGCTCAAGTGTGCAATAAAACTTAAAAAAAAAAAAATTTGATCTCAAGAAGATGCACTTCTTGAATGTTTACATAACACAGCATCATGCTTATTTTATTACACCTTTCAGAACCTTCTGAAACAAAGTTTTTAACTAAATAACAAATCTAACTTTTTTTTAGATTCATACTGCCTTGCATGCTTTCAAATTATTATTCTCTACTTTCATTTGCTTTTTATTACAACACGTCCTTGGACTCTTATTGTTGACGGCGCCACAAACGTCTCCTGTAACCTGATGTGCACCTGGAAATGTAACTACATGGCACATAAATGCAGTCTGCAGCTATTGTGATTGGCCTGATCAGTACCAGTTTTTGAATGCATCAGTGAGAGAATAACAATTATCACCTAAATATGGGGAATCATAACCATAGCCTCAATTTGAGGACTCACAGAAGTCAGCAAATTGCGGCAGGGAGCTTGCTGAATCTATCGGAACGAACATGAGGGAATGTACAAAGAAGTGGAAAAATCTGAGGGGCAAATATGTTTGCTTCCGAAAAAACCCAAACAAAACCAACGACAACAAAAACTGACCACACCAAAGCCCGGGTAGGCAGGAGGGGAAAAGCCTCAGGATTTTATTTGTTTGTATCGTGGCTGGCACCGCATAAAATGCTGGGACACAACACAATTAACACTGCGCAAAAGCATGAATGCTGGCAATGGCGTTGGCCACGTAGGTTACATCATAGGCTCTACAAAGATTCACGGAGCAGAGTCGCCTTTGTATGAAAGGTTGGCAAATGCTGTACTTTGACATTTTCAGAATTTTTTTAATATGTTGCTTTGTTCTTTGTGTGGCCCTGCACTGAATATTGTTTTTCTTTTTAAATGTTCGGGATGTTCACAATTGTCAACATTTTCATATGTAAACTACACCCTGGGGGGTATAGGGGGTTTGTCACTTTGAACACATATTCTGATTTATTTTTGTTGTATCTCACAACAACCACTGAGTGTAAACAGTCGTCATGATGTCGGATGACACTGCTAGCTGTTCTGGTGACCGTGATCAATTGTTGAAATTCCTCCTTTGATGAGGATGAACTGTCCACAGCTATGAATTAGAGATGGCACGATACCACTTTTTTATGTCCGATACCGATATCATAAATTTGGATATCTGCCGATACCGATATGAATCCGATATAGTGATTTTTAATCAACAAAACTGTTTTTTTTAAATATCTTGCTGCATTTTGTATAAGTTCATACTCAAGTTTAAAACAACAACTACACTAAAGCTATTCTGTTATACCTGTATGCAAAAAAAAATATTTCATAGTTCAGCAATACTGATCAATCTAATAGACTTAAACCTACACCATCCTCCCTATTCTGGTATTTTAAAGAGTACTTAGCGTAAATATTAAGCAACCTAACTAATAGGGTTCCAACTCCCAGCAACAACAAAAATAAATAAATAAAAAATAGGGAACCACCCCTCACGCTCCACCTCATGATGCTTAATCGACGTAATCAACCTTAATTTGATGCAGTGTGAAAAAAATGCACAGAAATCAATTATTTTTCAAGAAATATTAAATAGATTCAACATCTTTCTTCAACAAAATTGCAGACTGCACAGATGGTACCTTCCCAAAGGAAAAAGTACTATAGCTTACTAGGGTATATTAGACTTAATAGTCACTATATACAGTAATTGACTTCTATTCATTTTACATCAAATTAAAACTTTCGGTGTCAGATAATTATTTATTAAAAGCTCGACATTTTAAATGAGAATAAGAAAGAAAAGTATGTCTTTGTGCCCCCTTTTCCCTGTTAATGCCCTATCGGCCCCCCTGGCTAAACTTTGCTAGATCCGCCCCTGCACAGTTACCAGCGTCAGCTACGTAGAAAAAGATCCTCGAGTAGAAAGTAATATTAAATACATTCGAACAACAGCTGATCAAGCTTAAACGTGCTGCTGTTGTTCAGCCGCTGGTTTCCTCTTTCTGGTGCAAAGTGGGCCAAAAGCAAACAAGAGACACGGACTGGCGACAGAAAAGCCGATCAGCTGATCATTAAGCAGTTTCATGATTGAAGTAGCAGCAAGAAGAGGCAGTCGCTCCATATATCGTTTGTTAAGCTTAACGCAGGAATGCTTTACAAACATTCAGAGATGGACTTACACACTTGCTTTACTTCTCTCGGGATAACTTTGTCGGAGATGAAATGCCGGGTTGCTAGCGAAGCTCCAAATGCTATCCAGACCACAGGTCCCGCATGCCACAGCCGCTCTATCACGTGATGCATACTGCTCCGACGTGCTAACGTTCTGAGGTGAGTTACGGCGTGTTGCAAGTTTTGTGAGGTGCTTTCGTGATATTTAATGGATCGGATTACATTTTTTATTTTTCTCCGATATCCGATCCAGTAATTTAGGTCAGTATCGGACCGATACCGATACGTAATATCGGATCGGTCCATCTCTACTATGAATTCTCCTTGTTAAACACAAGGAGACGATAAAACTTCCCATTCATCCAAATAAACTTTTGGCCACCTGTGAACTCAATACAAGAGCTTCCTCAGTGGTGACATCACCAGGTACTGCTCATCATTTTTATCAACTTCTTGGTGTGGTTCTGTCCAAACCAAGCATCAGCTACTCAGCTGTGTGTGTGCTGTTTTTACAGCTGGTTCAATAGCATCAGTGCTCAATAACTCACTCTTATAACACTGTTGTTCACTCTCTATGCTAAACTTTTATTAAGAGGAGGTAAGAAAATAACATCTTCCCGTTAAAAGACGTAATTCAGGTACTAGTCAGTACTCCTCCAAACACCTGCCAACTCCTCTCATAATTTAAATCCCCATTAAAACGCATGATTTTAACTATTCTCCAGTCATTTCCAGGAATCATTTAAAAGCTTATACTGAACAGATTTCAAAGTCTTAAGTGAAAGCTAAATGGTTTCATATGCCAAGAATGTGAAGAAGTATGAAAAAAATGAAAATAAATTGTATTCTTCTGTGGTTTTGGTCATTAGGTGTGCTGACTTTTAGAAAAATAAAATACTCCTTGTCTGCTACTGTTTCAGTGTATTAAGACAATTCAGCAGCTTAATTTTTAGTTTAGATTTTCAACGATTTAGCTTTTGCTCAGTTTCTTTTTAGCTACATAAGCTTAAGATCTGTTTAAGTGTAGCCTCAATTCTCAGTAGTCTTAACTACAAACGGACACAATGGAGGGGACTCTGCATCCACAGGAAACCCACATACCAATAACAGGCTTAAATATTTCCATCCAAGTTTAAATATGTGGTAGAAAGAAAGAAAAAAAAATGCTGTTAAATGTGGGTTTTACAGTAAAACAAACATGGTTCTACCCGTAAATGTGAACCACAGGATGAGGGCAATCCCTCAAAACAAGTGAAACTGCTGATCAGTTCGTAAGGTATTGACCCTAAAGGTTAAATCTTAGCCCTGGGGAGAAATGATTGGGGGGTGGAGGTAGGGGTTGGGGGAGGCTGTACACAAAGGAAGCTGGAATGCAAAGGGTTAATCTACCAAGAATCCCTCTCCCATGTGAACAAAGGGGAAAAAAGTGGGAGGTGGGGGGGCTACAAAGGTTGACGAGAGGGTGAGGAGGGGGAAGGGAGGGGGGGGAGGGGGGGTCCATTCCCTAACCATCTGGATCTATTGTTTCAGAATCGGGGGTGAAGGTTGGAGAGCTGGAGGAGGGGAGAGGCGAGAAGACAGGAAGGGAGGGGGTCACGCCCTCGGTGAGTCTGGTCAACCCCAAGGGTGAGACTCTGTCAGACCTCCCACCTCTGAGAGTCACTTTAAATCATGAATATGGGCAAGTACCCTTAATTAAATTAAAAAGTGGCATTTCCCAAGCACCTTAACTTTTGAATGGTTGCATGTACTGATTTATGTGTTGAGTTTATTATTCTCAAACCTGGATTACAGCTGTTTGTTCACATAACAGTAGTGATTTATTGGAGGGGGGATACACAGTTTAAGATGCACACTGTAAAATGTGTTTACGCAAGTAAAAATCCACATACTCACTCGAAATAAACAAGAATAAAAAGCAAAAAGGCTCTGCTAATAATAGAACAACTGAATAGATCGCTTACCACCACCATGAATGGAGGAATCCGGGGGGCTCGCCTAATGTAATATTCTTCTCCCATCGAATCTGAGAGAAGGAAAAGAAAAAGGGAAAGGAAAAGGAAGCCAGAAGAAAAGAGGTCACTTATGGCCACTAGAGAGGGAGGATTATGTCTGCAGGTCCGAGGTTAAGAACACATAATCAGTTAGTCTCAAACTGTCACTGGTATCGAATGTGAAGATCGGCATCCTTCTGGCTCTGTGCATCACCCTCTTCCCGACTATCTTTCTTCTATTAGCCCTCTACTGTTCCTCTTTTTAATGTAAAGTACAATCATCATCTAGAGTATAGCTTATTAATTTACTTCCTTACACCCAAATGGGCTGTCAGCAGACTTGAGACAATGCAGTTTACAATACACTGCCTATAAACGGCTAGAAATAACATTACTTCACCGGTTCACTAAGATCCCCTGGTTGGACAGTGAGCATGATCCGGTGTAACGTTATAGGATTTCCTTATGAAAAATTTATGCAACACCTTGCACCCTGTAATCATGTTTAGCATGTTTGCACTGACGATGTATGCCTGAGAGGGTACAAGCTGCTATAACACGAGCTACAGGAGGGATCTATCGTGTAAAGCTTGGTAATGCAGGAAGCCGTTTTCCATTCATTAGTAACCAAGGCCAATGTTTCTGGTAACATGTACTTGAACAGGAGTTGGTAAGGTTAAACTATAAGGGTGATTTTCAGGAAAGATGCAAAGAACGAAGGCATTTATAAACCGACCGGGCTCGGTACAGCATAAAAAAGTCGATGTCATGGCTGCCGTCTTACCTCAGACAGGAAGGTCTGTGCTGATTTCTGTGCTCCCACATGTAGCAGGTATTCGTACACATATAACGCCAACCTGAAATGTAAAAGAAAAAGAAAAATTAGTGATATTTTTCAACATTAATGTCAAACTCCTCTGTCTTTGTCTTGCATTTTTAACAAATTAGACAAAAAGAATGAAGATTATGTATCAACAGATCAACGACTGTTCAACTGTGAAGAAGGAACAAACTATTATCAGGAAGTGGCAAGAGTGGGAAAAATAAAAAAAGTCAGGGAGGGTGAAGTCATTTAGAAGTTTCCTCAATCAACAGAGAAGTTGGGTTAACTAAATGTCAGTCAGATATTGTTAGGGTTAAACAGGAAGTACTTTCTGAAAGTTCAGACAAAGGTTCAAACGTTCAGCCATCAGGCTAACCTATAACATCATGCAGCAACAGAAGACTGGACTTACAATGACCAACCTAAGATTTTGCTTGTGTTATTATAGTTCTTTTCATTACAGTGAATAGTTCTATTAATACAAGTAAATATCCCAGTATTACACTCCATACTATGCATACATGCATACTCATAACACTGCTGTACATTTACAATTTAACTTAGGTGGATTTGACTCTTCTATTTGGATTTTTTTTTAATTATTAAATAAATAATAAAAACTTACAGTAGTGATTTTTTTAAAGTAATGCATATGGCCTTGCTAAAGCATCTGGACATTTTGTCATAACCTCATCACCTCCTCACTTGGTGATTAATTTGATTCGTCTTTATGGGTCTTTACACTACAGTAAAAACAAAAGGGGCAAAATGAACCTTCAGTTCCTTAAACACTTCCTGGACATTAGTTCCTTGAGCTCAAAGTTCCGGAGACTTGGAGCTCCTCCGTATTGTTATCTTCACTTTATTTCGGGATGGCTGTAAAGTCACTGAAGAAAAACAAAAGCTCCTGTGACTGAAGCTCTACAGCGCCTCTGTTCTCCTAGACCATAAATCTCACTTAAACATTCTGGGACTCCAGGTGGTCTGTATAGTTTGCTATACTTTACTGCTTCTGTGCATTTTATTAAGCCTAATTATCCAAACTCCTTTAATCACAACAAAACCTAAAGACAGTCAGACTCTTTGAAGAATACGCTTCTATTCAAAGCACCACATACCAGCAGAAATAGCTGCACATGACAGGCATTCCCAATCGTTCCAACCATATTTTAAAAGCTCTTGTCAAACTTTTCAAAATCGCTGCTATTATAACAGGCCAGCAACATTTGAAAATGGCAATCCACCAGGGTCTATTAACAGACAGACATCCATGCTGTGGAGTGGGAAACCCCCATTGGCCCAACATTGTACTCCTAACTCCTTCACTTAGTCATGTTTAATAGGCTGTTAATGGACCATCAATCGACCAGCAGTGTGGATATGACAGTGCCCCGTATGCCCAGAGCAGACAGTCCTCTGACAGCCCAATAAGGTCCTAATGAGAAGGACAGTAGCTTAGTGTCATAGTCCCTATCATTAGTCGATGAACTGATCAATGACACATGATTTTGAGATAATTAGGATGTTGTTCAGTTTGTTTTCAACCACTGACAGCTTTTTTTCCCCCCCAATTCTGTCTTCGTTTCCAAAGTTACTTCTTCATAAGATGAAATATCTATTAAAACATATTTAATGCATTTAAGTCTCTTAAGAAGATGCTAAAGAGGAAGTTCTATCAGCATTCAATGAAAATAAAATGGATAAAGACAGTTTAATAACCGCCGAGGTTGCAAATACTCAAATTACCCTTAGGTTTGTGCATAGCTGTGGTCCTGAAGTGCATATGGACTAAGATTAAACCTTGGGGTGTGTCTATAAAAAGAAAATTAATCCACCACTATTATTAGGACCATCGACTGGAGGCTCAGAAATCATTTGTCAAATGTTCTCAAATGTTTAGGCTTGACGCGTCATCTCTTGGTCACAATCTGGTAAATGTAAAATTTATTCTGACTAATCAGGACGCCTGATGGCGCGACCCTGTGATTTGGGGATAGTTATGGTGGGTTTATATCACAGTTTTCTGATTTTCTATTAACCAATCAATAAAGCTGATGAGTGCATGCTGTACATTAGTCAAGTGCTGGCTTGTTTTAAACTTCACTCCATCAACATAATATTATTTTTATGAAATTTGTTTGTTTTTTTAATTGAAGTCAATCTGAAATCTTTAGATTAACAGTCAAAACAAGTATAACAATTAACTCCAAATTTCTGTCATTGGGATAAAGGTCAATTTTATGTGACAGCTCACCTGTTTTAAGTGAAGTAACAAATATTTGCTAACTGATCCTGTCCAACTATTTACTATACATTTACATGTAGCACAGCTGCCTGTACTTCATGTCTAAATGTGTGCAAGTGTCTCACCTGCTTTCTGACGCTGCAGACAGACATGCAAAAAAGGTTTAAGCAAGGACTTCTAGAAATAGCTTGAAGCAACTAGCTTGAGCTCCAGTACATGTTTTGTCAAACCCCCAGATTACTGTTCTTACTTAAAAGTAAAAGAATTACTTGCTGTAACAAGACTTCCTTAGGTGAACCTGTGGAAGGATCACTAGCAGTTGCCTCCAGCTGCTTGTGTCTGGAGATGACAGAGGGCCTCACCCCAGTCCCGTTCCAGGACATGCGACTGCCCTCGTGGACATCCCTCGGAAAACTGTAGGTTTTTACAACCCTGTTTACATTTAGTTTTTCCATTCTAAATATCAAAATCATCCAACTTGATTTCAAAAAAATGTTTAGAAGCTCAATAAAAGTATGAAGTTGGTTCAACTGCCATTGTGCTAGTATTCAGAATTATCCAGTGTTAGCTATGGGGATGTTAAACTGCACTTGTTTCCTTATTCTTGTCTCTTTTAGGAGTATGTTTTGCAAATCATCCCAGGCTATAAACACAATCATGTAGAGCATTGTTCTTTAAACTAATAACCTGTACTGAAGGAAAAAAAATTAAATAAATGCGCTTAAAATAAACATCCAGATAGTAAAGCAATGAACAAATTCTCTGTGAGGTTCAAGGCTTAATAACAGAAATGGAAAAAAAAACTGCCATGGGTTACGTTAAGAGATATGATCTGTGACTGACCTGTACTTACTACAAATGGTATGCAAATGTTTAAAATATGCATTGTTAGTATGCAAATGTAGTCTGTGAAAGATATGAATAGGCAAATAGACAGTAACAGCAGTGATGTTAGTCCCTACATGTTCAAACCTTGTCCTTCACGAGAGAAAACAGGCAGAAGACATTTACGGGGCTAGTGAGCGGATTTTAATGCATGTTTCTTAAAAGTTAAGCAGAACACATTATGTGTATGATTTAACACAAGATATCAAACTGAAGGTGGCAAATTCATCATCATCCATGACCAGCTCTGAGTGTCATTCATATATTTCATACATATATACACATGTATATAACCATCAATACACCCGTTCACCAACATTGTTGGACTCAAAACCTGCAAACTTCCAAGACTGCTCACACAATGTATGTATAAGCCTATAGAGACTGTAAGCCACCTTAGAGTCCTGCATGCCGCTATGCGTCGTTGGCATTCAAGTGGGTCGACATGAGGTGCACAACCTTCTGTCCTCTTGACCTGAGCTTAATAATATAATATGCACTGTATACTAGCGCTGCAACAAGTTGGAAATTCTGGGCCAGAACTAATGATTGAAATAATTTAGACAGTAGTGGAAACCGATTTGTTTTTGTAATTTTCCACTGTACCCTTTGTGTCAGGTAAGCAAAGATCTGCGTATTAATCATAAAGTTGTCAACCGATTTTGAATGAGCTCAAATTGTGTTTGTAACTAATAAACCTGGATCCCAGATACAGAAAACTATAAATGGAGTCTAACCAATGGCAGTAACATTAGCCGACAATAAACTGGTACATTCCTATTGGTTGCTACTTTGAATAGATTTAAGTGATCTGTCTAGGCGGGAATTTCAATAAAAGAAACATTTTGCAACTACCCAACTTGTCTTAAAAGTTAAGAGTGCGAGACCAAGAGAGAACAGAAACTGAAAGTTTCTTTGTAAACACACATCCCAGCTGCAGACACTGTTTTCAGTCAACAATAATGACACATGTGTTACATAAGGCTAAACTATCAATGGGTCAGTCCAGGTTGAACATGTATCATTAGTAGTCCTGCACTTCATGCGGAAAGAGATAACAGTTTCAAAGTGCTGCTTTCTCTGCGTATGTACAGTGGGCTGACCTGCTTGGAAGGTAATAAATAACCGAGGGTGTTTCCCTGTTGCAGATAGTCACAGAGATAAGAGCACATAAATGAACAGGCAGACATATCGATGAACAAACAAACAAAGCACAACTGGCCTTGACTTCTTCGCAGAAGAATTCATATTTTTTATTATATTCCATGATAAATAAATCTCTCATAGTGCACTGATATTTCAAAAGGAAGAAACCATCCCGAGTGCAACCACTTAATTCAAAACAGACAGCGTGGCAGATTAGTTGTTGTACAAATAACCAATGCTCTTATGAGGCTAAAGGCTGCACTTCTGCTGAAACAAACACACGCGAACACTTGACCACTTTAGCCAGGGGAATCTGACCACTTTCTGAGGCTCCTAGCAATTTGTAGGTCACAGAGCTCTCTGTGACCGCTGGTGTAGAGTGTAAGTCACTGCCACTTGCAGGTCAGTCTAGCATTGAGCCACACACAAGCACCTACAACGCACACACACATGCTATGCATCATAGAGCTTTCTACCTCTGCACCTCAACACCCGCAGATTCCTTGGATTTAAAACCAGTTTTAAATATTTTTGAAATGCCTGGCAAAAGCTCACAGGAAGCTTTAGGATACAGCAAGTGCTTCAAATATTGATACTGTCTGCATGTCCCTGCACACTGCAGGCTTACAGGCTTCCTCAATACATGTGCATCCTTACACAGGAGTTTTGACTGGAAGGAAACGGGTAAGGACTTGGTGTTACATCTGGGGATGGGAGGTTCACGATGCAGATGCCCCCCAAGAGGCCTTCAATGAATTTTTTATGTGTGGTGTGTATGTGTGTGGGGTTTTTTGTATGTGGGCTGCAAGAAGGGGCAGCTTGTGTGTGCACCTGGCCTACTGCATTATTAAAGCTCAGAAGCTTGGACATAGAAAAAGAAAGAGAAGTTTAAGGTGAGGAGCCACTAGCGGTTGGTGGAGTGAAGGGAGAGACGAAAAAATGGCTTTGACTGGAACAAAAACGGGAACATGCCCAGTATTACAGTGGAGGGAACAGCAGGTGGTACAGGAGATTAGAGAAGCAGTCAAGTAGCAGTGTGTGATATTATATTCATCAGGGGAGGTTAAAAAACTGAAGCAACCCTTTTTCTGCCAATTGTTAAGGTTGTGTGGCCTCCACATAGCTTGACTCGTACGCTACTTGGTTGGTATTCTCTCTCCTGCTTTAAGAAAATTTTTCTTCCTTCTTCCACTTCATGTGAGGTGCCCTTTGACCTCCCTGCCCACTACGCTCTTATACATTTAAAGATGGGACATCTGCGCGTGCATAAACTCACTTCCACAGAGAGAGAAATCTCCCTGATGTACACGGTCGGCACACCTGACATCCTGCCTGAGGCTCCCGACAAAACCCCCTCTTTAAACATGGATGAGCCTGCCCACCATATCTCCCTCTCTTCTGTCTCCTTCTTTCTCTTCTGTCTCTCTCAACTCTGACGCAAAGCTGAGAGCAGCTGCTTCAGTCTGTCTCAATAATTCAACACTGAAGTGAGGGATGAAGAGACTGAGGAGCAGCAGTGGATGGGGAAGTGAGAGTTGGGAGGCAGATGGAGAAAAGAGGTGTAAAAGCCACGCACAGAGGAAAAGAATAAAGCAGATGGCTTCACAAATGACAGAATAGAAGGTGTGGGGTAACGTGGCGCCTGCTGATCTTCATGCAAACATGCACACGAGTCTCACAATTTGGTCCCACTTCAGCTCAGACCGGTCCGGCAAGTCAGAGCTGATGTGTCCAACTCATCCGCTCTGAGGACGAATCGATAAGCATTGACCTGTGTGAAAGCTCTTCCCTCTTCCTTTTTCTTCAGCAGGATATTTAACCGTAGAGAATCCGACCCCACTGTGGACCATTTGCAAAGCACAACACTCCCAAACTGTTAAATCTAACCAAAGTTTAACGAATCTTAATAAATGTCCCAATGCGCTTTGCTAGCTGTGACTTTTAGGAAAGGAAGTTCACTGCAGAGAAGCGTGTCTTCTATTTCGGAACCAGTGCACATGGGGTTTTTACAAATCTTTTTGAGACTAACGTGAAAGCTCCGAAACTCACAGGAGTGTTGCTAAACGTGCGGCACGTATCTTCAGAGCGAACAACAAGGCACCGAGACAGAGGCACACAGACAAAGGGATTGGAGGGCTACAGCTAACGCCATCTAAGTTTCCCAACAAAACAAAAACCAACCACTATAAAAGGCCCATGTGGAACTCCTACGGTTTAAAAAAAAAAAAAGCGGCGGCATTTTTGTGAGCACTTTGTCCCCGCCGGCGCTTCGCACAACTCGGGATGACTGCAGAAAATCTCCACGGGCCACAAAAGTTAAAGAGGAGGCGCAGCTCCCCTTTACGCGGAGACCGCAAGCGGCTGTTCGCTGGCCGAACACGGGCATCGCTACAATGTAACCAGTCTGGGTTTCTGGAACAATTCTCGAGCACGTTCCGCTGCTAGTTTTTAACAAAGCCCCAAACAGCTGTATTCTATTTATACCTGCTGCTTCAGCGAGGCGACACAAAGCATGCTAGCTACAATGCACGGCGTCGCTCCAAATGCATTGTTCCTCACACTGTGGGGCGAGGGGCAAAGAGATGGACGTGGGATCCCCATCAATGCTCCCGAGTGCACGTTCAGACATTATCGCTGGAAGCACGCGCAGAAAACACTCCCTGCAGGTAAAAGTGGAGCAACTTTAGTTGCTCAAACTGCCGCTTCTCTCTCTTTTTCCTTTTTTTGTACTTGAGAGAAAACAAGAAAGACAAGAGTGAAATTGGCAGTGCAGCTAGCCACTTGGGCTAACTTAGCAGCCATGCCTGTAGTTGGGAGGATGCATAAGAAGAAAGGTAGAGGCACGAGTACAAACAAAGTGGCAAACACGAAGAATAAAGTAGCACAGCTTTCACTTGAAGTAGCCGGTAAATTTTAGAAAAGAGCTCCAGTAACATGCGTGACTCCGCTGGAGTGACTGAACTGCTCCACATCAGTTAGCAAGTTGAGCCACCTTAGCACACTTCTTTGCTGGATTTCAGTTGTGACAGTGCAATATTGTACTTACTTTTCTCTTGCTTGGCTATCGGAGGGGACAACAGCTCCTTTTCCTTTGCCGTACATCTTGGAGGCTGTTCTGATACTTTATTTTATCCCACTCGACACCTGTCAAAGAAAGCTACCAGGAAAACCTACTATCTCCATAGCTACCTAGTTAGTGTTGTCTCCCTATCTCTCCCTTGCGCTCTCTTTGCTCCGGTTTCCTTTTTTTCTACATCCCCAACATTGCCCACAAATCAGGCAGGGTTTCAGCCGGGGGGAACTTGAAACAGTCCGCTGGTGGAGCGTTTTTTTTTTTTTTCAATCGCTGTTCCTGGATTCAGCTCACGCCCCCCCTGTTGCGAGACGGTGGGGGCTTCTTAAAGGCGCAGTGACTCAGTTTTTGTCGACTTCGCTGAAGTTCAAGTTCTTTTTGATGGCCTTCAAATTCAGGCCTTACATTACATGTGAGTTCATATACAGCACAAGATTATTCAGATTGAATGCTTTTGGTGTTTTTAAACATTTTCTAAGCAATTATATGTCAATATGTATCCTGCTAAAGATTCAGGGCTTCATTTTGCCACAGCAGATGGGGGCTTGATAGTCCCAAATACCCACCCTTGTTGACCTGTGTACCTCTAAATTACCCCTGTGGCCAGTCATAGCACCAGTCATGCAGTGACACCGTATAGGGCAACCAGACACCCCAGTCCTGTGCGCACAGAAAAAGATGTCTGTTATTACCTTTGACTGCTGAGCCTTCGGACAGTCGGCGTACACCACTCATAGATGCTATCATGCTGACATATAAGTGCAAATCAGAAGCCTTTAGTGTTTTTATTTTATTGTATTTTATTTTCCATGCAATACTTCTCTATTGCCTCCCAAACTAGTGTTCTCTGACCTCAACGGCCCTTAAAGGAGGAGGAGTAGGAACACAAGTAATTGAAGAAAACTCTTATTCTGCTATAATTTAATCTTTTTAATTTTGTTTTGTTGTGCAATCAGTACGGTCAGCTGCTTAAAGCACATAATTCACTCATTGTGTGTCTAAAGTGTCCCGAGGTATAAAATATTATCAATTTTATGCGTTCTGGAAGATAAAGAAGTAGTTTTAGCGTCACTAGCAGACAAATACACCCACTGTATATACAGATGATAAAATTATCCTAATCTGTTTAGTCTTTTTCCAGTTTTATCTCTCTTTATTCACAAACCTTATCATAAGGCCAAAAAAAGTTTCTTATATATTCAAAGAATATTTGGGACAACACGTGTTGTCTCAATTTCAAAGGACTCTTACTATTTCACTAATGCAACATTTTTTACACACTGTAAAATGTGATCATCTCTGTGATCTTGTATCAACATGCTTATAGTTTATACAGTAAAAATAAAATAATTAAAAAGTGACCATCTTATGAAGACACAGGGATGAGAGCATTAAGGAATTATCACTGTTCACTAGCTCCAAGTTATATTTGTTTTATGCTTGTAGACACACAAGCTTCGTTTCAATTTAATATAATATTAATACTAATAAAAAATAATTGATTATCCAGGTACGGGGCTGGCGCTTGATATATAATGCGTTAGTTTGTGTCATGTCCCTTTAAGAGTGTGTAGAGGGCTGTTTCAGAGTTTGTGTGTGCACATGGGTCTGTGTGTGTATATGTGTGTAAGGCAGGGACAGGCAGTGTGTTCTGTTTTCGTGCTACTAGCTGTGGGAAGGACACAGCTGACTGTCTGCGGGCGTGCACGCCTGCGCGCACGGCGCAGTGTGTATGCGCGGAGGCAGGCGCACGAATTTCTGTGTGCGTGAGAGTTAGAGAGAGAGAGAGAGAGAAGGGTGGGAGAGAGAGAGAAATATTTCTGTATGTGTGGTAAGCCTTTTTTTTCTACATGAGCATGTACCTCATGATGAGCAGACATTATATGAAAGAACAGAGGAACAACAGATAAAAAACACTAGCGAGGAGCATCATTTTTATGGATGACCAAAACATTTTTCCTCGGTGAACTAGTGAATGTAACATAGCAACAAAGAAACACTGAGTGATGCAACAGACATAAGAGTGTTGGGATTTTTCCAAGGGACATACAGTATACCCTGACAATAAGAATACATTTATTTGCAGCCTATTTAAACTCACTCAAATATGACTGGGCACTTAAGCTGTGGACTGCTATTTGTCTTAAGCTTAATGGTTTCATATTTGCATGCAGTGTAATGTTTGCAATAAAGCAGCTAAAGACTGCTTTCATGTGCAAACACGGGAAGGTCTTCAAAAAGTTTCCTTCTCCTAGAGTTGGGCAGATCATTCCAAATATCGACACTACTGATACCAACGCTGGTATTGGTATCAGATACTAGTATGATAGCATCGATACTACGTTCAGCGTGTAGCCCACTGAATTGTGTTAAATAATTGTCGCATCCAAATATGATTTATGACCTATTGCACCGTTAAACAACAGAACAACATTTACATTCCAGGTCTCCAAAAAAGAAACAGTTTCAAAATACAAGAAAAACTAAAAGGTGTTTTTTGTTGTTTTAACTAATTATTGTAGAACACGTAAATCACGGTGGTCATTAAAATGTGTCCCGAATTAAGTAAATTGATGACGATTCATTTCGTGAATCGCAGCACATTGCTTTGCCCTACATAAGCTACCTTAACAGGTTAAAAATATCGGTACCGGTATCAGTATTGGTATTGGCAGTACTCGGATCAATACCGAAGTTTGTATTGCTCAGCACTACTACTTTGAAATGAGATGTTGTTTTCAGATTCTTCTACTCTGGTAATGACTTTATAAAAGAAGGGTGTCAAAGTGTGGACAGAGAGCCGAAAGAGGAAGAAGAATATGCATTTTCAAATTTAGCCAGCTGAACTCTGAGAGAGAAGGGGAAAGTGAGAAAGTGATGGTGTAGGTATCTTTTAAGCTCTAGACCACAAACTCTATCACTGTCTCATCATAGCACCAATATTGATCCAAGAACCCAATGATCCCCGGGAACACTGGCTCTTCCTCTTTTGCAGAGAATAAACACAAGCAGCGTCACTGCGTATTGTGTGTCTGTCTCTCCGTTTCAAATGCAGATAAGGCTGTTGGGCTTTTGTCGTCGTGCTTTCCCTCTATATATGATAATTTTATTCAATATTGGATGAAATGAAATCAGGGTGATTTGGAACCAAGCTGATGTTACATCTTGCATCAACAATGGTGTGCAATGTTTTACAGAAAATGGTAAATATAAATCGTCCGATCACATCGCAGCTGAAATGTCATAAAAACAGTTACTGTTACGGATCAGCTGTATTTAACAACTTTTTTTCTGGTTTGACAAGTTTTCTTCTGTTTGGCAGAGATTATGGGTTCATTTATGTGTTTTTTGCATTTAGTCCACGCACCATACAACATATGTCAATCTTTATTTGGTGCATTATTGGGTTTGCTGTCATCTGAACTACCATTATCCTCCCTTTCTTTCCACTCCATCCTTTCTCCATCACTTTCTTGCTTCTCCCAACATGCTCTCTTTCTCTCTTTATCTTCCTCTCTGTCTTTCCTTCTCTTCCACATCATCCTGCTCTCCTCTGACCCACTTTAATGCCTTCTTGCCACTATCTCCCTCTGTTCTTCCCCATGCACCCACATCCTTCATCTCTATCTCTGTCTCTCTCGCATTCTCCTCCCCCCTTCCTGTTCTTCCTCCATTTCACTTCTTCCTGTTCATGCTTCTCCACCCTCCTTCCATTCCATCTCCTATTTCTGTTCCTTCTTCTGCTTCTTCTTCCTTCCGCGTCTTCCTCGCCCCTCACCTTCTTCTGCCACTTCCTCTACTCCCCCCCTTCCGATGCATCTGCATCTCTACATTCTTGTGCAGTCTCACTGAGCATTTTCACTTTCTTTTCCCTCTCTGTCTTTGTGTTTTTTGCCTTTTTGTTCTTCATCGCTCCCACTCTTTCCTCGTCTTTGTCTTCCTCCCCTTTTTCCTCCCCCTCTGCCCTTCTCCCTCATCTTTCCACCTTGTCCCCCCCCCCCCCCCTCCCCACCACCACCAGCCCTCACCTCCCTCCTTTCTCCTTCCACCATGAGTCATGTTGTGCTCTCTCTTTCTGCTCCCCTCACTACGCCACAGAGCCATTCAGGACAGACATTCATCAGCGGCCTGAGATGATAGATGCTGCTCACCACAGCTCCAGCAGCCAGTTAGCCTGGGGTGATGCCTTATGCATACAGATATCACCTGGCTAGCTGTAGTCTACTGCTTCGCCCAGGATCGAATACACACAAATGCTCTCAAGTTTACGCACGCACATACTGCGTTGCCTGGTGTCTAGGACTGGCTCTGTGTGAAATGGAAAAGTTTGGAGCACGGAAGACTTCGCCGATAACTATATTCGCCCTTAACATAAGTGTAGACAAGTGTGCACGCAGTAGTGTTGGAATGGATTTTATCTGTGTGTATACGCGTGTGTGTTCTGGAGAGCGCTAGGTATGTAAACTCCAGGGGAGTTAGGTTAATTGGGTCTGAAAAAGAGGTGGGTGTGTCTTTCTCCTCTATGACAGGCTTATTTACATAGCAAAGCTGTAATTACCCTAACGAAGCCCCTATCCTATCAGGGAGATTGCACACACACACATACACACACGTGCAAGCCCCAAACAGGTTTGAGCTCAATCATGCCAAACCTGTATTTTTCATCACTCCAGATCCCTCTCAGAAGCATTCCATTCACATGTTCATTTCTAATTGAATGGCATCCTTTGCGGTGCCAATCAGTCGGTTTGTTGGAATTTCTCTATCAGAGCTCATTGGCTTCTAAGAGAGATATGGGACTCCTTCCAACACTTAGCAATCACTTCCTTCCTCCCCCCTCCCCACCGTTTTCTTTTGTCAGAACAGGCTTTTTCTTTGTGAGTTAATGCAGGAAAAAAAAAGATTTTCTTGTGCGATATCAATTTAAGTCACGAATCCAACCCATTGTTGCAAATAACGAGAAGACGTAAGAACACCGTCGACATTTCAGGGACTCTATTAACTATTAAACTAGATGAAGGTAAGTTAAACCCTATGTTACCCATGTAGTGGTGCTTATTTAAGCAGTTTGTTAAACCTTTCAACAGATTTCTGTCATCAGTGTGTTATTTATGAATGAAATAGATGTACGTAGCACAAGACTGAGGTTTCAGATGATTTACAGAACAGAAAGTGTGTTTTTATCTCCTTTTTTTTTTTACTTTAGTAAATAACTAGATAAGACTTGCAGGCCTCTGAAATTGGTCAAAGGATTCCAAAAAAAAAAAACACTTTCTACTCGATTTCCGCAACATGTCGACATAAATGACCCGTGACAAGCTAAAAAAGAGCGCCAGTAATCAAATAAGACCAAAAAAGAGAGAGAAAGTTGTGTTATTGAATTATGCTATCGCAGCTTTTCATCTACAATTGACTTCTCCCTTCACAGACATACAAAGATGTTGTCCTTTTTTAAAATGTGTCTCTCATTTAGATACTGTCACATAAATATAGGAAAAGGCAGTAAATAAATGAATGAATAAATAATGGAGAACGTGACAGACAGCCCTCCTCCTGCAGCTCCCCCCTCTCCTCTCGGAGACCCTTCACAGACAAACATGCACATGCTTCCTCTGCGCTAAAAACAAGTCACTGCTGAGGTTTTGCTTTTAATACGGTAATTTTTTGTACTGCTCACCTGCTGCAGGTTTGAAAACAAAGAAAGAAAGAGAACTTGAAATCCCAGAGGAGACAGGCAAGGCTAGTTGCTTCTTAGACCACTTGAATTATTGAATTAGAATATACAGATAAACAAATAAACATGACACAGGTTTAAATGTGGTATGCTTAGTTAACAAAAAAAATGGAAAAGTTTGTGGTCTTGTTTTCTTCGGTGACGTATGAATTGAATTTTTATGTGACAAGCTCCAAAATTAACTGCCACTGCCGCAACATGAGCGGGCATGAATAAATGCAAATTCATTCACTGTGAAATTTGAGCGTTTTAAGTTGCGTAATAATGTTTTACCCCACCCAGAGTCGTATCACTTCACAATAAATAAAAGAGTTCAAGCTGAGGCTGAAAGGCCTCTCCTCTATACGCTCAGGGTAGACATATATAAGCTCTGTTCATTAGCTGTTTGGGGAAAGTAAACACTAAAAGACTTTAAATTGTGTAAAAATTGCATGGAAAAAAAAATCACTGGAATTTCAGTCCGAATAAGGGTTTCTAAGCCGTGCTCGCAAAGGACTAAGTGCAATTACATTTTGTAACATGCATCCAGCATGCTAGATGGGGCTGTGCGAGTATTTTATAGTGGAATTTTCCTTTAAAAATATCTGCACTAAAGCCAAAACCAGTACCTTTACCCAGCAGCCCCACTGCCTGCCTCAGTATCTGCCCTTCCCTCTCTCTGCACTTCCTATTCCAACAGGAATTTAATCTTTCAAACCATCGTTGTTTTTCCTCTCCCCTATTTTTACTGCTGCTGCTGCTGCTTGGAAGACCACAGACTGCCTCTGTATGCTGATGCCCCCCCACTCCCCACCCCCACCCGTCCTGCTCCGAGCCTGTCTCTCTCTCTCTCTCTCTCTCTCTCTGTATCTCTATTTGTCTTACTCTCTCATGCTCACATCTTTCCCCTGTCTCTCTTTCTCCTCTGCTCCTTGTCCTCATCTCTCATCCTTCTCCTCCTCACTTGTTCCCTACTTCTTGTCTCCTTCACCCCCCCCCCCCCCCCGAAAAAAAGAAACACACACACACACATACACACATACACATAAGTACACTTTTCCCTTTCTCTTTTCCGCCTGTCTGTCTCTCTGCTGTTTCGTAGCTCTCCTGCTATACGTGCCACAGATTCAGATGGCAGTCAAATGGTAGATGGAGACAAACACGGAGACACATGCATGCAATTACATGCTCACACAGTCATACACACACACACACACACACACACACACACACACACACACACACACACACACACACACACACACATGCAAATGGATATCCAGACTGGCAACTGCACGCATGGATAGAGACTCTCGCAGACATCTGTGTAAAGACACACAGACGCACACGCACCTTCGCACACCAACGTGCAGACTTTTACAAGAACATACTGTAGTGTCATATAAATTCAAGTATTTCAGTCACCTCCCTCAGTCAGTTTAGTAGGAAGACTATTATTCGTGGAGTACAAAGCTATCAGAAAACAGAATGCAGGAAATATTAATGAGAATGGAGACTTTTGTGAGAGATTAAAAATGAAGAAAGAGAGGAAGAACTTTGAATATGCAGCAGTGAAATGAAATCGCTATGAAAAGTAGGTTTTTTTAGATGTTGGGGTGCATATGGTGAAAGTATACGATACTATTTTTGCATTGACTGTTTTAATGTTTAGGTGAGAAGAAGATAGAGAAACTGGGAGGGCTGTGAGGAGTGGCAGAGAGGGAGAAACAGAGAAGAAGGAGGTCAGTCTAAGCTTATGAAACATTTTCTAACCCAACCCGGCCTATTTCTGACAGAGCAGGACTGTGGACTTACAGTTAGATACACAAGTTCCCATGGTTGACAGCAACATGCCTTCAGGGAGTGACATGTGAAAATATGCACACAGAGAAAAAGTCCCACTGGAACCGGTAACATGCAAGCTGATAACCTTACACTTTATTCAGATGCAGGGGGCTTTTGTCAAACTGTTCTCAGCGTTCTCAGAAAAACGGTGTTAGCTTTTATCTCTGAGACTGCACAACGCCTGCTATGCAACAGCAAAGGTTTAAGGGCAACATTTTGGGAAGTATGTTGCACTAGAAGACCAGTGCCATTTTATAGTCCCTTATTTCTTTGGTCTAGAGGTAGAGCTAATGTCTGGAAGTATTTAGCTTAGCTTAGTATGGGAAAGCAGAAGGAAATACCAAGTCTAGGCTCTGCCCAAAGTTCAACAATCGACCCATTACCCTCAAATTATTTTGCACTGTTTGTGAATCATTTATGCAACCAGGCTTGAATGTGAGAATTTGAGTTTTTTTTCACTGAATGCACCTTAAACTACACAAGACTCAGATAAGCAGCAAAAGTTAGGTCAACGTGCCTGTAAACATTTACTTTTACCACATTATTATGTACATGTTGCAAGCACTGGTTGGAGCCCCTTTTTCCTTAAAAACCGATTAAATTTTTCTTGGTATATATTCAAAAAGGTAACTTTCATCTCAGATTTTGATCCATATTGACATGATGGCATCACACATCCCAAAGGTGCTCTTTTGGGTTGAGATCTGGTGATTGTAAGTACAGTGAACTCATTGTCATGTTCAAGAAACCAGTTTGAGGCGATTTTGAGTTTTGTGCATTTTTCTGCTGTAAGGAATCATCAGAAGACGGGCACAATGTGGTCATAAAGAGATGGACATGGTAGAGTAGGGTGCAGTGTTTAAATAATATTCCTTTGTAATAAGGGGCTAAGTGTGCCAAGAAAATATCCCCCACACCAGTACACCACCACTGGTAGCCTGAACCTTCAACAGAAGGCAGGTTGGATCCATGATTTCATGTTGTGTATGCTAAATTTTGACCCTGCCATCAGCACGTTGAATCACAACAGGCAACATTTTTCCATTTAGCTTCCAATGTTGGTGAGTCTGTGCAAACGCCACCCTGTTTTCAGTTCTTAGCTTACAGTAGTAGTACCGAGTGTAGTCGTCCGCTGGTGTAGCCCATCTGCTTCAGGGTTTGATGGGCATTCAGAGATTCTCTTTTGAATATTTGGCCATAATAAGTGGGTTTCCAAGTAACTTTCGCCTTCCTATCAGCTCAAAGCACTTTGGCCACTTGCTTCATACTTATGGCATCAAAAAGATATTTTCAACTGGAGAACTGACGCTCACTGGATTTTTTTTTATTTTTTTTTTGGGGGGGGGGGGGTCTGTAAACCATTGAGATGGCTGTGTGGGAAAAAATTCAGCAGATCAGCAGTTTCTGAAATCCTCAGACCAGCCCATCTGGCACCAATAACCATACCACATTCAAAGTCACTTAAATCACCTTTCTTCCCCATTCTGATGCTTGGCTTGACAAACAATTAAAACTACATTGAAATAAGCAAATCCACTCAAAACAGTTTTGAGTGGGTTTACAGATTTCTATAACTGGTCAAGTACGACAAGTATCACAAATGCCAGCACAACCTTTGGTCCAACAATAAAACCATTTTCTGAAGTTCAAGCACAGCTTGCAGCATGATCAGTGTTTTGTAATTACCACAATGGAGTCCACTGTTACTGCTCCTCTAAAAGAAAAAAAATGCTAGGTTCAGTTATGCTTACAGCTATTAAAATCAGTTCTTATAACCTTTTGGAAAGGAAAGTATTTGGTCATTTTTGAGTGTTTCATAATATCCAGTGTAGTAAAACTGAAAGGATAGAGCTGGTTAAAGATTCTGTGGTATCTATAAAGAAATTCAAAGATACGTCGAACCTATTTGTTGACAGCGGATAGTCAAAGCTGGCTTACTAAACTGACACAGCGGCCCAAAAGGTCAGGGGACCTAAAAAGAAAAAAAAAAACCGTCTAGGTTTTATCCATCTGCTCTGTACTTAAGCACAGAAATCCCCCAACACTGATTGAAGGAAAGCCACCACGTAACAGGAAGATCAGAGCAGTTTAAACAACAACAAATATTTACATATGTCAAATGCATATTGTTTTGTATGTTTCTTTCCCGATTTATTTTAAGTGGTGTGAAAAACTGTTCCTTCCTGTGCTGTCAGCAGTTATTCTAGAGTCAAATGTTCCAAAAATACAGCGCCTATTGTCCTCAGAGAGTTTGGTGTGTTTTTTCTGATAATCAGATATTGTGGTGACGAACCAGCTGGTATTGTGGATGATGTCAGCGGAACATTTTAATTACCTTTACATAACTTGTGAAGATTTCAGCTGTAAATGTATCTTTTCTCTGATAGTACATGAGCATATTGTAAATTTGGTAAAGCACTTGGAGCTATATGTTAAGTTCCCTTAACATAGAACATTTAACTTTTTCACCTACGGTTGAGGACATCGCTTCATTCCGTATTCCACAAAAGCATAAGTCATGCATTTGGTATGGATTTGGCTATTTTCGTTTTGCTTTTGCCGTTGTGTGAAGAATTCACAACATGAAGTGCTCACAGTCTTCTATTTACATTTGACCTGAAAGCTTGCGACAGAAACATATGTTGCCCTCGATGTCAAATTGGATCCAGATTGTGTGTCCTCTCAAAAACGTTTGAACAGTTACAAGACCTTTTTTCTTCTTCTTTTTTTTTTATCAGAGACAAACATGAGTGTGCGGTGGTATAATTGGCTGCACAGACAGTCTACAGATGTTATTTTCCTTCAGCTAGTAGAGTAACTAAAGACTGTTTCTCTGTCACCTTCTAAGATTGAGGATGGGTGTTCTCCATTCATTTCAAAATTGACCATTGTGATGTCGCTAGACTTTAAAAGCTGTTAACATATTAACAACTGTAACTGTAAAAGTATGATGTTGTTTTCATGATGACGATGATGATGCTCAGCACTTTTTATGAATTGCTTGTGTTTTCACAGCCAAGCTGGAACCTCCACAGCTAAAAATGAAGACAAAGACGAAAAGTCAAAAGCAGGTCATCAAATCGACACTAAAAGAACTCCACAGATCCCGATGTTAAAACTTTACATTCACAACTCGTGTTACCTGCATTCTGGGCAGATTGCTAAAAATCAAACAAACATACCCTTTTCTTTTTGCGCACTCATGCTAGTTTGCTTGAGGAAGTAAATGCATTTGAGGAATGGGAATATGGACATGACTTTTATTTTTGAAGTGAAGTGAAGTGCAAACTGCATTCAGGACAGAAACAGCTACATAACAATGTTATACTACTTGCTGAGTTACGTTTGCATTACTAGCTTTTGACCAGCTATGTGTTAACAATACTTTGGCTAGCTTTGCGTTAGCTTAGTGTTAGCATGCTAACACAAATATTAGAGTAGATTAGATTAGACAAAACTATAGCAAAATATAGCGAAAAACCCAGAGTGTTGTTGAAGCTGAGTGTATGCCGATCCCAACCCACACAACATCAGCAGTAACAAAGTCAGTGGTAAGCCTCATTGTACTCTCGATTTATACCTTTACCTTGTTTTTAGTAGAATCGCTGTGACAATCGCTTTGATGTCTCTCTGAGCTGGTTTTCAACTTTGGTTTGTGTCGTTGTATTTGTGTAAACACTAAAATAATTTTGTGATTTGTGGATTTCTGCTTGCATGTGGAACTGTAGCCCAGTTTTTATGGCGTTAACTTGTAATTATGTGACAGTGCAATTCAGTTCATTTTGTGAAGTAACACAACTGTAACTCAGCAAGTAGTATAACAAATTACTTTCTCCAGCGAGAAATTAACATACTACATTACTTGTAGGAACAGCAACAAGTAATATATAATGCATTACTTTTATGAACAATGACCCCAAATCAAAATACGGATATAGATACTGATAATTTAGAGTAAGATAAACACTGATACAGTGAATAGTTCATTATAATTCACAGGAGAAAATTGTGTCGGATAAATGGCTGATCAAAACAAGTTATGGCATATGAATGGTCTCGATTTTCTGATATAGTCGTTTTTTAACACTTTTGAATGTAGTAAGATTGGTGTTCACATGTTTTATACTGTAACAGTTTGGACATCTCTCACTGACTGAACAACCTGTCGGTGCTGTAGTCCTTGCAGTTTGACCACGCAGAAGGCCCTGGATCACAACAGGTCTCTGGATCAATCGACTGTCTTTACAATTTGTTGTTTCATTGATGTCCAGCTTTTCTTTTTTTGCCATAAGATAGGATATCCCGTTTACTAACTTTATTAAGCATCCTTGTGACACTTCAAGTACAGTACAGTGTCCTCATCTGCTGGCTTACAGTCAGAGTATCCATTGATCCTGAGATGCTCTCTGATTCAGGCCTTTTTTTAAAAAATGCTATCCCACAAGTCAATAGGTGCTGTCATTGTTGTATCTTGTGTATACAGTCTATGGTCAATGACTACAAATATTTGTTCATTTTATAAACAAATTGAGTCATAAGCTAGGCGGGTCTACTGCTGCTATTTTGTCTTCTTTCATCTTCTTTCTGCAATACAAACAGAGGAGAATTTTAAATTAAAAGTCATGTTTATTCCACCGGATTGGTGCTCTAAAGACTGATGACCATGAACCACAGCTGCTGTTACACTAGAGATGAAGCAAAGCCAAGTCATAAAATTACGTATAGATTTTTGTTGACTGACACAGGACATATTTGCAGAATTTATTTAAAGTGGACACAGAGTTAAAACATGAACAAATCTGAACATCTAAATATTTTACCAGCTTTCCACCAACAACATTCTTTCACTCTATTTGTTCTAAGTGGTGAACACAGACATATTACCGCTAGGCTTGAGCAGTGATGGTTTCTGGGTGGTTCCTGCACATCCTAACCAATTTTCTCTCCTCGGACGGTGACAGTTTGGGTCTTCTTTCAGACCCTGGCAAAGTGATGATGCATTTGAATAACTTGTACTTATGTACAGTTGTTTGAACTGATGATACTGGAATCTGCAGTATTTTAGAACGTGTAAATCTACAATTCTCCTGCTTAGACCTTCAGTTACTTGGGCTTTCCTATTGTTATGCATATTATTCTATCCAATGAGTGCTGTCAAACTGATTGTTTTTATGAAAACAGAAACTATCAGTTGTAGTTAATGGTGATCACTAACGAGAAGTTAACAGGTCTTGATCTTGCTAAAAGACATCGTAGAACCTTCAGCAGCACATATTAAAAGATTTAAGGGAAATGTCTAATCACAGCTATTATGTGTTTAATATATAGTCAGTGTTTGCAGTTACATTTACATTTATGATTTTTTTTTTTTTTGGGGGGGGGGGGGGGTTGTATGGGTGTGGTTCACATCTTAGTGGTGGAAGATTGAGGTTTTCGGCAAAAGAGCTCTAATAAGCAAAATATACACTTTGTGTTCAGCACTGGAGACAAAATGAGAGCAATTACCTTGTGAACACAGTTGAGCATTTACCAGCTAGAGTACGTTTTATTCCTGAATTGGACTACACTGCCATAAAATGAGTTAGCACTGAACAATGAACATTAGTTGCATCACAACAAAGAATATTCTCTCATCATATGTCTGATGTGCTCACCTTTAACTCAGAACTCAGTGTCAGTAAATAGGATAGCGACTACAAGAAATATGTGTTGCCCAATCTTTATGTCTACTGAAGTCCTGAACACTACAACAGCAGTTATAAAGTAGTGTGTCTGAAACTTCATCTGACTGTTTTGGGGCTTTAAACAAACAAACAAAAAAGAAAACACCACAAACCGTGAGGGTGGATGAATGTATGGGTGGGTTCTTAATTGTGCATTTTGAGCTTTTTTGAATAAGAGATCTTTAAAAAATCAATACTAAAATATATACAATAATACTCAGAAAAAGGTGTAAAAATATTAAAAGCAAACAAGTGAAAGGGTGTTTTTTCTTTTTATTGCCCAAACCTGTGCTTGCAGTCAAAATCGAAGTAAGCTTGATCATGACTTTAAAAAATAATTTTTCTTACATTTTTGGGGGGATCGACATTCTTACTCCAAGAGGCGTGCAATACATTAAAAAATAAATCTTGTCATTCAAGGTGTATTCATGTTCCCATTGGTTGCATCTACAGCACCAAAGCTGCTAAGGGTCAACAGTCAGCATTAGCGCTCTCACAAATGAACACAAATAAGCATTGGGGGAAGCTGTAGTTGTTCCACACATGCAGAGCGGGTTTATGAGATTCATAGCTCTTGTTCTGTGCTATTGTCCTCGATGAAGAGGTTTGTCTGGAGGTTTGGATGCATATGTTGTTGACTGTCTTGCCCCTTGGCCAAAACTACAGGCCCTCCTCTCCCCCCTGCAACGGGCCCCTCAACCTCTCGCCTTTTCTCTTTTTCAAATATTCTCAGCCATTCGCTCTATCCTCCCTGTCCATCTTCAGCTTTCTTTCCCTCTCTACACCCTTTCCTTCTTTTTTGCTGCTTGCTCACACAGACACACACACACATGCGCGCAGACACACACGCACACACATAAACACACACCCATTCCATCCTTTTGCCTTTGCTCGCTGCCCATATCTTTCTCCTTTCTCTCTGCACGACTCGCCCCCCCCCCCCCCCATTCTCTCCCCTCCCCCTTAGCCTTCCACCCCCCCACCATCCCCCATCCTTCTGAAACAGAGTGTGTGTTCTGCCACTCTCACACACACCCACAGACGCACACACACAAAAACTGGTGCTTTACCTCCCCTAGGAGTTGTTCTTAACTCGCTGACTGAGGCACGCTCTGTGTGCATTTTTGTGTGTCTGCGTGTCTGCGTGTGTGCACGGGTGTTAATGCGGACCGTGCATGGGGGGTGGGGGTTAGCATGTTTTTGTACGTCTGTGCTGCTGACTCCACACATGATCCCCATTAAAGGCTGGCGGGAATAGACACAAATACACACATATACACTCCACACACGCACTTTCATCTGCACTGCACACACAATTCCATTCAAACACACATACACACATGCTCGCGTGCACATACAGGTACATGTGCATCCGAACGCACACACGCACTGTGGGGTTCTATGGGGCCCGATCCCATTTCACCCCTGAGGCTTTTCCACCAACAAGGGGCCAATGTTGGAATCGGTTCCTGAATTTTTTGTGAGCATTTTCATTGCAATAAAAGCAGGTTCTCAAACATGAAAACTGTCCTTGTTCCGGGGGTGATGTCATCACTATGTAAAACCTAACATCATTCCTAGGCAACCACAAGTGTCCTAGGAAACCAGATGTGTTGTGCGCATAAAGGAGAGTTTTGAGGCTTGGGTTTAGTAAATATGATAGAATGAATAGTAAAAGTGCCATTCACCAGCTTGCTAACGAGGCTGATGCTTCAGTGGCAACATAACAAAGTTTACAAAAAAGCCACAAAATGACGAAGAACAAACCCAGACTCTCCAGAACAATAGAAATACAATAGAATACATCACAAGGGGCCACATAGAAATCAACAGGTGACCGCAGATATAACAGTGGAGTGAGTATTTATTCACTAGTTTCTGTGGTGAGACAGACAAGCAGATAAAATGACAGTGGAACTGAACCACTGCATTTGAAACAATCTTTCTATTGACTACCTGAGCTCATTCTTACGTACTGTTGCCAAAAATTTCAACACAACTGTGCACTGTGTTTTCTTGGTTGATGTGTTACAATAGCTCCTAAAGAAATTTGGAGTCGGGTTAGGGTCAGGTTATTTGCACTTTATCAAGTTCAGAGTGGGAAAATTCCTTTTGCTGCTGCAGTTATGATTAGATTAGCCTGTGTTTTAAAACGATTGCAACACTAAGCTTGCTCCTGGGAGATTTATCTATCTCAAATAACAACAATGATTGGAGACCCACCAAGAGTCAACAGATGAAACTAACGTTGCATCCCGAAGAGAACACGTATGCTACATAACATGTTCAACTTGACATAATTGATATTGAAAGCATTTTCCTCTGGTACAAGTTGGCTCTACAAGATTTATTACTCACATATAATAAAACACACACAAGTTGACACACTAGGCATTGGTATTTATGTGAACACAATATGGTTCTACTTACAAATGAAATTGCTTCAACAAGAATCCCACCATGAACTGGAATAAATCCTGTCTTTATATATCAAAGAAAGTATTCTGATTTGACTCCACGCCACCTTTTACTGCCACTACGCTGTCTTCATCTTGTTGTTAAAAGATAAGAAAACCTTCTAATCTAATTATTATCAGAAAACGTGGCAAATGATAATTAATAATGGTGATATTATGTCAGTGACTGGTGACTGAATGTGCAGCAGTTGACACAGACAAACTTTGGTTATTTGTAAAATCAGGTCTAGGAAATGTCCAAAGTCACTCTTTTTCACATGTATCTCGCAACAGGAGATAATCAGGTTCAGACTTGTACTCACAACAGGAAATGTATTACGGGTGGTTTAAAGAGAGCTGAAGGAGGCAGTCCACATGATGCCCACTCACTACTTTTGAATGCAGCAAGGTATTTATTCCATGTGCTATTTGCACATGGGCTGCAATGCAATATCACATGGACTAAAGACTACCTAATGTCCAATCTAACTGCACTGGACATTTGCATTCTTACATGGGTCTCTGAGAAATGCCCGAAAGACAAATTCAGAGCTTCAGACATTTGTTGGATAAAGACAGTTTTTGTAGATTTCCCTCTCTACACCAACACAGTGATGATTTTAGCTTTAAATCAAAAGGATTTACAAAACATTTTTATTAGCTGTTTAGGAATTGCAGCAATTTTTATACACAGCTCCCTTTTTCAGAGGCTGAAAATTTATTGGACAATTGACTGGCAAGCAATTTAATGGCTAAGTGAGGCCTGTTCTCTTGTTGCTTCATGACAAAAAAAGTAGACAATACCTGAAGTTGATTTAAAGTGTTGCATTTGTATTTTAGAGTTTTTTTCTGTAGTTTTAAATATGAAGCCCAAACAGATGTCAGAGCAAGTGAGGAAAGGCCATCATTGGGCTGAAAAAGAAAAAGAGTAAATAAACCTCTCGGAGAGAGAAAAAACTTAAAAGGCCAAATCTGCAATGTTGAACATTCTTAAAATGAAAGACGCAAGGCTTGAAAGACCACATAAGATGACTGAAGTGTGTAATGACAGAATTATGTCTATGGGAAAAACAACTTCATAACATCAAGCCAAGTCAAGAATACTCTTGACGAGATAGGCGTATCTTGTCAAAGTCAACAATCAGGAGACGCCTTCATGAATGAAAATACAAAACTAAATGCAAAGACACCTACAAACATGCACCTGAAGGTGAACTGGAGAGCAGCTGAAAAAGGGGGATGGTAACCTAGGAGTAAACAGGATCAGGGTAGTGGTTAAGAAAATTTAATTTCTTTCCAATCTCTAAAATTCCTGTACTCTAAAACCAACAATAAAAGACTATGAAAACAAACCAGGGCATTAACAGTAAAATCTGCAGAAGTCAAACTAGCAGTCCAACAGTACATGGCATCCATGGCTACAAGAGTTTTAAAACAAATGCTTTAAAAAATTATTGCAGCCATATTGTAGGTGTAGACTCTTTCGTGTATCTTTTGTCAGCTGTAACTCACTGTAAGTCTCCTGTTGCTGGATGTGGTTTCTCCTTCATGTCTGATGTTGGTTCCAAGAAACAACTCCATGATCTGCCCTCCATGGCCTCCCAGGTTTCCTTAATGTCTGTTTGTGAACTCCATTTTGTTGCTTTCCCCTTGCTTTTCTATGCCTATCCTGCTATGCTGAACCCTCGTGCTGGCCTCTTGTCTCTATTTTTTAAAGTAGTTTCAGGGCAGTGTTGCCTCATTGCCTTAATTGGAATTGTGAGTAGGAAGTATCACTTACAACAAGCTAAAATTACTTCCACCATTTGACATGAGCACATCAAGGGAGGAAACACAGCGTTTGGTGATGTCCATCACTTCTACTACTTTTCTTAAACCCCTTGAATTAAAGCAGGAATTTTGCACTTCAGTCACATCTTGAATATTTGATATAAAATCCACTGTTAGGGTATACAGAGGCAAAACTAAAAAACTGAGTCTTTGTCCAATAAATTACGGAACTAACTGTAAGAGACTGGTTTAAGTTTTCATAACTGAGAAGTGCTACCGGTGCCAGAAGAATCACTGTCTTAATAACAGCATGCACTTGTGTCGGCTTTAACCCCCCTTAAACCCCCTATAGGCAATAGCAGTTGCCTCTGAATGTACTTAAAATCTGTAATTATGTATCCACTGTTGAACTATTCAATATTGGGTTTGTTTTCTAGGATATATGGAATTATTTAAGGAAATCTTACAGTTTATATTATTATATTATATTATAAATCTATATTAATACTGTAGATTTTTTAAAAAAAAAAGGTGACTCCAAAGTATATAGGATGTGTCAATAATGTGATATCACAGGTATGGTGAAAGTTTGCACCATGTTTCAGCAGAATGCTGCTAATATTTTATTACTTCATTACATTTTGCATATGCTCCATAATATTTTAGCAGGGGAAGTTGTATATATTTTATATTTATTCAAGTTTGCATCCAAAATTCCTCTGAATGACTTAGCAGTCATCAGGAAATACAAGCAGATCTACCCTTTGTTAGGAATACAGGTCTAGATTTTGGTATTTCACATTTGTGCCATGCTGTATCATATCCTTACATGAGTGTTACAAGTTTTATTTCTGCTTGAATCTAAGTAAGATCGTTTTTTACATTTTTTTATTTCTTGACTTCGTGTCAAATTACCATACACTGCACCACAATGCACTGTAGACCTTTCTGTTTGGACTCAGAAATCTTTTGGACAAAATATCCAGCTGTGGTATTCTCATGTGGTCGTCAAAAAGTCATTCTTACAGAAAGGAAACAGGAAGAAAAGGCTGAGGTATGCCAAATTACACAAGAAGTGGACCGAAAATCAGTGGCAACAGGTCTTAGTGAGGAATCCAAATGTGAAATTTCTGGTTCAAATGATTGTCAATACATACCAAGAAGGTCAGGATAGAGGTACAACAGTGAGTGTCTACAGCCCTCTGCAAAAATACAGTGGAGGCTCTGTCATGTTTGATGCTGCATTTCAGCCAGTGGTGTTGGAATTCGTAACTGATAGAATTACGAATGCTGAAAAGTATATTTTGACTCTGCAATACCATCTGGAAAGCATCTGATTGGCAATGGCTTTATTTTTCAGGACAACGGTGATTCCAAAACACACTGCCCATGCCGTGAAAACACACCTGGATAGAAATACACACAATGGAACACCATCAGTCATGGATTGGCCTCCCTAGACACCTTCGGTAACATTACTGAAGCTTAATAAGAGGAAGCCACGATCCAAAGAAGAGATTTAGATGTTGGCTTTGGTATCACAGTAACTGTGACCATTGGTGGCGCAGTTTAAAACTCCTGCTCAGGACTGAAATTCTTCTCCACACATATACCGCATTTACAGCAGCTGATACAGCATGCTACACACTTACTGTTTCCAATTTTATTGCTTTGATATCAGCCTCATTATTTACTCTTTCTTGTAATACCTTATCAGTGCTGCAATAAGATAGTGAGCACTTGACATTTCGTACTGCTACTGCTTTGCATTAAAAACATTCATTTAGTGAAATATAGAAACAGGAAATCCAATGTACTTTTACAGTGATTGTAAACACCATCTTTTCATTCTTTACAGCTTATGTTGTAATTCTGTTTGCTATAGGATACTGAACTTTGTGCTGCCAGTACACACTGGTATCAGACAACTACAAATCCATTTATCCATCCATTTTTTACTTTTCTGGTCTGTGTGTAACTAGGCGGATAAATAAAAGCTTAAATCAAACACAAAACTATCCAGACTTACAGCTGTCAGTACTATACAGTATTATACACTCGCTGGAGACTTTATTGGATATACCTTGCTAGTATATCCTGGTACTGTTGGAACTCTGTGGCAGTGATTCAGCAAGGACAAGGTGTTGGAAACATTCCTCAGAGGTTTTGGTCCATGGATTTGTCAACTGCACATCTAGCTGCAAATCTCCCGTTCTACCACATCCCAAATGTACTCTACTAGATTGATATCTGGTGACTGTGGAGGCCATTTGAGTATAATGATCCCACTGTCATGTTCAAGAAACCAGTTGGACATTATTTGAGCTTTGTGGCATGGTGCATTATCCTGGAAACAGCCATCAGAAGATGGGTGCACCGCGGTTATAAAGGGTCAGTAACAATACTTAGGTAGGGTGTGGCATTAAAGCAATGTTTAGTTGGTACTAAGTGTGCCAGGATGATGAAACTCACACCATTACCCCACCAGCAGCAGCCCGAACCATCGATAGAAAACAAGATGGATCCATGCTTGCATGTTCTTTATGATAAAGCAGAAATCGATTCTTCAGACCAGGAAATGTGTTTCCAATTTTGTTGACCCTGCGCAAACTGCAAACTAGCCTGAATTTCCTGTTCATACGTGGCATTTGGCGTGGTCTTCTGCTGCTTTGGGGATTGCGATGTTGTATGTTTGAGGATTCTCTTCTGCATACCTCGGTTATAGCAAGTTATTTGAGTTACTGTTGTCTACCTATCAGTTTGAGGCTGTTCTCCACTGCCCTACGTCATAAACAAGACATTTTCTCCCAGAGAACTGCTGCTCTGGGTATTTCATCTTGATCAGACCATTCTCTGTAAACTGTAAATAAGAGCAGATGAACGGGTGTACCCAACAAAGTGTTCGGTGAGTGTATATTTTGTAATTTTATTGTGAGAAAAAAAACCTTGAACTCAGTTGTAACACTCTCATAAAAGTACACGGCTTAAACTTTATCCTACACGGTACAGACAATGGGTGCAGCTTCAGGGCTATTTAGGCTGCTACAAAGGGAGAATAAAGTTCACAGAGTTGGCAGGTAACTGTAGCACAACACCTACTGCGTGTTATCTTTTTGGCTGCGAGAACCACTGTTTAAGAGTCATTACTGTGTCATTACTTCATAAACATTAGTTTTATACCATCTCTGCTTGACTGCATATATGTGGACATCAAAAGGGGAGGAGGGGGGACATTTGTGATTTTACAAGCCCGATCCACAAACCAGATTCCTACTAACTTCCTTTTTACACTTTCGGTGTCATTAATTTTCGCCCACTTAATAAAATAAAACCTGGATGATTTTGTATTTTTCAATAGTTTCAAGCACTAATACAATCTAAGAGGATTATAAAGGTTATGAAGCTCATGTTAGGTCATTATAAGGAAAGCAGCCAGTGAATTCTTAAGAATGCCTAAGTGTTCTTTATGTTGTACTAAACATTTAGAAAAAGGGACCTCTAACAATCAAAATTAAATAACATAGGGTTACTACTGCAGTATGTAGGCTCACAAACATATTTCAACCTTATTATTTCCCTTTTTAAATGAGAAAGGGAGTCCATAAAACTTCTTATTTATAGAATGCACTCAGCTCCAGAGAAACATGCTGGTTCACAAACATTTCACTCTTAACTGGACTCAGGATCGGAATCAGTGTTGCAACAACTGGAGCACAGAAATATTGACCTGGTTAATTGGTGCTGACACACTGCAAGAAGCATGGGACTGACACACTGGATCCAGAGGAAACCATAACAGCAGCTCTCATATTAAAGCGTAGATAAGACAGGCTGCATGGCAGCAGACTAAACATAAACAATCTGCAGGTATACTTTCAGAACTGAGGAATCTTTCCACTGCGGCAGCACAGCAAACTTGGTAACAGCTCATGTTCAGCTGGACTGATTTTCAGCAAAAGATTCAACACAGATGGAGAGAATACAACCACAACGATGTGCACACTGCTATAGCTAATACCTGTTTCACCACTAGTATGTACGAGCACACAGATTCTCATGTACTGTACAGTGTTGCCCATATACGCAATAGTAGCAGCAAAAACAAAAGCTGCACCATAGATAATCAGTCTTAAGTCCTCATCTAAACTACACCCGTTCTGTCCAATGCCTGCTGGCCCTGGGGATTGTGCTGGACTTTTAATCCACTTAAAAGCAGAGGACCTCTGCTGCTGTTTCCAAGGGGCTTGACCCACGATGAATACGCACGCACACATGCACAAAAACAATCAGCAGCACAAGAATGCAGCCACTCCTCATAAACACACGCATGCATGTATAGTGTTAGGCACTGAGGTGATTTCACAAATGGAAACACGCAGTCTACACGTTAACCTATACTCAGATTCAAGGGTCCTGCTGAGATGTTTTAATCAAGAAATTCACAAAAACTACAGCCAAGTTGGGTCAAATCTCTGAATACTCTGCCTCTATAAGAGGGGCCAGAAGGAAAACTCTAATTTAAACCTACAGTCTATATAGAAGGCTCAACTTGAGTAGATTTATTGAAGAGGGGTCAACAGTCATTCCAGCACCGTTCAACTCCACTTTGTTAGAGACTTCTCAACCTTTAATATTACAAGAATTTTTAATGGAATTTGCTTTCTTTTGTTCTTCTACACTAACACAAATGTAAAATAAACAATATGTACACATGCACACACATACATACAACACTGTTCATATTAATGTGGTGAAAACCAACTGTTTTTAAAATAATAATAATAATGATAGCAATAATTTCTTTAGAAATAAAAAATATTCGTGTTTTTGCTCGGGTTTAAATGGTTTCTTCTGTGCAGCCGACACATTGTCATACTTTTTTCTCTTCTTGCACCAACGTTTGTCGTTATCTAATTTGAAATGTACTAATTCCTTATTCTTGCGGAGGGAGGCTGAGCCACTGACTTGAACAGCTGCTTCATGACCCAAAAAACTGTCAGTCTTTCCCTGGAATAAATTGTGGAATATACCATCTTTGGGTACAGGGGGGAACTGGAAAGGTCCGTTTTCAGGATAGCAGATGTCGCGAGCACGTTCGTACGTTTTGACCTGGGTAAAAATGACTACCTCTACATTATAAAGTCTAAATCTTTCAAACTGAACCGTTTAAAGTGTCATAAAAGGTAAACGCAAAGACTTGCTCGGAGCCAAGCTCCCCTGTGTTTCGGCGCTGAGTTTATAGAGGACCCATAGTAGAATCAATTCAGCGAGAGGGGAGCTTGAAACCGTCCACTCATGCTTTCCTCCGAGTCTGAGAGAAACATAGTTGAAGGGAACACACAGACCAGTCGGCCGCACTACATGCTCACAACAGGCAGGCTCCCATCACTAACGAAAAACAACAGCAGCAGTCCCCCTGCATATAATTATTATAACACTTTACTGAACACTATGCATATATATCCAGAGAAACTATATACCACCCGTTGATGAGATTTTTTTAAGTTATTCTAGATGTCTTTTGAAATGCATATGGGCTCAACTTTGGTTTGGAAACCACCTAATTCATCCTGTTAAAATAAATCTTAAAATAAATTCATGTGATTATCAGAAAATACTCATACACAATGGTGTTTCCCCACTTTTAATGGTTTGATCATGAGGTATTTTACCAGCAGATGTCACGAATGCAGTGGATTCTTTCATCTTCATCAGGTGATACTCAATATCCAGGTGGTGAAGCTATAGTAGCTGTGGGGTCATGTGCACCCATATCAAGCCAGTGCAAAATAACACACAGCGTGGTAAATGTGGAAGAATAATCTCAGCTGGTGCTACTCAAAGACCTGTTTGCTTTGTGGTCTTAAAACAAGAGTGTGCAACTGCTCAAAAAGCAGTGTGTTATTGGCTCAGCACATATGTATATATGCTCAGCTTCCCACTCATTTTGTTCACAAGCGGTCCGAACATCTTTGCCAGTCAGTCTGTTGTTGTTCTTCACTGATCAGCCCCACTGCATCAGCAGGACGTGCCTTGCTTAAGGGCATCTGCTTCGCGGAGAAGAAGGCAAGGCTGTTCATGCAGACAATGCAGAGGATGTCTGGTGGTCTCATTGTTAAATTTACACTTAATCCAGGTCTGCAGCAGCTCAGGTTGGGGGAAAAAAGCCCAACAGCAACAACAACAGAACACCTCCTGGAGGTGGGGTTGGGTGCGGTGCCCCCCCCCCCAAAAATAAGGAAAACTACAACACATCCATAAAAAAGTCCTCTCATGAAGACAGAAAAGGTAAAAAAAAAATGTAGTGAACTAGATGATTTCATGTTTCAGAGCTGAAAATCTGCAGCATTTGGGGTCAGATTAGAGAAAGCAGCGTGACCTTTTAACCACCACCATGCTGAAAACACCTGCTGCACGCATCTGGGCCATCAGCTGATGTAAACCGAATGGTTTTTAACATCACAACTTTCATTATGAGTGTTTCAACGTGAATCTTTCTCGCACGACTAATATGCGTGCAGTGTTTGCATGCACGAGGACAGCACTCACATGCACTTGTAGTCCTCATTTGAATGTGTTTGCGCGTGCCTCATTAAGAGGTGCACTTCCACGCAACCAGCCCGCTCACCAATGTCACCTTCATGGATGGCTCCATCGTAGGAGCATCCTTCAGAATGTAACAGATTAGCTTTGCAGGCAGGGATGTTGATTAGGTCATCACTTCCCAAGGTCACACCTACACACATCTAGCAGCAGGCCCGCTGCCGTTAAAGCCCCCCACCTCTTCAGATCCTATAGAGCCTTGATTCTGCCTCCTGCCTGCGTGCGGATCTGAATAAGGCCGAATAAGCCATATCCAACAGGATAAGCCTTATTGTAATACTCAGTGATGGAACAGGCTGCTTCGGCCCCTTCAGGCTTCCTTCACCCTGAACAGACTTAAAAAAAACCCCAGCTCTGTGTTACATTACTTGAAGCATTTCTAAGCTCCTGTAGACTCTTTAATCTAACACGGACCTTCAGCATGCTGCGCAGTTGCCAGCTATGTTATGCAGTGACTGATGATCAGTTCAGGTGTTCTTCACAATGAATCTGCATTCTCAACACAACACTAAATTCCTTAACTCTGGACCTTTATTTTAAAGGGCTTGGGACCTATGTTTTTATGGCCAAAGTAGATTTTGTTGGCATAATAAAGACACCCCTCACCAGCTCTTTCTGGGTATGGGTGCTAGTGGTGGGGAAGGACAAAATAATAATTGAGCAAAACCGTTTTTACAGTTCTTATCACTTTGCAGCTGCCTTTTTCAGTGAGCACATCACCCATGTTTTATCAGACTGAGATTCCCTCCCCTAGCAGTTCCTCTTGGGGTTGTGCAACTGTTTGGCGTTAGTGCAGCGAGCGCGCAAAAGACGGACTTGTATCTGTGTGCGTACTAATTTTCCTCCACTAACTCTCTATGGGAGACAAATCTCCCTGCTGTACAGTGCTACATCTCTTTCTTTATTCCCCCTCCCCTCATGAGACAATGAACACATTGAGGCAAATCTGTTTCCACAGCCTGTGAATGAGAGACAGCCAGCTTTGTTTTGCATGAGTGTCCACACACACACGCATATGTGAGTGTGTGACAGATAAAGCAAAAGAATTGCGCTTGTGGTGTGGACACACACGGGTGTATCCAATGTGTATGAGGCTCCTACGTCATGCGTTCGCCATGTGACTCACTTGGTGTGGCGCAGGGGTTTAAGTAGTGAGTAAGAGCCATTCTTCTCCCTCATATGTCTCCGCTCGCACTGAGGCCCGGACGCGCAACACTTTCCCTCCACCCCTACTCCATCTCTGTTCATTACCCAACAGGTTGCTCTGTCAATAATGAACGCGTGCGAGTTTGACATCTGAGGTCCATTCAAAGGGAGACAAACATGAGAACAATAATCACCTGTCCATTTGTTATTTCAGGAAATCAACAGAATACACATGTGAACATTTTATTTCTTCCCTTTGTTGGTTTTTCATAAATCTCATGAGAAAACATGATTATTGTTTTTGAATAACAGCTCTGTCTGGGATAGTCTTTTTTTTTTTGGTAACCTGCTGGGATAATTGCAGGTGAGCCATGGAGGAGATAGAGCACAGTAGTGCAGAGATAGGTAAACACGCAAGTGACGTCTGTGGTCGATGACTAATGCTGTATAGACTCCAGCGCCTTGTCTTGTGAAATGCTGGGATAAAGGCTTTGTGAGGGTTCTGCAGGTTAGCTCTAACTATTGTGAGCCATAAAACATGGACACATACTCTTTATCAAAGTGGGATATTACTCCTCGTAGTGCTCGCATACCTTAGTCCTGGGCGGGTGGCTGTATGTCGATTTAGAGCCAAAAAGCCTTTGTCATATCTAAACTGTCAGTGTCACAGGAGTTCGTTTGCACGTCCATCCAGAGAAGACATTTTTGTTGCGGTGCACAGTTTTTATTGGACCTATTCCACCATCTAGTGGTGGTGCATCTGCTGTTACCTACCGCAGCTGCACGAGTCCCCGATGAGAACACAAGAAGTGAAACAAATTGGCAAATGAGGAAATGCAAATGATTAATATTTTTGTCATTTACACATTTGATTTATTTATTTTCAGAAACAGAGTGTACTAATTGCAAAAAATTTTTTTTTTAAAAACAAAAAGGCAGCTTTGGGTGAAACAAAATGAAGAAGTCAAATGTAGAGAGGAACTAGAAATAAGTTCGCCTTCTAAACAAAACACTGAGGAGTTAAAAAGAAGTTAAGAACAATATTTAATTAAATAGTAATTAATTCAGTAGCACCTTGTTGATTGCAAGGCCGCGATCATATACTGACTGCATCACTTGATCCCCAGCAGATGTAGAAATATATTCCTTCCTCTTCAAAGTCCCCATATAGTCAATATCTGCAGTGTTCCACAGTGTAACCGAGATCAGTTCGGGTGGGGGGATAGCTGTTTTTATTTGGAAATATCGTCATTTAATGCACAGCCCCCTGTTGAAAAGCAGCACCACTTGGAAGTATATTCAGCACTTGAGACTTCAACAGATTCCATCCTCATCCCATGGCGTCTCCCTCTTCTTCATCTTCCTCAGGCAGGCTCCCGGGACAGGGCTCCATGGTAACAGCGACGCCCATGCCGCTGCGTCCAACGGGCATGTCTGTGACACATGTCCATTCATTTCTATCGGGACAGTAGCATTCAACGCTGGACAGAAAGCCGTGTTGGTTAAAACCTCCTAAGTGGGACACACACACACACACACACACACACACACACACACACACACACACACACACTGATTAGCAAACATTTGCATCAATAAATAATTATTAATTATTCTGTCTTTAGGGGGTTTATTTGCGATTTCAGAACTAATTTACAAAACAGATTTTAAAGAAAACTTTTCCTTTTTAAAAAAAAAGAAAAAAAAAGAAAAAAGATTGCAGTTATGAGTTCCTCCCAATGTAATATTTAATTCGCCAGCTGCATATCAGTTTACTATAAGCATCGGAACCACGCTTAACTTCATTTTATTAAATAACACTGAGTCAATGAGCCAGATTGGGAAGAAAACAGAGTGCAGCTCACTCTAGGGTAACAGAGCAGCACCTACTGATCTGCCTACCGGTCAATGAGAGGGATTTAATTACTTAAGTAGTCAGTATTTAGAAGTGTGTGTTGCAACACTCAGTAGAAATCGTGGAAGCGTTTATTACAGATATATTATCCTGTAAACATTAATGACACTGATAAGAGCAACATTTTTCACTCATCGCTTCAGATTCATGAAGTTGTATAATGTGCTTAATACCAAGCATTAGAAACCCGACTGACCGAAGACGAAGATGCGTCCCTGGTGGACAGTGACTCCATGTGCGCTACGAGAGTACTGCATCGAGGCCCTCTGCTCCCACGTATTCCTGGCTATGTTGTAGCGTTCCATAGTGGCCAGCTGGCTCTGCCCATCATAGCCTCCTATAGCATACAGGTAAGAGTTCACACACACCAAACCTGCAAGCACAAACAACACAAAAAATGAAATTTGCAACATAAACATGCCAGAGTTTCTTGGAGAACATCAGACGAGAAGACTGAAACAACTCTCATGATTACAGTCATCTTAACAGAAATCTGAATTATTTTAATCTGTACAAAGGCAGACGTGTAAAAAAAAAAAAGAAAAAAGAAAGAACAGGTTGCAGTTTTACATTGGGCTGTTTGTTAGGCAAGAGCAGTGGAAAAATAACATGTTACTTAGTGACTTTTTGAGGTGCTGATAGGTCAGATTTTATTATCTTGGGAGAGCAAAAAGTTAGTGCTGTCCCTCTGTTTCCTGTTTTATACTAAGCTGCCTGAAACCTTATTTTGGGCAAAGGTCAGAAAAAGTAAAGACTATGTGAGAGTACTAAAGATAAGCGTGAAAATGGTAAACACTAAATGTGTCTAAACCTGCTTCTCATAAGAGCCAGAAATGCCCACAAACTCACCTAGTCCGCTGCGTATAGTATTCATGGGAGCCAGCTGTTGCCAGGTGTTAGTGTCAGGCTGATATTTCTCAGCTGTGTTCCAGCGGTTCTGTCCATCATAGCCCCCCACTACATACAGGGCCCCCCCGCACACCGCCACGCCGGCTCCCAGGCGAGCAACCGACATTGGACAAACAAAGGTCCAGCGATTAGACTCGGGATCCCACCTGCAAACCAAACAGCATTTGTGCAGAGCACTTAGTGCAATGATAATCTGTTGACAACTCCTAATGATATTACATATTAGTCAATTGACATAATTAAATTAATGTATCAGCGCCGCAAACTTTAAACCGATTCGGTGCGAAGCAGCTGCGCGCGGCAACTCTCTCGGTCTACACGAGCAGTCAACTTTAAGTGGATTAGGTTAAGCTGGCAACCATGTTTGGCAACTATGAAGAAGCTGTACTTGAAGCCAAAGCTATCGCAACACCAGTGAGCGTACAGAGAGACAAGAAAGTCCAGTCGTGTCCTTGGAGAAAACCGGCTGAATTAATATAAAGACAGCTTGGGATAAAGAGTGGCAGCAGGAGGAAACAGCTGCTCAATCCAAGGATGGGGGAAAAAAAAGAAAGCAAAAACCCTGCCTACCAGCACCTCTAAAGTAATTTACCAACAAGATGCAAGAGCTATATCAATCTTCATGTCTAGCTCTCAGCAGAAATAATATATTTATTTAGATCTATATATTTCTTGCATGACAACCCACAGGACTCTTTGCATAGGCAAATAATGGAAGGCATGACAACAAGAAACAATCAACATGAGCAGACGGGACTTCTTGTACTCTGACTGGTTAATGATTAAAAGCGTGTTGGCACAGTTGCTGGCACTGGTCGTATTCCAGCTGAAAACTGCTGATAGGAGTGTGGCTTATATTGCATCACCTGTCCTTTAATGTTCGGAACGCGCCTTAGAAAAAAGCAGCACTAAATTCAAGTCGCATTGTGACATTGGCCCTGCACTATGATCACTAAAATTTCTGCATCTACAGCGAGGTGCGCAACAGTGGCAAATTAGGAGCAAGGAGGTACGACTCCCCGCCGAGTCTCCGGCATGTTGCTTACATTCGTTTGGGAAGCATCCTCGGGAGAAGAGCCGTTGCTGCCAACACCGATTACTATAAATGCTCTCGTCTCCTTTGATGTGTTACACTTTCAGTTTTCATCTCAATACTTTTATCAGCTTTCATTATATTTAGCAGCTTCTCAGAAGAAGATTTCCAACTGGTTTCTGATGAGCTCTAATAATTCTCTGCTGACTAGCATCTTTAAGACAGTTTTACATTTCAATCTATTAAAAAAGTGTTTAAGGTCACACTTGAAGTAGAAAGCTAATAATATCAATAGAAAGTGCCATTCTTGAGACTTTCTGTTAGTAATCTAACCTACATGAAAGCATTATATCTCCTTCTCGCGGCAACGAGAGGTAAAGTATACGCAACCAGATCTACATTCCTAAGAAGTTTGTCTGTACATGTTTTGAACGACCTCATGTTTTTGATGTTATGATGTCTAATTAGGCTAAGAGGAATACCAGCAAATTCTTGACTGCTCTTTAGCTTGAATAGCAGCCATTCATTTAATCTCTCTGGTGGCAGTCCCCATACGTGCGCCGAGGTAACTGCGCTTCTAAAAATCTGCATCTTAAAAAGAAAATCTGTGCTTCCACATTCAGCTTATTAAACACAACTTTAATGAAGTCAAATTACTTCTCGAGTGTCGAGTTAAAGACATAAATCGTCAAATAACAGCACAGAGATGTCTCACTTTTCCACCGTGTTGTGGTGTATCGAGCCCTGGGAGCCTCCGACAGCATAGACGCAGCCATCCACCACGCCCACCCCGACCCGGTTCCTGGGGATGTTGAGGGAGGCTCGCTGGCTCCACTGGTTGGTCATGGGGTTGTAGCAGCTCAGGGCGTTGGACTCTGTGTTGGTTTGAAGCGACAGGTTTCTGCCTCCAACCTGCGTTTAAGAACACTTTAAAAGTTTATGTTGAGAAAAGTGAAAAGAAAAACAACCCAGAAATCGCACTCACTGGCCACTTCATTAAGAACACTTTTTTGATGCTTGATATGAATTTCATTAGGTGGTTTTGACCATGTTTATCTCCATAACTGCATTGAGCTGCTGACATGTGATTGGCTCATTACATATTTTAATTTACGTGGACTTGAGCAGGTGTACTGAATAAAGAGTCCAGCAAGAGTAACTCTGAGTTTACTGCATTGTATCTGATCTCTGCATGTTGTTCACAAATTAAAGCTCATTTCATTGACCGTATGATAACTGATGCAACATACAGTGTAGAGCAGTCCAAACAGTGTGCAGGCTCCCAGACCACTGCATGGCGTCCCCATGTCAGCCAGTTTTATCCAAATATTCCTCCTTGGATCGTAGGCCTCCATGGATGCCAGAGAATGCTGCCGGTATCTGAACAGACAAAAGAAAGTAGTGACTGGCTAGTTACTAAGATGAATGTCCAGAGTAAATAAACAGCTTTTCATGAGAGCTTGTGACATAACTTTGAATCCTTTGTTTGTTATTTGTATAAAGGTTAAAAAGGATATAAAGGATCTTGTCATATAGAGGCACAAATGCCAAAGATATAATATGGTGATTCATGTATGCATGCAAAGCTGGTCTCAAAATTTAGTCTTAATCAGTAGGAAATGTGAAAATAATACTCCAGTCATTATCTGCTCTTCCTTATGTCAATACGCACTGATTGCTATGATTGTGTCTGTGTTTCCACAACAGCATCATCCCATAAAACAGGTCTATGAAAACAGAACAACATGATCATTAAAAAAAAGTCAATACAGCTCAATCATCAGTTAGAAGTTTACGCAGACAGGATGATTTCTCTTATGATAACACCAAGTCGAAAAACAGATTTTTCTATGATGGATAGGAGCCCAAAAAGCAGGGCTACTCTGCAAGGAAGACAGACTGTGTAACCTGCTCAACAGTCACCAGATGGCAGACTGAGCAACTTTCTGAATTCTTGATAAAACACAGTCTGAGCTCATTACCACGATAGTGTATTGTCTGATAATAATGATTAATATATGACAATCAGAACCTCAAAATATTTGCTGCAGCCAGTCACACATGTTTGCTGAGCATACACAGTGTTTGATAACTACCCGCCGGCCACGTAGATAAACTGAGTTCCCCGATTAGGAGCAGGAGGAAGCTTCCTCAGGGTCATATCCTGGAAGATTTTGGACAGGAAGTCCTTACAGGAATTAGCCTAAAATTAAGATAGGACACAAAATAAAATAAAAAATATATGGGAAAAAAAATGGGTCATATGGCTTTTTTTTTTTTTCTTTTACACTTTGATACCAAAATAGCATACTAGTTTTTATAAGTGCAGCTGTGGTTTACCTTGCTGAGGATGGGACAGGACAGCAGCTGGTTCTTCAGGAACTTAGGCGGCAACGCATAGATGTGAACTGCATTCAAGAGGGCATGCAAATAGGGGGCTCTGCTCTCCATATCCCAGCGTACCCAGTCTGTGCAGGCTTTATACACCTGATGTGGATTTTATTCAAATATATTAATGCACAATTTGTTATTTATGTCTAATAGAGAATCTAACAGGAGATTCATTTAAGTATATTTTTGAATGAATACCATTTGTGAATGAAATGCCTGTTGTATGGCTCTCAATCAGATTTCAGATTTTTATTTTAGGGTCACACACCTCAGACTCACAGAGCACCTTGAGACTGTCCTGACTGATGAGCTCCAGCAGCTGGCAGTGAGTAAGACTGAAGAATTCCTCTTCTTTGGTCACCTTCAAGACAGATGCAGCATTTGGATTTTATTCAGTTTACTTTTCAACTTTAAGTATTACTTCCATTGATGTGAGTCGACAGGTATGAGGCAGCGGGAGAAACTAAAAAGCTAGATTCCATCATTTCATGAAAAAGGCAACAGGAGAAGTCAGAATAAGTATTGGCAAAAAGAACATAAAAGGCTTGGCAGTGACAGGGGGGCTCGATTTGTTCTCGACTCAGACAGATATGTGGAGCTCGGTTTTGGGTAAGCATTAAACTGACACTGAGTCAAAGTTCTTCGGTTATGTAAAGCGCTCAGAAACAAAACAGAACACGAGCCAGTGAGGTGGGTCTCTAAACTGTGCATAATTATGTGGGGACAAGTAAAACACAGTGATGATTCTGTGGGATAAGACTGCCCCATGTCTGCCTGTCCACATATATTCACCTATCACCATAGTTATCTCTCAGTTCTTGTGCTTTGCCTTAACAAAATCATCCCCACTGAGTTGGCTGAACTACCTACAGCTAGTTAGTCTTCAGAACAGGTTACTGCCAGATTGGACTTGTTCGCATGCTCTCCACCCTTGGGTGGAGTTTGGCCTGCTATGCCAGTGCTCACAGATAGGAAAGGTGCTGTTTCACAAGGTTTTGTTCAGATGTCTCTGAGAGAAAATAGATGTTAAGAGAGGCATTTTAATGCACCCAAGTATGGCTGTTGCACCCGGCTCAGATATAGGCTCAGCTGATAAGTACAGAAGTGGATCTATTTGCCTAGGTGCAAATAGGCCCTCTGCTCAACTTCTTTTTAGCTACGCGAGAATAATTTGAGATAAAAGACACAGTTTCTCATAATAATAACTGCACGTAAAGCTGTTGCATGTGCTGTTACCTCACTGAAGTGTGTATTGATGTACTCCCGACTCTGTTGATGCAGTTCTGTGCAACCGATCTCCTCAGCGAAGCGGGAGATACCAATGACGTTAGCTGGCTCTAGGTGTTTAATCAGATAATCGCAGCATGCCTTTGCCACATCCTCAATCTGATACCTTGCAGGATGTAAAAGAAGCAGAGGAGCATTATAGTCTTCACCTCAAAATATGACTTAACACAGTGGTCTGGATCTAAAATATGTTTACCTCATAGCAGCCAAAAGCACATGCAATACACACTTTTCTCCCACTGTTATGTGAGAGGTGTAGGCAAAGTCAATAAGTCTCCCGACCACCTCAGGGCAGACATCACGCAGGGTGACCTCCGAAGCGTGACACTCCTTGAAGCTGCTGGTAAACATGGCTCTGAAGTAGGAGCTACAGGAGGCCAGCACAACTTTGTGAACCTGAAAGAAAAAGGTTGTGATGATAATGAAACACTGGAAATGTGCTCAACAACTGAATGACAAGCGATCCAAGAAAAATTATGAGCTCATTTTGAATTAGACGGCAGCAACAAAAAGGAAGTTGGAACTGGGAGAACAAAAGGCTGAAAATGAAACGTAGTTAGAGTAATGACAATTGTTCTAATGTGTGGATTTTGTGTGTGTGAGTGCGATTCAGCTTCGACCTTGGCAGATTAGTGTCTCCAGTGACTGAGCTAATGATAAATCCCACTGAAGTAAAATAGCATAAACTGCATGAGACATGAAGGGAAGTATATTCATACGTGACTGAATAGTCATTCGTGATGGAGCTAATGATAGGTCACGTTGAAGTACAACATAGAAAAGAAGAAACCATTGTGATGGAGTGGTTTTGATGTTTGAATTTGGCTTTAAATCTTGTATGTGAAATGTCCCAGAGAGAGTGAGAAGCAATAGGGTGTGACTTAAAATAAGGAGATTGTAGACACCAAAAAGAGCAAAAGAGGATAAAAGAGGGCTCCTAGGAACAGTCAAAGCTGTTCTTGCTCTAGTTTCTTTGTGATAGGCAGTAAACATCTGGCCCTGGGAGTCCACAATTAGAAATTACAGCAAGAAATGCCAGAGGAGCAACCACTGCCCGAACACTCTGGACTCATGAATAGGTTTTTATATTTCTTGGCTTTTCCTCTTCTCATTTTTTCCGTGTTATATTATAAAGTCAAACATGCAATTAATTAAAGTTGTTAATTAAATCACTTAAGTAATTATTATTAAGTATAATTTATTTAATTTGGCTTTTGCTTTGCTACTGCTAAATTGCGTAAATTAAATATCCTGCATTCAAAAAGTCTAAATTGTGGACATTTCCTTTTTAATCCCTTGTGAAAAAGTAAAGGTTAAAACCTGTGTATTATTATAAGATCGCTCAAGGGGTTCTTACAAGTTACTCTAGCCTTAAAAATTAACAGATCCTCTGGGCCTACTTTTCCAGACCACTAAATGTTAACTAACTGGGCTAAGAAGTGCAGAGATTTAGAGGAGAGCTGCTGATAACAGGTATGGCTGAAGGTAGAGGGCTTGACCAGAGGGCCACCCTGGCAAGGATGCTTTCAAAGGAAGCAAGAACGACATTTGGAGGACAGAGAAGCAGGTAGAGCTGGGCATGTCTCGTCCCCTGCCTACTGGGTAATACTCATAGGAACAGAGACTCACAATTTTTAAACAGAGAGGTGGTACCACACCTTCTTGTATTGGGGGTGGGGGGTTGGATAGTGCAAAGGCACCATATGTGAACATGATCCACACACATCCCGTTTGACCAAAGCTCATTTTAATGGATCTCTGATGATATCAGGGTGCATTAGTGCCTGTGAAATAGCCAGATCAAACATCTGGCAAGGCACCATCAATGCTGGAAGATGTATAGAGGTTACATATGCTCCCATTCTGATGACGTCTTTTTTAGGAAGGGCTTGCATATTTCAGCGAGACAACGCGAAACTGCATATGGAATCTATTCCAACTGCATGGCTTCATAGTAGAAGAGTCTGGGTGCTACACTGGTCTGCCTGCACTGAAAACATGAAATGAGATAATATGACAAAGACGACCCAAGACTGACAAGCAGGTGGAATCTATATCAGACAAGAATGGAACAAGGTATCTCCCAAAGGTTCAGCAGCTGATCTCCTCAGCTCACAGAGGCGTAATGAGTGTTGTTAAAAGAAGAGGTGATGCTACACTGTGGTAAACATGGCCCTGTCCTTTTTTAGAGACATGTTGCTGCCATCGAATTCAAAATACCATCTTACAAATGGTCCAATTACTCAGTTTGAGCATTTGATGTTTTCTGCGTTCTATTGTGAGTAAAATGCGGTTTATAAGATTTGCAAATTGTTTTTTTAATTTATTTACGCTTTTAAAAAAAATGGGTTCACATTAATATGAATCATTTTGAATAATTATTTTCTTATATATTTAACTTGTCCGAGAGCCTTTTATTATATTTGGCGTGCACTTTGCAAGTTTCTAAAATGTAAATGGAAAAACTTGCTGTCACTGCGCGTTGTTTTTCAGCAGCACTTTTTAAATGCTGACCTTTGTATTAAATTTAAATTGTCATAAAAAAAAATAACCCAACAACACAAACTACACTATGATTCTAAAACTTCAAACACGACCCATTACCTTGAAGTCGACTGTCCTCTCCTTGTATGTGACATGCAGCACCAGATCACACAGCAGTTCGTTCTGCCGGAACTCATCCATGGCCTTCAGGGCCCTTGAAGCATGGTTCTCGACGGTGTAGTCAAGATATCCAGACCCACGCATAGAGGGAACCACAATAGCTGAGAAATCTGAGTCGCATGTTGGACGTTTCTTCTTTTTAGGGCAGTGCATTATGGGGAGAAAGCACTTTAGATCTAGTTTTTCAGTGATACAGTCTTTTACAGTCAAACGTTTTTAGTTCTTATCCCATTGGATTCAAACTTTCAACAGAGAAAGTTCCTTTGGTCTTCAACTCATCAGTAGGTAAAGGCTACAGTGTGCAAGTATCCTCAGTTCCTCCATTTTGCCAAAAAACATTCAACACAAAAATAGTCTTTTAGCATGTCGACAACCCCCTGTGTAATAGTACATTCCATCGGTGATCACTGCTACAGCCAGCAGGCGAAGTAAGATGTCCAGATGCTGCAAAAATTAAGCTCAAGTCATGCGTTTCTCTGCAGAAATACAGCAAGGAACCGTATTTGTAAACTGACGGTGAACCACATAAGGCTCGCTCAGCCACGTATCCTGCCCCATCTGACATGACTGACAATATTTGTGTCACACAGTTCCCAAAGCAAAAGCAACGATCATGAAATTACTTTTGGTCCGGATTTGAAAGAATTCAGGCTTTTCAAAGTAGTCCATTCTGACGTTTTCCAACGTCTTCTGCCATTTAGCGTTTTTACATGAAAAAAGGAAGCGGTTGGCACATGTGTGCAACTGCAATCAGTTGTATCATAGCAGGGATTCTTCTTCAACTCATGTGATGCTTATCCTGGAGAGAAGAGGGTAAAACAGAGAGAGGGGGGGTGTTAGGAAAGCTGAGAGTTTTTCAGTGATTTAAAAAGAAGCAAATATAATCAAGATCTCCAGATATGGCATTTTTTTCTTATGCGTATGTGGGTGTGTTACTGTGACACACTGTGGGTTTCACTTCCTTACAAATGAATCCGAAAAAAACGTGTTGTGACGAACTGCTTTATGACACAGCTTTCAGCCGAGGAAATAATCACTGTGTTTGTGATTTCTTCTAAGATTTTCATAACTGCAGGTTAACAGTCTGCATATAAACCAGTTATCCTTGTACTTTTTTGTTTTTGTGTTATTTAATTTCTATTGCTTGATTTCATTTTTGACTTCCATATGACTAAATGTGATATTTTATCCTCATAGAGTGACATCTGGCTAAATACAGATTTGTTAGGACTGATATTTAAGAGAAGTGAAATTACACAACCAGATAATGACTTTCAAGCTATTGTGATCATTGTCCTTAAACTTTTTTTAAACTGTTGTCACAGGGCAGGAGGTGGGGTACACCCATGACCAGTTTAGAACCACCAGTAAGCCTGAGTGAGAGTCCTTCAGCTTCCCCTATAGTATATATAGATTTTTATCATGCTACCTGAGGATAATAATTAAATATAGTTATTAAAAGAAAAAAAAAAAAGCAACTTTGATCTATCCAAATGAGTCATCAGGCACATGCTAATTTTTAACTTGCATATTTTGATGTATGTGGTATATCTTGCTATTTTAACGTAATACTGACCTGCCAGATTGGTCTATACATGTTCAGAGAATGACGCTTATTTTATTTTGTTTTGTATTTTTTAATCCACTATTTAAGTAAATTTAAAATCAAACCATTAAGCTTCGATTGAAGTGCATATTTATGACTTTAATTCAAGATGTTCACCAAAGATTTTGCATTAACTATTCAGGAATTGTTCATTTTTATACATAGCTCCCTGTTTGAGAGGCTCAAAAAATCGAACTTGCATTTCGCATCTTTCACTGAAACTCTCAATATGCGATTTAAATGTTTAAGTTGTAATGTTTAAGTTCGCTATATTTTTGATTAGCCTGATAAACCAAAATAATCCATCCATCTTCATCCGCTTTATCCGGGGCCGGGTCGCGGGGGCAGCAGCCCAAAATAAACCTATCAAACAGATAGCGAAAAAGCCTTAGGTGTGGCCATACCCTATCAGAATTAATCTAAAATCAGAAACTTGGACGAGGTCTGGTCAGTAAGCTCAAACATCAGGCATTTGCCTCACTGAAATCACTGACACTAAAGACCAAGCAATGGTGGAAGCGTGAGTGACTGCCATTCGTCTGGAGGCCAATTTGTTTGCCCAAAGTTTTGTTTTTGCTACAGGGTGTCCTCTCAACTTACAAACTTATTTACGTCTTATGTAAGAGATATGCAAAAGGTTTTGTGTAACAGGTTTAAAGATAATTAGAAGAATTAATGCATTAAGCTGTCAAATTATGAAAAAATGCAAGTAAATAAAAGACAAAAGCAATTATTTTGTAGCACACGTCTTTATGCAGAACAGCACACCTTGATCAGCTACTTGTCAAGCAAACAGTAAAATCTCCTGCATGCCAGCGTCAGTTGCTGCTGCTCCAGCTTGAAGCAAAACAAATCAGCTCATGAGGTGGAGATGAAGAAAGGACTTTTGTTATCTTGCCTGGTAGATATAGTGCATTTGTCTGTGTGAGAACCCTTGGAATCATTAAACATGTAAGCATTAAGGCGGACAAATCAAGGCCCCGCTGAAGGCTAAACCATGCAAGATCCTTTTGACTATTATATGCAAAATGTCATCATTTGCAGCTTTTTGGCAACACGCGTGCATAATTAAAATACTATTGCCACACACATTTTGGAAGATTTTTTTTTTTAAGTCAAAGCAAAAGGTGGTTTAGAGATAAGGGGATTTGCAGAGCTGCACAATTAAATCTACTCAGCCACCAGCTACCTCACATCTCAGCCTACAGTTAGTCAGCCTGCTTGCTGGTCATATGACCCAATGTGTCAGACAAAGGGGGGGTAGGGCAGAAAAAATGAGATTTTCAGGGAAGCACACACTGATGACAGTAAAATGATGGAGAAAAAAAAAAGATAAGAGGGGGAAGTCCACTCGAGGAGGGAGTAAAACAGTAACGCTGATATGACACTTGGTCTGACCAGTTTATTGATTCTAGCTAGATATGAAGGTTCTGTTTGACCGAGGTCCTCACCGGTAGCACCGCAGTGGGAGTGCAGTTTAGTTTAGTTGCATTTAGAAACTCCTTAAATCAAATATCTCAATTTGATTTAAGGAGTTTCTTTCTTCCTTTTTCTTTAAAAGCAGTTTTTTGTCAGATGATATCATACTTTTGACACTAAAAACAAAGAGAAGCATTGAAGCCACTGATTCCGGCTGCAGATGAGTTTGCTTTTCATAAATCACACGCCATTCTTAGTGCAGAATTTCTGAGAAGAAACAAATGGGGCAGACAGTTAACCATTTACAGATTGCTTCCGTACATCCCGAACAGTAGAGTAACTGGTGCAGTCAGCACTTATGGCAAATTTCCTGTTTAGAAATGTTATTGAATTACTTATTTCAAAACGACCTTTTTAAACAGATTAAAACTGAAATAAATATCGTCCTAAACTGCTGAGCTGTAATGAGTGCACATCCTTCGAAATGTTTTGTAACAGTAGTGACAAAAGCGCCTCTGCTGTGTCATCTTTCGTGTCACCATTGACTTTTCTCGAGACAAATGTTGATGATGACAAAAGCACATTTTCTGAAAAAAAAGAAAAGGAAAAAAAGAGGAAGACTGGAGTTGAATGCCACGGGATGATTGTAGTGTTTTAAAAAAATTGAAACATCTGTTAACTCAGCCATAACAGCCCAACAAGGAAGAAAAAAAAAACAAAAAACCCACTCGTAAGCAAGTTCCGCTGTGCAAGCTTGAATTTTGTAGACCAGTGCATGTGATAACACAAAGTCTAACCAATGTCCGTGCGATGTTCGATTGCACCTATGTGTGAACAGTGCAGGTAACTGTCCAAGGAAGTGAATGCCATGTATCCTGCTTTCTGCACAGAGCACCCTCACCTAAACCAAAGGAAGTAGGCCTATTTCCAGATGTGATCATTCATTTAATGTGTACTCTCTCTCTCTCTCTGGATAAGATAGCACCTCTACACAGTTGCTATGTTATTTTTATTTGAGTTACTGTTGCTTTCCTATCAGTTCGAAGTAGTCTGGCCATTCTCCTCTTGAATCAACAAGGCAGAGAAGACTCACGCTCACTGGACATCATCCTTTTTCCTGACCATTCTGTGAAAAACCTAAAGATGGTTGAGTGGAAAATCTCAGCAGATCAGCAGTTTTTGAAATACTCAGACCAACCTATCTCCACCAATAACCACACCACGTTCAAAGTCACTTAAATCACCTTTCCCCCCCCCCCATCTGATGCTCGCTTTGGACTTCAGTTTGACCATGTCTAGATGCCCGAACGCACCAAGCTTCTGCCATTTGATTGGTGGATTAGATATCTGCGTTAATGTGTATTTGACCTATTAAAGAGTCTAATGGACATCATTTAGAAAATCAGACAACACCAGTGCCTCATTTCTCACATTTGAGAGGGATGCAGATCTCCAGCTAAACTGAACAGGTTCTCCCTTTGCTTGCACTCCCACACTTTAGCGAGTGTCATGACATTCAGCCTAAGATATTTTGTGTAATCTTGCTGGTGAACAGAGAGCACTGATCACATTCCCCCCCTTTAGAGGAAAAACAGTTGACACACTGGAGGTGGTGAAATTTAGGAAATAAGTAGTTCCCAAGCTTCTTGTAAGGAAGTTCAATAAACAGAAACCCTGGCCAAGTGCTACACAGCCTAAAATATTTGAAAAAGAGCTACAATTTATTTGTGTGTGCCATTCAACCAGAGACAGAAACAATAAATACACATCAAGCCTGTTGTGGAACGTGTAGGAAAATAGCTTGTTATCCTAAAAAGCATGCTCTTTTGGGACTTGTGTAGCCTTTCCCCCCTTTCATCTTCTTCTTATTATAAAATTACGCGGATTCGCAAATTAATCAACAAACTTGCATTTATCATTCCCTTATTCAATTAATTACTCAACGGGAAATTGAACTACAGTTATTTCTTTAAAAATTGTATCTACTTTTATTCATTTTATGGAATTTCCTTTTTAAAAGGTCGACAACATTTTTATTTTTTATATGATTTAAAACTGGTCTGGGGACTGTTAGCTTTTTCTGAATAAACGAATCAAGAAAACGAACTATGGCCACCGGATCTACGTTTAAAATGCAGAAGCACAGCAATAGAGACCTCTTTAACATTTTCTTGCGTCAAAAGAATGATTTAGAGAACTAATATCAAGTAAATATCCCTACGTTTGACTGGTCCTGAACAATAAACAACTTTTTAAAATCAAACCGCCTAAACAAAATTCCACCGGATTCTATTTGAATTTTGCAATTTAGTCAAAATATATTTGATTTTATCTGCAAAACCAAAAACAAATAAAAGGCACAACAGCAGCAGCATTCAGCGCTCCGCATGCAAAGGCGACAAAGCAAACGTTTCAATTCCCCTTTAAGAGTCTGCGCACCAGGAGAGGAAATAAACTCCACTGCTCAACAAGAACCGTACAAACTACCCCAGCCGAGGGATCAGCCTGTCCGTGAACGTTGCTAATGTCGGAATAGTGATGTCAGGAGTGCTGCTGGAGGATCACAAACTCACGAGAACCGTCTTTAAACACATCACAGCGATCCCCCTTTCCTCTCTCCCCCCAACCGAAGGGCGCGTCCGCGCTGGTTTTATTCTCCAACAGCTGCAGATTCACTTACCTACAAAAACACCTGGTCGGCAGCCGCTAAAACTCCTCCGTCGCAAGAGAACGGGGCGCATTCACACAGAAGCCAACTCAAACAAGTTACGCAAGACTTGCCCAATCAGCACGATAAGTGTTCGCCGGTGTTTCTCTGCACAGATCTCTCCGTCCTACCAGGAAACCCGCTGATATCTCGTCCTCCACGTCAAAGGGACAAATGTGCACTTGTGAACTTCGTCGATGCTCTGAGTCGCTGAGGGCCGACGTCCAAAGGCTGTAGTGCTGTTGGTGGTGCTGGTGTTGGGGGAGGAGGAATATACACCAACATGACACTGCAACTTTTCACTCCGCAAACATTGTGCGGGGCAATAACTACGCATGTTCAGACCTACACGGCAACTAGTCGGACGCCGCATTCCTCAAAGTGAAACTGAACTTTGACTGGGGCAGGACAGCGGCTTCAGGAATTAGATAATAGTTACGCAGATGAAACACGCTTCAGCGAGAATAACAACAGCATATCTTTTATCCAACAACCCGAAACTCTCTCACACACACACACTCTCTCTCTCTCTCTCTCTCTCTCAGGAGAGTGAGCTGCAGAGGAAATCCACAACATTTCCTGCAGTTCGTTCAGATGGATTAAAATCAGGGCCCATGGTAGAATGGTCAGCTGTTTTCTTTATTCTTTGGCGCTATTAGATGCAGGCTTTGAGTTTCAATAAATCCCTGCGTCGTTATGTTATGCTAAGATATGTCATATCAAAAAAGGATGTCATTTGTTACATCTATACAAAAAAACAGAAAAAAACCTGCATGCTTTTTGAGCTATCGAGCTCCTTTATGTGTCCATTCTCTATAATTCCTCAGGATTACTTTAATCTTAGAAACTTGTTTTGAAGGTTTCCCTCTGTTCAGCCTGTGGACAGTTTTTTGTTTCTATTTTCCCCGTCTAGCTGAGGTGGTTGTGGACTCGTTGACTTTATACTTCCTGATAATTTAACTGTCAGCACAGAGACAGAGGTTATTTAAGCCTTTACTTTAACCATGCTTGGGGTTATTTCTTTTGTCTTTTTCATGCTTGTCTGATTGAAATGAAATGTCCACATGTCACCCCATGTAAGGGTTGACAATAATTTTGTCTGGGCTGTTTTAGACGATCTTTGTGGAAAAGGAGATACTTGATTATGTGTTTTAGCAGGACTATGATCCCAAATATACATCAAAACTGATTTTGGAAAGGATACAGAAGGATAATATTAAGGTTATTGAATGGCCTTCCCAAAGCCCCAGCCTCATTCCTATTCAGAATCAAGAAGAGTGATTAAATATCCAGCCAGAAGTACCAGAAACTTGTTGATAGTTCCCAAATGTTTTTGGTTGAGGTGCAACTTGTTGTGGTATGCACTCAGTCCACCCTGGAAAAAGAACAGTTCAAAGAAATCATTCAAAGCCCAAAGCTGACCTTCATGCCCATGATGAGTGTGTAAACCGCTGTCCACAACTGTATGTGTGACGACAGAGCTGTCCCAAGAAGAAAGGACCATTGTTTCACAGAAGTGTAAGGACAACAATATGTTTGGACACAAGTAAGAAAGAAAAGAATTCTCTAGCAAGTGTGATGACGCCTGTTAAATGACTTTCCAGTTTTTATAATGCTCTCCTTTGTTTTCTGAGTCTTTTGAACACAGAAAGAGGTCAATGTACCTCAGCCTAGTTCAAGAAAAAGAATGTGTGCCATGATAAAAAGAACCAGTCTGCATAGAGAAATAGATAATTGATATTTTAATGTGCTTCAAACAATTAGGCTTACCCTTAGCAAGTCCATGATCGGACTCTTCTAAATAGCACAAAACAATCTCTGGAGTCCTAACAAGGCATTAAAATGATAAATTGTTTGGGTATCTTGTATGGTATCATAGGAGAAAAAAACACAACAGGGGAGATTCTGGAAGTGGCTTATCAGGGTTTTTCAGGTCATTGGACTATCCCTCATGTCATTATATTTTCTAGGAAATTGAGAAACAGGTCATTGAAACATGGAAATGCAAATGAAAGTGCAGGACATGAGGCAAAAACAAGAGTTTGTACAATTCTCAGTACGTTTATTCAGCCTGAACTCTTAGGCACACTTCCAGCTTTGCTGTAACTTCTTTATAGTCTTCAGTTCTCCAGGCTTCTTCGAGAACATTCAAAGCTCTTTGGGTGTTGGCTGCCTTTTGTTCTATTCAGTATCAAGATGATCTCACACTGCTTCAATAATGTTGTCGTCTGGACTCAGGGAAGGCCAATCGGTGACTTTCATTGTGTTTTCTTCTATCTGGGTATACTGTTACTGCATTAGCATATTTGGGATCACTGTCATGCTGAAAAATGAAGCAATTACCAATCAAATGCTTTTCAGATGGTTTTGCATGGTGGATCAAATGCTGATGTTATTTTTCTGGATTCATAATTTCATCAGTTTTGACAAGATCTCCAAGAAATACAGCCCCACTATTTTTACAGATGGCTGCAGCCACTAACTGTTGTACCTCTCTCCTGAACCTCTCTCTAGATATTGACAGCAATACTAACCAAATACTTCAAATTTGGACTCATCACTCCTTAAGACCTGTTGCAAATGATTTTCAGTCCAGTTCTTGTGTAATTCGGCATAGCTCATTAAGAATGGCTTCTTGACAGCCATCCATCCCCTGACACCATTTCTGATTAGGCTTTGGTGAATAGTTCATGGATCAACTAATGGGCCAAATGGATCTTTCATGTCCTATGTGCAGCTGAATAGTGTAGTGGTAAGGCTACACAACTTCGGCGTGGGAGTTGCAAGTTTGATTCCTACCTGGTATCCTGTAAGGGTCCTGGCTAGACCCCCAATGCTAAAACCAAGCCCTGGAATGGCGCGGCTATGTCTGCAGCTTATCTACAGCTCGTACACAAGCATTTCACTGCATGTTGAACTGTGTATGTGACAAGTACAAAAATTTGAATATCTGAGGCCTTTGGTGTTATTTCCCCCTATTTGTTAAGAAATGTCTTTCATCTGTTTTAGGCCTGTCATGTATTTTGTCCTCCATTTCCTCAAATGAATGAAGAACACTGTACACCATGCTGAGATATGCCAAGTTATTGGCTAATAGCTCTTTGGCAATCACCTTATTGATGGAAAAACACTATCATGAAATAGCATACTATCATATCACTTTGGCATTTTTTATAGATTCAGCTAAAGAAACAGGAACAAATTGGGCTTTGTTGTTACAGGCTGCTAGTAACAAAGGACCTAAAGACACACTTTAACGTGGATTCTTTGTTAAGTTGTTTGTTATGTGTAGGCACAACATCCCTTGTTTTTTATGCTTAAATGATTCATAGGTCAATGTTAAGCAACTTTAACAAACTACAACAACAAGCAAAATCTTCTTTAATCTTCTGAAAATGCTCAGGGACAAGGACTAGACTGAAAATGAGTGAAAAGACAGTCAAGGTCCAAAAAACCCCCAAAACTGTGAAAGACTTTCAGAAAACTAGTGCTCAACAACACTTAAAAAACAAAAGTCTAGCACCTTAGAAACAAATTATGAAGAAATGGAGGATGTCTCAAAAATCTTGTACAGTAGTGTAGATGTGACAGCACACTGTTGTTCAGTGTAGAAACACTGATCATCGGTGCACATACATCAAATGGAATGAGTCTGTTTTATCCCATCTCAAAGAATTTTCCTTTTAATATTTGGGGGTGAATGTAGTGAGCATGTGAGGTGTGAGTCAGCTAATGGGCAAGTTTAAAGCTAGAAGTAAAAGAGCCATGTTTGACTTGTTTAACAGTTGATCTGAGTTACTACTTTTATTCAAAAATCAGTCTGATGATTTGTTAAAGCCTCTTTGGTGATGGCATAATACTGACACTTAGCAATATCCTCCAGCTTGTATTGCGTGGGTGATCTGCACAATTTGTCAATACAGCATTGTGCAGAAAAGGTTCTTAATAACCTCCGTATAATCACTTGGTTACTGTCATTTAAAGAATAGTTGGTGTTTTGGAGATACATTGGTACACGGACTTAACAGGATTTAAAGGATAATGTCAGGGTTCACATTTCTAAGTCTCAATAGTCCCAGGTGATCCATTAACTTTGGTTCAGCCAGATTAAGTGACTTTGTTTCCTTGACTATCTCACAGTTAATGTATGTATAAAAGTGTCTTGAAAAATACAAAATTTTAATATAATATACATTGATATCCTGTCAGTGAATATCTAATGCTGCACCAGAGGTGACATGCCACACCCTTGGCAAATGGCCACACTTTCGGTGCTTGACTTAATTCCAAGAACATAAACACAGAGCTCAACACACGCAAAGTGAATGACTTGCAAACAACCAAACGGGAACTCCTGCAAAATAATTAATGAGGTACTAGCGTCTCTTGAGCAGACTTGTTCAGCAACTTCTTATGTTTTGTTGTTTTTGTTTATGTTTAACTAAAGACTAGTATAGAGTTTAGGGAAAATTTTGCATGATGATAGAAATGAAAAGACATGCAGCAAAGGGCCGTGGGTCACATTCGAACCCAGGCCAGTTGGCCGCCAACTCATCACGGCGAGCTAAACCGGCACCCTGTTGCTTTGAAACTTTATACAATAATTCTCAGCCCACTAGCATTTTGACATAATATCGCTCAGCTTTATATTGCCTATGGAGTCAGCTAAGGTGACATTCAGGAAGTCTCCTCGTAACTTTTGGTAACAATACTATCTTTGCACGGCACACCACACCCAACAACACCAAGAGCTCAAATCCAAAATCTACCTGCAAATATTGCCACTATTGGAAATGTTGCATCATATCGTGACAAACGATGTCAGCTGGTTCACTTGAAGGTTCGGTTTCTAGTTAAAGACAACAAATGATTCACAATGCTGTGAAAGAATTTGCCAGTAATTGATGAGCAATGCAGATTTTTAAATTCTGTCTAGCTCAGTTGACTATTTCCTAGTTTATTTTTCTGAGCCATGCTGATTTGTGTTGCAAAGAAACTGGTTTTGACTAGAATTTCTGTATCGTCATCTTAGTTTCAGTATGTTGTTTGACCTGCTAGGTTGGGTAACTAAGCCTAGGCTTAGTCCATTCACAATGCAGTAAAATTATAAAGGTCTTATCTTAATTCAAGCGAACACCACACCACTCTCTTTCGCAGTAAGATGCCTATAAATACATGATAGTGGGTGATTCACCTCTGTTGACTCATTTTGTGACACATAATATGCAATTAAAGTTGGGGTAAGAGCTTGGGCAGGAATGTCTGCATGGGCATGTACAAATATTTGACATTTTTCTCCCTGCTCTATGAGCCTCAGTTATAAGAACAAAGAATACCATAAGTCACGTCTTCTCACAGCAGCATACAGATAAATCCAGAGTTGCTTTTGTATTGAGATCCTTTATAGAAGTAAAATGATCAACACAAGAATGAATACCCAACTGTAGGTGAACATTTTGCACAAGTACCAAAAAAACAAAAGTTTCCAATACGAAAAAGGCACGCCCAACAAAACATTCATCCATCTGAAGATATGGTTCTTAGTCAGTTTGCTTTAGGTCCAGCCATTTCCTATGTCAAATATTAGACTGTTAACATGGAAGATTTTCCACTATGTTCAAAATCTACTTGGATCTTTTTTTTGCCTGGTTGCTACTAGCACGTGCATTTGTTTGCTTTTCTCATTTTTTTTTTCTTGTCTTTTATTTTACCCTGCTACTGCACACACACCCACGCACACATACACGCACACGCAAATAACGTAAGAGCAATGAGTGTGAACCAAAGCAGCGAGGCGAAGCAACGGTAACGCCTGAACAATAAGTTTTACTGTAAGTTAACAGTACATCAGTAACCCAAACATTTACATGTACAACTTTTATTATTTTTTAAATCACAGCCACAGTGACTAAGCACTTTTTTACAGACTCCTGATTGGATACATGCAGCAATAATAAATAAAATTAAAAAATACAAACCAACAAAAGCAAATAACGATGGAGGATAAGACTTTAAGTGCTCTGATATGATTTATCTGGTTAATTGATGTAGATGAAGTCAATACATTACATACTGCCACACTTTTTGGAACATGTTAAGGAAAAAACAATGAGGAAAAGACAACTCCAGTGTTCAGGGAATTTAACTGTACTGACTGTAGGCTTATTAGGTGAAGACAGATGTTGTTGAAAGTTGGTGCTAGACTGAATCAGCTCTTCTTCAGCTATCCATAAACCTCCTGCTGCTTCCCCCACACTGATCCAATCGCTAAGGCTCGCCCGGTGCCTTCAGTGCTAAGGGAAATAAGAAACGAAGCACTTGAAGCACTAGTTGTCACTTAAATGTAAACATACATTATATAATTTGCGCATTTGTCAAAGAGACTGCTACATTTCCATTGCTTCGAGATGTTTCTTAAAAATGATGAGTCACAACATGTCCCTTGCACAACCTTTTGAATTTTTTTGTTGTTTTTTGGGGTGAGTCACCCACTGATGTTTTGATAAACACCGAGGGTTTCCCCTTGATATTTACATTGGTACTTTAATAGATATACACCATGCGATATTAAAGTACCAATAAAAGATAGTATTTGCTTTATTAACACCTGTTGATATTTGGACCTGTTGCCATGGGATCACACTCAAGTCCTATTTACTGCTACAAGGAAGTAAAAAGTACAACAGCATCATGACACAGCACAACACTGACCACATACTGTAACACTTCTGCAAAGATACACTTCTTGTCTTTCCACCTTCACGTCATATTGGAATTTAGCTCCATCTTCTCAGCATTCTTTTAATTTTTATCTTTCTCACATTTTCACATTTTCTTCCTCGCCTCTCCTCAGTAACAGATCCATAATTTATAGCATTTTTGGCACCAGCAGTGTGCAGTTTACATTAAATAACTCTTGGATATCAAACACACGCCATGCTGCTAGGTTGTTGTTGTTGTTGATCTGGTAGGAGAACCTCTGTGATATTGTTCATTAGTGTTACTGTGACAGGGGATGGTTTGAGCTTGACTTCATGCACTGGGAAAGTGCTGCCCTCTTCTGCTTGAACACAGAAGCACAAAACCACACTGTGATGATAAAAAGCAGCATGACATTTTCTCAAACACTCTAGTCAAGTTTAGTTTTGCAGTACTTTCTTCTTCTTCTTCTTCTGGCTGCTGCCTTTAGGGGTCGCCCCAGCAGATCATCTGCCTTCATCTCACCGTATCCTAAACATCTTCTTCTCTCACAAGCTTCTCTTTGATCTTCCTCTTCTTACTTTACGTCATGTTAACATTTTCCAATGCAACATAACACATGGTGTAGTGCTGCTATATATGCTTATATGTACATTACACATCAGAACAGTTCTGAGGGCTTGATTATTTTCAAAGTCATCTTTATTTTCAGTTCTGCAATATGTGCAGGACAAACAGGGTGGAAATGTCATTTCCCCCTGACTCATGGTGAGCAACTTGAAGCACAAGAAGACAGATATATGAAAATAAATAGAAATTATAGAAGATAAATTAAGGCCTAGTTACAATCATTGTTGTTTTTGCATGAAAGTATTTTACATTATTGCAGTTCTTTACGTAAAAACATGAAGTAAAAAAGAATGATTAGAAAGCCTGCATACTTACAGAAGTCTTTATATATATTACAGGGAAAGTGAGTAAACAAATAACTTATGATGGTTTAAAGGTTGAAGGTTTCTTGTTCTACTGTGGCTACACTGAAACATTAACATTCTGCTTTGAATATTATAAAACTAACCAACCCAGTTGTTTAATACTCTCTTATAAAAATGCACTTTAAAGTATTTTTAAAAATCAGTTCTGCTTTATTGCAATCCTGGGTTGTAGTAATTCACATTTCCTCATTTTTCTAAACATTTATTTTCAAAAAACAATAAAATGAAAGAATAAAGAATTTCCCAAGGACTCCCTCATAATCTACCAAAACACCAATTTAGCTGTTCTGGCCTCAGCATCACCTAATGATGCAGTCTAACTCAAATATTTCTCTCTAAGCTTGCCAGCTGGCTAGCTGGATAATAATCCATGTTATGCAGGTTTATTTAACGTTGAGAGAAAGGACGCATGATCAAAGACAGACTGATATGATGGGTAACCATCTATATCAGAGTTTCTATTGGCTCAAAGATATCACAGGAGGACTGTGCTTGTTTTTGCTGGTGTACAGTAAATAGTCCTCATCTGTACAGTGTAACATTTAATGCAGCACTGTTTTATGGGACAGGAATTCTGATATTTTCTATCATTGTCTTCGTCTTCGTGTGATTTTTAGCAAAGTGCAGACGGGCAAAAGTGTACTTCTTGGAGAGCTGTGCTTTCTTCTTGCAGCCATGCCAGGAACATCAGTGTTGTTCAGTGATCTCTTGATGGACTCATGAAAAATAGCCAGTTTTGGAGAAACCTGCAATTCTACCTGCAATTCTACTTTCGAGGGTAACAGCTCTTTTGAACTCCTTTCATTTGTACACAGTCTGAAGTCCAACCTCTTCAGAGATAGTTTTGTAATTTTTTCCAGCCCTGATGAGCATCAACAACTTTTTCTAAAGACGCCATAAATCTCCTTTGTTTGCGCCTCAGTTAACTTCCTCGAACATATGTTGTGAAGCTTTAATAGATCGCTCTTCCTTGACTGTAAAAAAAGATCCACTCACGACTAATTGTCATAAAACTCCTGATACTGATTACACCTTCAAATTAACCACTTATCCCTAAAGTTAACATACTTTTGCCCCTCAGAGAAATGTAGCTTATTAACAGAGCATATTTTTCAATAATTAAATAAACAACTATCAAATCTTCATTTCATTTGTTTAATTGTGTTATCTGGATCCACTTTTAGGACTTGGATAAAGTTTTATTTAGACAGGAATACAGAAAACACAAAGGTTTTTCTGCAATCGTATGCATCCAAATGCTTGGATGAGGAAATAAATATATTTTATGTACCTGAAATGCATTCTGAATCCAGCCGTCAAACTGAAGAAAGAAAATACTACACTCTAATTTGAATTTAAGTAGAGTTTAAACTCTTGTGACCTCTGTGATTATTTGAGACCAAACTGACATTTTTACTAACTACAAAGTAACAAACTACGGGTGATTTCATTTTCAACGAAGACCTCAAAGGTAATGATGTAAATGATAAAACTCGAGGTTAAAAAAAATGAAAGCAAAAAGACATATTGGAGCCAAAAGTCTCGCCTTCGGTTCATTATCAAGTCGGTAATTAGCCATCTGACGCGGAGGAGTACTCAGGCGAGATTGTAATCCTCCTTTTTCAATTTAAAAGCCGCTTATGCTTTGATGCACGATGCCCACCATCAACAACACATTGGCCCCAGATGAGAGGAGGCAGAAGAAGAAGGACAAAGAGGGAGACACAGAGACAGAAAGACAGAGAGAGAGTTGATGTACATCTGTCATGCATTATTGCCGCAAATGCCAGTGCTGCTATCCTGGCTTTAGAAACTATGTGGGGCGTGTGTGTGCGTGTGTGTGTGTGTGGGGGGGGGGGCTGATGGGTCCTCCTTAAATCACAATCTGATTCCTCCTCCTCTGCGTCGCTCCTTTTAAGTGACTGCATCCACACATACATGCACAAACACACACACAAATACTTACATACGCGCAGTCTCAAAAATCAGTGCTTTCTTTTTGCCTTCCTCTGACATGCGCACACAAACGCACATACACATACCGCTCACTATCCCCCTATGAATTCCTCAGGAAGGAGTCAGCCTTCTTCATTCCTCTGGACACAAACTTTTCCTTAACAAGGTACTGATGGTCTTGACCTCCTCTTCAAACAAACCCTTCCCTCCAATCAGCGAGGATTGCGGAGCTGGGGCTCAGCCGGGGCCTGTGGGTATTACAGAGGAAACGTCCTGATTCTCCTTGATTACTCCCACTCCGTCTGTCTGTCTGTGTGTGTGTCTGTCTGTCTGTCTTTGCCCCCTTGACACACACACACACACACACACACACACACACACACACACACACACACACACTCCTGCCCCTGCTCTCTCTTCAAATATGTCTGTCTCAGTGGCTGCTCTTTTTTCTGTTGTCTTTAACCCAATCTCGAACTTTTCTTTGCTGTCTCCGTCTGCTCACTGTGTTTTCCTTCTCTTCTCTTCTGCTTCTATTCCTTTGATTAGTCCCTGGTTTGCTTTTCAGAGCCTTTCCAGTTTCCTGGTAATGAATTGTTTACTCTGTGTTTTCTTTTCTTTCGTTTTTTTTTTTTTTTTCAGCAGAGTACAACAAAGTCAACAAATCCTTTAGTTAAGACTTTAATGGGTCTGTTTAGATTAGTGCATGACTTGTAAGATTTCTAAAGGCAACTTAACGCTCATTGAAGGATATAATTATCTGGAGCCACTGACTATTGTTTTGAACTTCTTACAGTATTTGACTGTTAATGACTGCCAAGCAAGATGTAAATCTGTCAATTTCCACAGGATTTTGTTTATATCCTAAAATCTTTAACTTTTATTCTATTTCCACTTAAAAAAAACCCCCAATTAATGTTGTATTTATGTAATGTATTTTTCAGTTTTAATAATGTATATCTGTTTTTATTTACTACTTCATGTTTTTGTCATGATTGTTACATTAAATATTTTTTTCCCTTTTATTTTTAATTTAAAATGCTTAAATGAAGGAAAAGCCTTTTGGTATAGTTTTAACACTTGTTCCAGGAACCTAAGACACTTTGTTCCATCCTGGCTTCAAAAGCTGGGAAAAAAAAAGTCTGGCAGCATTGTTAAAAAAAAAAAAAAAAAAGAGGCTGCAAAGTGTAAAGTTTTTTTCCTTTGGTTCTGTTTTTAGTTTACACAGATAAAGGATTGCATCTATTAGCTCAAGTTAAAAAGTTCAATCACAATTATGTAATCTAATGTTTTAAATATTTTTACACCACTATTTCTATCGACTCATGTGCTACATATTTACATAAATACATGTATATACATGTTTAAATGTCCCCACCCTCTTTTATCCACATTAAACTATGAAAAGAAGAAAATATTACTTGTAATTCCAGTTCCTAATTAATCCAAGCAGTGCAATGCATGCTATCTAGTGACTTAAGTAGTTTTTTTTCTTTAACTTCTTGGAGCTTAGCAGCTTTTGGTGGATTTGGAGTGCCATTGATTGCAATGGCACTCCTGAGCTGTGGAAATAACAGCGGCTTTAGTTGGCAAGTTTTTTTATAAATTTGATATGATGGATAATCCCATCATTTTTTCACTCAGCGTAGGAAAGAAAAGGCAACAAACGGCGCGTGTGTATTCAGCTCTGCAGAGCTACTGCTTTCCTCTGCTGCTCTGCGTAAACATTGTTGCTCCGTATTTTGTCAAATGACGATGATATCTGCTTATATCCTTCTTTATTTATCTTTCATTTCTCATCTCTCTGATGAAAGATGTCTCAGAGAGGTTAAAGAGGGCTGGAATAAATCATTTTAGACGTTTTGCTTACTTTTTTTTTTTTTGAAGAATTTGGTATTCCAACAGTCCTGATTGGGGAAATGTCCTGATTCTCCTTGATTACTCCCACTCCGTCTGTGTGTCTGTTTGTCTGTGTGTCTTTGCCCCCTTGACAATCAGTTTGACTGTCTTTATAAAAAGATAAAGCTGAGTTACAATTGTATGTTTTCTTTTTAGAAATGTTTCACTGAACTAATTAGATGACTTTGCACAACATGCATATCTTGATCTGCTTGAAAGCCCATTTAAAATGCTTCCATGTCTCACTTGTAACTCTAATTAAGGCGGAATGATTTTCAACCTAGTGATGTTACAAAAGCTTCAATGTACTCAGAATTAAGGTAAGCACTTTGCAGATAAATGTGAAACCAGTCTTCTTGTACAGGGCAGGACAATAAGAAATGCCACGACACTGACAGACATTTGCCATTTGTTTACACCGAGCCTGCACTCTCATCTTGTGGTCCTTATATGACTGGTGTTACTACAGAGGAGGCTTCCCCGTCATGTTCACCATTGACTTTGCTGCTTTCGCGATCTTTCCGATTCTCCGTGTCTTACTTCACGTAACTATCAGCGCTGACTTTCTCAACACTTCCGTTCTGTGCCCGTGGGGTTTTGGATTAAGGACAGCTGGGCTGTAAGAGGTTTTATTTGCATGGCACTGTGACTGTTTATGCCACACTGCGATGGCAGTGTTTGCCTTTGTATGCATGTGTTTTCCGACATGTAACAGAGAAGGAAGAGGGAGCTCGTGGATGTTGAGTGTGAGAGAGGCGTGCATGTGTGCGTGCCAATAAAAATGGGAGACAATAGCAGCATAAAACCCACAAGCCAAGACACTGACACATCAATTTCACTCACAGGGCCAAGATGGTGACAAAGGTCTGCCATGAATTAACTGTTCTAACACTGCGAATAGGCGAATGAGCGAAATGTTCGGAAAAGTGACACAAACAGTCACGTCAGTGTCACAGTTCTTTTCACGCTTCCTGGAAAATAACTATAGAGCACGAGCGGGAACTGTCCCACAAACAAGAGCCCTCTCTGAGGGAGGATAATGGCGGACCCTGTAGGCCAGGACCTAAAGGTCATCGTGGCTGTTAGGCTGGCACTGTGGGCGCACTCCTGCTGACTCAACCAGGAAAGGACAAGCAAGACTAACTCATGTTAGTCAAATATTAGTCACAGCGCCCATTTAAACCATGAACATGAAAATGTTCCTGTTCTCCAGACAAACTCTGGGCCCCACATGTCTCACTGTTCTCAATCGCAGTGTGACCCATGTCACTGCATTTCCTCTAGCGTCTGTTGAAGCAGCCAATGAGTTGCCGGATTCCTGTGTCAGAGGACTCCCACTCAGATCCTGATGAATTTAAACTGAGCTGATACCACACCTCCGCTGGAGGGCAACTTTTCCTCTGTGGAATTGGAGTTTCTTCTCTGGAAACAAAAGTCACCCTTGTCTTCTTCTTCTGAGGAATTTTATCTTCAGTATAAATTAGATGCTGATTGGCCAAAATAAGCAGGCACTGGTTTTTCATGTGTGCACAGTCGTGCATGAACATATTTCTGAAACGTTTCCAGTTAATATCAGCCTTGAGATCTTCATTGTCTGCTCCTATTTTCAAAATTATGCACATTATGTTACTGGCATCCACAGGACTGCACTTTGTTTATTTTATCCATTCTTCCATAAAGACAAAAAGTAGAATTTCTATTGCTTGGATTAGTCTGCAGCTTTTTGCTGGTATATTCAGTTATATATATTCATATATTTTACATTGCTTGCATGTCTTCTGAAAGCTGAAGTTACATGAACGGTGATGTATGACAACATGATGTTTATGACCACTGCCTTTTCCCTGAATCACTCATGAGTTTCCTTGAGGCGTTTCCTTGCCTAGCTGACCTTTATACTGGAGATATTTGGACTTGTCAAAGAACAACTTCAAATGAATAATGGTCCAATTCCATTTAGCTGCTTCATTTTCAGAAACGTTGTGTGTGAAATTTCAACTTGTTAAAGTAAAAGCACAGGTGCAAATGTATTTTAGGGAGCCACTGATTCGGTGGGACATTTAGGGGGAACGGCGAGACTGTTAACGTTAACGACCCAGACTATGACAAGACAAAATGACTGCCGAGAAAAAGGCCTGTTATTTTTGTGGTCAGGAGACTGGTTAATCTTCCCAGCATCTATGAGTCTGTTGGCTCTTGTGTTTACATATTTGATGATGATAATCTAGACTGAAAGGTCACACTGAATAAAGATGAAATAAATCAGCAGTGAGTGAAGCAGTCTGTGGGTGTTTGGCAGCTCTGTGTTTTGACTATTGCTTATTCAGTGTCTAGCCATAGTGGCTGGCAGTTTCACTACAATAGAGCTGGAACTGTTAATGTTAAGGAACGAGTTTTTCATATTTCCGTCACGTGCATTCCCGTTGAATAAACCCTGGTGGCCAACATAAAAGAGTCTCTAAAGCTAATTTCCCTTTTAATGCTAAACAATTTAATTTTTGATGCCAGTGTGCCCAAAAAGTGGAACAGCTGTAGGCTAGATGTTTGCTCCAAGACCGATCAATGCAGATTAAAAAATAACAATAAAATGAAAATATTCCCTATCCACAGGCTGAACAAAGATACACGTTTCAATGGTAACATCCCTGCAACAAACCAAACAAAAGAAAACAAAAATTGCACATTAAAAGATCTTAGGAATTTATTTAAAAGGATTAAGGGATACAGTTATCATTACGTCATAATATAACACTGTTAAATATCTGAGCAGAACTCGGCAAGAATTAATGAGGAAATGTCATAATTCACTTGGGAGTCTGTTAGGAAGAAAAAGAATCTCCTCATTGACACAAGGATTAAAATGGAGAGACAAGATTTAGCTTTGGCAACCTTTCCTGTAGCACTCACTAACTCAATAGCCTCATATGGTGAAAAATTGTAAAGCACAGACCCGAGGCATGGAAAGTAACAGAGACAGAGTGATTCAGTGAAAGTGAATGGCTCTAACCATCACTCAAGGGGGGAGAGCCTTAGAGAGAGAGAAAGAAAAAAAGCAGGGAAAGGACGGAAAGAGGGGGAAATGACTGGCGACTGTGTGGGAAGAGAGACAGAGAGCAAGAGAGAGCGAGAGAGAGGGGAGGGGCTTAAAAAGTATGAACTTGTGTATGATTTAGCTGCAGGAAGCATTAAGAAGGGAGAAGACTGCAAACAGGACGTGGTAATGCCCACGCTTTTTTTTTTGGCTTTAATGAGGACAAGTTACTCCAAGACTTATCAGAGGGTGATTTTTTTGCCTCCACACTTGGTCACACTTTTTCTAGTGCGCTTCTTCAGTCCCGAGAGTTAATAAAATCCGGTCCTGGAACCCGTGGTGTTTTTCCTCTTTCTGCTGTGCGTAATTTGTATCCAGGATCGATCGGGAAAAAAAGGCGACAGAGCAACAACACGAGGACGAGAAGTCAAGACATAAAGAAAAGTAATTGGTGGAAAATGAAAGGCGTCTTGGATTTCTGCTTGATTTTCCTCACGCTGCACATTCCCGGCGTGGTGTCCTTGTCCACACGTAAGTTGCACACAGATGTCCATCGATGCGCAAAGTTACGATAGTGCTGGGGAAGGCTTTGGGGGGTTTGGCTATATATGTTTGTTATGTTTTATTTTATTTTATTCTAATTTTTAATTTTATTTTTTAATTTAATATTCATGTAGTTTTCGGAAGAAATCAATGCAAACCAAGTGTCACCCTAATATCCCAATGTAAACACCAGCACCATGTGACAGTGTAAGTCCTGCTCCGGTATGTTTGATTCTGGCGATAAATATGTTGTAAAAATAGACTTTTGCTGCTACTACAGTAAAACGTTTTAGAAATGTATTAGGCAAGTTAATATTGGATTATTACGCTGTAGTAATACGATTTTGAAGGGGGAAATGCAGTTTTTTTTTTGCACAACAGTGTTTTAGTGATACCACGTGGGACACAATTACTTAAGAAGAAATATTAGTCATTGGAAAAAACACACAGAAGGATAAATCTAATAAATATTATGCTCATATCAAGTAGAGTAAAAATAGTTGACCACAAATAGTTTCCATACAAGAAATATTGTATGAACCCCATATAAGAACATGCAGGAATTGCAGGGGTCTTTTTTTTTTTTTAATAATACTGTTTTACAATGTGTTTCCAATCTAAAATAACACCAATTCCACGGATTCTTTCCTAAGTTGCCTTACATAACAGCAGGTCACTTCCTTGGGACACATACTGGATCCACTTTGCTGGCTTTCTGGATACATTTAAAAAAACGAAAAAAGAAAACGGCCACTTTGTCCACTTGACAGCTCATGTTATAGATGGGCTCCTGCTGTAGTAAACTGGTCGTTTCCCTGCAGAGAGAACTCATCTCCCATGAGGCTGATTTTCAACAAGTCAGGCCATAACTCGTTAAACACATGGAGAGCATGGGGGCTTTACGAACCGCATCAACACAATGACATCATCTGCTGGGGTTGTGGAGAATGTTAACCACCAGCTTAATGCACAATAATCTAAATAAATCAAAGTTATGTCCATTTCACTCTTTAAGTGGTTGGATTAGTTTTTATGGCGAGCTTGCTGGCAAACAGCAGCTCCACTGTGAGGATCTCCTGCTATTCATCCTGTTTCAAAGGCACTAATAAAAGAAACTACAGTTTTAAGGGCTTAAAGGAGACAATGGGCCCTGATCATAAGCCACCCTGCTGTTTATTATACGACATAATCGGTCATTACCATGTTATTCATTGTAATAATGGACTTTGCTTCCCTTTCACTGACTATGCTGCGGTTTACGAATGCCACCATAGTAAAACAGTTTAAATGTGGATTTTTTTTGCACTAACATATAATTAGTTTTCATTGCAGCTCATAAACTTTTACATTTTTAGTTTTCTGTGAACAAACAATGAGACGTTTATGTAGGATATTATCATATTTTTTTAAAACTTTTTTTTAAAAACAAAACAGACTTTTAATCAGAAACAAACTTATTCTATCCTATATTTTCCTTTTGTGCGCCCTATTTAAACTAAGATAAGCTAATTTAATCTCTCTCGATAAGACCATCAGTTAAATAACTCAAATGTAAACCTGTAAAAAAACAAAAAAACTCAAGAGAAACAAATAACATCCGTTGCTGTTTCCTCGGTCTCTTTACCAACGACGTTGCATGGCTCATTGTCACTAAATGTTGCGTGACTTCTTTCACTTGGCTTGTCCAAGCGGCCCCTCAAAAAGTTCCACATGTACTTCTATTAAGCAGACAGAGAAAAGTATTGGCTGCCTTTCAAGCGTTGCATGAATGAGTGAGAGGAGCTTTTTAATACAAAGAGGAGGTGGCATGTACCTTTGAAGACTGACAGCCTCAATACCGCTTAAGTCCACTGGAGACCTTTCACTCTCAAACAAAAGTTCAAAACTTTTCCTCGGCTGAACTCGCCCCGTAACTTCATCCATCTCCATCGCAGGCTTAAGCTCGTCTCCTGCCCCAATGAGAGCTGTGTTTCGAGTTGCCTCAACCTCTCCAAACAAATAATATTTTACAAACCATTTCCTCCAGTGAGTGTGTCCAAGAGGCAATAAACAGCAGTAATTTCGTCTAGAACCGCCGTGTTTGAAGGAGTGTTAAAGGGGCTTCGCACCCTGCTCAGGGGCAATGTCCTCAGTGCCTGGAATACATAAACACTGATTGTTATTCAGATGGATCGCAGTTCACTGTATCCGGTGACAAAGACAACCCAGCCTCTGTGCAAGTGTTTGTTTGTGTTCATTTGTGTGTGCATAAATGTGTGCAAGTGTTGTGTCAGAGCTCAAGATGGGGTTACCATATTAATATTGGAGCGGAGTTACAGTTGATTTCGCTTGTTCAAAGGCGACTCCTCCATAAAAGACCCACAACATTGTCTGTAAGCGCAAGGTGGCTGGCAGCTGAATAGATGTGGCCCCGGGCACAGATTTACAGAGGTCTAACAAAGTATTGATGCTCTCAGTCAGTGTTCCTCGCTCATTCCTTCATAAAAGGTTTTCCACAGTTCCGCGCTTTTCAATACGTTGGACTTAGCGTCATTTTTTTCAACTCTCGTCTCCTCTTGTCTCCTCTCTTCTCTTCCATATCCCCATCTTTTTTTGTTCCTTTATCATTTTGTTCACGTGTAGTGAGATCAAAGCTCCACTGTTTGACTTTCAGTTGTCAGATAAGATAAAGAGATAAACAGCTAAACTCTTTCTCTGACCATTTAGCAGCTTCTTTGCTAAAACAACTAAAAATACAAAAACGCAACGAAACTGAACTGCGTCAGTGTTAGCTAATGCAAGTGAGAGAGGGAGGGTTAAGAGATCTAACGAAACTGCATTAGCGCATGTCTGTGCTCTTTCTGTCAGATGTTTTATCGCAAAATAGCGCAAACTCTGCATTGCCCAAATAATTTTACATAGAAGCATTTGCACTACATACTACAGCATGAAGCTCAGCATGCACAAGCATGCACATTTGCTTGATTGTGAGAGATAATCCAATTCAGACATTTCATCCCTTATTAGTTGCAGATTTTTGTCACAGAATCATGAAGCAGATGGTTTAGACAGGACACTGGAAAAAAGAAAAACTTTGGAGGGTTTTTTCTCAGTAAGATTTTAATTATTGCTACTCTAACGTTCTGTTAGGGGTCTAAATGAGGGCAAAACAAAAGTAATCAGTGTCATGCTATGTTGGCTGTGCTTTTTCTATATTAAAACTTATATTTCAGCAGAAGTGGGTCTCGCAACCTTCAACAATTATGGTAAATGGTAAATGGCCTGCATTTGTATAGCGCTTTTCTAGTCCCTAAGGACCCCAAAGCGCTTCACACTACATTCAGTCATTCACCCATTCGCACACACATTCACACACTGGTGATGGCAAGCTACATTGTAGCCACAGCTGCCCTGGGGCGCACTGACAGAGGCGAGGCTATTATATAAAACGAACAGTCCTAAACAGGTACCAAAGCTATAATCTACAACAGGACGAGGTTCCTTAACGGGCAACAAATATGGCACAAATAAGCAGTTATCTTTTGCTCACTGGTAAATTGTTACATAACAGGCTGGCAAACCTGTGAATCCCAAACATTAACTACATTTCTTCACAAATAGCACTAACTAATCAGTGCAATGCCAGTTGTCCCATTAATGCTTTAACATTTGGATTATTTTCATTTGGTGGATTTACAGAAAAACAAGAAAAACTGACTCAGAGTTCATTTTCTTCTGAATTTTCTTCAACAAATTTCAAGTAATGTACAAAAAAAGCCATTTTTTCTCAGTGCGGGAATTTGAAATGTGGCTTCACTGAGGATGGTGTGCAGAAATCAGCCACCACAAGCAGAGGACAAAATCAGATTGGAGCAGGGAGTTGAGCTAGCCAACCATGCAGCAGACAGTGAGCAAACCCACTGTCGCGGTACAGCAAGGGGGCAGCAAACCACCTTCATGACAGTGATGTTTCAAATGTGATGCGCTGGGCAGGGCAGCACTGTTGGAACACAAACTAAGGATTGAGGCTGTGGAATGAGGCTTTGCCCATCGTTTTCTGCTTACACGTAAAATAAGAACAAAAGAATTAATACCTAATTGCCAAAACACAGGGTGATAGTGACATACCAAAAAGAGCTGATCTGACTTTTAGAGGAAAATAGGGCATCACACAACTTACAGCAGCTAAAATGCTGGGCAGCCTGTGTTTACGTCATGGAATATAAGGAAGGCTTAAATTTGACAACTCAGTAGATTTCCACTGCAAACCAGGCACAGCAAACCTTTACAGGTGAATCAGACATAGGACTGGGCTGACTGTGATGTGGTGCCCTGTAGAGTTTACATGCAGTGCTACGTAAGGCGACAACGTGAGTTGGAGGTAGAAGATGTGTGGATGAGGGCTTCATACTGTGGGAAAGCCTTTTGATAATTCCAGCACAAGTACAACTTCATGAGGCCATTTCAGGGGTTTCAAGAATGAAGACATTGGCCCGCAGCTACATGTGGTGGCCAAACATGAATGCATATGCTGAGACAGGCATGCAAAATCAACCAAGCTACAACCATGGGAGTGTCTAACTCCACCATTGATGAGATTCCATATGGATTTGTGTGTGCCTCAGTGGTCTCACTGTTCACAATAAGTTGATTCATGCTCAGCCATTGCATTCCATAAATACTGAAACTTATCTTTGCTACTCTTGAACTCCTGTGCTCATGAGCTCAGGGAGCACAGAGTGTAAAACCCTGCACAGGCATGGCATCAAGCATATATTGATGGTGGCACTGTGTAGCATTCTGTTAGGGGTTTCAGTGAGGGGGGAAAAGGCTTGTAGGGTGTACAGTGTGGCTTTGTAGTAAGAGGCTCAGGAAGCTGTTGGAGTGGAGCTGTGAAATAAAATTGCCAGGGATTCTGCTAACATGCCTGGCAGCCCCTCATATCCACATTGCAGCAGGACCAGTTTAGCTGTCGATGGAGTCTGACGAGTCAGAACCCATCTGTGGGTGAGGGACTTTATGCTGGAAACAGATTCCGAGTAAAAGAACCAGAGCAGTGTCTCAAGATGATAAAAACACGTTGACTAATATGTTAGGACATGTCCATGTTATGACCAGAAACAGCATGCCTTCAGCTTACAAGATAAGCACTGCCCTGCTAACAAAGCTCCACTAGAGCCAAGAAACACTAAACCTGAGAGCACGGTGCAGGACTGAGTGGTTCTGGAAAGCAGGGAACAGGAATTTGAAATAGAGCAACATTATCACCAGAGCATTATCAGAAAGTTGAGGGGCCGAGAGCGAAGTCACTAGGCTCCAAAAATGAAAGGGAAGTAGGGCACAATTCTGAAACTGTTAATAAAGGTTCCAGCAGATAATTGGATATTTTGTCTTCAGCTACACTTTAGTACATCTGAAGTGCCCCTTGAACACAGGCAGTAACTTTTTCAAATATTAGCCTAAACTTTAAAACCATTCGAAAGACATACTCCCTCTAATATCCATGTCCTCCCACCCTCCTCCAGATGTAGCAATCATCTACCCTCAGGACCCTGTACTTCGCATTGGGTCTAACCTGACAGCCAGCTGCTGGGTCCACCCCGAACTTGGCGTCCACGCCAGCTCGCTTTTCTGGACACTGAATGGTCAACAGCTGCCCAGCTCCTTCTACAGAGTGCTTAGCGCGACTAACCTCAGTGTGACGCTGGCAGGACTCAATGCCTCCAAGCAAACATCTGGTGACAACCTTGTCTGTCACAATCACAAGGGACACATACTGGCTGGCTCCTGTCTCTATGTTGGCAGTAAGTTGAAGTATAAAATGTATAACTTTAAAATAATCTTATTCCTCTGACGATTCTCTGCATCTGCTTCTCTGCTTCACTACGAGGAAATGTTACATAAATGTATAAGTGCAGGCGAGGACTTAGAGGAGCAATACACCAAAGAGATGAATGGAATGAAAAGGAAATGGGAGTAAAAGGAAACAGCAACCAGGTAGTGGGCAGATTTTTAAGTGTCCCTGCACATTTGTAGCTGTATTTTATGTTTAGTGTTCCTGCCTTCAGGCCCAGCGAGAGGCCTCTATTGCCCGACGCTTTAACCACCTGTGTGGTCCATTACTCGCACTATCACTCATAAAGTATGGGCCTGACATTTTACACACGCACAAACACACATGTCTGTACTTCTACAGTTTTGAGACGTACTGTTTTTCTTTTTTTTATTGGTACAGTAAACTTCATAGAACTTACTGATTTGGGGCTTATGACAACTCTAATATGGCGTATTCCTGTTTGCTCTGAAACAGTATGAGACTATGAAAAATGTGCTTATTTTTGTAGCCAGAATACAAGTAGACATATAAGGACTTGAATAGTGACAGTTAAATAGCAATAATCTCACTAACAGGGTGGCAAGACTTAGTAATGCCATCCATGTTATTATGGCAGGGAACTGGCAGGTGTGGGTCCTGGAAAAAAACATTGGCCACTTTGCTAGGTATACCCATTTATCTAATCAGCCAATCATATGGCAGCAACTCATTAGGCATGCAGACATGGTCAGCACAACTTGCTGAGAAGAAGGTGATTTTAAATGTGACGTGGCTGTTGGTTGCAGAGCATTTTAAAATTACTAATCTACTGGGACACAAGCTTCTCTAGGTTTACAGAGAATGGTCTGAAAAAGAGAAATGAATGGCATTTCTCTGGGTGAAAAAGCCTTGTTGATGTCAAATGTCAGAGGAGAATGGCCAGACTGTAACAATGTAACTCAAATAACAACTTATTGCAGCGAGGTATGAAAAAGAGCATCTTGGATCGCACAGCATGTTCAACATTAAAGCAGATGGGCTACAGCGGCAAAAGACCGCACCAGGCGCCACTTTTGTCAGCTAAGAACAGAAAACTGAACCAACAATTCACACGGCTCACTAAAATTGGACATAAACAACTGGAAAAATGTTGTCTGGTCTGATGAGTTTCTGCTGCAAGATTCACATGGTAGGTTCAGAACATCAAAGCATGGATCCGTCCTGCTTTGTATCAGTGGTTCAGTCTGCTGGCAGTGGTGGTGTAATTGTGTGGGGGATATTTTCTTAGAATACTCCGGATCCCAAAGCACCAAACGAGGATCGTTTAAACATCACAGCCCCCGCCGAGTGTAGTTGCTGACCACCGTCCTCTGATGATGGATGTTCTCAGCAGGATAACATACCATGTCACAAAGCTCAAATAATCTCTCTAAATAATGTACTTCAATGACCTCCACAGTCACTAAATCTAAACCCAATAGATCACTTCTGGGATGTAAAGAAACAGGAGATTCACATCGGGGATGTGCAGCAACTGGGTGAAGCTCTCGTGTCCACAGGGGCTAAAACTGGGGAATGTTTCCAGCACTTTGTTGAATCTGTGCCATGAAGCATTACGACAGTTCTGAAGGTAAAAGGGGGCCTAGCCAGTACTAGCAAAGTGTACCTAATAAAGTGTCCAGTGAGTATAGCCTGTGTACTTTATGTTTGGATTTAGAAACATAGTGAGAGATAAGTGAAGAAACCAAATTATATAAATCACTTAACTTGGTGTTGATAATAATGTTCTACATCATTTAAGTCTTTAAAATGCGATCTGTGTTCATTACCTTTTGTATTCTTTGGTCTTTTTTCATTACAGTAAGTTTAAAGAGCTTTTACTACTATTATTAACCGTGATGAGAATGCTTACTAGAACTGCAAGAACACAAAACCATAAACACGCTCTCTCTAACACACACACAGAAAGATGCAATCAACAAGATCTTCATCTCTGTGTGACACTAGACCTGAGCACCTTGTGTTCTGAGAGATGAACATGCACATACACACACCAGTAACAAAAACCCCAAAACAACAGCTATTTCAGAGGAATATCACTTTGTACCCTCACTCATCATTTCTCCTTTGCCATGTTTTTTCTCCTCTCTTTTCTCTTCACAAATTTCCCCCACCCTCTGTCTTCGTCCTACTCTCTGTCCATCTTCACCCCATTGTCTCCCAGTGCCTCCAGTGAAGCCAATCAATCTGACCTGTTGGTCCAGGAACACCAAAGACCTGACTTGTAGCTGGGCCCCGGGGGGAAAAGGAGAGACTAATATCAGCACGCAGTACAAGCTCAAGTATAAACTCAGGTATGCACACACGCACTGCAGCTTAACTTTTACAAGTGACTCAATTCACAGTTTTTTAAATGATCTAAATCAATTACACTACTATCTACACATTACCTACACACACACAGCTTTGCACGAGAATGCAAACATCTGAATCATTCGGACTGCAAATTAAGCACACTTTATCCTGCCAGCTCCCTAATACACAGTTTGTGTAGTATCCAAATGAACCCATGTGAGAACAGTTAGCTGGTGGCTATCATGTGTCACTCTAGAAAGCCGACACCCATTTTCCTAAACCAAAGGGAGTAGTTCCATTAGTAAGAACACATCTGTGACAGATAATCTCTGCTTGTGTGCTATATGTGAGAATGTTCAGCTTTGGACAAGCAGATAGTTACTGTTCATTACATCACTGTTCTAAACGTTGCAGTTACTAATCAGACAGTTTTGTCTTGACTTGACCAACATATTTACTTTGGTTTGCACGATTCGTGGATAGAAAAAATCAATGATCTAAGGGGCAATGATCAACTAAGGGACAAGAAAGAGCAAAACTACTTCATGGAAAAACAGGAATCCACCACTGCAAACCCACCATCAAACCTCTAAGCCTCAGAGCAACAACAGCAACACCCCAAACCAGAGTTATGCTCACAGAGTGTGAATGAGACAACCTGAACAAGACAGCCAAAGCTTCACTTTTCACACAAAGCAAAAGCAGAAAAGGAATAACTTTCACAGCAATAGATTCTTCCAACATTGTCCGAGAAACCTAAACCATTTTTAAAAAAAGTCTTTCAGTAGTTGTACAGTTGGTCTTATAGTGGACCTATCAACGCCATGCTGGGAAAAAAAGAAAGCCTTTCACCCAGAAAGTTGATTCTTTTCATCTGGATGCAGCATTTTCACTCATCCAAGTGATTTCTTTAGTCTTAGAGACTGAAGAATTCACTTGGATGAGTGATGAAAGCTTTATCCCACTAAAAACATTGCATCCAGATGAACACAATCAACTCTCTGGGATTTCCTTAACTGGATTGTTAAGCAAGCATCGAGACCTTTCATGCTTACTTACTACTATTGTGCTATGACTGTCCAGTTGGCACAGAGGGCTTTTGGCCAGTTAGTAACATTTCTCAGTAGCCTAACTTAATGGATGAAGTGAAAAACAAAATAAAACATGAAAATGCAGCCAAGGTTTTAAACGAGTAAGCCCACCGCAAATGTTTTCAGTTAAAATCAGTATATTTCATAAGATTTTTTTGGGTTTTTTTTACAATACTGACATTCCTTAGAAAATCCCATGAAAGAAGTCTAAGTAGAGGTGGAAACAAATCCAAATACCACTGGATTTATTTTCAAGAACAATAACACACATGATACCCAGAGTGAACGCTGTTCAATAGTAGTAGTGTCATGAGACGTTGGTTCAGTGTGGAAGCAAAACATTTAAAAATGATTTTCATATGGGGTATAAGCGCTATAAAATATATAGATTTTAAATAAAAATAATAAGAAGAATCAACCGTTTTAAAACACCAAAAGGAAAATAAGTCTATATGCTGCACCTACAGATAGTTTGTATTCAATTTCAATTGGTATAAAGATTTGAGAGAAATGCTAGAGCTGGATAAATTAGCAACTTGTACCATGTCATGGAATAAATTGTGTTTTAGAAGGATCATTATTGAATGCTGTGTGGAGTTCAGTATTTTTTGTTTTTCTTTCAGATGGTATGGGACAGAGAAAGAGTGTGCAGATTACACTCATACACAGCCGTACTCCTGCAGCATCACCCAGGACCTGCACCTCTTCACACCTTACGAGATCTGGGTGGAGGCCTCAAACCAGCTAGGCTGGGCTACCTCTGATGTCATCACCCTTGACATCCTAGACGTGGGTGAGTGTGAGAAGAAGTTCGCTTTGACCCTTGTGCTTCATCTGCTGCTCTGAGAGCCTTGATCTCAGTGTCGATGAGGCCTCTGGCTGTAATCTAGGATGATTTGCAGCAACCTTTCAGGCTTGTTAGCCTTCAGAAGGAAAAAATGTCTACCTGATCTTTCATCCAATCTGCCGGAGGTTCAACCACTGAGTGAATTTCCTTGTGCTAATTCACTATTTGAACATTCACAGCAAAACCAAGATTAAACATGAGAAAATAACTGATTCAAAACATTAAAGATGAAACACTGTAATTTTTACAAATAGAACAAGACCAACAGCAAACTTTGAGAAAACACTGTACCTGACGCAGGACGCCATGATGTTTTCTAACAAAATTAGCCAATTCTAGTACCGCCAATTTGTCCAGTCCAGGCTAGTTTAAAGTCACACTCCCACAGTTATGGAAATACAGCCTTTATCTTTCTTACTGAGAGTGACAAGAAACTATCTAGACCACCTTCTTTGCTGTGCAGCTAGCTTCCCTTGTCATTAAGAATGCTAAATCTAAAACATACCTTCAAGTGCCACTAAAATGCATCGCATTTGTTTAAAACATAGTGTAACGACACCAATTTGTGGTTTTACAGGAGGTTATTTGCCAAAACTTTTCTTAGCCAGCAGCAGTTACTTCAAGTCTGCACAAAGCCAGGATACCTAATGAATTTGTCTGTTTCTAGTCTTATCTTAAACTAAGCTGAAAGTCTCAGTTGTTTCATACTGATTTGAGGAATATGAGAGTGCTTTCTAATCCAACAGGAAGGTAAAAAAGATGTAAAAAAATAAAATGCTGTATTTTTCGTAAAGAGCGATTTTCACTCTAATTTGTTACCATTATGTCAAATTTCTTTGCCACATTTTATTAAGGCATTTCTTAAAGTGTAAATATCATATACAGTATTCTATACTCGGTTCAACTCTATACAATATACACACTACATAGTATAGATTAGAAGATACTATCAGATGGTTTTGGAGGGGTGGGGGGATTTTTAAATAACGTTAAAGCTCCTCAGTGAGACTAAGCCGCTGATTCTTTGCCAGGTTCATCATCTCAAGACTCCTTTTCGATTTATCTTGTGGCCCCCAAGTCAATACCTGTGATTGAAACAACTTTTATTTCCACCGACAGGTCATTGGCTTGACTTCTGTGAATTCTGCCTTTTAAAGAAAGTTGTTCACAAGCACTGATCCGGCTTCTCGCTGATAGAAACTGAGAGGCAATTCCTTTTAAAGCTTTGTTATGCCTAGCTTAGTGCGGTTTAAGCCAACGGAGCATACATCATTATCCTCAACACTCACTCACACATACAGACACACATGCACACATTCAGTCACATGCATGCTGACACCTGGATAGGCAAAGTTGTGTGATGACTGGAAACGCCCTCCCTTTTGATGAGCTTGTTTTCTTTTTACTCATGCTCACTGGACACACACACATACACAAATGTGAAAAAACACACATGCACACCACCTTATAACCCCCTTTTATCTAGTCTAGGAATGTTCCTGGCTGATCCTTGGGACTAATCCTGTTTCTGAGGCGGCCGTAGACGCCCGAGGCTTGAAAAGTTTGGGCTTTGAGGCTTTATGACATGGGCCGGAAATAATACAACCTGATTAGCTAAGAACTCTTCACCTGGTTTACTCCTGACATGTTCCTGACAATATACTGGAAGAAGCCCATATGGAGTTTCGAAGGTGAACACGTCATTGGCAAGGAAACAAGTGTCCATCAAGTTGTAATCCCTTTCTTCTTCCTAATGTATGCATGCACGCACCTGTTTACACACCCTGAGGGCTGGGCAGGTCCTGGTAACAGTATAGAGACAGAGGCAGAGAGAGTGGGAGGTTTCTGCACTGGCCTCCCTTTTTTATTCAAGTAGTTACCACAACAGCAGCAGCGTGTCATGAAACACAGCAACCAACCACACCTGCATCGGGGTGCCGTGACTCACTGGAGTATATGGTCATGTCTGATCAGCTATGAAGGCGAGGCGGAAACACCTACAGTTTCCCTTGCATTTCTTACTCACAGGGAATCCTCTGAACAGAGAGGCTAGAGGAAACTTGCATCGCTGACTCTGAAATGATGACGTGTTGAGGAAAGGCATATGTTAACGATGATTCATCCGTAATCTGTCACGTCTCATTGACTTTTACTGCCAAATGCATATAATGCTCAGGGTGACACATTTGCTGTTGACTGAGAACAATACCATTATATATATATATATATATATATATATATATATATATATATATATATATATATATATATATATATATATATATATATATATATATATATATATATATGTATATATATATATATAGATAAGCATTTTCTTCTAACAATTTGACACTTTTCTATCATTCTGTTATTGCCCCAGTGTGTTTTATCTGTTAATACTGGAACATTTGTCTTTCTTTTTTAAATAGATGTTAAAAAGAGTTTTTCAATTAACAATAGTTTACTGTCATAACTTTAAATTATGCTCAATTCTAGCATCTTGAACAAAGATGCTGTATTATATATATTCACATATTCAATATATATTCTGTTATTTTAAAGCCTCGAGTCCTGCGAGCCCTGTTTTTTGCCACATGCCTAACAATCACAGTGTGAGGAAACAGGAACACTCTTTTCTAGAAGTTTAACACGGGACAAAGAAATTGTCTCTGTTGATTTTTAAGTTGTTACCTTTATTGAGTAAATCAAAAGGAAATGACTTAGTGGATAGAAGAACACGATTCAAAAGAAAGAAAATGATCTCCTTGGTCCTTATTATTATGTAACTGGAAAAAAGAAATCTCACATTTCAAGAAAATGACACAAAAACCCATGTCGAATGTTGGTTTTGCATTGTGAAAGAGATACATTTGTTATCAACCGTGGCATAAAATCAATTATTTCAGTTAAAACACTGCAACAAATTGGTGTAAAATTACAGCAATGTACCGTTTTTTGGTGAATGCGGACGAATACTGTAACTTCTGATGCCTTTGAGGAAAAGAAGTTAAGAGCAAGCTACTGCACATAATGAAATATTTTTCTTTGGCAAGCGCAAGAACTTATGGGAATATAAATGTTTACATTCAAATCATTATTTTACACATGTTCTCGTGTTTATTTCCGTTGTGCTGCAATTAGTCTGACTGCTGTGGATGTTCTGTGTGGTTTCATGGTTTGGTCAAGACCCCTATAGTTGCATATAGCCTGCGTGCATCTTCAGTGTCTTGAATACGCCTATAAACCGTTCTTATAGTTGTGGACATATGAGCCAGAAGAAAAATGATATATGGAAAAAAGCACTGGGCCATCTTTGCATGCAGGTATTTTCAGTCCCTTTGCCAAAGGTGGATAAAATCAAGTGCCCAGGACTTGTGTCCGTAGCACATGCAGTTACATTTACAGTGTAATGATAGCCAGAAAGCAGTGAAGCTTATATGAAATACAGGTTTAAAAATATTATATACAGTAAGAAACTGTTGTTGCAGAGTACAGAAGGTAGACTTTAACAGTAAAGTTTCCTGTACAAAAGGAAGTATTTTTTACAGTGTACTTTAACAAAACCTATGTTTCCATCTGCAGATGTCATTGGCTATAATTGCATTGAGCCCTATGTGTGTCCAATAAAGTATTAGTAATCTTATTTTACTCTTAGGTTTACTGTATAATCTCTCTCAAGAAAAAAGCCTCTTGTGTCAACTCCCATTTTTTCCTGCACTGAATCTTTCCCATCTTCTTCTTCTTCCCTCTGATCAGCTTGTTTATTTACTAGCTATTCAATGATGGCATTCTGAAAAAAAGGAGCTGAAGTAGATACTGAAATGATCTCAAAAGCCCCAAAACGAGAAAAGTTAATATAATGCTCAGTCACCACATGTTTGTTTGCTGAAAAGATAATTGTTGTCAGATGAACATGCCTCTTCCAGCTCACACAAGTCAACTCTGCAAAACTAAAAGGCGCCTAGAGACCTCAAACCTCCGGCAACACTGAGCAATCTTTCAATGTGTTGTTACACATAAAGACATCACTCCTACTGCTTAAAATTGAAATTGAATGGATTGCTTGGTCGTGTAAACATAAGGAAGTAGAGAAAAGGCCCTAAGCAAAGAGTTTTGTTGTTGTAATACGCTTTGTTTTACTAGAAAAAATGCTTGTGACATTAATGTTTTAATTCAGATTAGTGGTTCAAATCAACCTCTAGTCAGCCACAGCATCTGTTAGAGCTATTTGATAAAATTCAAGGCAGTATTTGCCTCTCTCGCAGAGCAGACTATTTCCTATCTTGATTTCTTTATAACACATACATTAGTAATACAGGCAACAGCTTACAGCAGGGAATCAAATGTATGAGTCGGGTAATCTCTCATGAACAGCTATTAACTGTTGGTTAAGACATAAAAAGATGGAACCATTACATCCACGCGTTCTGTTTCTGTCTTCCTGCACTTTCTGTATGTTTGCCACTATCAAAGTAACGGATAAACATCATGTGGCATGCCACTGATCAGACGTTTTGTGTGCAGATGTTGAAGCAGTTTCCACCTGCACTACAGGACCTAAATATATTCACTATGTTTTTCATTATCAGTTCTGCATTTGATGCTTAATGTCCTGATGCCATTCCTCCTTCTCCAGTGACCACAGACCCTCCATCGGGTGTGACCGTCAGTCGCGTCGGGCAGTTGGAGGACCAGCTGAGCGTTCGCTGGGAGGCCCCGCCTGCTCTCAAAGACTTCCTGTTTCAGGCCAAATACCAAATCCGCTACAGGCTGGAGGACAGCCAAGACTGGAAGGTAGAGGACAAGAATCCATAGCTATAAGGATGCAAATCTGTTCTCTTTGTCTCTTTCTGTATAACAGCAGCACTGTCCCAGCTGTTTCTCATCCTTGTGCTGTAATCACCTCTGATGTAGCCTGATTGAGGCCTCCTCTGCCAGATGAGTTAATAGTTGGGCTGGTCAAAAATTTTCATTAGTCATAAATCTAGAAGCTACAGCCCAAAGCCACTGTATGTGTAACTCCGCACGAGCCTTTAATGAATGAAAAACACAGTGTAAAACCTTAAGACGCGCAGATGGTGCTTCCCAGAAATCATTTTCCTCTGGGTAAGAGTGAAGATTCTCCTGTAATTAAGGGGGAATTACACCGATGTAATATAAGCAAGTCTTGACTCGCAAAGTGGAAAAAGAAAAGGCGGGGAGTGGAGCAAGGCGGAGGAGGGATGATATGATTTTGAAGGAGGAGAGCTGGAGACTCGACACAGAGTGGTTTTAAAGGGTCGATGGTGAAAACAAAGCACCATTTCCCTCTGAACCAGCCCTAATCATGAGGTCATGCTGAGGAATGGAGGGATACATCTCAGCTGTTAATGTCTTCAATATGTCTGTAAGACGCTCAGCTGTAACTTCTGCCTGTTTGGCTCCCCCACATCACATCATTAGACTTTTGATGCCAGTAATTTCCATGTTCTGTTTTTTGTTTGAGTCCTTTTTAACAAGTGTTTATAGACTGATGCCAGAGAGAAAGTGAGGATTATTAGACAAGATTATTAATTGCAGCATGTGTGCCTTTCTTCTTCTCTATTTGCCTGTCTTCAGTTTTGCTGTTTGCATGAGTACCTGTAAGCGCTGCTGTGTGTGTGTCCCAGCATATCCAGCTCTGTAATAAATAATAGAGAACAGATTTTACCCAGCAGGCACGGTTACATTAAAATAGTTTCATAAACATGCTGATCAGCAGCCACCAAACAATGTGAGGTTCATGCATGTTTGGGTCTGTACATGGTTTGCGGTTGTGTTTTCTGCATCTTGATTTGGTCCTGTGTTTTAGTTTTTGCCCATTGGTATTTAATACTGTGGTCAGACCTCCAGCGCTCAGCGCTTTTGTGTTTGTGTCTTTGATTTGTCATGTAGGTGATGGAGGATGTTGGGAATCAGACCTCTTGTAGACTGGCTGGACTGAGACCTGGAACGGTATATTTCGTCCAGGTACGTTGGATATGTCTCGATGTGTAATGATTAAGTACTTCAGAGTAGCTTTCAGCCTTTCTAATGATGTATTTTCTCCAGGTTCGATGTAATCCCGTGGGCATTTACGGTTCTCGCAAGGCTGGCATCTGGAGTGAGTGGAGCCACCCGACTGCTGCTTCCACACCCCACAGTGGTGAGCACACACTCGTACACAGTCAGAAGGGCACTCAGAAGTCATTTTTTGTCCATTATTGAGGTTTTTAAGAGCATTTTAAGGCATCATAGGGTGCATATCCCACAGATCGCTCCTGCTGTTGAAAACTGGCAGCCTCAATGTCTCAGTGGTACTGTTTTATACACTTCTTGGTCAGTCTTCCAGGTTGTTTTTTATAGCACTGGCAGTTTTACTTATGTTAGACAAATCCAGTCAAAGACAATAAAAAATAATAACCTAACCATCAATGTAACATAATGCAATCTTTGCCCAACCTGACATTACAAAATCAAACCAGACTTTGATAATGTTTTACTTGCAATAGGTTGTAAAATAAACAATTTCAGAACCAACAAAAAATTCAAAAAACATTACTCATGTTCACAAAGTAGTGAGCACTTGTGGTTGTTTCTTCCCCAGACATAACTGCTGTGCAAAATGTTATCATAACTGATCGGAATAAAGACCACAACTATGAAAACAAAACCCAGTTCATAAAACCTTGATTTTTTTTTTCCATTTTCTGGAAGGGTTTCTGCAAGGGCAAGCTGAAAAAGCACAAATCAGGGAGGGGGGTTTAATCCTGTCTCCCCTTCTCTCCTCAAAGTCTTTTCAGTCACTCATCTGTCTTTTTTTAAAAGTCTTTGACAGTGAAAAATTGCATTTGCTTGAGTACTGCTCTGCAGATTCTTAACATACTGGAGCATTACTTGCTTATTTCCCTTTGCCATTATAACTACTTTAAACTTTCAGCCCCAAATTTGAGCCAGGTGAAAATTCTGCCTTGGTGTTTTGCATGGCATAAGCCCAGAATATACAGTTAGTCACTAACTGTTAGTGTATAACCTCAAAATTCAAACTGTGCAAACCATTTACCATTTACCATACCAGCACCACAGCTACAATAACAGAATCAGCAGCAGCTCCTTACTTTGCTGCACGCACAGTATGACCTTTCCATGTTTGATGTTTTCTGCATGTGTTTTGATCATTTGAGGTTCAGTTAAGCCCTTTTAAATAAGTCATCTTCTTGAGAAGTTGAATCACTGCTGCTTTTTTGATTTATCCAGGTGCATCCAGTTGAATTCAAATTGATATAAGGAGATGTTAAATAAACTGTATGGCTGATTTCTGACGTCTAGACGGGATAAAGCCAGTATAAAAGTAAAAATTTGGTGAATGAGTCTCATCAGCATCATCGGCTTGAATTCAAATTGTTATCTGCTGCCCTTCATGTAACTTAACACTGACCCTGCGTTACTGTAACTTCATAGCATGAAAACTAACCAGTTTAGCCTCTATTAAACTGTACTGAATTTCTTAACGTAATATTTTTAATGCAAATGTTGAATAACACAAAATCCTGCTTCATTTTGTTTAGAAATAGATTTCACATCATGAAAAAAGAATGAATTAGGACATTAAAAGTATAATACTTGCTGAAAAGTCCTTATCTTCCTCTCCTTGGGAAATACATTAAGCGTCCAAGACACCATGCATGAGATGCTGCACAGAAACACCTGCGCTGACTGAAAAGTTACATCTTTATGCTAGCTCCCCTTCTGCAGTGCTAGCTAGATGCTAAAGTACCGCAGACGCAACATTGACACCTCAGGTGAACATAACACAGGAATTAAAAACTGATTTGAGGGTGAAGTGGGGTGTGGGATCTCGTGTCCACGCTGGCAGCTGAAAGCAATGCCAGACTGCAACACAGACATTTAACTCCCTCGGCATTATGTATCAGCCTAATCTTCAGATTTGATTACTCATTTATTAAAAGTGCCAGAATGCTGTTCCAGATCAATCCCACCCACTTTAATCCCTTACTTTAGGGCAAGCCAACCCTGTGACTGAGGAACTGCTATCCAATGAGTGTAAAGTGTCTCTTGACATCCAAGGGGTTTTTATCCAATGTGCAATGTCCTGATAAGAGTTTATAGTATAGACTCTATACTAAAGTTTTGTCAGATGGTAAATGGACTGGTACTTAATATAGGGCTTTTCGACTCAATTTGAATACTCAAAGCACTTTCTTATTACAAGCTTCATTCACACACACACTCCTTTTCTATGCCTAATACCTTTTTACTGGTTTCTCCTCCCTGCAGAGAGAATGATGTCAGGCTCCTGCGACTCAAAATCCAGCGGAGACTCCAACTCCACCTTGCGCAGGGAGCTGAAGCAGTTCTTCGGCTGGGTGCGGAAACACGCCTACGGTTGTAGCAGCATGTCCATGAAGTTGTATGATCAATGGAGAGTGCTGATGCAGAAATCCCACAAAGTTCGCAACCAGGTAGGTAAGCATCATCATTCCAATCAAATCACAAACATGCACGCGTACACATGCTGCTAACACAAATACATGGAAATCTAAAACTGTTTTATAAACGCTGATTTTTTTTGCAGGTTCTCCAAGGGGATAAATCATAGCACACGCTGTCTTTACGAGCAGAAAACAAATCAAGAAAAGAACTGAGTGAATGTGATTCGTTATTATGTGTGTATATGAGATAAAGAGAGTGTATTCATATATCAGAATTATAAAGACAGTTTGCTCCGGACATTTTTTGTACGGCTACCAGCTGTGGCCACAAGAGGACATCCGAAGAAAAAGTGGGATATTCTTCCTTTATGTAACTTTTTGAGTCAACGCAAGGAAGGTGAACTCATCACAGACATGCTGGTATCACAAGAGGCACCATTTGGACTACCTTCTTCTTTCAAAAATGACACATTTGCATGAATAACCTGGATTATAGTAAAGACTTTTGTATTTGTGTGCAAAAAGGCAAACAGATCAGTTACATTTTGGACTTCTTTTTTTCCCCTGTGGATCCAAAGCACCATCTAGTGGCGGTTCAGCTTCAATGGATACTCCCACCTCAGCCTTCACCGTGGCCCCCATGTAAAAGGCAAAAGTAAATTATCATACAGTATTTCTAATTTCTTCTTTGTTATATAGCTGGATACTATACCAAACTGGTTCACTCAGGATTCTTCTGTTTCTGAGTGTCAGTAAGTGACTGATGACGTGATGGTGTTTGTGTACGGAAGCATTTCTCTGCCTTTTATTTTTGTACTAAATTGTACCAGCATATTTAAAGTATAAAGCTATGTTTTAATTCTTAAATTATGTTTAGTTAGTAAAGACTGTACAATGACTGAAGTTGTTATCACTCTGATGCTGTTCTATAAAATGATGTCAGAAACCCAGGGTTTGGAAAATAGTTGTCTGAGTCGCCAAGCACTGAAAAACACAACTCTGCACCTTATCAGATGACCAAAATGCAAATGGAAATTTAAGTGGATAAAAAACAAAACAAAGCAATAGACATCATATGGATTCTTAATAACATATCATGTTGACTCCACAGTGCATAAGAGGTGAAAATGGAGCTGACCCAAAGTACTTTAAAGCGGAGGCAGATGGACTGACGGGAATACAGAATATTAGCCAAGAGCGGCTCAGTGTCATCTTTGCCTTGTGCGAAGGTCCTAGTTTCTAATCCACTAGCTAGCTCGGGCCCTTGTCTGTTTTTGCATGCTCTCCTAGTGCCTGTATGGCTGCTCTCCAGTTTAGTCTCAGCTTTCTCCCAGAGTCCAAAAGACATACATTTTAGAAGTGGTGAGTCTAAATTTATGCACTGCAGTGCATAAATGTGGGACTTTCTCTATGTGCTCTTTTACAAACCTGCAACCTATTCAGAGTGTACCCTGCCTCCTGCCCTGCTGGTATAGGCTCCAGCCCCCACAGGCCTAGATAGAAAATGGATGGGTGGATTGTATTAGGAAAGTTATACAAAGAAAATCACAATTAAAAAAAATATATAAAAAATATATAATCTGGTGCAAGTAAGAACAAAACCAGACTGAAAAAAAACCATTAAAGGTGTTCAATTAATTAAAAATAAATTAAAAGTGGGCATACTGGTCCCTTGTTTATCGCGGGAATTATACGTTCCAAAAATAACCCGCGATAGGTGAAATCCGCGAAGTAGCCAACTTTATTATTATTATTTTTTTTTTACAATTATTATAGATGTTTTAAGGCTGTAAAACCCCTCACTACACACTTTATACACTTTTCTCAGACAGGCACGAACATTTTTACACTTTTCTCTCTTATTTAAACTCTCAATGATAAAACATTCGTAGAAAAATAAGTCCAGTATTATAGAATGAAACCAAAAGCGCCCGCGGTTGCCTTTGACGGTGCAAAACGTTTCGTCAAAATTGTTGTGTTTGTTGGGGAGAAAACTTGCAAACATACAGTACAGCACTTCAGAGTCACACAGCTAGCATAGAAGATTTATGTTAACTTGACAAGCTGAACGCATTCTGTACTGTACAGGAGACACAGCACGAGACTGACTGACAATGATCTACAGCCAATCAGGACGCAGAACTCAATGCGCTGTAAGAAAAAAAAAAAAAGCACGCAAAATCGCACCAAAAAAATCCGCGAAAGGTAAACCGCGTTATAGCGAGGGACCACTGTACATGTATAAAAAGATTACAAATAAAGGTTTTTCACATATTAAACATGTGCATCAACCACGCTGGGCTGTAAACGCCAAGTGTTCAAGAATGATGATGAAGTATGTCGAGCAGCACAAAAGAAAGACACCTTAAATGAGTCAGAATGACTAGGTGTACAAAATAAAAATGTTCACAAGCAGAAACAGGTGTGGCGTACATGGAGCATGGCAGTCAATGATTGAGAGTAAAAACAAAAAGTGCTACGCATGTAGTGGACCTGTCTCTTACTACATCTTATTGTTTTTCCTTTGATTCTTGGCTGTATAATCTACAAATAGCACATGTGAAAGAGTGCAGAGCAAGCAATAACAAGCTTATGTCTCCATCGAATCAATGAATCCATGTTAGAGCTCGACAGCGAGTAACATCTTTGATCCCTGCTTGTTACATGGTGTCAGTGTTTATCTGGGAAACTTGAGACGCTGGTTGTGTTTTCTGTCATGCTGTGAATTCATCTTCGTCTGACAAGCAGTATCTTGTTACTGTGCCTGTGAGCAGTCAGTCAGCAGTGCTTAATATTTAACTATGGAGTTCTTCTTGGTCATGGCTCTGCTCTCAAGCCTTTAGTTACCTCTGCATCCAGTGTCCAGGGTCCTGAATGTCAGCAATGGGGAGCTCTATATGTGTATGCCAGATGCTAAATCCTACTCCGAACTTCTGCCGCAGCTGACTCTTTTCAGATGGTGTCTAGGTGCTAATTCAGTAGCCACAGTGGCCCGCAGTGATATGGGAATTGTGGCTGTAAATCCATTGTTCTCATGTGCACTGACACAACCTTTTATAAGTTCAATATAAATATTAACATACTGATGTGCTGTGGTTCTCCTTGCACAGTACTGAGGACCAAATACTGGACACAAGGCAAGACTTTTTGGGATCCAAATCATCAGGCAAATTCAAAGGGCATGAGCAAGCGAGCACAACAGACAGGACACATGTAGGCACAATCTGCCATGATGGAGGGGCTGACAAACACCAAGGAAGGGAACAAAAGCAAGAAAATAAAATCAGGACGCATGAGAATGTGATTTATCAAAGTAAGACAGGAACCAGATTAAGAGATAAGCTGAAACAAGAAGCCACTCATGCAGTGACACTTTAAGTCTTAATGCCATTGTTTTTGTTTGTGCTTTTTGGGCAAAAAATCCTGTGATCGACTGACAGCCTGTTCAGGGCACTGTAACAGCTGGGATGGGCTCCATTATTCATGGATGAATAGATGAAATAACAAAAAGACAGGTAAACACAGAAGGACAATGGCACTAATGTACAAGACATATGGACACAAGCCAGGGAAACTTTAGGGAAATCAGAAAAAAAGAATATTAGAAACACCCGAATTAATCACAAAATCAAAACAGGAACCGAAAACTCAACAAATGCAACACTAGAACCTGGGACGATGACAGAAATCTTATGTCTTGGAAGAAATACTGTAATTTATTTAAATAAAACTAAAACTCTTAGTTTAAAGTGCATAAATAATCGGGGAAAATGGACTTTAAGGACAAAAACAGCAGCAGAAAACGGGAATCAGAAAAGGTCCTCTAACCTTTTGCTGATAAAAATTCCTAATTCGTTGTGAAATTTATTGTACTAATAAAAATTACATCAAGAAATCTGAATGATCTGAATCTGAACAATGTTTTTGGTCAGTCCCACATTTTTTTGCTGTTAAATATATACGTAAATACTGCAGAGGGCCTGTAAGGCTTTTCAAATAAAATTGTGTCCACCCGTCAATAAGAAGAACCCCCTGTTTAAAAGTGCAGACATAAAATTTGCAAGCATTTGTACTCACATGAATATCCTTACAAGTTCAATAAAGAACTTAGTGTTTAATGTTCAGATATCAATATGCTGCAGAGGAATGTTCAAGGTCCTTCGCTTTAATAGCATGTCCACTGAGACGCTGTCACTTGAGCATACATACATGAGTGAAGACAAATACTGCAGTACAGTAACCAAATACTTTGGAATAGTGTTACAAATTAACTACATTACACGTTACCAACATGATCATTATACATCACTCCAAGATCGTGTTTCAGCAGAGCACTTCACATTTAGATTTACATGCTAAACAATTATTTGAGCTCTTTAAGTGTCTATTTGGTAGAAACTATTTGTCCTGAGGAACCTTGGAGAAAAAAAGGTTGACAACAAGTTTGTGCAGATCAGGGCCTCAGTCAAGATAGGATTTCTTTACCTCATGATAATGAATAATTCAGCCTGCGAGACTTACCTGGACAGAGCCACACAAGAAAAGGAGTAAGAAAAGGATGTGTCTGAAGTAACAGTGGACTCAAAAAAGAAAAGCCGAGGAGAGGGAAGAAAGTGGTCGGTAGACTATGGAGGAGGCGGAGAAGAAACGGCCGATTATCTCTGCTCGAGAAAGAGGTCAGTTTGAGAAATGTGTATGCCTGCATGTGTGGTTATGTATGTGTGTGTGTGTGTGTGTGTGTTTGCATCCACATGGACTGTATTATAGCTGAACTGTTTTTGCTATGAAATCTTGCACAGCATTATACAGTCGTTGCTCCACACTTGTTTGAGATTTCTACTTTGTTTAGAATCCATTCCCCAAAAAGCAGAGGAAGTAGGTTAAAATGCATAACCATAGAAAATAAGTCAAAGAGCTCCATATGGAAATCATCAGAGACGATGCAGCCGGAGCCAAAGAGCGGTGGGTGTGCTATACTGCTGCTTGGAGTGCAATCTGTTGCATCATTTTCACCACCATCCTCCTCCTCCTCCACCTACTCATTGTCAGGCCCAGGCCCTGGACGCTACAGCCTGCCCCCTACAGTTGGATACATCAACCATGATTTCACCAAGCCCAGAAGTGCAGCATATACCTTCCACAGTCGTATGAGCAGTGCCAGTAAGTTGTCAATTATTTATGTATGTTCTGGTAAACTTGCCCTCAGTGGACCAATCGTTGACTAAGGAGTGCTACAAAGAAGTACTTAATGCTAAGCTGGAGCAGTTAAAGTAAAGGAATAGCACTTTGATGGTTTTTGGCCTTGTTTGCAGTGGTCTCTGTGGATTCCAGCCCAGGACCGAGGTACCACGTTGGATCAAAGGTCACGCGGTTTGGCAGCATGGAAACGCCATCTTACTCTATTTTGGGCAGAGGAGGGCGCACAGGAAGTAAAGGTAAAAAAGAAGGAAAAACCATTCAACCTGTGTGATTGATGTCAGATATTTGGACAAGCATTAGTCATCCATCCATTTATCAGTCCATCCACACATTCATCCATCTTCCCCCTAAAATAAAGGAATAATTTCAAACTAGTTTCCTTTTATGTTAGGTGACCTATTCCAGACTCCCGGGCCCGGAGCCTACAGTCCAGAGAAGGCTCCGCCCCTCAATGGCCACCGCAGACCTCCATCACACATCATTGGAGCTCGAACCAGATACCGCTCTGTGGATGCTGTACCCTCACCTAACAGGTAAAGGCGAGGAGGAGAGGTAGATTAGAGGTCAATGAAAGTGCTGTGACATCACCCTTTGGCTTGTGGATCCCTTTGCTTAAGCCTTCTAGTATCCATAAACGCTGTTCAAGTTAGCGTTTAGTGTTAATCTAGGCTTTAATTCATCTAAAATTGTGCCCAGATTTCTTGAGCATTCTTGAGTATTAAAACCTGCAGCCACTGTTACTAGGCTCTAAATATATTTATTTCTGCTCTAAAGTTCGACAGTACAAGACGGAAGATTGCCTCTAATACGGAGTAAGGGTTAAGTGGCTATTTGAGGAACCTCAACTTTTTAAGCACTTCTGCTTTGAATATCATTCCCAGCCTCAGAGGTTGTTGCTTAATAGCGTCTGATTGAGCTCCTTTGTTTCCTAAATTTAGAGGGGGTAGCCTGCTATATCCACCTCAGCCATTTCCTACTAAGTCCACAGTCTTTGATAAATATGGTTTCCTTTGTTTTTTAGGAAAGAAGAATGGGCTTGGGAGTAGGTGCCCAAGACAGCATGAGGAATTTAGAAATCAAACAGAGAATAACACCAGATTTACCATCTTACATCGCACTCAGTGCTCCTGTTAACCTTTATATTGTTTTCGTCAATCTTCCAGTTACAGTCTTCCTAATCTTCTGGGACATCATATTCCTCACAAACCCTCCAGTGCCAGCTACAGTTTCTCAGCCCGGAGGAAGGTCGGCGCTCCCTCTGAAGATCTCGCCACAACTCCCGGACCAGGAAAATACAACAGCACCAACCCGGACATTTACCGTCATCGCCATCCGTCCTTCACCATGCAGGGGAGGACTAAAAGGCCCAATTATTCCTCTGCTATTCCTGGCCCTGGCGCCTACAGCCCGGAGAGATTTCATTTGCACCTTCCAAGACCACCATCCTTCACTCTGGGCATCAGACACTCTGAGTTTGTCACCCCACTTGTGGTAAATGTGACTGACTGACAATGAGAATTTGCTTCAGACACCTTATTTTTATTCTTTTTGACTTGACAAACCAACACTGTTACAAAATAACAATAATAAAAAAAATACTGACTTAAACTGGAAATGTAAACTGTGTGCATGATATCCATTTACAATACTCTTTAATAAATAAAACAAAATATAAATAGTTTGTGTTTGCATTTTTCGTGCAGTTAAAATACCAGAAAATGAAATTGTTTACTTCAGTGCAAGCTTAACAGGAAATGGGTAAACAAAAAAAGGAAGTCAATGGAACTTCCTACAGTCTTTTTCTTGGTATTGTGATCTTCACGGGCATACTCCAGTCACTGCATTTGCCCAGACCAAGCAGCTCCCTAGCACACACTTGGAACAGGTATGGCCTCCCTGGGGTCAGGGCCTTCAGTTCAACTGTGGTGTTCTCATAAGGACCCAGCTGGAGGAGAAAATATAGGATACATGTGTAAAAAAACACATAGTTAACATCAGGAGGCTACAAGTCAGCCCAGTGGGAAAAGATACTGGTTACTTTAAGTCACATATTAAAATAGAAGTAAAGGACTTATAAATAGTTGATGAATCATAAACCGTTTCATGAAAGTGGATGGAAGAGTTTAGTAATAATGCAAATGTGTTTGCCATCATTAGTCATACTTTCAAATCAGTTACAGCATGTGCTGATGCACATTTTTTTTAAATTTCAGTAAATCATGACCAACATCTTAAAAACAGTTTATGAGAAAATATTTTCACACAATTTTGAACACTTGAAGTCAAGTTAATGAGTGTTGTAATATTTAAAAGGAAACAGAAAAGCTACTGATGATTAAATGATTAAATGAAAAACTGGATCCTGTAGACGATGGGAACTTTTTTTAGGAAAACAACAAGTACAAAAAAAAGCAATTCGAGGTTGCTTCAAAAAAGCTTGGGTAATTTTGAACTTGCACATGTGATATCCGTGTAAGCGTTAAGTGTGATGTGCTGCTTACAAAACTTGTGGTTGCAACACTTTTATGCAAATATGGTGTGATGAAAATCATACTTACATTAACAGACCTTCGGATCCCCTTGTTTTCCCACTGGTAGATAATCTGGTATTTTAGGGGGAATATTGCCAAGTTGGTCCAAGTAGGTGGAGGAGACCACTCAACCAACAACTTTCTGTTGTTAGTAGGGGAAACCCGGACATCAACGGGAGGATCTGGTTTCACTGAACACATAGAACAGATTTTTTTTTAATTGTTTTTTTGTTTGTTTGTTTAGATAAAAACGGGAATTGGGTTATGAAGCTAAGTGAAGTTTGACCACATTCTGTGTAATTTCATTTCTCACCTATATCCTCCAGCATGAAGCTTGTTAGATGGGAGCTGCTTCTCCCAGAATGAACTGCTGTGATGTTGATGATGTAGTCAGTAAGAAGCTTCAGGTTGGGCAGCTGGCAGATCCAGAACTGAAAAAAAAAGAAAAAAAAAAACAGAAAAAGAGAGAGACGATGAAAGAAAACTTTGGGGAATTCACAAAATGACGAGCACTCGAGATGATCAGAATTAGTAATCAACCACAGATCACAAATTACTGAGACCCTGGTTTCCTCAGACTCACAAGATAAACTTGAAATGATTCCAAAAAAGAAAAGAAAAGAAAAGAAATGGGATTTTCCAAAACTCAGCCTGTCCCGTCAGGTTTGTGGATCATTCCAGTACAGTATGTGTGTGTGTACATATATATATGTGTACACACACACACATATATATATAGTACAACTTATCTAAATAAGTTAAATTTTGTTGCATGAATTCTGGAAACCACCTCTTCTCCTTTCTCTTGGCTGTTCGCAAACCTAAGGGTTAACGTCACCCCATGACTGAAAATTCCCTCCACACTATGCATGATGCATGATTTCAGTCTCAGGATCCAGGGATTTTTGCTCATAACAGACAAGAATATATCCAAAAATTCCTAGATGCACAGCCAATATCAGATGATCTCTTAAGGTTATAAACTGGTACCTTTTCAGAGGATGAAGAGCCGGGTGGAAGGAGATGGCATTCCTTGGTGCTTGCCTGATTATGTCTCTCACTGGTAAACACAAACATTTACACATAAACACATTTAAGAAAAAAAAAAGGCTATTTAATGACACTTGTTAAGTAGAGTGTCTTCTACTAAAAAGGGGTCAGTGGTTTGGGTCAGCACCCACTAAAACTATTCACAGACTTACCTGTATGTAGCAATGTAATGCGTGGTAGGGAAGTGGGGTGGTTTAGGCCAGGTGCACAGCGTCGCATTCGGATAGCTCGAACACCAGCAGTGCACCTTGGGAGCGGAGAGGGGATCTGGCAGGGAAAAACTGGATTTAGTCACTGAGTGCAAAACATAAACACTGACAGAAATACAGAATAAAGAAAAATACAAAATTTAATATCTGTATCGGTATCACTTTGAGAATAATATTATAACATAACATGAAAGAAAGAAAGAATAAGTGGAAGTGGGAAACATGTAGTCAAGCACAGACTAGCACTCACTCTGTGATGTTCCAGCTCCTCTCAGCAGGTCCAGTGCTTGACTTTCAACAATGCTAATTAGTAGAATCACAGTGACATAGCCACCACCAAACACTGCAGCCCTCATTGCTTCAAAGGAGGGATTATTCGCCAAGAGCAGTTTTTCAAAGTAGTTTTAGAAATGTTACAGTCAACTCCCAACCCCGGGCCCAAGTTAAATACTACTCTCTTCTGTTATTCCCTTGTCCTTTGCCCTTTTCCTTGCAGATCTACACCTGTCTTTGTGTCAAAGTACAGCAATAACAAGTTGCTTCACAGTCTCGCCTCCCCTGTGTATTTGAGCGCCTCGCAGCTGATCGCGGTATAAAAGCCAAAGAGGTCATTGCGAAAGAGGAAGAGAAGTCACAGCACAGGAAATTCCTTATAAGAACTGAACAGTTATGAATTACTGCATGCTGATTAAGGTTTCCTTACGTCATGAAAGAGAATTTTTTTTGAAGTGGTTACTTCTTTAATGGTGCATTTATGGCACAAACGAAAATACTGGTCTCCAGGAGACTCACACAGATTTACAAATATGCAAAGAAACTTATCAGTAAAGACAAAATCAGCAAAGCCAAGAAAGTCCCTACTTCATATCAACTGTCAGTGCTCTCTGGTACTCTCCTCAGCTCATGGTGTCTTGACTGCCATCTAGTGCACAAATTAGGAATCAGCAGGTACAGGTTTAAATCATTCTGTATATACAGTCTTTGGTTATCACTCAGGCAATAAAGTCATACTTCAGCAGAGGTATAACCCCCCTCTAGTGTCCAGTTTTATGTCAACTGCGCATTCACAGTCCAAGCTCTCAGACATTTTCTCGATTGACTCTGTGAGGCCACGATAGCTTCTTGGGGCTCCATCCAGAGAGGGAGGCACTGTGGACGTTCCAACCCATTGTGTGAGTCCCGGCTTTGTGTATGTTAAGACTGTGAAGCCCCTCGCTGGAGGTCCGCAGCGAGGTGAAGGCCTTGCTGATCCAGCTGTTCTTTGCTTCCTGCAGATCACTGGTCAAGATTCCCTTCTGGTGCTCCAGCTCCTGCATGAGGATACACAGATGTATGACTGCAAATACTGCATTGTGCAATTAATTTTACTATGTTTTTACTAAATATGCACTTATGTTTTTTTTATTTACATTATCAAAATACTTTTAATAGTTTTAAATAACAATGCCAATTCATATGATTATTGGCAAATTAACACTCAAGTTTTTAATCTATTATGGGTCAGAGTTATACCTGAATTTAACTGTAATGATTAGTTTTAAATAATTCACTAACTGGACACCATTATGAATTACTTCAACCCTGTAAATCCTGAACCATGAAACAATTGTCAGAAAATTAAATTTTTTTGGAACTGCAGTGTTTACCGAACCTTCTGACCAAAGTTTGTACATGCGAGTTTGAATTTGCATCATATTTGCTACATTAAGCATTTTTTTTGCACAATTTAGTTACATTTTTCAGGAAAAAAAGTTGCACAGATGATTTAGAAATCTCAAAAGCTCACAAAAACACACGTATTAAATATGGTAGAATTATGATAATGTATTGTGGAAGTAATGCAATTTATTTATATGCCTATTTTAAGCATGCCAGATATGTAATTAGAGTACTTTAATACTTAAAAGTAATGAAGTAATAAGTAATGAATCTTGAAGCATTCGTCAGGATTATCCCATTATGTTATTTCTGTGTTATTTATGAAGCAAATGACTTCAAAAATGATCCGGGGTAATTCCCGTCAGCTTTTGAAGTCTCTGTTTTCTGTTACTTCTTCCTGAAAATGTTCCTTTGTAACTTTCAGTTTCCAGTGTTGTCAAACCTGTTTTACTGGAACAGCGACAATATCTTAGAACCTGGTCCTGTTGTCTGTCTTCAGGGGCTTATGCTTAGTAAAAATATCATATCAGCTTTATTAGAGGTCAGGTGTCAACATATTCCCTATAAAAAGCCAGATTTAATGCAGCACTAGAGTAGCAGAGCTCACAGTCATGCTAATGACCACTTTAAAATAAAATAATCTTTTTTTTTTTTTATTGAATGCCACTGATCTCTCTCCACCCTATGCTCAAAAAACCAGTTGAGGTCGTTTGAGCAGCTAATCAGGATGCCTTCTGGGCACTTTCCCATCAGGTTTTCCGGCCACGTCTATCCATCTATCCAGGGAGACACCCCAGAACATGGTGGAAGGATTATGAATCTCATCATATTTGTAACTGGCTCAGTATCCCCAAGCAGGAAATGGGAAAAAAGAAAAACCCTATTTAGCCTGCTAGCACTTCACCCCAATTCTGGATAAGCGGAAGAAAATAAATGGATGGACAGCTGGATGGGTGGCAACCAATATTTATCCAGATCTTCCTTGATTTTTCTTAACTGTGACCAAGAAGCAAACAGAGAGATATTTTATAGTGTAAAACTACTACTAACCCATGTTATGACAAAAACATTTCTTTGCTGCATTTTGTTGCCATTTATTGGCTGACATATATCCAGATATCCTCTTATCTGCAAAACACTGACAATTTGTGCATGTTTTGGTTACATGCTTGTAGATATTTGTGAAGGTCAGAGATTTAATCAAGATATGTATCTATGAATGGTCCAGTCCGGTCTGATTCACTGGTCTTACCTGGATTTTGCACGTGGCCTCCACCATCTGGAGTTTGGTCTGGACCAGCTCCTTTTCCAATTCCCCAATCTGAGCCCTGAGGAGCTCCTTTTCCTGCTCCCTCCTCCTCTGCTCCTCCAGCGTGGGATCTTCATCCTTCTCCTCCACGCCCTGTTCAGTCACTTTCTGATCTTCCGTCTGCGCAGCCGTTTCTGAGTCCCGACCTATATCGGACGTTTCATCTGAATTCATGATGTGTTGACAGTGGGAGCAAGCTTTTATTGCACTCTGTGATGTGAAAAAAAAAAGTGTAGCAAAAATTAAATGATACAGATTTTTTTTTCTCTCAAACGTGACATATGTAATAGATAATCTGAGTAACTGATGAGTTAATAGAAAGGTTGAAAGCATTTTATACAACAACAGGATTTGAGATGAAGCATGGCGGAGGCAAGAGGTGAGATAAAAGAAGAAGAGATGACAGCAAAGCTCCAAAGGAAGAGTGCTACCCTCACCTTAAGTGAATCCATCTCCTCTCTGTGGGCGGCTTGCTGGCTTTCAAGGCGGTTTGTCAGCTGAGAACAGATCTGAGCCAAAGATCACGACTTTAACATAATTAAGCAAAACATCAGCAGAAGAAATGTAGCGATTTTAGAAACTCTCTGTACCTGTTTGTAGTCTGCAATGATACCAGACGACCTTTTGAGTTTCTGCTCGGCCTTTTCTATTTCTCTCCGAAACACTTCCTTCAGCTATAATGAAAGATAACATTCCTTCGCTCAGTTATGCCTGCAGTTAAATACCAAAATCTCTAATGATTATGAGGAAGCATGAATAACTTAAATCTCACCATGGCAGCTTCCTCCTCTTTCCCTCTTTTCTCCTCTTCTGTGATCTGCAGTTGCTGTCTAGTTTCCATAAGGTCTTTGGTTAGTTCGTCCACTCTGTCCTCCACCTGCAAAGAGACAATCGCAGCAGTCAGCTCAGGATATTATGCTTTCATTGTGAATGAAACTTTTATATCGATGTAGCATATAACTGCAGGGCCATGCACAATACCAGAAGTTAATAATAATACAATAAGAAAAAATCACTGTGCTATTCTAATGAAATGTAAAATGAACGCCAAATATATTATTCTATTACGGTTACACTTTATTCATTTCCTGTGGGGTTTCGCTACCCTTTTGAAAAGGGCAGTAATTAATTGTACCTTGTCTAGAGTGTTCCTCAGGGCCACCTTGCTGGTGATCAATTTGTGGGCCAGATTGTCATTTTCCTGCTCCAGACGAAGGCTGGCCTGCTGAAGCTGACGGTTTTCCTTCTGCAAACCACAGAAACAATCTATCAAAGTCTCAGCATTTTAAAAAAAAGACATTTTAGATAAAGAATAAGAAAATAACTTGAACCTGATCCGAGCACTTATCACAGCAAAAGAAGAATGTTAGGACTGACTTTAGAGACAAAGATCCCCCACCACATATTTGTCCAAAGTGTCTTCCTCGTCATCCATTATTTGAAGCCGGCACTCCTTCAGTTTAGCTTTCTTTGTTGGTACCTAATGGCAGAGAGTCAAAATGCACTAAATATAACAACGCAGAAAAACTGTCATATTTGAGTGAGCTGAAGAAAGCTATCTCCTCCACACAGATATTGTGCCGGATGAGGGATGAGCATGACAAATCAAGAACGAGCCCAAGAAAGAGATCCAGAAGGAGATAGCACCAAGATAAGATAAAATAAGCACATGGGGAAATGATCAAATTAGAATGCCTGAGGGAATAATAGTAGAGGGAAGTCTGAAATGGCAATTTCCATATCTCAGATATCTAAAATGAACAACCAGAAATCATTCCCTTTTTTTTCTGAAATTAAAATCCATCCATAAAACATCCAAAGGAATGTTTTATGTGTTGTGATTGTACTTGCAGCTACCGTTTAGCCAGTTGCTCGTGTAATAGATGTAGAAATATTGTAAAGATCAAATCCAAACAGGCCCGTAGAGGCAAGCTAAGAGCAGCACTACACCCATTTAATGCTTTGCTCCTAATCAACATTCGAATAAGGATAATCTGCAACTTGAAATGAGTGTGTGAGTGTTACAATCTACTAACATAATCATTTATATTAATAGGTTGTTAATATGCATTAACGAGTAAGAAGAATTTTGTTGCTGTAGAGGATAAAAGTAGTGCCTTGTTGGATAGATCAGCCAAATGTGTAATATTTCTTCTAAAATGTAGACATCTAAAAATTGAAATACACACAGGCAGTACAAATCTGCTTAAGGACAGTACTTGAGTAAATGTAGACTCATGTTCTACTACTTCACTGCTGAATTATGAAGAAAAATAGCTCAGCTGTTGTCACTAAGTGTACAAACTGAAAGAAAAAGAAACTTACTGTGAATTTAGGTCCCGTTTCAGACTCTAGACAGGCAAAAATCTCCTCCTCGCTCATCTGCTCGATTGCATGGGCATCGTAAGCATTGACCATGGACACCTCTTCCATCATCTTGTCCAAATATGCAGCTACGAGAGCTGCCTCCGCTCAATCAGATGTAAACAGTCAGAGCTTTTGCACGTCGAGGTTCCAATTTTAAACAGACCCACGAGAAGTAATGCGGATCCCGTCAGGCCTGAAGGACAATCTGTCTCTTAAGTGAATTAAAGAAGCGGGTTCATAGCGATGCAGTCACCTTCTTTTTCCTTGCAGTGATGATGGTTGCAAGTCCAGTATTTGAGCATAAACAGGAAATATCAGGTTAAAGTCCAAGTCATTCGAGGATAAGGAAAGTCTGTTTATAGTCCAAAGGTGAGCAACAGAATAATACGCCAAAGGTAAAATGTAGCTCTGCTTAAATCCTTGTTAGAAGTCAGTCAGAACTGCCTACTGTTTCAGGAAAAACAGTGTTACAGGTATTCGGGCGGTAACAGGTTCAACAGGGTTTACAACCAACCTGAGAGGGAGTGTGACAACAAGACAATCTTACACACACCCACAGCAGAGCTCTGCTTTCTTAGCAACTCACGTGTCCATGCTCTCTCTCACACACACGTATACATATACAGAAGAACAAAAAAAGAAACGTGTTTTTGGAGCCGAACTTTTCAAACTAGTTCACTCTAATTTATCTGGTGAAAATAAGCTCACGCTATAAATTTTTTCTCTCTCACACTTTAGGCTTTCAAACCTCTTTAAAAATTCACTCCAGTCATCTTTTCTTCTACTTTTTTCTCCCCCTTTACACTTTTCTTTGCCAGGTAGAGGTGCTGTGTGAAGCTGCCAGACCCTGCTTATGTATTTAAAGAGTAAATGATGTCGTATTTGCGATCTGTCATCCGCAGGTGTTGGCGTGACAGAGACCTGTCGCTCTATTATTGTCATGGGCGAAGCAGCCTGACAGGGTATGAAACGGGTCGAGCAGGTAAAGCACTCAAATACCAAAGAATAACAAAGATGATTCTGCGTTCGACGCCCTCTTTTTCCCCACGGTCTCGGTGTCACTTTCATGTAATGATGCATGGTTTCTCTTAATTCCTAACTTGCATTATAAACCTCTCAGTTTTTATCTTCTCTTTCTTGATGACAGACCGGTTTCTTTTTTAAAGTTTCACTTCCCTTTCTTTAAACTTCAGTGTTTCACTACCTTTCTTTATCTGAATTTTGTAATTTTTATTTGTTTCCCCTTTGTGGCTTTAAAGAAAAAAAACAAAAACAATTCCCGCTCTAATGTACGTCTGTGGTTTTCTGTTTTTTTCTCTTCTGTGACCAGAAACTGATTTCAACATCTTGTATCTACTGTCTGAGTCACCATGTGGAAAAGACAGACCAACAAACCATGTAAATATACGCCAATATCTACTGCATATGTTTAGTTACGTTTTTTTGTTTCCCCCTCTGTGGCTTTTTTTCAATCAGCATTTCCTGCTCTACACTACCAGTAAGCTTGGACTTTCTGTTTTTTCTTCATTTTCATGACTATTTACCTTGTAGATTCTCACTGAAGACATCAAAACTATGAATGAACACATATGGAATTATGCAGTACACAAAACAGTGTGAAATAACTCAAAACATTTTGTATATTTTAGATTCTTCAAAGTAGCCACCCTTTGCTTTGATTACTGCTTTGCACACTCTTGGCATTCTCTCGATGAGCTTCATCGGGTAGTCACCTGAAATGGTTTTCCAACAGTGTTGAAGAGTTCCCAGAGATGCTGAGCACTTGTTGGCCCTTTTGCCGTCTCATCTCAAACCACCTTGATTGGGTTTAGGTCAGGTGACTGTGGAGGCCAGGCAATCTGGCGCAGCACTCCATCACTCTCCTTCTTGGTCAAATAGCCCTTACACAGCCCGTAGGGGTCACTGTCCTGTTGAAAAATAAAAGCTGGTCCAACTAAACAAACCGGATGGGATGGCAGGATTTTGCGGTAGTCATGCTGGTTCAGTGTGCCATCAGTTTTGAATAAATGCCCAACAGTGTCACCAGCAAAGCTCCTCCACACCATCACACCTCCTCACGGTGGGAACCATGCATGTAGAGACCATTCGTTCACCTTTTCTGCATCGCAAAAAGACACAGCAGGTGGAACCAAAGAGCTCAAATTTGGACTCATCAGAACAAAGCTTGGATTTCCGCTGGTGTAATGTCCATTCCTTATGTTTCTTGGCCCAAACAAATTTCTTCTGCTTGTTGCTTTTCCTTAGTCATGTTTTCTTAGCAGCTATTTGACCATAAAGGCCTGATTTGCACAGTCAGAGCCAGTTTCATCGTAGTGCTTAATGGATTTTGCGACTTTCAAAGTTTCCAGACTGACCTTCAGTTCTTAAAGTAATGGTGGATTATCGTTTCTCTTTACGTAGCTGATTGGTTCTTGCCTTAATATGAATTCTAACAGTTGTCAAATAAGCCTGTCAGCTGTGTACCAACCTGATTCCTGCACAACATGGTCCCAACCCCATTTAAAGGCAAGAAATGCCACAAACAAACCCTGAAAAGGCACACCTGTGAAGTGAAAACCATTGCAGCTGACTACATCATGAAGCTCATCGAGAGAAGGCCAAGAGTGTGCAAAGCAGTAATCAAGGCAAAGGGTGGCTACTTTGAAGAATCTAAAATGTAAAACATATTTTGAGTTATTTCACTTTTTTTTGTTTACTACATAATTTCATATGTGTTCATTCATAGTTTTGATGCCTTCAGTCAGAATCTACAATATAAATAGTCATGAAAATAAAGAAAAACCTAAAAATGAGAAGCTGTGTCCAGACTCTTGATGTGTACGTCTGTGGTTTTCTTTTCTTTTCTGTTTTTTTCTTCTTCTATGAACAGAAATTTCATAATCCTGTGTATCTACTGTCTGAGTCACTGTGTGAAAAAGACAGACCATAAGAATATGCAGATATCTACATATTTATTCCTCCTGAAAAAAAGGAACATTATGTGAAACATTGTGGATTTTCCTCAGGTCATAGCAGAATGTGATTTTTTTTAAATACAGAAACAGTAACCTGAAAATAAAAGTTAAGTTCTGACACAACAGTTGTGTTCATTATGGTGCAACAAACCTGTGAGCACAAACACTGAGCCACTGTCATCAGACTAAGGGGATATTTGTTGGGTAGGTGGCAGTGAACGCCAGTGTTCAGTGAACATCTAAACTGACAAAGACATTTAAAAATAAAAATAAAGCAGTTTACATACAATACTGTGCAAAAGTCTTAAGTCAGCACTCCATTATCTGGATTTAGCTTCTAAGGAGGCAGACTTGTTGGTATTTTTAAACCAGTTTTGAGCAATAGTCCACTCCCTGCGCCGGATCATGAGAAATTCAGAGGAATGTTTTTTAACACTGACCTATAAATTAAACAAGCATAAAAAAGGCACCTAACCCAAGCAATGAACCAGTGTCATGTCTATACGCACCAGACAAATTAGCAAAGAACCAATTATTAAATTGTATCTTTAGGCACTTTGTTATTAGAAGTCTGCTGCAAAAACATAAAAAATTATTTTCTCATGTATTTTATTGAAACTACAAAAAATGCCAAAGGTAGTTTGACTGGCTTAAAATACTATTTGTGCACAAACAAGGTGATTACCAAAGGGCGACTTCCTGAAAACTACATACCTCAGCATGATGTGCAGTGTGTCTTTGAGAAATGAGAGGAAAGAGGACAAGCAGAGGACAAAAAGAAGAAGTAGCAGTTCAATAGCAGATGAACAGTCATTTTAAAGGAAGGCAAACAGGCAGAAAAGGGTGAGATATGCTAAATTACACAAGAACTGGACTGAAAATCAGCAGAAACAGGTCATCAGGAGTTTCTACAGCGATCTGTAAAACACAGCAAGGCTCTGTCATGGTTTCGGGCTGTATTTCAGTGAACGGTGTTGGGGATTTTGTTAAAGTTGATGGAATTATGAACGCTGAAAAGTACCCTATGGTCATCAGTCATGGGTTGGACTACCGAGAGCCTGGACTTACTGCTATTACTATAACGGATCATACCTACAGAGAATGAAATAAAAAACAGCCAACATCCAAAGAAGAGCTTTGAATGTTCTTCAAGAAGCCTGGAGAACTATTCCTGAAGACTTCTCAAAGAAATTACAAGAAAGCTGACTAAGAGCATTCAGGCTGTGTTGAAGAGTAAAAATGGTCATACCCAAAAATTCACTTTTGGGCTTGCTAGAATTTTACAAACTTTTTTCTTTGCCTTATAAACTATATTTCTGTGTATGTCGGTGTATGTTTCATGACATCCCTGCACCCATTTCCCATTTTCCTATAAAGAAATGACATGTGGCTCAAGACTTTTCCACAGTACTGCATAAAATTTAGGACGTACGTCTGAACGAGTCTGTAAGATCAAGAAAATAAGGAAATATAATGAAGCTTAGAGCTCAGTGAAAACAATGTGACATTAGAGTGAATAAATATAGTTTAGATCTTAAATAATAGCCTATGTTCAATAATACTCAACATCACTGTTTCACACATTTTCCTGTGTTTTTCACACCTCTAGCACAATTTATGTTTAAACTGAGTTGCCATTTCCACAGTTGTGTTCCTGTGCAGCTGTCAGGAGTGCACAGGAACACAGAAAGAAGCCAAAACTGAAGAGAAAAGTACTGAAATACATCTAAACCCGAACATCCCTCACAAAAAAATGACAATACTCCTTAAAAAATATATAGATTCAGGCATATACTGCAATAACACTGCATCTTATTACTGTACTGTAGCAGATATGATGGCTCATATATAGATATAAAACCTAAGCTTTAAGATCATTAAATATGGTACAGCATCTCTCTTTTCTGCTTATCGCACGTCTAAAAATCTGCTTTCACACGTCACAATCTGTAAGCACAGAAAAGGTAAATACATCAGCTTCTATGGAAGACACTGCGGAACAAACTCTCTTCAGTTTCATGGCAATTTCATGTCAGAAGTGAAAACAGAAACAGACAAAACTGACACTTTTCTCACAGACTTTCTGGTAATCTGCAAGAAGAACAAAAAAAGGCTTAAAAAGTTGTAGTTCCTTCTTCGCTCGTCAGGTCTTTCTTCTGGATAAAAACAGTTAAGCTCCATTAGTTATATAGCTGTTAGCCCTCATGTAGTGTAAGCTGCAGTGGTAAGAGGTTCACACTACCATTAATCCTTTGTGACACAGGGAAAAAGGGAGAAACTGGAGAAAAGAATAAGAATAACTGAAGTGATGCTCAAATATGGGGTTGCGCATGCCTTCTTCGTGTGTCTCAGCTCTGTCTCCTCGTCATCAGCAGTCACTTTTGATTTATTGAGTGGAAAATGCTGCTAAAAATATATTCAAAGTGCTCACACCTAACAGAAAGGTATTTATGTGGTTAATCTTAATCACATTGAGGGTGAATGATAGATGCAGCACTATATCTATGTGTGTTTATGTAACTTTGTCATTCTTCAGATTAGGCTGACATTTGTCTGCTGCCGGAAAAATGGTGGTTTTTACTAGATCCCTGCATCCAGGATGCATTTGCCAGAGAATGAGCTGAACATGAGATCATAAACTCTGTGTTCATCTAATCTAATGCAACTGAGGTCCTGAGCCATAAATAACTGCCGAATGACTTATAGTTGCAGAATTTGCAAATAATGTCCTGCTTTTCCACTGAGTTTAATAAAACATGTTTGTAATTTAGTACTAAGCCTTTTCTTGTCTAACTGAATGCATTTTTTCTCTATAAATTACATAATTACATTCACAAAACTTCACAGAAATTAAAAAACAAATTCTATATGTCACAATTTTTTAATGACTTAGGCTACGTTCACACTGCAGGCGAAAGCGCATCAAATCCGATTTTTTTGACCCTATGCGACCCATATCCGATCATGCTATGACAGTGTGAACGGCGCAAATCCGATATTTTCAAATCCGATCTGGGTCACTTTCGTATGTGGTACCGAATCCGATACATATCCGATGTTTTAGAAAGCGACTGCTGTTTGAACGGTCAAGTCGCATTAAATCCGCCTTTTACGTCACCGACACAAGACTGAAGCCAATTATCAGCGCCAGAGAAGCGCCCGAGAAGACATCGCGAACGCTTCCTGGCCATCCAGTGTAGATGTTAGTGAAACTGTTGGGAAGACAACGTAAACATTTTATTTGTACTGCATAATCTGCAGATTCTGACAGAAATCTGCAGCTATCTTTGAAGCACCGCTCCTCTCTTAAACAGCAATAAGGATCATTATTAGGTTATTTACATTATTATGTAAATAACAAAATAACTTAAAGCAAAAATTGGGAAACGTAAAGTCCGAAGTCTTTATATTAAGGGCCATCAGTCAAACAATACTGTTGCTCTGGGTCTAAACAGAGCGCGTTGTGTGTGACATCTTCTTTTGCGCATGCGGGCCGCTTTGAGCGTTCACACTAGAGCGCGTTTGCTGTCGCATTTTATTTGTAGTGTGAACGAGCAGACAAAAAAAATCGGATTTGATCAAAAAATCGGAATTGAGCATTAAGACCTGCAGTGTGAACGTAGCCTAAATGACTTTAACGCCCCAAAACCTCGCCTGTTTTTCTACCTGGGGACTGTCTGAGCTTACTCTGTACTAAAAGCTTTGTTATGTGTCCCTGATCATATGTAACCTGAATGACTTCATTGCCCCAGATGCATTTATAGAGTGTGTAGACTAGCTCCAACCTTTGAGCCATTTACTAAAAACACTATCATGTGTGACCGGGCTCAATGAGATGCTAACTGTAATGGTACTTATACATTTTATAGCTTTTGTTTAAGTAAAAGTCGTACTAAGATTAAAATATGAGTTTTTTTAAAGAGTAATGTGGCCAATTTTATGTAATATTTCCCTGCTGCAGATCATGCCCAGATTTGTCACCCACCATGGGGCTCTATCAGTAGGCTTAGTTTATGGGTCACTTCCCTTCAAATTATGTGGGCATGTACAGTAATATGGGCATGTGTGTATAATTGTGCTGTCCTCTAATCAATTACCTGAAGTTAGTCTCAAACAAAAGGGCATGTGCTAGACGCTGTAGGTGTGTGTGCCTGTACAGTGAAGCAAAGGTCAGACGTCAGTGCTGTAGGAGCGCGGCGGGGGAGGAAACGTGTCCGAGGGACTGCAGTAGCTCAGAGGGGAGGAGCTCTGAGGGTGAACCGACAGGGGAAGAGATACAGACGGGTTCTCGTAGTAAGTATGGAAGCCGAGACGCTCCCCTCCGTTACGCATGTCGTCTGTGAGTCCCGAGCGCAGGGTGTACGGTGAACAGCTGGGGCAGTGGTGAGAACCCGAATCCAGCTGATCCAGAGAGACGGGGGTGATGGCAGTGCCGTCCATGGCGAGGGCGTTGCAGGCGTTGCATGGAAAGTGAGCGAGAGGATCCGGTCCTGCCATGGAGGCCACGTCCACCTCAGAATCATTTTTCTTACAGCAGTAATACTGCAGGAGGATGACAAAGAAGGCACCAGGGTGTGAGCAAGAAGAACAAGGGTTTGGATGTCTTCTTAAACATTCTGTGATTCTGATTGCTTTATCACAGCAAAATAAAGTTGTGATATCAAAATCAAAATATGAACAGTGACAAACAAAATTCAGTTTAACATGGTGGGAATACTTAGAAGTAGTTTTTTTTCAGAGGCAGGTGAAAAGACTGACAGTATACTCAGACAGCTGTCACTAGGCTTTGGAAGGGCAGTCTGCACTGTGCTTTGTGCAAATGTTGAACCACTGACTGCTCTGGCCACCACATCTGCTTTTATTGTAACCAGATCCAGCTGTGACTTGGTACTAGAGTGCTATGTTACATAAATGAGACAGAATGTGGAAAACCATGTTAAGGTGGCAGACAATTAGACTGGGTTATGGCTCAGTCTCACTAGATTAAAAATAGGACTGCAACATCCTCGAGTTGCCCGGTGACTGAAGTGAATTTTTGGCAAATTTAGGGAACGATTGGAAGTAGGTCGCCTCCAGGTTGAGCGCTCGACAACCTCAATCTCACAGCAACCACTTTTGCTTGTTTGTTTGATTGTTTCTATTTTAACTATTGCAATATGACTGAAGCCTAGAATTTACTCTGTTGTGGACATGGACAATGACAGCTGGACGGTCAGACAGCTGAGTACTCATCCCTGTTACTACTTTTTGAAGTCTGCCAACTTGGTTGGTGGTCTGGTGATTTAAATTTCTTGTTTTTTTACTCTATAATTGTCTGTCTTTACCTTACTGGCTGACTGTTGCTTTAAATTGGCACTATGTAAATAAAATTGCATTGAAATGAATTTTATATCTTAATTTTTAAACGCACACAGATTGCAATCAGCTAAATCAATATGTGGCAACAAGTGCAACTAGTCTGCAATGGGTCTCTTTGGATAAGGTGACTTCATCCAGCTGGTTACCAACTTGTTTGTTTGGCAACCAGCTCTGCCTTGTGGTTATATTTATTAATAAAAGCAAGTGGCTAGCGTCTATGATATTTTGCTAGTAAATTAAAATCCTGGACACAACACTATGTGTGGAAACCTTTCTGTTTCAAGCCTGAGAAGTTCAGTCTGGACTCTGATTGCAATTTAATGCGAATTTCCAATTAGTGTGAATTACTGTGCATGTAGATGGCAACAGATTTGCAGTAATTTATCACAGTATTATATCAAACAGATAGCAAGTAACTGCCAACTTGACCCTACTTAATTGCAGACTAATAGCAGACTGTGTCAATTTGCCATTTTTTCACTGGCTTTTAAGATGCCAGCTGAGTGCGAGTGGTGCCCATCTTTGAAGCAAGTATTTCAAAGACAATAAGACTGCAAGTTCATTGCACACGGTCACAAACTAGATTAGTTAGTTGAGTTTGTTAAGCCAGTAAACATCAGTAATGTAAAAAGAGCTTTTGGGTGAAGAGCAAACTGCCTAAAAGACCAAGAAACATGAACGTGCACAGTAATACCTGGAGTCTACAGTAACAGAGAACTGCTACAATGCACAGCAGTATCACTCCGGCAAGTATTCCTCCGGTTATGACAATAGTTCCCGCTGACATCCGACCAGCTCTCCATCAAACCCTTCACACAGAATCAACAAAGACAGAAAAGAGGCGAAAATGAGTCAAGAATTACATTTGGATTTCAGTAATGTTAGAATAACTTCCGCAGAATATTTAGCATACTTACGTCCAGCAAAGGTTTCTAATGCCTGAAAAAATAACCAAAATAGGCTGGATTAGTGTATTTATATGCCATTATTATACAATTGCAACTGATAAAAATGCACAAATGCCATTCTTCCAAAATAAAAGTCCTTCTGGGTTTTCATGATGTAAAAAAGCAAAGCTGCTTTGCTTCGAGCAAATATGATTCAAACGATTCTGTTTCTGATTGAATCAAATGACAAACTCTGGAACAGGAAACATTTATAAGACTATTTACTCTTTACAAACTGTATTTGCCAGAAGTCTGTCCATACCCCAAACTAGGTCTACTTACATCGTTATTGGGTTCAAATAGTGAGATTTTTTTTGTCATATTTTCGCTGAGCTGCAGTTGATTATCACCATACAGGGAGTGCAGAATTATTAGGCAAGTTGTATTTTTGAGGAATAATGTTATTATTGAACAACAACCATGTTCTCAATGAACCCAAAAAACTCATTAATATCAAAGCTGAATGTTTTTGGAAGTAGTTTTTAGTTTTAGCTATTTTAGGGGGATATCTGTGTGTGCAGGTGACTATTACTGTGCATAATTATTAGGCAACTTAACAAAAAACAAATATATACCCATTTCAATCATTTATTTTTACCAGTGACACCAATATAACATCTCCACATTCACAAATATACATTTCTGACATTCAAAAACAAAAACAAATCAGCGACCAATATAGCCACCTTTCTTTGCAAGGACACTCAAAAGCCTGCCATCCATGGATTCTGTCAGTGTTTTGATCTGTTCACCATCAACATTGCGTGCAGCAGCAACCACAGCCTCCCAGACACTGTTCAGAGAGGTGTACTGTTTTCCCTCCTTGTAAATCTCACATTTGATGATGGACCACAGGTTCTCAATGGGGTTCAGATCAGGTGAACAAGGAGGCCATGTCATTAGTTTTTCTTCTTTTATACCCTTTCTTGCCAGCCACGCTGTGGAGTACTTGGACGCGTGTGATGGAGCATTGTCCTGCATGAAAATCATGTTTTTCTTGAAGGATGCAGACTTCTTCCTGTACCACTGCTTGAAGAAGGTGTCTTCCAGAAACTGGCAGTAGGACTGGGAGTTGAGCTTGACTCCATCCTCAACCCGAAAAGGCCCCACAAGCTCATCTTTGATGATACCAGCCCAAACCAGTACTCCACCTCCACCTTGCTGGCGTCTGAGTCGGACTGGAGCTCTCTGCCCTTTACCAATCCAGCCACGGGCCCATCCATCTGGCCCATCAAGACTCACTCTCATTTCATCAGTCCATAAAACCTTAGAAAAACCAGTCTTGAGATATTTCTTGGCCCAGTCTTGACGTTTCAGCTTGTGTGTCTTGTTCAGTGGTGGTCGTCTTTCAGCCTTTCTTACCTTGGCCACGTCTCTGAGTATTGCACACCTTGTGCTTTTGGGCACTCCAGTGATGTTGCAGCTCTGAAATATGGCCAAACTGGTGGCAAGTGGCATCTTGGCAGCTGCACGCTTGACTTTTCTCAGTTCATGGGCAGTTATTTTGCACCTTGGTTTTTCCACACGCTTCTTGCGACCCTGTTGACTATTTTGAATGAAACGCTTGATTGTTTGATGATCACGCTTCAGAAGCTTTGCAATTTTGAGACTGCTGCATCCCTCTGCAAGATATCTCACTATTTTTGACTTTTCTGAGCCTGTCAAGTCCTTCTTTTGACCCATTTTGCCAAAGGAAAGGACGTTGCCTAATAATTATGCACACCTGATATAGGGTGTTGATGTCACCCCTTCTCATTACAGAGATGCACATCACCTAATATGCTTAATTGGTAGTAGGCTTTCGAGCCTATACAGCTTGGAGTAAGACAACATGCATGAAGAGGATGATGTGGACAAAATACTCATTTGCCTAATAATTCTGCACTCCCTGTATTTTTGCAGGGTACTGTGCATAAATAGGATATCACAAATTCTAATTTTGACATTTGCTTTTTAGGGATAAAACAAGAGAGTAGTTGTATTTTTAAACATTGGCACATGAAGGGTAGCTGTTTAGCACTGCATGCTGTCTTAATGCTGAGCTCATCCCCTCCCAGCTTCTGCTCAACACTCAGTGAACTAACATGAGAGGAATGCTGAGCTGCAATACTGAACTATTTCTTTCATTTGTAACCCATCTGCAGGCTATAGCCTCCAGGCTAATGTTTTTTTGTTTTTTTAATTTTCAGAGGTTAAGTGCTCAGAGCAAAAATAATCTTTTCAAGGCGCCGTCAGGTCTGAATTCCAACAAACCAACCGAACACACACATAAGAAGACAGCGGGAGAATGTAAGGAGGTAGGAAACCAAACCAGGCCTGAGGACTGTTACTCTCAAAATCACCTCTCTTTGGAACTCCTGCAGGTAGAAAAAGAGGCTTCTGTCAGGAGGAAATGTTTGGCATGAGAAACGCTACATAGCAGCTGTTGTGCTATGCCGCTGATAATTTCTATGATTCTGTAATTATGTAATTTATATTCAACCAAGCAACTGTTTAGCCCATAAATACAGTGTAGTTATATAATGTGTGGCTTTTAAAAATTAAATAACACACGTGGTTGCCTAAAATGTCTAAAAGTAGTTTATAAAATACACCCCCAGGCCACATTTTAAGCTGCTTGTTAATACAAATCAGCCACTCAGGTGGGAGCAGCCCAATGCATTGCAGCTCAAGTCTGAAGAAGTGCTTAGTTGATTTCAGAGCTCAGAGGAGAATGGCCAGACTGCTTCATATTGATAGGAAGGCAACTTAGAAAAGTACATTTATAACGACAAAGGTATGCAAATGAGTATCTGTGAAGGGATAATACATCAAATCCTTGAAGCAGTGTGTGTGGTCTTCTGTTGTAGCAGCAGTAGACCACACCCACTGCCACTCCTGCCATCTAAAGAACAGGAAACTAAGGCTACAATTCACCAAAATTAGCCAATAAAACACTGGAAAATGTTACCTGCTCTGCTGATTTCTGTAAGTAATTAGAATAATAGGTTGAGAACTTGGTATAAACAACATGAAAGCACAACAGTTCCAGCTGCTGCTGGTGATGTAAAAGGTTGGAAGTCTTTGGGGCCCTTAGTGCCAGTCAAGCATTGTGTAAACACCACTCCATACACAAGTGTTGTCCCTGACTATGTCCATCCTAGTATGACCACAGTGTACCCATCCTCTGATGGTTGCTTCCAGCAGGATAGCACGCCATGTCACAAAGCTCAAATCATCTCAAACTACTTTCTTGAAAATGACAGTAAGTTCACTGCTCTCAAATGGCCTCCACAGTCACCTGATTTCAGTTCAATAGAGCAACTTTGGGATGGAGTGGAATGGAAGATTGATATCACGAATGTGCAAGCAATATTTCTGCAGCAAATGCATAATGCTATCACGTCAAACCAAAGCCTCTGAAGAATGTTTCCAGCATCCAGTTGAATCTATGCCATGAAGAATTAAGTCAGCTCTGAATGCAAAAAGGAGTAAAGCCACATGTACCTAATGAAGTGGCTGGTGGGTTTGTATTACAGCCGCTATTTCATGACAAAGAATCTGTTCTTTCTATATAACCCATAAATAGGCATACAAAGGAATGAATCACGCTCACTCCAGAATACTTAAAACAACTGGGAGCTGTTTTGAATTGAAACATAACACTCAACGTGTGGTTGAATTAATCTGCTGAATGCAGCAGCACATTCTCTGCATGCTAATAATATGTGTGGCATTTCATACAAGTATGTGCAGCACAGTTTCAGGATAATAATAATAATAATACATTCAAGCGATATGTCGCTTGTCCTTTTTTTACTGTGACAGCTTCAAAATCACCTCTCACTGCTGCGCTGATAGCTGCCACCATGAAATCTCCTGGATATTATCAGGGCATACTGTCACATGAACCCAATTCCTCTCCCCTTTTCTTTGCTTTGCAGGTAAATAACCTTAAGCAAACCGATCTGATTGACACTGAGACACAAAAGAACCAAAGCAGTGTAAAGAAATAAAAGAAAAGAAATAAATCAATGCAGATGCACGTATATTTATCTCCAAAGCGCACAGCAAATTTACTGTCTCGCCTCAAAAAGATCTGCTTCTAAACAAGCCTGTCTAGAGAAAGCACTAAATTAGCTGCGTGCGAGCGATAAAGAACCCCGTGTGTGTGTGTTGATGTCTTAATTTCATTTTACTGGCAGTGACATCAAAATACTAAATAAACAAACAACCACGGCGCAGAATACCCAAATTAATCCGCTCAGAGAGTGACCTCTTATATCAGCTTTTAAATTTCATGATTTCGACATTAATTTAGACAAATTTGCATGGCTGCGTTCGGGCAGAAATATTCATTTTAGGCACTGCCATTATAGTAATTACAACACCAGAAGACTCTATTTATCTACCGTTCAACTTGATTAACTAAAACATCCAGATATTTCTCACTGGAGTAACAGCATTTAATTATGCCAATTAAATGGATTCAAACAAACAAAAAAACCCAACTTCCCTTTATATTAATGCACGTTTGTGAAAGCTGTGAGCTTTCTAAAGCAGTAATTTGCAGTTAATTTACATTTCATTGACTAATTAATAGATTTAACTGTTCTGGGATTTGATATTTTGACATCTGGTAAATCTCAGCAGGAAGGTTAAATAAAAAGAATAGTTCATAATTGGGTGGCTTGGTCAGCTGCCAGCGAGCGGTTTTGCTGCTCTGTCCCTTTGTTTGTCCGATGTATCATTAATGAGGTTAATGACCCTGAACAATGAATAAACTTGAATCTCTATTTTAAATAGATGGTACAATCACATAAAGCACTAGATCTCTTTCATTATATGTGCGGCCTGAAATGAGTATGTGAGCCTCCCTCTCAGAGAGCGCCCTTCTGCAGTATCTTCCATTGCGTCATCGTACTAAATTATATACACCATGGACCGCGATAATGTCGTTAAAAGCGATGTGAAGTCTCTTTTGCTCCCCATTTCTCCAACACATCCCCGTCTAGCTCACAATCTCATGTCTCCTTACTCCTCTTTGTGCATCTTATCTTTTCTTCATTCTCTTTGTCTCTCATTTACTCTTTGAAGAATATCCTACTTTTTCCAACATGCCATACATCATTCCGGGCTCAGGCTATCGACTTAAATTTAAGACCTGTGTGCAACTACTGTGGCACATGCATGCAAAATTCATAACCTTCTCTGAAATATATCAACAAAGGCGCACCAATGGAATCTTTCTAGAAAGAAAAATAAGTCACTTTGACTAACACGCGACCAAATTATGCTAGAGAGGGAGCGCTAAGGTAAAGCCTCAGATTAGAGAGTTTCCAGTAGACTGGAGAGACAAACATGCCAAGTGACAGAGGTTGGAAGACTCAACTTTAATGCTGTCATCTTATCCAACACAATTCATGTACGACTCCCAGTGGGTTCAGAGCTGTCTGATTTAGCTGGGAAGCACACACACACACACACACACACTCATAATACCACATAAAACCCTTAGATTTAACTGTGGTCTGAAAGAAGGATCTGCCACAATCCTGTCAGTGGCTGACTTGGACAAGTGACACTGAAGAAGGGGGATGAAGCTGTCTCAGAGGAGCCAACAGGCATCTGATTTCCACAACACAGAAGCTACATAAAGTCATTATGTGTACCAGTCCCAGGTGACCTGCACACTCTAGTTATACAAAGTGTATCTGTCAAGTCAGCTTCAATCACAGAAAGAAAGGATCCACTTCCTCACTGTACAAAAAGCAGCGCTGAAGGAAATGTAAATCCCTGAGATTTGCAGGGATTTTGAGAGTTGCCAAGAAATGATGTAAAGTATATGTGCAAATGAGAGACAGGGAGGCTCTTAAGCAGTCAGCAACATTGTCACTCTTGACTCAAAACACTGAGCATCTAGCAGGGTTGGGCAAAAATTCAATTTTGGCTTCAGCTCATTATTATTTTCACTGTCAATTAATTTGTACCGAGAGAAGAGAGCAGGTGGAGGAAAACCTGGGGAGGTGACGATATGCACTGGAGAGAAGAGGACTGAAAGTCGGAAGAAGCATGAAAGATTATGTCTGATTGAGAGGGAGACAGGTGTAAGACTGAATCTTCAAGCAGTAGATGTAGAGAAGGTTGATGAGCTTAAATATCTGGGGGTCCGCCATCCAGCGAAAAGTGTAACGGAGAGGGGAAAAGAGTGCAAGCACGGTGGAGTGTGTGGAGATGAGTGTCAGGGATGATTTGTGACAGAGGGATAGCAGCAAGAGTGAAAGGGAAGGTTTACAAAACAGTACGGAGACATGCTATGAGGTATGGTTTGGAGATGGTGGGACTGACACAAAGTGTAGAAGTGAAGGAGGACACGGAGTAGGTTGGTGTGACAGTGGGGGATGCTAGGGACAGGCAGAGAATTCACTGTGGCGACCACCTGCTTCTCATCAGCAGTGATGATTCTTGGCTCACAGGTTGGCTGAGTTTTAAAGAGAAGTTTGTGCTTGATTTGAGGTTCATAGTGCTGCCGCAAATAGGCACATACAACAGGTAAAAACAGGACTTCCAATTAATGATCTAAACATAGCAGCAGTGCTGGAAGGGTTCAGAGGTGCACAAGGAGAAACCTCGATGGGACAAAATTTAAATCAGGTCATGCTTTTTGCTTTATATTGGACACACTGTTAGATTTCATTTATTATGAATGATCTTAGGCATCAAGAATTTGTCCTTGGTGGTTTTCTAAAATTTCTGCCATCTTCTGGGAATTCTCTGACATTTTTGTAGACGATTTGATTAATTGATTAATCAGAAAGAACATAGAGAGATGACTTTATTGAACATCCGAGTCTCAAAATCTGTGAGCATAAAAAAAAAAAATCTTTACCAGATAGTTGACTTTGAAAGAAAAAGACTCAGAAAGAAAAATTCAACCACAATACCACAACTTTATTGATCCTTTGGGAAGTTATTCTTATATTTCGAGCGAACGCATCTGTATGGAAACAGCCAGCAAGTTGACTCAACTGTCTGAATTTTGGAGTCTGGGTTAATGATACAGCAGATAAAGTCAACAATCGCAGGTTGGGAACCTTCCTCATAGAAAATACAAGGCATTGAGTTGCTATAGTCTCTGACTGGCCTCCTCTTCTTCTCTACTTGTGAAAAGCCATTAAAGACCAAGAAAACGGGAATTCTTGCATGCAAAGACAATAAATCATCAACTTTAACACAAATACACATGCTAAGAAAAACTAAATCTGTTATACTGCATTACACCATATTTACCCTGATGTTATATTCGTCTCTAGGATATACTTTATAATTAGTATTACTTAAAAATCACATTAGCCTTGCTGTATCACAGATAAGAAAAGTGGCTCTTCTTCTTCTTGTTCTGCTTTTTTCTCCTCTCCCTCCCTTTTTCGTTCACATACAACATGCACATGAAGAGTTCATTAGAAAGATGATTAAACCTTTGTTCATGCTACCACAAAATCCTCTCATTTCGACCTCCGCAATGTTAGAAACGCTGAGAGAGGTGAAGAGGTTTCACACTCCACTTGCAGAACTATATTTAGCAGTTTTGCCATCTCTTAACACAGTGAAAAGCACGAGATGAGAGGCAGAAGAGAGAGGTGTCATATTTTAATTCGTTTTCTCTGCGGGAAATGAAACGATCCTCGCATACAGCTGCATGCAAATGAACACGCACGCACCCACAACCAAAAACACCCCTGATCGAATGCTGAAGAGGTAAAAAACACCGCTTCCCTCAGAACTTTCATGTGGGACGATGTGGTGATGATTAGTGTTGTGAAGCTGGGAGGTTCTTCTCCCATGTGATGCCTGAGTGAACTGTGGAAATTAGAGAAGCTATGACAGGAAACTTTAATTAGAAAACTCTCTGCTATACAGTAAAGCAGTGGATGACGGCAGATCATTAGATGAAAAGTGATCCCGTATCTGTTCAGTCAATCTGAAGCTAAAAGGAAAATTAGCTTAGGTTTGCAGCAAAGGCTGGAAATGGGGAGGAAATTTAATTCGTTCAGTTCAATTCAGTCTATTTATATAGTTCCAAATCACAACAGCACCTTACTGTATACATTATTTCAATTGCTTTATGTGGTAAGGTAAAGACCCTGCAATATTAGATAGAAAGCCCAACAATCACACAACCCCCTGTAGCCAAGCAGTAGGCCACAGTGGGAAGGAAAAACTCCCTTTTAAGAGGAAGAACGAGGTGCAGGGAGGGGCAGAGTGGGCGTGAGCACAAAAGGCAACCTACAGGAGAGAGAGTAAAGCATGTGGCTTAGTTATTTTGAAGATAACAAAACCTGCATACCAGTATTACCAGGACTGCTTAACAGGGACTTTGTGTTAAATCTATACTGTATAAGTGTCATAACCACACCTCTGAAAACGTATGCTAAAACTTGAAGTGCACTTCCCTAGAAATGTTACTACACAACTATCGTGATCTGTCCACTTCTGTCGATTTCTCCTATCCATTTATGGTTGCTTGTTTGAGTGGATTAGTGAAAGATTAATATAAATTATGTATCATTGAAAGGACAGACTTGAATGTTAGGCTAGTTCATGGGTAGCACTGCCCAAATTAGATGAGTTTAAGTATCAGGGGGTCTTTTTCATGAAAGAATGAATACTATGTCACTCTCTTGTGGTGAACAAAGACCTGAGCCTGAAAGCAAAGAGCTGCAACTATTCAATATCAAAAGGAGCCAGATGTGGTGGTTTGGGCATCTGTCCAGGACATTTCTTTGGTCCCTCCCAAGTGAGGTGCTTCGGGCATGTCTTACTGGAAGGAAGCCCAGGGGCAAACCCAGGACATGATGTAGAGATTATATCTCTCGACTGGATTGGGAACGCCCTGATGTCCTTCCAGATGAGCCAGAGATGCATCCAGCATCAGAAGATGGATGAATGGATGTCTAACTGCTCAAAACTTATATACATATCATTGAAAAACTACTAAAGCTACTACTACTACTACTATGTCAGAAAGGCGGTATGCAAGATTTTCAATATATGCCTTTTAAGTTCTTATTTAATAAGAGCTAGAAGATATGGATAAGGGTTAGCATGTGGTTAATTTTTTATAAATAAAGAGATGAGTTTACAAATGGAGAAAGGAAGAAAGAGAGAATGAAAGGGAGGGATCAAACGGGAGAGTAGGGAAGCAGGAGAAGGTGGCAGTGCCTGAGTGGCTGAATGATATACCCACTCTTAAATAATGATATGAATATTTCGTTGAGGTGGCCTTCAACTTTGCGCCGCAAATCACAGCAGGTCCTTGCAATTTTAAAGCCCCGGGGCTTCAATTATTCAGGTATCATTCCTTTAACAATATTTTTCCATCACAGGACAATTTAGCCAGGTAGTAAAATCGGGGACTTTTCTGCCTTGTCTGCCTCTGAAAGCACTCATCTCAGCGTGTGAGGAGAGGAACACATCCACATCTAAGACAGAAACACCCACTATCAGAAGGGTGCAGAAGGGAACAAAGGCAGCCAGAGGGAGGAAGGTGGTGTGTGTGTCTGTGTGTGTGTGTGTGCTAGATTTCATTATGAAATACTCAGAAAATGAGTCTCAGAAATACACTTTTTTCCTTATGACTGACGGCACATGAACTTGATCAGGTCTCCTGTTGCGTTTGATGCGGTTACCGCATGTCCTAATTACCTCATTGTCAATTATTTTTTGCATTACTTATGACTGAATGCATCTCAGGGGTTCTGGGGATGAATTTCTTTCAGAGTATGCCAAAAAAAGGAGGGAGGGGGGTTATACAGAAATCCAAGTACACTCTTGAGATCAGAATTGAAGATCCACAGCAAGAGCAGAAACACAACTTTCCTTTGCACAGTTTGCCCAGAGGTTCAGAATAGAGATCAGAGGCACTGCACGAACTTGTGGCCAAAGGTTTACAGTGCTGGCTTCCTGTAACAAACAGTGCCAGAGACATAGCTGTACCAAAAGCACCCTTACCTTTAGAAGTCAGCATCTGGGGGAGAGCATTCTCTGCTGTGCTGCAAATCCCCCCTGGAAAACCCCAAAAAAGACCTGACATCAGTTATAACAATGATTTCAAGAGATGCCTCAGGGCCCCAGCATGTGATGTGGTCAGCACTGCGGCTACAGTAAATGAACGAGTTTGTCTCAAAGTGGGGATGGATCTGTCTGCATTCCCATCAAAAATCCACTCATCCATCAATTTTCACATCATTAATCGCTCACACAATCACTGACACATTTTGCCCCCTGTCAGTGCTCATATTACCTCATAAGACATATGGAAGTTGTCATAATCGTGCAAATTAAAGCACATTTTCTGGTCATTCACGCCACAATAACCTCTGACATCTTTTTCATCCTAGTCCAATGCAATCAGACAACTGTGCGCAAAATTACTAGAAAGAGCTGTGAGATAGATGTTAAACCCTCTAAAAATAAAAATCGATTTTACTCACCTTACTGTCCACATCATTTCAAGTAACGTCTAAACTACTACTACAGTAGAGGCGATTTTTCTTTTTCTTTTTTGGGGGGCGAAATAAAATTGAAAATCCTTACTTTTACGATATAAACACATCTAATGCTTTAACCGAATTGGCGGCTGGAGGTCAATTTAACAGCTGTTACATCACTGATTAGCCTCATTTTACTCAATTAAGCAGATAAATTAATGCGCACAGCTGTTAAGTGGCGCGCGGATGACTGTAAATCCAGTCTTGCCCTACCTTTTCGGACTGAATGTCTCAGCAACCTGTTAGAGAGACGTTTCTTTTCTTTTCTTCCCTTCTTCTTATTTGCACCGCTGTCGGTCCGGTGTTACGCGGCTCCACAGACAATAAAGTCCAGTGATTTCCTCTCCAGCACCGGTCATTAAAGGTGCCCGGAGCCCCCCTGTGCTGGCTCTACAACCGGAATCATCACGTCATTATCCGCCGTTGGTTATCCCCTCTTGACCACGGTTTTACTCACAGCATGGAGCCAGTGAGGGCCTGTGGGAAATCTCATGGCATCCGACCGCTCTGTGAAGCGCTAAAGACGGATGAGACCAGGCGGCAGTCCGGCTGCAGAGTGTCACCGCTCGGCATGGCCGCGTTTTCAGCGAGGTTCTCTGGGGGCGTTTCGGCACCTGCTACCGCCGTGCCCGGTGGGGCGGGGTAGAAAGAACAGTGGGAAGAGTGAGACTGTGTCAGCTGTACCGTGTGATATCATTTTACAGGACGGTGGAAGGGGTGGTGATGGTAGTGGTGGGGGGCAGAGGGTCGTCACCAGTATGACATGAAAGCGTAAAACGGGTGCATGATATACTCGGCTGCAGTGGGAGAGGTACACACGGACTCTGCGGAATCCAAAGGACATCCAAAACATGTCATGCCACTTGTCTCAGTAAGTCATAAGCTTGAAAGAATCCAGAAAACCAACCCGCCATATCATGTCTACACAGGATTGGAGATATTTTGACAGGAAAATCTCCCCAGTAAAAAAAGAAAAGTTGTGGGGAAAGAAGAGGTTAAAAGGCTGAGTGACACACACACACACACACACACACACACACACACACACACACACACACACACACACACACACACACATTAAGACTGTAAAAAAATCTCTTCTGAATTGAAGCTGCCCCTGGATCTGATTAATGTGCAGCAACTATATAGCAAATATAGAGGTCATACTCAAGGGTGAGCGGTGACCTTGCTTCAGTGCTCCACTTTTACTTTCCTCTCTGGTTAAGGACTACAAAATGCAACAAGTAGGTTACAGGCTACACAAAACAGCTACTAAAAAAACTCGAGCCACTATTTGTGCTGTCCTTGGTGCTGAAGTCGACTATAAGCAAGCTAAAGGACTGTTCCATAAATCTCATCGTCATCCTTTTAAGTCCCTCAAGCAGCTGCAGACAACTCTCTCAAATGACTTGAGCAAACAAGGTCCATCTTGACAGTAATATCCACATAGCATACACTGTGTGCATAAATATTTGGAAAGTGTTCTGCATTGAGTATTCTAGTCTTACCACCTGCGCAGAGAGATTTAAAAAATCTTTTAAAAGACGTACGATAGGAGGTTAGATCCACAAATATGTTATTCTAAACTATTGGCTCACACGGTGTTTAACAAAGCAGTGAACACTCTTCTCATCAGTGTTTCATAGAGAGTCAAGCTCTCTGAGTGACCTTTTTACAACCATGATGTTAGCCTTGTTCCACCAGCACTGCATAATTTGTCGCCCCTAATCTAATTTTATTAAAATCTGTATTTTCTTTATGTTATTTTTGAAATCCTATTAAGGTTTGTATAGCTTTGGCATGTTTCCATATGAAAAATAGATTTAATTCACACTGAAAAGTCAGAAAATGTAAAAAAATAAATAAAAATAAGTCTTTCATATAGATGCAATGCCCTTGAAATAGCTGAATTATTTAGGCATGCTCGGTGGATAGTCCATGTTTTGCTGCAAATATTCAACAGGATTGTACATAAAAGAGAGAGAATGTTTACAAGTTGAGGCATCATTATTGACCAAGGAATACCTCACGATAGATTTTTGGTCAAAGGTTTTATAAACAGCCTTTGGAAGGTTGTGGTTGCTGCTTCAGTGAAATCTGATCACAAACAGATGGAGAGAAAAAAGCGACTCCACAGATGCTTTAATATTGATAACTGAACACCTAATACTTACGCATGTGTATATTCAGTTTTGGATACAGCGAGCTCATTGCATTTATTCAACAATACATTTAATCCCGAGGAGTACAATTTGCCTAATAATTGTGTGTGCAGTATAATGAGGAGATTTAGTCTGGCTAAACTCTTCTAAGTATAATCTTGATCCAGAAAATGGCTCTTCAGCATTTCTCTGCTTCTCTGTGTCTCCCTGGCTAAGTTAAGCTAGCTTTGTAGCACGCGGCTGATGAAGGCAGGCCAGTGGGGAGCGCTGAGATTACTGCTCAAATTGAATAAAGGAGTCGACACATTACAGCAGCTTAGATGATACACCCCACTGCACTGATTAACTCAAAACAAGCCCAGTGTTATACACGGGAAACAGAAACACACATAAACACAAAGCCCACAAGCCATGCGCATAAACCTGGCCAGCCCCCCTCTTTAACACCATTTTTTCCTGCATTTACCTTCTCTCATTTTCTCTCTGCTACACACACACGGCTCACAACCGCTCGCCGTGGCCTCTGCCTCATGACTTGAGTTCATTACTGCCTTGGCAGGAGTCCTCCTATGAAATTAGAATGACAACAGGAATGACACAGAGTGTAGCAGTGGAAAGTTTACACAGGGTGAAATCGAAAGAGAGTGTGTGCGTGTGCGCACGTTAAACAAATCTAATCTAATCGTCTCCGATTCATGGGCAAGCTTGTCTGCATGCATTTGTGATACACTTCCTCTTTGCGTATGTACCCAGGCTAGGAGATGGAGACAGAGAGCGGATGAGACAGAATGGCTTCTGACAGGAGAGCACAGCATGAGCACAACTCTCTGGGACAAAGTCGCAAAGCCTTTCTCAGCAGGACCACCAGCTACTGTTGACAGTGCCGGCTGAGTTTATTTGCTGGTAGTACAACTTGTGACACAGTTACATAGCCCAAAGGCTGATTTAGAACTTTCTTAACCAAAGAAGCACTGGGAAGCTGCTGGTCTCCATGGTTAGACACCAAGGAAAGGCTACTTATCCAGTTCCTCAAAAGCAAAAGACACTAGCAGTGAATGAGCAGATTGGATGCTGCATATATGCCTTGTTTCGGCTGCAAATTTTACCCCAGCTTCATGGTTGGTCTAGAAACAAGTTGTTAGAAATGTCATCCTTTATTTGTGTAGCATTTAAAGATAAAGACAAATACATTTTTACCCAGGCGAGCAGTATTGAATGGCTGTCATTTGTTTGCCTACTTTGTATCACTGAGACTCTAGACTTTGGTCTAAATTTGCAGTACTTTATACATTTTCCTGGCCTGAAAAGTGAAGCCGGTGCAGAAGCATAGGGTGACTCCTTTGAGTGTAAAATTAAGACACCAGAATGGGGAAGAAAGGGGATTTAAGGGACTTGGTTGTTAGTGTAAGACAGGCTGGTCGGAATATTTCAGAAACTGTCATGGTTGTTTGGAAAAATTCCAAACAACCCTGTCTAGGGTTTAAACAAAAAAACAAAAAACAGTTTATGTCAGGGGTCAGAGAGGAATGGCCAGCCTGCTTTGAGCCGAAATGGAGGCAACAGTAGCTTAAATAATCATTTATAACAACCAAGGTATGCAGAAGAGTGTCTATGAATGCACAACAAGTCTAATCTTAGAGCAGATGAGCTATAGCAACGGAGGACAACTCTGGGTGCTGCTACAGGAAACTGAGGCTACAGTTTCAATGGCTTTAACAAAACTGGACTCTAGAAGCCTGGAAAACATTGGCTTGTCTGATCTGTCTGAAGGTTGCGTCATTGTGACACATTTAGATGGCAGGTGTGTAAACACTGGTGGTGTAAACAATGCTAGCGGTGGTGTAATGGTGTGTGAGATATTTCTTTGGCATATTTTGGGTCCCTTAGTACCAGCTGAACATCGTTTAAGTCCCACAGCGTACCTGAGTATTGCGGCTGACCGCAGTACACCCATCTCCTGTTGGCTGCTCCCAGCTCTTTAACACACCATGTCACAGAGCTCAAATCTGATTTCCTACACATGAAACCGTGTAACCAAATAGCCTCCAGAGTCACCAGATCTCAACAAAATACAATAGAGCACATTTGGGAAGTAGTGGAACGGGAGATTCGCATGCTGGATGTGCAGCTAACAAATCTGCAGCGACTATGTGATGCTGCCATGTCAATATGGACCAAAAGCTGTGAGGAATGTTTCCAGCACCATAAAAGAATTAAGAAAGCTCTAAAGGCAAAAGAGGGACCAACCCAGTACTAGCAAGGTGTACTCAATGAAGTGCCCAGTGATTATATGACAGCAACCATATGTATGTGTTTCACTGCAGGTGCAAACTTGCATGTGACAAATAAAGGTTTGATTGATTGATTGATTTGATTGAACTATTAGTTTGTTATAAAGTACAGAATGTTCAAAATGAGATTATTTTGGCTAATCCGTTTAATATTTACAAAAAACCCCAAAAAAACCCCACTTTAAGTGTCTGGCCTTCTTTAAGTTGCTTGAAGACGTTTCACCTCTCATCCGAGAAACTTCTCCAGACCCCCAAAAACACTTTCCTGTAAGCCTCAATTGAATTTTGATTTGATTTCTAATTAGGTCATTTTTGCATGCTGGTAGAGCAAATTAAGCTGTGCACATGGTAAAAATTATCCTCAGAACGTTAGCACTGCTCCTGTGAGCAGACTGGCTTTGTAGCGTCTATATTAAGTCAAAGCGCTGTTTGTCTCAGAGGCTACACTGCAGGGTAAGATGTGTTTTTTTGTTGTTGTAGTTGTTTTTCATGACAACTGTGAACAAAACACATCACATGGAATCTGGTCTTTTCTTAGTCCTGAAGTGGGCCACTTCTATATGTGGTCCCAAAAGAGATACTTTCTTTCCTCTCCTCAGTCTGAACAGTCAAATAAGAAATCATGAGACTTAAATGTCATTTGTCTAACCGGAGTGTGCTCTCTATCCAAACCAGAGTCACTAACATATCTGTAGACACAGAAAACACAATATATAACCAAGAAATTGCAATGAACCTTGTCTAAAATAAAAACATATCAAAAACACACCACTTCAAACTTCAGACAAAGCCTGAAAACTTGCCAAGTAAAGAAAAAGAAAAAACCTGATGTCCCACAACCCATTTATGTCAAAGAGGAGAATATAGCTACAGTTTAAATTATCCGAGTAAAAGCACAAGCTGATTAACCTTTAATAGACCTGCTCTTATATACAGTACATTACTAGCAGGATAACAAAACAGGAACATTGCATGAAAGGGACCAGACTCTGAGAGAACCTCAGTGAATACGTTAAGCTGAAAGTCTGGTTCCCTTGCACCCACTTTAAATGAGTGCTTACATGCACCACTCTTCCAAAGGCCAAATAGCCTTCACAAGTGTTTTTTTTTTTTACACCTAAATAAACTCAAGTGCCTTCAGTGGCCTCTGAGCTCACCAGATTGAGGCATCAATAAACCTTTATGTGAAATCCTGGAGGGTGAGTAAGTAGAGTGTGAAACTAGATTTTCAACTCCTTCAACCTTAAAGATGTTTTTGGGTGTAGTACACACAGTTTGGGAGAGGCAGGCCTGTAGCAGCAGTACAGAGAGGACTGAAGCTTTCCTGAAGCTAGCGGTTGTTCTTATTAGTTCAAATTCAAAATGCCCTCCCTTTCCTCTTCAAAGCTGCAGTATCTTGAATTTAGTGTTATGTAGGACAAGTAGCCAGTTCTTAATATCCTGTATTCTCCACAGAGGAGATTTATGCAGCTGATCTACCACTGAGGCAATGCTTAGACCAATATAGTCAAAGCTAATTAGATCTGTTTGTCACCACCAGCAATGCTCTGCGGTGCTGTAGAGTAGAACATATTTGCTGCCATACATCCAGAACGATCAAATTAATTCCACATTGTACCATTAAAAGGAGTGTAGAAACACGATCCTTCCCACAGGTAGCATTGATTAAATTTTAACCAGGCTTCATCCCCCCCCCTTATTTTGTGGTATTACCAAGAAGCAGTTGTTTTTATTATCTCACCCTATTATAATCTATGATTTGTTGATTATATTTTGTATCAATATGCATTATAATCCAAATCTGTAAAAAAATTGACTAAATGGGTCAAATCTGGGGGCCATGAGGGATGCTCTCTGCAACTTCTGGGTTGCAACTTCTGGCCGCTGACTCTGGACATAGCCAGTGGCTGTTTGACACCCCTGCACCTCCTGAAGCTCCATTGTTCAACTGAAGGAAAAAAGCACCCCAGACCACTGTGGCACGTAGAAAACATCTCAGGTGGCTTGTCATGCCAGTAACTTTGGAAACCATCAGGACCATCAAGGTTAAATTGTTCTTATCAGAGAATAAAACTTTCTTCCACCCTTCAATGTCCCATGTTTGGTGCTCTCTTGCAAAGTCCAAATGGTCAGTTCCGTGGCGTTCAAGGGGACGAGGCCTTTGAAGACATGTTTGGTTTTTGATGCCCAACTTCAGTCTCAGTTGCTGTCTGATGGTTACAGGGCTGCAGTCGGCACCAGTAACAGCCTTGATTTGGGTCGAGGATCGTCCAGTGTCTTGACGGACAACCAATTGGATCCTCCAGCTCAGTGCTGGTGAAATTTTTTTGGGTCTTCCACTTGACTTTTTCGTTCCATGACTCTCAGGATCATTTAAGAAATTCCAAATGACTGTCTTAGTGCATCCCACCTCAGCTGCGATGGCGCGCTGCGAGAGCCCCGGTTTATGCAGTTCAACAACCCGACCACGTTCAAAAAGGGAAAGTTTTTTGCCTTTTTCATTAGAACGTTGTGACAGTGTGACTACCTGACAGAAAATGACAACGAATCCACATTTTTGCAGATTTGGCCTTTTAAAGGCATGTGGTCTCAAACTTTTGATCAGCTCTAAAACAGCATGTTTCAGTTTAAGTGTTGTTTTCAATAAATTGCATGCTCAAAAGAATGTTTTGTCGCTCTGCCATTTCTTCTTGTTGCACATTGAAGCTCTACTTGGAACCTTGTTAAGATCTAACCATTCAAAAAAAATTTTTTTGCCATTTTTCAAGTGGTCTTAAACTTTTGATCGGGACTGTACTTCCATCATTATTAAAATAAAAACTTTTTCTTTTGTTTGCCCTACGAATCAATCAAACTTATAACGGCACCTAACTCATGGATGAAGCAGTGTCGTGACGAATCATAACAGACAACTTAGCACAGAACTAGTTATAAACTCTATCTTTAAGCACTTTACTAGCAACCTCTTGTAAAAACACATCAGTTATTTCATAATTAGCCTTTTTATCTAACTTTATGAAAAATGCCAAAGATAACATAGTTTGACAGGAATAAAAGAGTATTTTTGTACCAGCAAGGTGAACTTGGCATATCTCAGCAGTGCAGTGTGTTCTTAAAAATTCTTAGGAAATTGGACAAGTAGAGGACAGAAGTGGAGCAGAGGAACAGTATCTAATAGTCATATCCTTAAGATATCCAGCAAAGACCTGAAACAGGACCCAAGAGATGCATCCTGATCCTTTAAGTTGATGCGTCTACTGTTCACTAATCAGAAATGGTCTCAGTGGAAGTGTGGCTGCCAAGGAGAAAATCTTTACAAGGGGAAATTCAGAGAAAAGGCTGAGGTATGAAAAAGGTCAACAGGTCTTCTAGAACGACTAATCCAAATTTGAGGTTTATTGTCAACACGTGAGGAGGAGGTCAGGGGAGAGGTACAACAGTGTTTGGTGTCATGGTTTGGGGCTATATTTCAGCCAGTAGTGTTGGGGATTTTGTCAAAATGTATGCAATTATGAACACAGAGAAGTACCATCAAAATTTGATCCATCATGTAATACCATCTGGAAAGCATCTGATTAGCAAAGCTACATTGTCAAACACACTCCCAATGCAGTAAGAGTATGAGCCGTGGATTTGCCTCTGCATAGCCTGAAGAAGAGCCATGTGTGGTGTGGTACAGGAACCATGTGAATCTTATGCCAACGAGCTGTTTTGCCTTCCATCACAAAGCTGTAACAATTATCATCACGTGTGGAGCTGCAGCAGGTGAAGGCTTTTCTACAGTATGAGGCATATTAGTCAATTCTGTTAACATGCTCTACTGAGCTGGGCTTAATTTTTTTTTTTTTTTAAATACATTCAATAATGCAAAGTATCTCCAAGCACAAGACCAAGACAAAATCACCTGCGGCAGCCTCTTCTTCATGGTTCGGGCAGAGCGTCTGTGAGTAATGTATAATTTTCACATAATTTAAAGTTGTAGAAATGACATCACGTTGAGTCACCGGCATGCAAACATTTCTGACTTTAAAATAACCTCAGTGTGTGACGCAGTTGATTCTAGCAACTACTCGTCTCTCTGTGCCATCTGTGTTATTTTATGTGACTGCATGCCAAGAAAACTGCACCCAGAACATCAAAACTCCTTTCAAATTTAACATGAGTCACATAAGAGTCACAATGATTTGAAGTTTCAGTGTATTTTTGCTGTGAAGACAGCTTAAACGGCTTCATTCATTCACTCAACATCGACTGATGATGATTTATTTCTTTGCAGTTTCACAGCACAGCACGATCCAGGTCACCCAATAACCGCAGCACACACCAGAGCCTGAAATCCAGCACACAAATTCACACGCATGGAGTTCAAAGCATTTCTGCTGTTTTCACAGTCGATTTGTGTTTTTAAATTGAATTATACTCAGTCTGGACTGCGACGCAGACAGCGGAAAATACAGATTTTAACTTCTGTAGCAGCACTACAGCTCGGAGAACCAAATAAATGAGAATCTGATTCAAAGAATTTCAGTTTCTCGCAGCTGCTGAGGATATAAAATAATTGAATGTGAGAAAGCAGAACAGACTATCAGTTAGCTAAAAGAAAACTCTATCATCACTCTCAGTCTTTTTGCTTATGCGCAGAGCGTGGGGAAAACCTACAGCTGGGCTCCAGAGTCGAAATCCAGGTCCAGAAAGGAGCCAAAGCTGCTTCAACCTTCCTTCACCTCATATTAAGTGCCTGCATCTCTAATGAGGCAGAGTCCCTGAATGTGGCTGAGTAAGTCCGTATCACAGTCTGAGCACAAGTTTATTTAAGTATCTTGTGGTAGGGAAAGAGGGGCAGGCCTTCAGTGAAAGCAGGAATGTCCACGATGGCTATGGCACCTTCCACTTTGGGAGAGGCGGGAAGGAAACTAAGCTTAGACACTTCACCGTAGGCTGAGCTCCTTAAATCCTCATCTTTGCCTTTTTCTTCCTGCTTTTCACCACTGCCCTCCTCATCATTCTCTTCAGCACCAAATCCCACCACCTTAAGGACACAGAGAGACGAAATTATTACAGATATAAAGTATATCATGTCCAAAACACAAAGAAAAGTGAAGAACTGTGTAACATAAACACAAAGGCATTGCTTACATGCACACTGAGCTTCCTGCTGCTCTGTCCACGATGTTCTTTGAACCAAGAGACGAGTTCATCTCTCGTCATCTGTTTCAGAGCCTCGATCTGAACACACAGTGGCACAGACCAATGGTAAGACAGAACCATTCACTGGAAATGTAACAGCTTAATTCTCAGTGTCAGAACCAAGCATGTTTTAAAAGGATAAACCACATTTTTTTCCCTATGAATTAGAGAGGTAACAATGTTGACAGTACCAAACAGCCAGTTTATCTGTCCCCAGTGGGTCAATTAGTTTTGAGATAGTGTTGTGCTTTCATAGAGCACAAATAAAACAGGTTCTGTAATACGTTTTCTGTGATCTGTTCCTTTGGCAACGTCTATCTGAGGACCTAAAAACACAAACTTCAGCTACTGAACTTTGAAAATGCAAGTGGTGTGAACATTCTCATTAATACTTGTTATTTCTCTCTTGCTTGCTGTATACTTTGCATTAACTATGTTCATATTTTGTAGAGCGCTGAGAATATAAACATATAGACATATATAGCCATCATAGAAAGGAAGCGCACCCTCTATTTATACTTAAGGTTTTATGTATGAGGCCATAATTAAAGATGGTCTTTAGCAGATCTTAAAAGTGGATTCAAATAACCTGGGATAGAAAAAAACCCAAACATTTCACCGTCATTTTCTTATCAAAAACAAAAAAAGCATAAATGTAAAATCAGCGTGTTAAAAACTAAAAATATCCTTAATGTTTCCAGAGGAACTAAGAGTGTAAGTAGCAGCCAGGTGCTGTTGATAAAATGCACTTGATAAAACTGATCATCAGAAAGAGTGACCGCCTCTATAAAAGCAGATGTTTTGGCAGGTTGTAGGTCTGGTGCATTCAGGTGTGTGCAACAGAGTGCCAAGAAAGAAGACATTGACAATGATGTTAAGAAAACAACTTCTAAACAATTTGCAGTCCATTAATTCTACAGTGAGAAAGATTATTCAGTGGACTCAAGACAGCTGCCAATCTTCCCCAGAGTGGATCCCACAATGCTCAGAGAAAAAAAAAGCAGCAAAAAACCCCAAGAGCTACATCTCAGACTCTACTGGCCTCAGCTATAATATTAAATGTTAACACATATGACTGTCCCATTTAAAAATGACTGAAAAGGTGTGGATTGTTTAGAAGGATTGCCAGGAGAAAGCCTTTTCTGTATATAATAATAATAATAATAATAATAATAATAATAAAAACATGGCTGCAAGCCTTAGCTTTGCAAAACGGCATCTTAACAAACCACAAAACTTCTGGAACAATGTCCAGACACGGCCCAAGTGGAGATATCTGGTCATAATCCACAGCACCACACTCGGTGAAAACCAATCAGCACATCAGCACAAACACTTCGTAGCAACTGTCAAGTACGTTGGTGGTGAGGTGATGATTTGGGATTGTTTTGCAGCCACAGGACCGCAATGAGTCAACCATGAACTCCACTGTATACCAAAATATTCTACAGTCGAACGTGAGCCCATCTGTCAGCTAACAGCAAAAGCTGGGCTCACGCCACAGGACAATGATCCCAAGAACAGCAGCAAATCTTCAACAGAATGGCTGAAAAAGAAAAGAATGCGCTGTTGCAATGTCCCAAACAAAGTCCAGACTTCCACTAAATTGGAGGACCCGTGGTAGGACCATACATGTGCCCATAGTGGAGTCTAGATGACAAAGTTGGGGCAAACTGTTAAGAGTAAGGCAACTGCAATTATGTGAGAATATACTCCCATTCAGCAGCAATACATTCATAGAGCAAGTGAATAGCATTCGTCATTCTGTTAATTATATTAACAATGTTTTGCAACCCTGTAATGCACCAGAACAAAAAGGCACTAACCCACAACCCTCAAAACCAAAGGATTTGTCCCACGGTCATCAAGGTCACGGCTCAGAACTACTTTAGCAGCACGAGCACGTCTTAAACAACATCAGAGCCGTTATTTTAAACATCGTGTTGTCCTCACCTCTCTATTGAGCCTATCGAACACATACTGCTGCGTAACCACCTCTGCCCAGTTCCTGTCCACCTCCTCACCAAGATGTGTGTCCTCGCACTCTTTGAGCTTCACTAAAGCAGTCACCTGCAGAAAACACGAGCACACAGGCTTTCTAGTCACTTCTTCCACAGTGCAGCTTCACATTTAGGCATTCAGCCGGGTTTTACATGACTCAGAAATGTGTTATTAATGGAATGAGATACAACTTTTGACATTTAGAAAATTTCTGGATAGGCAGCATTTTCTGTACCTTTTTCCATAAGAATGGGAAACTCATGAATACAATAAGAAAAAACAAAACACATTTACGCAGACCTGAGTATTAAAGGCCTCCTCAGTCAGTGCATTGAGCTTCTCTCCGAATGAAGTCAAGAACTCTTCAATCTTTAACTCCACCAGCTCGGTGCTGAGAGAGATGAGAGGTAAGAGATATATTGTAGGGTATAGAACGCATTGGATTCCTTTAGTCATTTATCACTTCCACTTGCTTCACTTTCCATGGCCACATGGATAAATTGCAGCTTGGGTTTGGATGAATAGCAAGATAGATTTACCTTGGTTTTGGGAAAAGTGTTAAGATAAATCGTATCTTGCTTTGGGCAAATTAAAGGTTTCCATTGTGTGTTGCAGACTCACTTGAACTTCGTGGCCTGTGTCTCCACTGTGACAGAGAAACCTAGAACGCCTGAGGTGTTTCTGCAGGTGGGGTAGACATGGTATCTGCAGACGGAGACAAAAAGAACGCTTTAGGATTAGAGAAAATACGGGTGAAATAAGCTGATGAAAAACTGCATTACATCTGATTTGCACTCTGTAATAAAACCAGTCTGGCAAGTATGAAAACTGAATTTCAATGTGAAAAGCATTTGTCCCAGTAGAAGTAGAGCAGCTTGGCAAAGGTTTAAATATTACTAGCTCCCACATTTCAGACACACCAAACAGAAACCCGACAGTCTCTTAACAAGGTCGGCACAGACTTGTTCCTTCTAGAAGGCAAAGTAATGAAATACAATACAGACAGAGACGTGTAGGTGGAAACAGAAGGTTAGTTTCTCTGCATACCTTTGATTTTCACATAAAATAACTTCAATACCCTCAAAATGGCAAAAAAAAAAAAAGAGGAAGAGGAAGAGAACTGGATATATTAAGAAAGTTACTTTGAAAAGTTGTGTATTTCCATATGGAGCACATTTAGGACAAATGCAAATAAATCAAATTAACTGCAGCTTTCTAGTTTTAGAAAAATATTAGCGTGTAATGCTAATTTGAATGGAAAAACTCACTGTTTCGCTTAGTTTCAGAAATTTGGTTTTAAATGAACAGAAAAATATTATCGAACGCAGCAGAAACTCACCCCAGAGTCTCTTTGGTCCTGAGGAAATCAAAGCAGGGCTCCTCCATGTGCATCTGAAACCCCCCCCAAAACAACTCAGTCAACAATGGAGGGATGACGGCATCAAAGAGGGAGTGTGTGGAAACAGAGAAGCAACATATTGTAATGCTCACCACCAACAGCTCCATCAGCGTGTGCTCCCTTAAAGCCTTGGGGCCAGACTGAATAAAACGCAAACAGAAAGAAAATGGGAATGAATTTGTGTGCGTAAAAAAATGAACCTTCAGAGATAAAACGACTTGATGACCTGTAGACGTGCATGTACATTGTGTGTGTATACCTGGTAGTAAACAGTGACTTCCGAGTTGGCGTCTCCTTTATTGAGTGATTTGACCTTACAGATGTGGTGCTTCTGTGGAAGCTCGACCACTCTGAACATCACCGGTACCTCCGCTGTCAGCTTGGAGAACTGCAACTTACTGCCAGGCAAGACACGAGGAGAGAGGGAGTAAAATAAGTGAGAAGGTAAAGAGGAGAGAGGAAAAAAAAAGCAAAGGCGAATCATGGACTAAACAACTGAAGCTGATGTGAATCACGGCGTATTATAGCAAACAAATCTATTTGATTGTATAGTATTGGTGTTCTCATTAGGGAGTGCATTCAGTGTAATAACTGACTTACTCTGTGACATATTGCAGAAACTGCACAGACTCCTGTGGAGGAAATACAATAAAGAGTAATGAATAGTGAGAGATAAGAGAGAAAGAGAGTGAGGAGAGGCAATCAGCCAAGCACGAGGGCAATGTCAAGTACACCCAGTAGCAACTGAGGCAAGAGTAGACGTGAACGTTGACTGATTCACTCTAATCAGCTAATATTATTGTCAATCAGTATGCTTGTCTGTGTGCTGTCTGCTGTCCACTCACTGCACTGCTAAAGTTCCCTTGCACCAGTCCCTCTGCAAAGAGCTCAGCTCTGAAGCTCCGGCTGAACTCAGTCAGCTCTTCAGTGGTCGAACCAGCTGTTAGAGCCTGATATTTGTCCACCATGGACCAGCGAGAGTGCTCCAAGATTAACAAGCGCACGTCCCTGGAGGAGAAAAAAAAAGGATGAGAGCGAGAAGATAAAAGAGGACGGTGACGACCGGAGGCTCTTCTATTTAGGGCTGTCACACATTTCACCACTAGAAGGCAACATACACTCGATAATCTCACATAGCAATGGGGAAGCAACGTACTTGCTGAGTTTCTCAGGTTTAATGAGGATGTTGAAGTAGGTTTTTTTCAGCTGCTCTGCGAACATGCTGAAGACGTCAGAGGAGGCCGAGAAATCTGCCAGGTGGTCAATGATCAGGTGAAACAGCAACTACAGACAAAAACATGGTCAACAAGTCACACATACATTACATAAGATTCTTTCTTATTCAGTTTGTGGTTTAATGTATGCAAAACAATTACACGTACAGTTGTGTTTGTAACTGTTTTGAGATTAAAATAAATTTAGCCTTTAAACACCAACAGAGTGGATTTTAAAATAAACGTATCACAGACAGACATTTTTATGGCCAGCTGAGGCCCATTTCCTGTTATTTTATAACAATTAAGCAGATCAAAAGCTGAAGCTTATTCCAATTGTTGGACTTGCATTTGGTGTCTTTTCTCTGGAATCGTCAACATGAGCTCCAAAGAGATGATTCAAGTGAAGGAGTCCATAATTACACTGAAAAACTGCAATAAACCTATCAGAGCTTCCAAATCAACACTCTGGTACATTCTTTAAAAGGAATGCACTGATGAGACCACAGGAACAACTACATCGAATAAGTCAATCCTTGTTTGAGAAAAACCTTTTCACAGTCACAAGGACGTAGACATGTCATTGACAAAATCTACAATCAAGAAACACCTTCGTGAATGTGATTATAGCGGGTTTATGACAAGGTGACAAAGACATAAGAACTGGAAAGCCAGATTCGACTTATCCAGAAAATATGCCAAATTTCTTGGACATATAAACCCAAGTTTGACTTGTACCAGAATCGTGGGGAGCCAAAAGTATGGAGAATGAAAGGAACGGCTCATAATCTGAAGCATACCACGCTATCTGTCAAACATGGTGGCGGCAATGTTTTGGCGTGTATGGCTGCCAGTAAAACTGGGTCAGTAGTGTTTAGTGATGATGTGACTGCTGATAGAAGTAGCAGGGAGGATACTGAAGTGTACAGGGCTATGCTCTCTGCTCACATTTAGCCAACAGCTTCAAACATGATTGGATACTGTTTCACAGTTAAAATGGGAAAATGATCCAAAGCATACTGCAAAAGCAACCCAAGAGATTCTCAAGACAAAGACATAGGCATGTACTTCAATGGCCAAGTAAGTCACCTGATCTCAACCCAACACAGCATGGTTTTCAGTTACTGAAGACGAAACAGAAGGCAGCGAGTCCCAACTAAAGGCGGGTACAGTAAAAGCCTGGCAGACCATCTCAAGTAGATTTCAGGCACTCACTGACTGCAAAGGATTTTTATCCAAGCATGAATTTAAAATTATATCGGCTTGTCCAATTAACTTCGAGCCTTTAAAAATGTTGACTATGTATAAAAATTGATATAATTCCTAAACAGTTAAGCAAAATTTTTGTAAAGCCCCTTGAATTAAAGCTGTATATTGAATGTTTGATTTAAAATCCCCTGTGGTGGTGTACAGAGCCTAAAATGCAACTGCCACTATCCAAACTGTTTATCTATGTGTGTATGTATGCTTACTCACAGGAAGCTTGTGGTTAAATCCTTTAACTTTGATGACCAGTCCGTGCTCACCAGCAACCAGTTTATACTCCAACTGGGCCACTTCAGCCTCATAGGCTGGCTCTGCCAGGTTGTGGCCCAGAATGTTTACCAGAAGGTCAAACAAGACCACACTGGAGCGCAAGAGGAAGGCGACAAATAAAGAGAATAAGAGAAAAGTGAAATAGAGAGAGGGCAGGGAATAGTACAGAAGGAGGTAAGAAGGATGAGATGGAGGATAGAGAGGGAAAAAAAACAGGCAAAATAGAAAAAGAAGGAGGAAGGACAGAGGAAGGAGAAACGTGGGGGAGGGAGGGTAAAAGTGACAAAAAGACATAAGTGGAGGCAGTGGGAGAGAGAGAGACGATTAAAAAGCAGACATTAACAAAGGTCATAGCAAAAAACAAACACTTATTTTCACAAACTCTTATCTGAGCTTAAACTCACTTCTTAGCGGACTGCTGGATTACTGGAGAGATTAAGTGGAATCTGACGTAGGCTAAAGAAGAAGAGAGAGCAAGCAGGTGTCAACCATTCCCTAATGACATTAAATACCTTTAAAGTAACATCTTGCATGCTAATTGATGCACACAGTACAAGTACACACACACTAACACACAGTCTACCTCTTGGGATTTTGAATTTGTTATCTTTCTTGTACCACAGGCAGCCCCTGTCGCTGTCGGCTATCCGGACTGGGAACTCGGTGTCTGGGCAGTCAGAGGGCTTCAGGGTGAAGTCAGTGGCTGAACAAGTGCACACACACAATAAATCACCATTCCACTCGGTGCAGCCTCATAAATAATGCGTGACTTTCGACAATTCATTATATACAGTTTAGGGATAAACATGTAGTCGCTTGTCAACACAGAGAAAGATGTTACTCCCACAATAAATGATTCAGAAACCCTTGGGCCAGAAAGTGAAGCTGCCAGCTTTTAGTAAAGCTGGCCGCGTAGGTCTGTCACTTTACAAAGTTTGTAAGCAAACTGCAACGACAGAATGAATCAACCTTTGCATTTGGCCAGAAGTGAGCCAGAGGTGTTTTGTTTTTCTGTGTTTAAATTAAAATATTGACCTTTAATTAACATACACCGTTCAATCCATGCAATCAGCAAATATAACTGGTGCTGTGTAACCATTTTTGTGCCGATCGGTCTGAATTTACAATCCAAACTTTATCCATTGGTACATTACAGGAGCTGGCCCTGTGTGTTTTCGTTCTACTTTTAAATTAATTCACTTAATAAAATTCGTTCATTTTGTTGTAGCCAAATATGTGGTACGTTTGAAAATGCAGACAGTGATGGATTTAATCTATTTCACAGTGAAATTTTATAACTATAACGACAAGTTGTTCAAAACTGATTTGTAACTTTTCCATAATTTTGTTCTGCTACAATATTTAAGGTGTTAGGTGTTGTATTATTATAACCTTTATTTATTAGTGGATTCTAAAATACAGTTTACCTTGTAATCTGTAATGAAATAACTTCAATTATTTGTAAAACTAATAACATCCCCCAAACTGAATCTCAATCTTGAATACTTATTTTTTTCCACAACTGTATTTTTTGGGGGGCATTTTGCTGTTGCAGGTCGAAAAAAAAAATTCCCATGCTTGCCCCATAACCACAAGCCACAGGCTTATGGTCAAATTAGCCTTACATGTCTGACCAAGCTGCAAGGCGTTGAGTTGCATCATGGATAACGTAGGCGTCTACAGACTGATTTGACTGATTTTTGATCAGATATGGATAGCAATATTTAACTAGTCTGGTTATCAAGATGCATCAATAATTCAATGTGATATTAAATGGAATTTAAATATGTCTGGGAAAAAAAGGTTATAAAACAAAACAAGCAGGAAACTTCTCAGAGTGTGTCCTCTAATAAAAACCAATCACAGGATGACACAGCATCCTCTTATATTTTGAGCCTTAATACAACTTAAAATCGAAGTTCAACTAAATGTACTCCCTGTACTCCCGCCATGAACAGGGAAATTAGTGATAAAGACCAATGTGGTGTTCTGTACCAGGCTGAAAGCAAGTGTATTTGTGCTCTAAAGCTGGTAACACTGTTTATGGCAGGGGTATGGAACTCCAGGCCTCGAGAGCCAATGTCCTGCAGGTTTTAGATGCGTCCTTGGTCCAACACAGCTGATTTAAATGGCTAAATTACCTCCTAAACATGTCTTGAAGTTCTCCGGAGGCCTAGTAATGAGCTAATCATTTGATTCAGGTGTGTTGACCCAAGGTAAGATCTAAAACCTGCAAGACACCGGCTCTCGAGGCCTGGAGTTCTCTAACCCTGGTTTATGGGGACTAACTTGCTTTTGAAGCCAGCCTCAAGTGGCCATTCGAGGAACTACAGTTTGTGGCACTTTAAGTTTTTCATTTTCCAACAGAAGCTGTGGCTTGATTTGTACAGAAAAACAAAAAATTTCTGCTAGACTACAACAAGAAAAGCCTGGAATAAAATAGTATTAAATACATAATTTACCACACATGAAATCAGTTAAGCTATACAAGGGTAAGCCAACAAAAACAGGACCATCTTTCCTCCGACACAGCTATTGTGATCTCTCAAACATTTTTCTCCATCTTGCGCTGTTGTCAAAATATGGGTTGAGCTATTTTAACACTCCACTTCTAAAAAGCAAAGTTTCTCTCCCCTGGACTTAAATTATAGGAGGAGGATAAACATGCTGTGCAACAACATTTAACTGCTGCTTTAATAACTGCCGAGGTAAGGGGGAGAAAACTTACTGCAAATGCTCCGAATGGGGTTTCAAATCACTCAACCTCCCCCAGAGTGAAAAATACCATCCTGACTTCACAAATTTTAGCTTGAATTAATACACCTCAGCTAGATCAGTGACTAACAAGGGAGCATTAGAAATGACAAAATACACTGACAAAAACACTCAGTTCCTCCAGGTTTGGTCAATATATCTGATTACCGGTATTTCGTGGATGGATTAATGGAGAGCTAAAGTCCAAACTGCTGGAGCACATCTTGTCCAGATCATCGTATTGGACACTTTTCAGATACAGCATGCAGCAGATTAGGCCAGAAAGACCTACTTTTTTGCCCATAATGCAAAAAAGAAGTTTCTTCACCTACCAATGAACTTATTCTCTGCAGGAAGGTGGAGGTCAGCAGTAAGCTCCAGGTTTCTTGTCCACTGCTCCATCCACTCTTGCTGGATATCTGTATGAAGGTTAAACATCTATTAACACATAAGAAATACTTGCCAATTTGATTCAACTGCTGAATAAAGTGAACTCTCTACTTTTATATTTTAATTTAAATGCTTTTCCAACGCCATTGTTTGCCATATAAAAGACAGAGATAAATGCTGGCATTTCTACTGCTGGCTCTGCTTTATATGTGGCTGAATACCACCACACAAGGGAAAAAAAGACAATGTATTCACTGAACGCTTACAATGTACGAAGCAACTGCTACAGTCACAGTAAACACACACACACACCCTCCACGTTGTATTGTGTGCCAAACCACTTCTCCCTGAGGGGACACTGGCCCTCATGTTCTGGTGACAACAGCATCAGGTTGGCTTTCTCAGGGGTGAGGAGAGACAGAGCTGCACTGATCACCTACACACACACACACACACACACACACACACACACACACACACACACACACACACACACACACACACACACACACACACACACACACACACACACACACACACACACACACACACACACACACAAAATCAAATCAAAAGATGTTTGCAGCACAGAGAGAGATCATATTTCCTCCCTTTCTAAAGAACATCAACATTAATGGGAGACAGTTTTAGCAGCCAAAAACAATGAGACAAAAAAAGAGAACAGGCGTTAACACAAAAAATATGCAAAGCCACAATTAGACTGTAACTTTTGATGCAAAATAACATCCACCAGCAGAAAAGAGGATCTCAGCTCTAAGAAATATATTAGAAACAAAATCATTAAAGGAGCGATGAGAAACACATCTATATTTTTCTACCTTTGAGTGACCTGTTTCATTAACATCTTTATCTAAAAAAAGGACATTTTGCATTTTAGAATAAAAGCCCTGAAAGTGGTTCACTCCCAGAACTACTGAACTACTTACTTCTGGATTGAACTCAAACATCAACTGATCTCCTGTCAGGAAGTCTTCTTTAGGGAACAGTTGCATGTTTTCACAAATGTCCTCCACGTACTCTATAGGATCAATCTGGCAAAGAGAAAATCAAAATCGAGAGGCTTTACTCACACAATCTCATTGATAATAACAATGATACATTGCTACATGTCCAAAACACGGCAACTCAGCGACTAATGAAGGCTGTTAGCCTTACTTGCTCCTGATAGTGAAACTCATTTGCTTCAATCCTCTGAATCTCTTCATATATCCTGAGTGCACAGACAGACAGAAACAAAGAATTACAACTTTTATTCACCTCATAAAATTGCTTAGACGCCACAACACCAGCACTCTCTAAGACAGAATAAGGAACATAATAATAACAAAAATAATAAGACCATAAATATACAAATAACAGCCAACCACACATATTATGTTGTCACTATCTCAAATAAAGCAGCATTTACTACAACTACACAATGAGTCAGACAATCAAACAGACAGAAAATCCATGTTGTATATTTGATTTCAAACTGAGAAATATACCTATCTTATATCTACCTATCTTAGTGAGGATATTTTTGGAAAAATGAGGACCGGTGGACCTGTGTTCACTTTTATAGACCCCATTTAAAGCACTGTTTAAGGGTTAAGATTGATTTGAAGGTGTGTGTGTGTGAGTGAGAGAGAAAGTGAGTGAAAGAAAGTGCCTTTGCAGTGGTCCAAGTGTCTGCAACATCTTCAGGTACTGGAACACGAGGCGAGTCACCTGTTAAAAGCCACAGACAAGCAAATTATTAGTGTATAACCACATTTATTGTTAGTAGAATTCCAGCAAAAAATGATTCCTTCCTTTCTGCAATCAATCGATATGGAGGTATTGTTAAGTTTTATGATCCATAACAATTACAGTGATGCCAAAAAGAAGTTGCCAATCATGTTAACTATGGTTACCTGATTATAGTCATTAGAACAGCTCTGAAAACTGAGTTGGAAAAAGTGGTTTCATTCAGAATACTAAACAGCTCAGTAATACATGTCTTGATCCCACTTTTAGAGAATCAGACATGTAAATGAAAATATCAAATCTCTGTTAAAGTAATAGTAAGAGTAAAAAAATAATTATTACCATTGAACAAAACCATTGTTCATCAGTTGTGACAAAGTAAAAAATCACTTACAATAACTTAAAATTAGTATTTTCTAACTCCAGACATCAATTTTAAAGGGGCCTTTTGATATTTTGAAATATGCATTTGCTTCCTTGCCCAGAGTTATAAAAAAGATTGATGCCTCTCTCATAGCAGTACACCAGGTATGAAGCTACTGCCAGTAACTGATTTGCTTAGCTAGCACAAAGACTGGAAAGTCCACTGGTTTCATAGTCTCGCTAATTAATACATAATATCTTCATTACAGTGGAATTATGCACCAGACTGTTTCTTGCCAAGACCAGCTACGAAGCAGACACTTTAAAAATGCAGGCAGATTTTTATGGTCTCAGTCTTGTTGCAAAATCTGATCTTTTTTCCACTAGTGTCTGTACACAGTTTGTGGCACAATCCCCAATCCTTGTGAAGACTGTACAAGTAAGAAGCAGCATGCTTATTCATGAGCATATGAGATGCAGGTGGGGTGCATTCTGTTATCTTTGAATAGCACTAGAATAGCTGTTTGTCAGTGTCCATTTTTATGCTAGTCAAGTTAGCCAGCAGTAGCCTCATAATAAATACAAAAAGAAATTGTCCTTTTTGTATTTATGGTGCTCTTTGCCTGCTATTATGTTTTACTTTTTGATTTTTATATGTGAAAAGTGCTATATAAATAAATTGTACTTACTTAAATGAGAGCTGTATGCTTTCTGTAATACTCTATGGGCTACCTAAGGCAAGCTCCAAGCAAAGTTAACCCCTTGTACAAATACAGCCTTAAACCTGTGAGGGAACACTTTTCTGAACTGCAGGAGGTTTTTATTGCCGGCACCAGTTTCATATTAAGTTGGCTTGCTGTGTGTCTAACAGGAGGAGAAGGCAAGGCAAGGCAAGGCAAGGCAAATTTATTTGTATAGCACAATTCAACAACAAGGTGATTCAAAGTGCTTTACAGAGACATTAGAAACAAAAACAAATAAAAAGCATGATTTAAAATTAATTAAAACAAGCAAACAAACTAACTAACTAAACACACACATTTCACACCTGTTCGCGCGATCTGAACCCTTATCGTAAGGGGAGCTACCAGTCCTTCTGTGGACGAGCTACTTTCTATTTTAAATTCCCTGAATTTAAAATACTCTCTAGACCCAGTCTAGACCCAGCTGGGGAGCTACCAAGAGCTCTAAACCCACTTAACAAACAAACAAACAAAACAGTATATAAAATCAAAACAGATAAAATCAGAACAGTAGATAAAATCAGTAGTTAATGTAAGTTTTGAAATTTAAGCTTAACAAACAAACAAAACAGTATATAAAACCAAAACAGATAAAATTAGAAATAGATAAGATCAGTAGTTAGTGTAAGTTTTGAAATTTAAGCTTAAAAGTGTGGATTTGGTGCTTTATTCAAATGCAGCTGAGAACAGGTGAGTCTTCAACCTGGATTTAAATAAACTGAGTGTTTCAGCTGATCTGAGGCTTTCTGGGAGTTTGTTCCAGATATAAGGAGCATAAAAGCTGAATGCAGCTTCTCCGTGTCTGGTTCTGACTCTGGGAACTGATAAAAGACCGGATCCAGATGACCTGAGGGATCTGGAAGGTTCATACTGGGTCAGCAGGTCACTGATGTATTTTGGTCCTAAACCATTCAGAGCTTTATAGGCCAGCATCAGAACTTTAAAGTCTATCCTCTGACGGACAGGTAGCCAGTGTAAAGACCTCAGAGCTGGACTGATGTGGTCCACTTTTTTGGTCTTAGTGAGGACTCGAGCAGCAGAGTTCTGAATGAGCTGTAGTTGTCTGACTGATTTTTTAGGTAGACCTGTAAAGATGCTGTTACAGTAATCAAGCCTACTAAAGATGAATGCATGGACTAGTTTTTCCAGGTCCTGTTGAGACATCAGATCTTTTATCCTTGAAATATTCTTGAGGTGATAGTAAGCTGACTTTGTTATTGTCTTAATGTGTTTTTCTAAGTTTAGGTCTGCATCCATCACTACACCCAGATTTCTCGCCTGGTTTGTGGTTTTTAGATGTATAGATTGAAGTTCTCTGGTGACCTGTAATCGTTTTTCTTTGGCGCCAAAGACTATTACTTCAGTTTTGTTTTTGTTTAGTTGGAGAAAATTGTGGCACAACCAGTCATTGATTTCCTCAATGCATTTACCAAGAGCCTGTACAGGGCCTCGGTCTCCTGGTGACATTGTGATATATATTTGTGTGTCATCTGCATAGCTGTGGTAGTTTATTTTGTTGTTCTTTATAATCTGTGCCAGTGGGAGCATGTAAATGTTAAACAGAGGGGGTCCCAAGATGGAACCTTGGGGAACTCCACATGTGATACTTGTCTGCTCAGATGTGAAGTTACCTATTGATACAAAGTATTTCCTGTTTTCTATGTATGTTTTGAACCAGTTTAGTACAGTTCCTGAAAGACCTGCCCAGTTCTCCAGTCGTTTGAGTAATATGTTGTGGTCAACTGTATCAAATGCTGCACTGAGATCCAGTAAAACTAAGACTGACATTTTTCCACTGTCTGTATTCAGACATATGTCATTAAACACTTTTGTCAGAGCGGTTTCAGTGCTGTGGTTCTGTCTAAAACCTGACTGGAAGGCATCGTAGCAGTTATTCTGTGTTAAGAAGTAATTGAGCTGTTGAGAAACTGCTTTTTCAATGATCTTACTTAAAAATGGGAGATTTGAGATCGGCCTGTAGTTGTTCATTTGTGTCTTGTCAAGATTGTCCTTTTTCAGTATAGGTTTGATTACAGCAGTTTTTAGTGGTTCTGGAAACACACCTGACATTAAGGAAAAGTTGACGATCTGTAACAGGTCTGACTCTAAAGTCTTTGAGACCTTTTTGAAAAAACTTGTTGGCAGGACATCTAAACAGCAGGAGGAGGAGTTCAGTTGACCTAAGATGTCCTCCAGGTCTTTGCTGTTAATAGGGTGAAACTGTTTGATGGTGTTTAAACAGCTTTTCGGTGGACACAGTACATATCCTGGATCTGCTGTTGATGTTCCAACTGCTTGTCTAATCTTTTGGATTTTGTCTGTGAAGAATTTGGCAAAGTCATTGCAGGCCATGGTTGAATGAAGTTCAGCTGCCACTGGCACAGGAGGGTTTGTTAGCCTGTCAACTGTAGAAAATAAGACCCGAGCATTATGGCTGTTTTTAGTGATGATGTCAGAGAAGTAGGACCTCCTTGCATTCCTCAGTTGTAAATTATAATTGTGAAGTTTCTCTTTATAGATGTCATAATGAACCTGGAGGTTTGTTTTTCTCCATCTGCGCTCAGCTTTCCTACACTCTCTTTTTTCATTTTTCACCAGTGTGGAGTTTCTCCATGGAGACTTTTTCCTTCCAGAGATAACCTTCACCTTAATGGGGGCAATAGTGTCCATTACATTTAACATTTTTGCATTAAAGCTATTGACGAGCTCATTGACTGAACCTTTGGACAGGTCAGGTGTTAATGGGAAGACCTGGTTAAAGATCTCACTACTGTCTTCAGTTATACACCGTTTTGTGATCACTGCTGTTGATATATTTGTGTGGGCTGAGATTTTACTTTCAAAGAAAACACAGTAGTGATCAGATAAGCCCACATCAGACACAGTAATGTTTGAAATGCTCAGGCTCTTGGAGATCAGTAGGTCGAGAGTGTGTCCTCTATTATGTGTGGCCTCTGTTACATGCTGAGTCAGCCCAAAGTTGCCCAGAGTGTTACTCAGGTCTTTAGTCCCTTTGTCCTGAGGGTTGTCCACATGGATGTTAAAATCCCCAACAATAATTACACAGTCGAAATCAACACAGATCACAGACAGCAGTTCACTGAGGTCATTAAAAAAGTCTGTGCAGTATTTGGGAGGCCTGTAAACATTAAGAAACACAACTTTGGATGGGGCCTTCAGCTGTAAAGCCACATATTCAAAAGACTGAAAACTTCCAGGAGATAGCTGCTTACATTGAAATGATTCATTAAATAAGACAGCAACCCCTCCTCCTCTCCTGCTCACCCTGGCCTCACTGATAAAACTGTAGTTAGGAGGGGTCGTCTCGATGAGAACAGCTCCACTGTTATTTTGGTCCAACCAAGTTTCAGTTAAAAACATAAAATCAAGGCTGTGCTCAGTGATTAAATCATTAATTAAAAATGTTTTCCCAGCTAAAGATCTAACGTTTAATAAAGCCAACTTAAGTGTTTTAGAGGCATTACTTGTCCCCTCGTGTTTGGGAGCAGTCTGTGGCACACAAGGTATGTTTACTATGTTTAAAGATCTTTTAGAGTGCAGCTCTCTGTGTTTTGACCAGGCCACATGTCTCCTTCTGTCACCTAAAAGTACAGAAATTTTAAAACCTTCTAGTAAACAGGGTCCCAGCTTCTCCTGGGAAAAGTCACCACTGCCATAATCCTCGCAGCCCGGACCCTCCACACATCACAAATCAGACTGCGGAGACAAAGCATGAAGGTGGTAAGGAGGAACTAAGGGGGGCGAGGCTGGGCAATGTGACTTCGATTGCTCTGTTGAGGGTGGGGCTCGGTGGCGAACCTTTGGCTGCTTTGGTGGGGGGTTTATGGGGGACAAAGAGGGATTGGGCCGGGGGGTAGATCTGAGCCCAGCATTGACCCGCTCCATCATCTCTTCAGTGAATTTCAGGTGTGGGGAGGAGGGAGAAAGGGAGGGGGAGGAGGGTGATGGGGGTGATGGCCTGTCAGGGGTTTGGGGGACTGGGGAAGATCCTGGTCCTGGTCGTTGGTGTTGTTGAGAGAGTTGGAGGCAAATAGGGACCGCTCTTCTTGCCTCTTCTTGCCTCAGATGTCTCTCCTTTCTGAGGCTCTTCCCGGGTGGGGGCAGATGGAGCTCCTCCTCAAGGTTTCTGCTGGGCTTTGTCTGTTCTTGGAGTACTGTTTGTTCTTCTTTATGAGATAACTCCTCGTTTATCTCAGCCTTGGCTCCAAGCACAGATGGATGACGTATGGAATAAAACAAGTTGAAGGTGAACAGTTTCACCCCTGACTTGTTAAAATTAAATCCATTTGCTTTAAACAGATGCCTGCGTTCCCAAAAAATATTAAAGTTGTTGATAAAATGCACTGAGTGGTCAGCACATGCTGATATAAGCCATTTATTCAGTGTAAACAGCCTGCTGAATCTCTCGTCTCCTCCTCTGACCGGCGGTACAGGTCCACTGATGAATACAGCTGCATTCAGAGAGTTTACAGTGTTTAATAATCCAATAAAGTCCAGTTTCAGAACCTCCGATTGTTGTTTGGACACATCGTTTGACCCTGTATGCAGGACAATGTTTGTCACAGTTGGATATTCATCTGCAATTTGAAGAATTCTCTCCTTCAGGATGTTGACCATATCGTTAGGAAAGCAGAGGACTTTAGTGTTCTTACCGCACATGCTTTGTACATCCTTTACAGCAGAGTCACCCACAATCAGCGTTTCAGGCCTAGCCTTTAGCTTTCCCCGTGGATTTTCAGGCCTTACTTCGCTACTTTTAGATGGATGGTTGTCCGATATAGATCCAGGGTCCTTTGATAGTGGAGCAAATCTGTTCTGCAGTTTCACATTCAGTTGGGTTTGTTGTTAACCTTCCTATTCACGGTTGTCCAGTCCTGTTTCCTCTCGTATACAGGGGTAGAAGAGCTTCTCTGTCTCGTAGGAAGTGAAGGCCAGTCGGTTTCAGAGATTTCAGCTCACTGTGCCCTGCCTGTGGTACGTCCTCCCCCTTCCAGGAGACATGATTTATGTCTTGGTTTTGCACCAAGACAGTCCAAGGGGGGATTATCGCTTGAGGATTTATAATAGTGCACAAAGTCTACTTTCTTGGTCATGTTATCTGTGCTCCTTAGCTGTGTGCTAGCTTGCTCATCGCTATTGTTTTGAGTCAAAGGCAAGGTTGTTTCATTTCCACACAGTCCATTTACCTCCACGTTTACTTCTAAGCGATGAATTTTTGTCTCCAGTGCTGCAATCTTCTGCAGGAGGCTGTGGTAGTCATCTGTGGAGAGGGAAGGCATCTTGTTGCTAGTTAGCCTAGCGGTTAGCACCTTTCTAGGCTATCGAGGCTGCTCGGTGCCCAGACGCTGTAATCAGGCTTCAGCTGTGTCTAGGCCACAGACACACGGAGCGCTGAGGATAAGGTAACTATAAAAATGTTGCTGTTTCTGTTAAGAACACTTTAGTCCTAATGATCTATAAGTGTCCAGAAGCTATCGCAGGTAAGCTCATATGGAAAAAGGGAAAAAATCAGCATAAAAATCGGTAAAAATCAATAAAAGAAGCAAAGCATTTAGAGAGCAAAGAGATGAAGCGTCCACACTCAGAAGTGGGAGACATGTCACTGGTAATCCAATGGCACACTGTAATTTTGATGTCAAGCTTGACACACTTTAGTGTCATCCACCTCGAGTCTGCTGATCCCTCTAATCAAGTCATTTTATTTAAAGAACAATTTTTTAAAGACGAGAAAAAAAAGCTAATCTATATAAGCCAAAGTCCGCATAGGTATATAACCAAGTGAGTGATAAGACTTTTGAAGGTTGTAAGGTTTCCCTTTGTAGTTAAAATTCCATTGACCAACAATGTTTAAGCAGCCTTTGTAGATAAGCAGTTCATATGAAGTTCAAAAGGACTTTATCTGCTGAAAAGGAAATCTTGAAACCATTAACTATTGTTTCACAAAAGCTTTATATTGGCCTTTTCACCATTTATAATAAGCAACAAGTCAACAGGAAAGTCTTGTCTGGATATCCCTCAAAAGTAAGCTTTTGTCGCCATAGGGCAAACTAACTGAAGGTGTTCCCAGATCCAGATCATCATGATTATATACGGAAATTACCTCAGTAACGGTGAACAGGATATTTTTCCATTGCATACTTAAGAGTACGAAATGGTCCTCTTGTCAAATTATCAGGCACTGCCTTTGTGTTAAATACAAGAGTTGCCATAGCAACTGACGCACAGTGCTTCCTTGACCTTAACTGTTGTATGCCAGCTACTTCCAGTATCTTAATAATGAAGAAAACCTGACTCTTTATGATATGACAATTAATAATAAACCTTGCGTGGGAGATTGATGCTTAAACCGCTGATTAATTTAATTTGCCCAGTCCCAAGGTTTTTTTCCTTTTTATTTTGAAAGAAATGCAGAGGAAATAACAAATGTTAAGAGTTTTCTTTACCTTGTAGAAGTTTTGGAAACCCTCATCAGTTAGGGTGATGGAGATTGAAAAGATGGAGTAGGTGGTGTTTTGGTCAAAGCCAGTTTCACTGTTTCCTCCAAACAAAGCCACAGCCCAGCACCTTTGAAAATGCAACATAGAAACATAACAATAAATGACCACAAATAGGCCTTCAACTAAAGAATTACTCACTGTTGTATGCGGTAAAATGAATGAACAATAAATAGAGGGCATTCAAGACATGTCACTTGATGACTCCTGGCTGCAAACACTTCACTTTCTACTGGGTGAGTGAACAGTCACAAAAATACATGTAATATTAAATCATTCATTTGAACAGCTTACACACATTTGAGACTTGTTGGACCATAAATCAAGGTGAACACTTCAGTTGTTTAAGAGTATAAAGACATCTTTCATTCATCTGATGATGCACTTAAAGGACAAGTTTGGTTGAGAAGTCTGCTCTGTATCAGAATAGGCTACTAGGAGGAATCTAAAACCTTTCTATACTGCAGTCTTTATACTGCACTTACAAAAATGTACTATTACATGGCGTATTTCTAATGGATTTATCAATGGTAAATAATCAGCAAGAACATGGTATGATAATTTGAGGCCTCTGATCAGTAATGTTCTACAGACGGACATAGAGATCATTTCCAAATCTGACAGAGCAGGACAACATGTTCCCATTTTCAAACCCGTCTCTTGGCCCTTTTTGCTAGGATTGTCTGAATTCAATAAAAACAACCACTCCACTGCCTTTGCAGTTTGGGAATTAAGTCAAAGTACACTCAAATTTCACTGTTGTCATTTATCAACAATTGAAAGGATTATAAACACTAAATAGGAGCATTCTTTTACACTATCCAAGTGGTGCTGATGGTAAAGGGAGCATTGGATGGGCTCTTGGTAACGTGGGATGACACAAGGTTTGGTAAATCACTTCACCACTTAGCAACAAGAGGCTGAAATGCACTTGTACAGCCATATCCAGAGATGAGAACGTATGAATCACATTGTCAAGTGGGATGGCAAAGTGTATAGTATGAAGATTGGGCTCAAACACACAGGGCTGGCGCAGAGCGGGGAAAAAAGCTCATGTATACCCAGCAAATTGAAGAGCTTTTAATTGGGTTTTGGAGTGCCCTCAAATCAGAAAAACAAACAGACAGAAGCAATAACACTCACTTCTTCCTAAGCACTGAGAGGATGCTTCCTGTGCCTTCATGGCCAATCAGCCAAGAGATGTAGTGGAGAGGCTTCACTCTGACGAAAATGAAAAGTAGAAACAAAAAAACATTGATGCAATCCATCTACAATCAGGGGAAAAGCATGGTATCTTTTGACTGACCCAATTCTATATTTATATAAAGAGACATCAATGCAAATCAAATGCATGCGTGGGGAAAAAACAAAACAAAAGAATTTGATGAAATTTCTCTCAAGAGATGGAGAGCATTGTGTGACTCTATATTTGTTGTATATGTTCTGCATGGCGCTCACCTGTAGTATTTCTCCTGAGGAGGAAGAGCCCAGGTGATATTCAGTGCATGAACTTTCCCGACGGGGACAACTGTGAATGCAAACAGGTGGAGAAACACCATCAAGCACCTGAATCAAACGGACACTTGGCCTGGAGAAGTAAACCTGACATCAACAGAAAAAGCAAATGGAACCACTGATTTTTTGATTCAGAGCTCTTTCCTCTTCCTGTTACATATATTTTAAATAAAACTGCATAAAGGCAGCCTATTTTGCATGCTCTTATTTTCGTATGCTAACATTAAACTCTGCCAATTACTCCCAACTGTTCAGCCATCTAGAACACTCCGTTTCCACTATTCTTGGGTCTGTATGTCAGTGATAAATGATAACCCCATTAATGTCATCAAAATTGCTTGTCTAAGAAAGTGGATAAACTGAGCATCAGCAACAAGTCCCTGTACACAATAAAAAATATTTGTACATTCTACTCATTTTCAGTTTTAACTATGTGAAAAACTACTTTAGCAGAGTCCATGAATAAAAATATGGAGCTGGAAATGAGAACAACAAGTCCCCTTTAAAACTGCAATTTGAATCAGCTTGACAGCCTCGAGTAACTCGTCTCAGCTGACATATTACACATTCTGGTCCTCAGTGGCTCTTTTGAATACATCCGGACTCATTATAAATGCATCATCACAGGGACTGAGTGAAAGCTGTTTTGGGATTAGTGTCACTTCAAGATGTGAAGTGAATTATTTCTTTGTGCTCAATAACTAGCCAGTTGGCTAATAAGCAGAGAAGCAAAGGATTTCACAGGATGTGTCCCGATCATGTCAGGGCTTCTACTGGCCCAAATGTAGAAGGCAGTAATGGATCCAATGTGCTTGTTCTAAATAAATGGTCTGAAACTGGATATGAGATTTTAAATGAGACAGTATGTTTTTATTAATGATGACAAACTACTCTGGAGACCCCGGGCTACAAGTCATTGATCTATGGAGGACCCAAAGGTCCAACTTTGAGAACCACTACTTACATAACCTGTTAGGGCTTATTTATATGTGGGAACCTGCAGTACACCAGATGTGCTTAGAGATATCCGGTAAGGTGTATCAGTACCTCTGTAGAGCTTGCTGAAAGCCGTTGTGTCAAAAGGATCCACCATATCAGAGAAATCTGGCTTGGGCAAACCACTACAAACACAAAAACAATACCATCACTTAAACAGTTCCAAGACGTAATTAAAGCGACTTCAACCCACCCTTATGTTTTAAGTAACATAGAAAACAGTTAATGGAAAAGGTTTCAAGTATAAGATTGAGGATGGATGTCTCCAATTACTGTTTACACAATCGGGGAAGTAATAGCACATTATTTCTGTCAGGCAGAGCTATAAAATCCTTTCATTCATTTAAAGCTTGATGAAAATTAATTTAGTTCATCTAAAGAAGTTAAAGTCACTTCAGGCAATTTTACAAGGATAGATGTGAGCATGTGGAAATGTAATCCTTTAATTGAAATGAAAGCCTTAAAAACTGGAGGTTATGTGCTTTTTATGTGTGTAACAGTGACTCTGATTCACTAAAAAAAGGTTCTGCAATGACTCATAAAGCATACGGAAGCGGTGCAGCAAAAAAACACAAACATAAAAAAAAAAAAAACACTAATTCAGCTCAGCTCCGCTTTAGGGAGAAGAGATCCCTTCCAGGTGCATCATTTTGAAGAAGAAAAAAAGCATCTGAGATGAAGAAAGCGGAGAAAGAGATGGTAAAAAGGCTTGACATTTACATTTGAGCAAAGGATATTGAGACTCAATCTATATAGCGCCAGCTTCTCATCACAGCAACTGAGAGCCTCTTCTTGAATACTCACTTGTTAGGCACCTTGCTGAAGATCTCTCTGACCCACTCCTCCAGAGTGTCCAGCTTCTCTAAAGGACGCAGTGAGTGAAGGAGGATAAATTAGAGTTTGAGTGCGTTTCAATTATTCTGGCTGAAAACAACCACTTAGATTTGGGGAGAAGTCAGTGCAGTAACGATACATACTAAAATGCTTGCTTTAAAAGAAACTATGTTACAGTGTGGCTTTACATGCTTTAATTTAATGCTAAAATGTAAATGAAAATTCACAAATTTCTGTGTTTCCAACTAAATAAGGTAGAGCCTTCTTCCTTTTTAATTATTGCTAATGCAAACAAACTAAAAGCCTACATTTAGAGCTTTTACATTATTGTATAATGAGATGCAGCTTTTGTATTTTGCATTGCAGCCTTTTTTTACAAACATTTTAATGTATAGCATGGTTAATTTAATTGTGACAGCTTTTTCCTATGCATGTTTCAAATTACTAAATGGAAGTCAAAGTTGTTTTTCAAGACTAGAGTACATAATTTTAATTCAATAACAAAGGAGCAATTGTTTACAATGTTCTTCTTTATTCTTTATCCCTTCTTTTGTGCCAAGTCAACAGTCAGTTCACACTGTTGCCTCACAGCAATATGGTTACTGGTTCGAATTTGCCAGCCAGCTGGGGCCTTTCTGTGCTCTCTACGCTTCTATGAGTTCTCTCCGGGTACTCTGGCTTCCTCACACAGTCCAAAGACATGCTTGTTAACTGGTGATTCTAAATTGGTTGTAGGTTTGAATTTGAGCATGGATGGTCGTCTGTTTCTCTGTGTTGGCCCTGCAACAGGCTGGCAACCTCGCCCTATGACAGCTAGGATGAGCACCAACTCCCCCGTGACTCTGAACCAGACAAGCAGTCGAGAAAATAGATGCATGGATGGACTCTTTAATGAAACATGATGTAAAAACCAGGTAGGATTGTTCAGCTGGGCTTCAAAACAGATGTTTCCCCTTGCTGATATGGAAGCTCCTAAAAACAGCTTTTTCAGGCAACACTGATCGATATTATAAGCAAAAATCCTTTGGCCTATAGGTTGAAAAAGTTTAACCGCACTCTCCGGTCAGATGCCTGAGGTTAATTTCACCTCTGAACACAACCAGAATGATTAGTGCAATGTAGTGACATCATAATGACCTAATGCACACAGGTGCAGACATATATTACTGCACCAAGCAAGTCAAAGCGCTAGAGGTGAACAAAAAATTGAAGCGAGCAAAGAGAAAAAAAGGTGCAATTTTATGAATATTATAAAACCTATATTATAAAACCTTGCAAGGAAAGGTGTTTGCAATCATCAGCAGTTTGATGCTTCATCATTTTCCAACAGAAATGATGGTTATAAATATTTCCGGTTGTTTTACTCCAATTAGCGATCTACTATAACACCTTTGCATCCCTCTACACTGGCAGAATCTTAGACAACAAAAGAGGTGCAACAAGAGTGAATTTTACTGAGGGCGAGTAAGTGTTTCATGAGGATGGCATTTCTCAGCACCAAATGTCAACACTTCATCATTTTACTTGTATGCTGTAGTTAATTAGCTGAGTGATATTTTCTGTGAAACCAAGAAAATACATTAGATACTTTGCATGTGACTTTGTTTTGAGTAATACAGCAATTCGAGCTGATTCGGGAATGATTATCTACAGTTGGCTGAACATGGATGAAGTGGATCCTCATTTGAGATAATGATCGTCTGAATTTTTGATTAATCCACAGATTGCTTTTTCAATGAATCGGTTCATTTGGTGTATGAAATTATTGAAACAAATTACATTTCTGTCAATCTACTAATCGGCTAGTTCTTGATGCATAATAAATGGGAATGATTTTCCTGACCTTTTGACTGCACAGCCAGAGTCATGTAGTGGGCAGAGTAGTATTTCTTCCAGAAGGCACGCAGCCGCTTATACACATTGATCTTCATTCTTTTGGGCTCCTGCTTCAGTGTCTCCGCATTCCCTGGTATTGTGACAAGTTAACAATCAAGTGACAAACATAATACATGACAGAGAGGAGCCCTAACACATGCAGGGATATGAGAAGGCAGGTAAACTGGTGCAGGTTTCAGCTCTCCTGTTTGTTATTGCTGAACATACCCCAAGGAGGCCCTGCGTGTATTATTTGTCCCAGCAGTTGTTTTTACTAACTCACCCCAGCAGAACTTGCCCATAGGGTGTCCAGGTTTGGCCAGACTGCCAAATAGCATCTCCTTCCTGTGGGAGTCAGATGGCTTAGCCAGCTGGTACTCTGATAGACAGACGGAGGGACACAGGAAAAGGTAAGATGGGACAAAAAAAATGCAGAAAATGCACTAAAACACTTTATATGAACCAGGATTAATTTCTCAGAATGCAGGAGTGATGCACATAGGCACCAAGACCCACCACTGTCAACAGCCTCCACTTCCCTGTCAATGGCATCCCGAATCATTAGGGGGCAGATGAAGAACTGTGCCCACCTGAGAACAACAGGACAAAGTGGTAATGTTCAGAAGCAGACAGAGCACAGATCAGACATAAACATTTAGATGTAGATGGACGCACATGACAAACAACATCCAATATATATCCAAGTGCACACCATGATCCACACTACATCTATCGGCCTCTGAGATCTGAATATATGACATCCAAGTTTCACTATTCTTACTTCATATCACTTACTTTATACATCCACACTGTTTAGATTGAACTAAACCCATAATTTAACTAAAACATGGAGCGACATCAGACATACCAGTGGTTTAAATGTAACTTTAAAGTTTGAAGTTATTACTAAAAGAGGATTTAGACATAATTTAAATTCAAACTGGCAGTGTCCAAAAGCATTTCCTTCATCTCCTACTTCCCACTATAATTACCAGGTAAATGCGTCTCTTTGATTCACCCGTTCAGTTTATGAATTCAGCTTGCTAACTAAATTTGATATGGTTAGCTGATAACTTGCCAAACCACCCTCTGATCAAAATAAGGTCATTTCTGGCAATATTTGGACACAATGGTTTAACGGCAGTCAAAACTGCAATAGTGAGGTTTCAAAATGTAGAGTCCACAAACCCATGGATGATGTCTCGGTGGCTATTTCCACAAAGCAAAAATATTAGGACTGAAGAGTAAAAGCGAGAGCTAACAGGGAATATGCCTGTAACGTGCCACACATTTTCACAATATAATCATCAGGTCTGCTAGAACTTTCCTTTGGTAAATTATGCTCTAGCATGTTAAGTGCCTTACTGTTTGGATTAGACCATAGATTTTCCCTTATAGCCTCTATGAGTCTTTGGTTTCAGTCTAGTTACTAATTGTTAATTGTTCTAACTTGTCTCCGTTGCTTCATATGAGTTTATATTCTCCTTTTTCTTGTTTCTGTCTTGTGTTTACCTGTAAATCCTCACCACCTCGTAAGGATGACTGCTCGAAAAATAAGATAACAACCAAAAACGAAAAAGCCCAACTGACTCCTAACCTGTCAAGAGCCTCTTTGAAGTTTTTCCTCTGAATGTCAAACTGGAAGATGGTCCTCTCACAGTCCGTGGAGGCATTGTCGCTCCCACCGTGCTTCTTGAGGAAAGCATCAAAGCCGTTTTCTGATGGATACTTCTCACTGCCCATGAACACCACTAGGCGACAACGAAATCACAGTAAGGGTGAAAAGAGAGAAGGGATTACAAATCATCAAAAAAAAAAAGGAATCCAAAGAAAATAATCTATTAAAGCTACTTGCACGATGTGTCTTTTGTCGTTTTCTTATTTATGTGGACAATGATACAATTGCAGACAATAACACATCACATTTCTGGCTCAGCTTTAATAGAATTTTGATAACTCTGTCTCAGATGAAGCCGCGTACATAACTCTAAATAGTGCCGGGAATATTTGGTGACAGCATGAGAAAAGGTTTCCTTTCAGAAAGATCATTTGGAAACAATGTTCAACAATCACAATTGGTAGAGGAGACAGATAGCAATTTCTCTGCTGACAGTAGCATCAATAGATTGGATTGCAATTCTGAAGTTATGTGGCATTTTGTGCAAGCCTAGCTTTTTTTTTTTCCCCCAACTGAAAAATATCTTGCTTGCTTCCTCATAGTGAATGCAGTGATTTCTTGCCTTGTTCTTGTAGGTGATGTAAAGTTAATCTGCCAGCAAGGCAAGGCAGACATTAACCCACAGGCCCCAGATTTCCAGGAGCCCCAAAACCCCACGAACAGTGTAGCGTCACTTGGTTGGTAGTAAATTAATTATTTGCACCTCACATTCTAAGACTTTCCTTATGCAGGAATACATTAATTTTTGCTTATATTATGTATAGGAGTTAAAAAAAGGGACATTCAGTAGGAGAAAGCTGCAAATGTTCAAAAGCAACTGGTATACAACAATCTTTGCTGGATTGTTTGCTGTTTACTGTATCTTGGGATACATTATCATGCATTCTATGTAGTAAATGGGCATTTGTAAGTGATGAGTTAGATGCATAATGCACAGAGAGCAGGCAGAAAAGTGGGTCAAATAGAGCCTGAAAACTAATTTTTTGCCCTGTGGCCCCACAGTGGGTAGATCTGGTCCCTCTGGAGATGGATATTCTGGGAAATGTCACATATTGTTAACTGATACTGAACGAGACAAAAAAGGCTAAGAGGCACACTAAATAATTAAAACAAACTACACAAGGATGCATTTAAAATTAGGATGTGTGATAGGAAACATTGAAAACATATCTGAGGATGTATCTGGGGACGGAGAAACCACTGAATTAAAGAACAATGAAAACTTTTTTTAAAAAAAGATGACAATACTTGTCTACTGGATTAATTACTCACTGTGTTCCAGAAAGTGAGCTAGGCCGGGGAGATCGCTGGGGTCACTGAAGCTGCCCACACCAACACACAACGCTGCCGCAGACTGAAACACAGGATATCGAGGCATATCTGAGTCTGGCATTGCACTTCAGGGAAAACTTGAATGATACTCTGTTTATCTTGCTGCCAAAAAAGGCCATAAAGACAGAAACCAATGTAATAAAGTATTGAGACGCAGGCAACAAAATTGTTGAGTTTGATAGTTTTATGGCCTTAGCTGACAATATCAAAAACTAATCTTATCTTTTAAATGCCAAAAGCAATATATGAAAAGAACTTTCAGGTACAGACATGTTTAAAGTAGTGTTAGCTCCTGATGCTTACTGCACTGGGGTAGTTCTGATTGATCTAATACTAGGCATTAGTGGAGACCCTCCAATCATCCACCATCTGAAACAAGCCCATATAACACCTCTGATGCATAAGGTAAGGTAAAGACGCAACAACAATGCAGAGAAAACAGAAAACCCCAACAATCACATGACCCCCTATGAGCAAGCGCTTTAGCGACAGTGGGAAGGAAAAACTCAATTTTAACAGGAAGAAACATCCAGCATAATCATGCTCAGGGTAGAGCAGCCATCTGCCATGACTGGTTGGCATGAGGGGAGGAAGACAAGACAACGACAAGCTGTAGACGAGAGCCAGAGATTAATAATAATAATAACTAATGATTAAATGCAGAGAGGTGCATAAGCGCATATATGTATATGGCTCAGAGACCAGCCACATACGTAGTTTACTAAAGGCAGAGGAATTGAGAAATCATAGGGATTTGCATGTCATAAAGGCAAATATTCATTCATCTCTCCACCTACAGACTCAAAATTTAAACTATCACAACTATTTTTTATCATTTGAGAAGGCGTGCCTTCACCAAGAAGTGAAAATACAAAGCAAAGAAACACCTCGATCATCTCCTGAAATTAAGTCAAGGATTTAACACACCCAACCTAACACAGTGCATTAACATGCTTATTCATTCCGATATTGTCGCAATTACTTATTATCAGCAGATTAGACATGCGAACCTCACATCTACAGAGATGCTGTCAACAACAACATCCAGCTAGCGTTAGTCTTGTTTTCTAAAGCTCACACTTTGATAAAGACTTTGATTACATTCTCAGTTTATTCGTCAACTGCCCCAATCCAACAAAGTTAGAGCCACTTCAAAGAAAGTTAACAGCAGCTAATAGCAGCTAACAGAGACCAACAGGAGCTTCACTGACTCATCGATTTGTATCGGACTCCTTTCACGAAGTTTTACAGCCTCCTCCAGAGTAAATAGATGTAGACACCTGGCATATTGACAGCTGAGGTAAACAGAGGACCGACACCCTATACTCACTGCAGATGAACCCCAGCAAGGGTTGTCTGTCTTACAGCGGCCACTGTAGCTAAGAGTATACACTTGAATCGGGAGTGGAAAGAAAACAAAATTCTGTAGATTGCAATCTACTGACATCTAGTGGTGAGATTTTAAACATTGTAGCTTTAAGCCAACTTTCTCGTCATTGGTTCGTATCTGCAAAAGGAGGTTTGAGGAAAGGTGGGTGGAGCTTCTGAGCGTTGAGATATCCACTCCAACTTTTATGTTATTAAAATACTTTTTAAATGTGCAATATTGCCATTGTTTTGACAGTGAGTACTGCAGGGCGTGAGCAAAGTCTTTCTACTTTAAAGCTTGTAAAAAATCAAACTTGTCTTTATTTTCTTAGAAGAGATAATGATAGAACTAAAGTGTGTTTTTTAAAGTATTTTGTTGACTCTATTTACCTATAGGGGATTTTCACAAGCTTCACTGAAGAGGTATGTGCCACACTGCTAGATCTCTTGCACCTCTTTTGCGTTACCCCACCATGGAACATTTTCTAGATCTGCCACTGATCATATATAAAAACAGCTGTCTGAAACAAAGCATTTAGTGCAGTCTCAAGCCTGAGCACATACCCTGAACTCTAAATGTTTGAAACTCTGGCTGTATTTCATCAGAGTATTAGCCACTGTACATGTTGCAGAAAATATAGAAGAGCATAAAAGATGCACCTTAAATAGTGTGTGGAGTAATGGTGTCAATTTGTTTTTTACATTATTTCAAACAGTGTAGTTTTGCAAAACATAAATAAAGTCTATATGAAATGCTCTCTTGTTTCCTGTACCTGTTTCTCTGCATTTCCTTTCTTCTTTTTCCCCTCATTGTAATCATCTTCATCATCGATGCCCTCATCTTCGTCATCTTCCTCAGACCCATCTTCTGATCCATCTTCAGATTCATCATCATCCTCCTCCTCCTCTTCTTCTTCACCTTCATCTGACTCTCCATCTTCTGTCGGTCCACTGTAATCTGAGATGAGCAGAGCTCGCAGCCCGTTTTCTAACACAATGTACCTGAGGAGAGTAAAGTCAAAGGTGAGATAACACAAGGAGAAGCACTGTGGTATCAATTGAGTTTTAGAGCCTTCACTGCTTTTTCTTAACAGCTTAACAGTTATCCCTTTGCAGATTGTATCTTATACCCTTTCAGCCCATCTTGTGCTGTGCTTTTTCACAGCAAATATTCCATCCATGCCCCACAGAGGCCTGAGGCACTGGTCTGTGCTTAAAGCATGAAATCATCCCATCAGACTACAATAATATTGCACTGATCCAGCTGGATGGGAGGCTCAATATCATTTTTGGATCTGGGTTAGTGGATCTGGGTCGTTTTGTCAGCACTTTCACAGTCATGAATGCAGAACTTTAGCAAGATGTATTTCATTACACATGAAATCCTATTAATACCTTCGAGTGAGAATAACATACATAATAGAACAGATAAATCATGCAACTTTTCCTTTCTTTAAACAGCATAATGAATTATTTAAATCCTCATGGGAATCTGGTAGGAATGCTTGACTGTGCGGTAGAAGAGTTTTTGTTTTTTTTACCTGTACTGTTTGGGATCACTGGGTGATTTGATGATCTCTCTGTCACCGACATTATCCTCAGCTTCCCCCCCTCTTCCCGAGTCCCCGGCAGCCTGAATTTCCTCCCGGGACGCCGGCTCTGTAGCTTCTGCTGAAGCTCCCACTTGGACCGAGCCCGGAGAGTCAACCGCCGGGGCGTTTCTTGACTTGTTTGTTTGCGGCATCCTCGACAGAGATGACGAGACTCTGGCACTGCAGGCTGACAGCCAGGGGCGACCACAAACAACAGGACAAGTCGCTGTCAACGGCAATTTACTCCTTAGCGCGGAAGCACACCGTGTAAGCCTGGACAGAGCAATGATGAAGACCTGACATACGAGTGTGGGGGAGAAAAAACAAAGCTAAAGTTCAGCGCTCTGCGTCTAAAACAACACAGATTAACCAAGACTCTCGCTGTGGCGTGGGCCTATAGATGTGAAACTGACCTGTCACACACATATGGACACACACAACACCGGCTAGCCAGCGCCCACAATACAGCTATTCATACAACTGTCTGGTGGTTTCGCTCTATTCAGCTGGATGTCAGCTAAAATCCGACCCTGTCTCACCAGCCCGCAGCGAAACCTGAACCTATCATCTCACAGACCACCAAGAGCAAGTGGACATTTGAGAGGAAACACGAGTGAGAGAGGAAGGATTTAATGTTAACAAGCCGTGTCTGGTTCTGTTAGATGGTATTTGACACAAACGAAATAGAGCCGGAGTGTTTATTTTTTAATCTACTTCTACTTCTTTTTTTTCCTTTTTAGAAATACTTCACGAAGCCAGTCAAAAACAATGAAGCCATACCTCTCTCTGCCGACAGCAGAAGGGCCTCGGTGCCTGCGAATGTCCCCCACAGCAACAACGAGTGCTGTGATTTGTTGAGAGGAAGACGCGCTGAACTATGACGGCCGATGATTGGCTCTAGAGACAAGGAGGCGTGGTTTGGGTGTCAACACGTGTGCGCTGAGCAGTCAGGAGCGGTTACGTTGTAACAAGCTTCAGGCCCTGGACGGGCAACGACAGGCAGCCACCTGGATGCAAACAGACATCTGTTTATGATTATGACCAATAGATTGATAATATATCTTACCGGCCGCTTGTCATAACAGGTAAATGTCTTAGTTTCTCATCTCCTCATGCAACATGAACTCTCAGAGCTCTTTGAAGTGAATGCTGTCTTGTCAGCTAGTGACATAATAATAATAGTATCTGTACTTCAGAAAAACTGCCTCACCACACAGGTTGCACTTGTGAAGTCTTCACATATGGATCATTGGGTTAGGGACCACTAGGTGGCAGGCACAGGCCACGGGGGATAGGGGGGCAGGGGGGGGTTACTCCAGATCCTTGAGGTTTATCTAGCTTTAAGACTTCCATTAGAGGACTATCCTTTAGTGTTGTTTTCATCAAATGCCAAGAGCTTTTAAGATGTGCATTAATGCATTCAGCACATTTGCAGGGAGATACTTACCACAACAGATGAGAAGATAACAAGAGGGGGAAAAAAGAAAGTTTTATTTCCCCACATTACAGCATTTGGGTATGTTAACAAAAAGACCTAAAGCGAGGGTTTACTGAATTGGTCTAATATACCTTTACTTCAAACGTTATGTCACAGTCAAAGAGTTAAAAGCATCATCCTATGAATAAGCCACGTTGACATTTGTCCAGCGCTCCTCCTCGGCCTTCACTCAGCAGCGTGTTGGCATTTCCCCCCCTCCGCTGTGCCAATATGTCCTCCCCCTCACTCACCAACTCTCTCTTTTCCTCCCTGTCTGAAGCCAATCTGATTTGCCCCTGGGCTTCTGTCGGCAGAAAGAGGTGATAAACACCGCAACCATGACAACCGGCGAGCCAGACACACGCCTGAGTTCCTGGATCCTAATGGCTTCACTTGGCATCCTCTCCTCTTTTAATTCATCAGGTCCGGCCTTCACCTGAGTTGATATTAAGGCTCTCTGGACAGATGAAGGCGCCATGATTCCGCTACACTTTGAGCTCTCTCATCCAGTCTTTTAAGATAAGAGTCTATCAGCTTGTGAGATGAAACAGTGTTAACACTAAAGCATGCACACTGCTTTAATTAGACCTCAGGAATTAGTCACTGAATAAATATTTCCTCTGTCTGGATAGTATTAACGCAAATGCAGGAATATTGATTCTTCTGACAGCGATTTTCACAAACAAATCCTACTGATCACTAATGGAGCCTCTGTGAAAACACTGTCACTGGGACAAGGCATGTGAGCACAAAGCGATTGCTCACCCAAAATTGCAAGGCCGTGGTAATAGCAAGGATAAGCACCGTATTAGAAACTCTGTGAAAGTGCCTTTATGTGTGTCTCCATGCGAAAACTTTCAGAGCAAAAATGGCAGGCTTGAGCTGGTGATCGATTGGACGGGCGTCCACAGACTGTGAACCTCACCTTTAACGCTAACACACATGGCCTTTTCCTGGTAAAATATATTGTATTCGTTTGGCTGCAACGTGAGCCATCATAATTTTCCGCCTTTTTTTGGTCCCTCTGTATGACTGAGCCCAAATTGAAGTTCACATCGGGCACCTCAGGCCTCCCCCGCAAAATGTGTCTGCGTGAAAATGGAATGTAGAATGCAGCCAGCTGAATCAACATAGGTAATATGAATGTGTCCCCCTCGGACACCTTCCTTGAGTCACGGGAAGCAGCAGCAGCAGCCTTTACCTTAAGACTCTGAGAGGGCAAGGTTCCCATAGCAACTGATTTGAATCCTAATTAAAACAGGAGATTTGATTAATTAGTTCAATGATGTGTGTGAGAATGTGTGTGTGGCATGACTGTTTGCATGTGTGTGGGAGTCTGCATGTTCTCGTGAGTCACGGTGTATCTCGTGTGTAAATGAGGATGGGGAGGGGTGGTGGTTTTATATATGCCTATACGTGTGTGTTTATGTGTGTGTTTATGTGTGTGTTCGTGAGCCTGTGAGTAATCCTTTGAATCACTGCCGTGTCTCCAGCATGCGTGTGTGTGTGTGTGTGTGTGTGTGTGTGCTATGTCTCCCGGGAGGCTTGTCCTTGCCTGCAGTACTACTGTGTGAATCAGAGGTGAGGCCTTTGGAGTTGCCCTCTGCTTTAATCTGGAGCTAATGACAGAACCACCTGCCCTCCTGGCCATCCTCCCCCTCCTTCCAAATACCTATTCCGTCTATCTGTTGGCTCCCTCTTGCACTCCCCCCTTTACATGTTCAGCCAACCCTCACAACCTTCCCCAAAATGCTCACTGTCTCCCTCCCACACTCAGCTTGTTTTATTCCCTTTTTCGCTCCTTCTGTCCCTCTTCTCTTTCACTTGCTTTCCACATCCTGCCACAGAGTGCATGATACTTCTGCCTGCATCTCTGATTGCCTCATCGCATTGAGTAAGCAGAGACTAGGGGGCAGTGCAGGCCCCAGTGAAACTCAAACACGTGTTTGGGGACGACTCAACGCTATGTGAGCAAGATGTAGCTTTAAGGAGCTCTTTCGACCAAGGAATAATCTGCGTCCTTATTCTTGTTGGTGCTCGTTCTTAAGTCTTGAGTTTGTGTGCCCTCACGCACGGAAGCCAGTCCCGCCGGAGATCGCGTGAGCGAAGGCATAATTGGAAAGAGCTGCAAAAACTGGGATGACCACTTTGTGTGATGTGTCCTCGGTGGAAAGAAAGATGGAGTGAGCAGGGAGAGGAAAACAAAGGAGGAAGAAATCAAAGCAAGTAAACCAGACTGAATTGACAAGAGCCCACAGGAGAATCAAAGTAAGAGAGTAACGAGGAAAGAAGGGGAGAGAGAAGGAAAGGAAGGAAGAAAAGATGTGTATTAAATAAGGAATAAGGAAAAGTATGCTCTGACAGAAAATAATTCACATGAGAGGAAGGGAAAGCCTTTGGAGAAGGAGCAAGCGGAGGAGGAAGAAAGGAGAAGTGGCTCAAATGAAACAGCATGACTCCCCATCCATTTCAACACTGGACAGCTCCATAGACAGCACTAGGCCAGTATAAATAGATCCCCTACTTTAGAGGCCCCGTCAACACTCTAAAAAAGTACTTTATGTGCTCAGAGCGGCTCCTGCCCCCAGAGAACAGACACACAGGTATCTGATGGTGCCTGATAACCATCTTCACTCAGTTCCTCTCCGTTTGTTTTCTTAATTTAGGGAGCCTCCACGGTTCAACAACAACACCTCTGTGAGAAAAGAGTGTTTTTCTCCCAAATTCTCCATCACGGGCAGCATTCTGCCCTGAGGTGGACAGTAATAACCCCAGGTCTGGCATCACATTACCCCTGTCACAGAGATTACAGTAATATCTCAGGACAAAAACCCCATGCGTGATTGAAGCTTATTTATAAACACAAGCATCCCTGCATGGTGTAGGCGAATTAAATGTGTGCATGCCTCAGTAAGCAATCCCCACGAATGCATGTGTTCATGTGGCTGTGCATACATGCCCCGCATCAGCCAGCCTGTTTCCATTGCGAGTGAGCGTTAAGTAGCCTTGTGGGGAAGCTGTAATACAGACTAATGCACCTGAGAGCCCTGAAATCTATAACCATCATCTACATCTCCCTGATATTACTGGAACCGTCTTACTGTTTCTGATAGGAATCTCCAGAGACCCCCCCCCCCCCCCCCAATCTTTACTCCTGTAAGGAGAGAGAGAAAGAGAGAGAGAGAGGAAAGAGAGCACTAAGGGAGAAATGCACCTCTCCATTTCCTCAAGGTTATTCACCTTAATGCACGCTGAAATCAATGTGAAATTGAACTGAAAATTGAACTTTCAGCTCAGTAATGTGGAAGACATGTTGTTATTAAATCTTTTCCTATAGCCATGAAACCGGCTGACTGATAGTTGAACGCTTTTGAATGCGTGTTTTCAAAACCATGGCACCATGGGGTGTTTTATTGAGACCCTCCCCTTGGTCCGCTGGAGACGCCGGGCTTCACGGGGGCTCCATAGCCGCCACTTAGAGAAAGTATCGATGGAGCATCAGCCACCTAGCAGGCTGTGATTAGCTGATGTGGGGAGCTCAATTCAGCGTTGGTAGGGGGGCTTCATTGCTCTCGATCTGGGCGGCATCTGTTGCGCCCACCACCCCCGTTTGGCAGGACAGGTGTTTTGATGTAGGCCGCGCACAAACTTCTGGGTCTCGCTGTAATCTCCGCTGCGGCCCCCCTCATAGAAGTCACCACAGTTTTCCCGACCGGTACCGTGTTTGTGTGCGCGTGTGTGCGTCCTCGAGCGCGCGCGCGCGCACGACGAAAGCCAGCTGGCACGAGTCGCCATGGTAACACACACCGGTTTCACGAAATCCGTCGGTGCTTAAGGGCAAGAGAGGAGAGATGAATAAACTAATGAGATTATAAATTATTGTCGGTATAGCTGAACAGTCGGGGTATTTTTTTTTTTTTTTTACCGGGATGCGTAACCGGGCAACGTGAGGAGAAAGTTTATGGGGCCCATTGTCTGTGACTCTGTTGTGTCTCCTGTAATCTGTTTATGATGAGGAACTGAACTGGCTCCTCTGGTGAGGAGGAACCCACCCTGCGCGCTTTGGCCTCATATAAAAACTAGCAGGGCAGCCGCCTTATTGCATGATTAATTCCGGCGCCTGCCCCCCTCTTTTCCCCTCCCTTCTATGAATTACCTAGTTGTCTTTGAGATGAGGAGAGGATTCTCCATTATTACGCCCAGGTTACAACTCCGCGCATTGCACGTCTGTTCAGCAGACCAGTGCCGCAGCTCCCACGGGCTGCACTGTGGAGAAGCGGACCTGCATCCTAAAGCCAATCGTTTTTTCCCTCTTTTCCTCTCTCTCTCTAGCTCTCTCTCTCTCCCGGTTTTTATCCTCCACCTCATTGCAGTCTTATCACGTCTCTCCCCCCCCCCACCCGCTCTGGTCCCCCCTCCCTCCCCATCCGCCTCAGCCGCTACAGGAGAGGAGAGAGGGAGCGAGAGAGAGAGGGAGAAGAGTGCGGCTGAATGTGAACGACATGTCGACAGTCAGCCTCTAAAGTGTTTTCTCGGTCGTTCTCTAATTCTTTGGCGGCGGACTGAGTGAGTATTACCCGCATCCCTGCTCTGCTAAGCGTCGCTGTGTGGATCAGAGAGGCTGGTGAGGAGAGACAGACAATGAGGAATGCAATTGGATTGCGTTGCTCTGCCAAGGATTTTCATACATAGCCTGGTAAATGTCTTAATAGGTTCTGTTAATGACTAGGCTGTTTAATTGGTCATGCCTTAATTATTCTAACTATTACAATTTGTGTGCGTAATGTTAGGGGCTAATTGATTTTCTTGAAAGGCTGTGAGCTATCCAGGCTCATATCCCCATACATTTGATCAGTGATGCTGCTGCTTGCCTGATAGTGCAGATCTGTGCTGAGAGCAGGGGCCCATGTAAAAGCCGGTGTGAAGCTTGGTGAGTGTGTATTCTGACGGACAGAGAGGACAGAGAGATAGAGACTGGAATTATGTGACATGAATAATATGGTGAAGAATAAGCAGTGACTGTCATCTCTGGTTCGCTTGCGTCAGTGTGCAGGTCTGGAGGAGAGGGGAGAGTGAGAAGAAAAAAAAAAACTCAGAGAGACTAAAGAAAGACAGGGAGGGAAGCCACACCTGTGTCAGGACGGTTTTCAGATGGACATGAAGACAGAAGGACAGAGACAGACGCACGCAGAAGCACAGGCAGAGTTCTGGGCTGCCACCAGTCAGTGCTTAAGTCCTTTCGTTTCTTGTTACCATAATGATGCAGAGCTATGCCGACTGCTGACTAGTCCACTCGGCTGATTGGAGAAAGAGGCTTGACTGTGTTTCTTCTCATTAGGTAGAGATGCCCATCCACTAAAGCAGACTCCTAACAGGATGGATCCCAGTGGTCTATCTGGACTCTGTATTGATCTCCTCTATACAGGGGGGCCACGGTCCAATAATAAACAATACATATCTAGACTGAAGACCCAGTGGGACTCTGAATGGGCAGTATTTTGTATTGTTTTCCAATTTGTCCAAAACTGTTGAGCATGTAAGCCTGTTTTCTCCTGTGAAGCACAGATGCTCTGAACACTTTCATACACTGATGACTGTTTTTCACTTCTCCTTATGCTTTCTTCCTTTAAAATCGTGAGGTTTTCCAACAAGTATTGCAGCATTACACTGGTTTGTTATGAAAGCTCACACTCATCTACACGTGTCTAGCTACCTGTTTCTGTACTTGGCAGGCTATAAAAGCCTACTTTTTGGATATGGTTTGACCTTTCTCACATTGTGTGCAACACACACGCATGAAACTTGGCTCCAGCACAGTTTCTCTGTGAGGCGGGCGTACATTGTGTACAGGGCAAGAGGAGGGCTTTGATGTAATCAATATCAGATTTCAGCTGTTTCACTGTGAGCTCTCATCCTGAGTGGCAGCCTTGACTGACTTCTTGCTGCTTATGCAATCCCACTCTTCTCTCCCACCTCACCCATTTCCTCTTCTTTTGTACCTACTCTCTGCACATTACCCCTCCTTTATATGTCTGCCTCTCCTTTACTCCTTCCCTTCCCCTTGTTCCCATTTTTCCTCCTCCTCCTCCTCCTCCTCTTCTCATTTCTACCTCTCCCTTCATCTTTTCCCCGTCATAATCATCTCCGTGATTGCTCTTCCTCTCCCGGGCGGTGATGTTTTCACTCCTGCCTCCTTGTCTAACTCGCTGATGCTAGATTATTGCTGTATGATTACAGCTACCATACCATCATGATCATTATTGCATTTCGCATGGCAGTGTTCAACACTGTATGAGCAGATCGAGATGCTTTATCCAATTTAGATCTCATTAAGACTCGAGAGGAAATATCCCCGTGCAGCACTCACAATCTCAGCTGTTTTTCGCTTTTCTTGTCTTTGTTGTTGTGCCAGGAGTTCTGCAACTCATTCTCTTGTTATTACCGCGCCGCTCTCATCATCGTCACGACCATCATCGCTATCGCCGTCAGTTCACGTCCCTGCCTGTCGTCGCACTGATTCACACCACCCCCACCTTTTGAAATTTTTTTTGAAGAGTTTTGATTTTGCAGCAAAGCTTTTCACTCCACTGTCATTATCACAATAATGATTATGACAGGACTCGATGGCTGTTGATAACCCAACGTATTTTTCTGATTGATAATATGGGGTATTTTGTGCCTCATCCTTCTGTTCTCTTGATTGCCATTCATCTTATTAAATGGAGCAGTTCATTAGACAGAAGCGTTATGAGTCTGATTTGCATTCACCCATATTCATATTGCATACATTAAAATAACACATGCGTGACATTTCGGCTTCACCCGGCATTTGAAAACACAGATGAATACATTCATCACAAGCTTTGCCCACCCCCTACCCCAGCACTCAGAAAGCCACTCGGAAAAAGGATAAAACGTGATTCACAGGTGAACTAGCCCACGTGCGTGCCTTTGTTTTGCATTTTCAATGTCAACATTTGAATTTTTAATTCAAAAGAGACATTGTAGCAGCTGAGAGATTCTTCAGCCTGTTGTTTTGTGTTGAAATCAATTTGTCCTGGTTTTGTAAACCCTCTAAGCCTTGTTTTCCTGTTATGAATACAAGCACATGCATACATGGTTGACGGCTATCATATCATACTGTGGCCTTCCTGTACAGCTTCATTCCACTATAATGCTGTTCCGTCCCCATGACACTACACTCTGTGTGATTTAACATTTATTTTCTGACTGCTTTAGTATGCCTCTGATGTATCATCCATCTGATTCATCCTGAACTGACTTTTGCTGCTGCCTCCCTGGCTGTTTGCCCTCTGTTAACAATGCGTTTGTGCGATTGTGTGTGCGTTTGCCTCACCGTGCAGTGCGGTGAAGGCCTGATGCCGGGCTGTAGCCGCAGGCTGTTGAGCTGAGAGGGAGAAGCAGGAGGATGCAGTGGGTCACTCTGGCGGTGGCCCTGGGGTGTGCGCGTCTCTCCCAGGCGTCGCACACCCCCACCCCTACCCCCACCTCCACACACACCCCTCTCGTGGACAACTCCGAGGAAGAAGTGGACGAGCCGTGCTTCGAGCCGTGCACGTGCGAGGTCAAAGAAGGTGTGCTACACGTGCACTGCGATGGGCGGGGCTTCACAAATGCCAGCCAGGTATGGCTTTCTTCATCATTTGTCTGGCCACGCATGTGGAGCTGCACTTTACTGCGCTGTCACTTATCTTATTATCTAATATATCTCCCAGTCTAATATCCTGCCTCTAATGTGGCTTAGGGCTGTTTCTAACTGCTAAATTTATGTAATTAATAAGATAACTAATCAGACCTCTAATTAATCATTCAGGTGTCACAGTCATGGGTCCGCCCTTTCAAACTCAACCTCCAGAGGAACTCTCTAAGGCGTCTCTATAGCAACGGGTTTCAGCACCTTGGCAACGCAGTGTCGATAAACCTTGGCAACAATGCTCTCCAGGACATCCGAGTGGGAGCATTCCACGGGCTCGCCAAACTGAGACGTCTGTACCTCCACGAGAACAAGCTGGAGGTTTTCAGAAATGACACCTTCGCCGGCTTAGAGGCTCTGGAATACCTCCAGGTAGTCCCGAAGAGTTAATCCGTGTTGATTATCCACGATTGACTTAATTATTGACAAATTTGTCCAGGATTACTATAGATAGCTGTGACAGAAATAATCAATGGCTAGCAGGTGGCCTGTGTGAAAGGATCTCCTCAAAATCTCTGTGCATTTTTGCAAACGGAGAGCTCTCAGTTGAGTTTACTTTCCAATTCGAGCAATTACTCATTCGTCACATCTTTTCTTTCTTACCTGCAGGCCGACTACAACGTGATCAAACGAATTGATAGCGGTGCTCTGAGGTTCCTCTACAAGCTTCGTGTTCTCATCCTGAATGACAACCTCATCCCTAACTTGCCTCCTCATCTGTTCAGGTTGGATTCTGATTATTTTACTGCAGAGCTTTTAAATTATGCCAGGACTGATCTGTAGAAATATCAGTGTCTGACACAATTAGTCACGCTGTACTGCTGAATTAATGTTCCTGTGGCATACTATTTCATATCATCAGAGATGGATTAATCATCAGATAAAATGCTGGCTCCTCTGTGATGGAATGTGTGAATTTTATTTTACTATAACAGTGTCCTTTCATGTGAACTAGCAAACTATATCCCTCCTCCTCCTGTACCAGATCCGTGTCTCTGACTCATCTGGACCTGCGGGGAAACCGTCTGAAGAGCCTGGCATATGCTGGGACCCTGGAGTACGTTGGCCGCTCCCTGATGGAGATACAGCTGGAGGAGAATCCCTGGAACTGCGGCTGCGAGGCAGTGCAGTTACAGCAGTGGCTGGGTCAGATTCCCTACACGGCGGTAGTTGGGGATGTTACATGCGAGTATCCCTTCCACCTTCACGGTAAAGACCTGAGGGAAATCCCCCGCAAAGAACTGTGTGCCGACCTGCCAGATAAAGAGCTGCAAGCAGTGGGGAGTGGTCCATCAGCAGGATCACAACCCCAGCATTTGCCCCCTAACTCTAAACACCAACCTGGGCGAGTCAGACCAACTAAGCCCTCCTCTATGGTGCACGGCTCCCGCCAGAACACACATACTTCCTCCACTTCGTCATCCTCTTCCTCTGCAGAGCGTAAAGACAGGGAGAGGCACCCAAGGCCGACTAAAAGGCCTCGACCCTCCAGAACATCCCCCACGCCACGCAGTCTGATGCCCAACCAGAATCCCCCGGTGGCTGGTTACCAAACACGGCCCCCTATTCCCATCATCTGTCCCCTGGGCTGCACTTGCAACCTGCACATAACTGACCTGGGTCTCACCGTCAACTGCAAAGAGAATGGCTTCCTCAATGTGTCCCAGCTCACACCTCGGCCTCTCAACGGCCGCAAGCTCTACCTGAGTGGAAATTTAATACAGAGGATCTACCGCACAGACTTCTGGAACTTCTCCAGCCTCGACATGCTTCACCTGGGGAACAACCGCATCTCGTACCTTCAGGAGGGCGCTTTTTCCAGCCTGACGAGCCTGAGGAGCCTCTACCTGAACGGAAACAATCTGGAGAGGCTGAGCCCCCACATGTTTCTAGGATTGCAGAATCTAAGGTAAGAACCTTTTGGATCAGTCACACCATTTACTTCTATTCACTTCAGACATACATATTAATTAAAACCTCATCAGCTTAGGTATTTAGAGATTTGTTTATAAGTATGTGGAAATTAATTTCACTGTAATACTGGAACGGCACAGAGCAGAACATTTTGATTACCATTATGCCGGAGTTTGATTGAAATGGAAGGTGCCCAGTCTCTTCCAGAAGTGTCATTTGTTAGTCACGCTGCCTGATGCCATGCTTCAGTTTGGGTGTGAGTGACAACGTGAAAATTAATGGGTTTTTGTTGTATTTGCATACAGAGGTGTCGATAAGGCGGTGAGACATTTGGATTTTTTGCCAGGATTCTTTTTTGAAGAATAAGAAAAGCTTAAAATAAAAGCACACTGTCAGAGTGATGCATATTTATGTCATCATCAGAATAAGACAGTTCCTTGGTTAATAACCTATATCCAAAGTCAGTCATTAAACAGTGAGGAAGACAGCAGAGCAGACTGCAAAGACCTCTTTTAGCCTTTTGGCTTTCAGCTCCACTATTTTATATTTAAAGACAGGGTTCAGGAAAAAAAAATCTCCATAGCCATTTATTTGACTATTAATCAATAATAAAAATCCTCTCTGGACTTTTCAAAATGTCTACCTCTTAACCTCTTGTTAGCCTTTGTTAGCGACTTAATGGTGAGGGAGCTGTACAAGTCATTTAAACCAGATCCATCACTTATTCTAGCAATTGCACTACTGGATGACTAGCATGCACAGAGAATTCTCCAGCTGTACTCTGCACATATTTCTGTTATTTAAAAAAAAAAGAGTCCTTTTAATTTGATCTAACAAGATAATCTGATACGCAAAGGCCAGTGTTAGTAGTCATCAGTGCAAAATTACACAATTTTATTTGATAGTGATAAAGTTTATGGCTGCGAACAGGGGATGAGAAGATGAAATCCAATTTCTGGTGTGACTTTGTGACATGAATATTCATTGATGTGTTTGCCATGCACGGAAGCGGGACATACTTGGAAGTTAAATGTATGAAAAGGCATCAAAAGGAATGACTAATTTATGCAGAAAGGAAAATGACCTTAGTGCATCACGAAATGACGAGATACAGCTTAGATACAACATACCGATAGTCTCTTTGCTTGTAAAGTCTGTGACACTGCCATCTTCTCTCCTGTCTATAGGTACCTTTATTTTGAGTACAATGAGATCCGTGAAGTCGATCCCGGCACTTTCGACTCCATGCCATCCCTCCAGTTATTGTTCCTTAATGCCAACCTGCTGCGGAGTCTCCCTCTTGGTGTATTCTCCAGAGTCAATCTAGCCCGCCTAAACCTTCGAAACAATCACCTGCTACAGCTTCCGATGGAGGGCGTGCTTGAACACCTCACCGGACTGGTACAGGTTAGTGTAAATTACTACATTACTAACCGTATTTACTGAATGGCTGTGGCGGTGTGGATGCAGGTGGATGCTTGAGAACACAATTCTGGTCTGCTAACCTCTGTGTGTGCAAATGAGTCAGATACCTGGCATGAGGCTTTCAGCTAATTTAGGCCAAATAACATGTATTTTGCTGACTGACAGTTGCCGGGTGGAAAAATAGAGATTATTGAATTGGATCACCCCTGTTGATTTGCTACACAAAAATGTGCATAATTATACAGAGCGTATTTATTTCAAATGTCAGCCGATGAGATTAAAAGAACTAATAGATTGCCAAGACACATTATATTATCACAGCTTGATGAAATAAACAAAACAACCTGAAATCTTGGATCAAGCCATGGCCACGTTTAAAAACTTCTGGCAGCCCCTGGTCTCCTGGCCTCTGGCACAGCTGCAGTTTTCTCTGTCATCTGTAGCGTCTGTTGTTTTGCAGGCTCTGCTGTGGCTTGTGGGACTATGGTTGCGCCTCAGGTATTCTAATTGGAAAATTGCAATTGACTTGATTTGCATAAGTGGTCTTAATAAATCAGGAGCTAAACTGGAGAAAGCTGAACCTCTCAAGTTTTTGTGAATGCTTGTAATTAAAGTACCTTTCAGTAAATAGACTGTATAAACTGCTGTTATGTGGTAAATCCAGCTTTTTGTGAGAGCTTACCTCGCACATTTGACTGCAGCTTTATGTGACTGGTTGCTATACACAGCGCACCAATAAGGACAGAAAGCGAGGTGTTACATTTTTTTTTAAATTATCCTGCTTCCTCTCACTTCAGCAAATTTAGTGTACCAGGCTTTTCTTAGACAGCCCGAGTAGAATGAGGTAAGGTGGGTGTAGATTAGCCCGAATGTCATTGTGAATTTCCATTTTTCTTTGCTCCATGCAAAATTCCTGATCCTAGGTAGTGTGGGTGAGACTGGCAGTTCAGAGGCTGTTTCTAAATCTTTGCTCGAGGAAGGGACGACAGTAGTTCACGGAGCTGGAGGAGCCATGTAAAAGTGTATTATGGGTTTTTCTTTTGCACTGTTATACACCTCTGATGTCCAAGAGCATTAAAGCATTGACCAAATGGAAGCACACAGTGGGCTGTATTCATAAAGCTCAGTGGTACGACCATTGTAGTCCCTCAAATCTGTGCCACAGTAATTGAATCCATTCATTTACCAGGGTTGTTATTACTCTGACAAAGCCACATTAAGGCTGCCCATAGACCACGTAAAATAATGTGACAATGATATCACCTGTTGACTTACTGCTGGCCTGTTTGAAGCTCGGGATGAGGGATTTCTGGGCGCTGGCGTGTGCTTTTGGAGCCAGAGTTTGCACAGAAAAAAAAAAAATCAAAGGGTAACGCAGATGGAAACGGGGTTTAGCTCGCAGCTGCAGTAAAAAGCAGTCCATTTTGTTAATCATAAAACAGCAGCATGTATAGCTTAGAGTCATTGTCACCATCAAGAGCAGGATTATACAGTTACACCCACTTATATACACTGATATGAAAATACCCTGCTGATGTCAGTGTAATTAAAAAAAACAAAAAAACAATATTAGCGTGACACCAGGGAGAAAAATTCAAATCACTCTGGTGTTTATGATTTCTTAACTAGAAAACGAATAGCAGCTCAACAGCAGATGAACCTTAAAAGAAACTCGAGTTAGGTGACTCAGTATCTGAGAGGATGCCAGAAATAATATATGTACAGTTCAGAAACACATATGTCTTTCTCAGTAAATGCAAAGGACGTATTGTGCAGCAGAGCAGCGCTTCCCTGTCATTGCCAGCCGTAATGAAGAAACTTGCCCATGGCCATGTTTCACTTATATAAACACAAACAGCAAGTCTGTCTCTGTCCGGCGATAACAGCTGTAAAATGGCCATTTGTTGCTTTTACACTTTGGTTCTGTGTGGATTACAGAAACAAGATGTGAAGTGTTAGAGAGATTTAGAGGTGGTGGTAGGTGGATTTGCTTATCTGGACAGAGCTATGCTAGCTGCTTCCAGGCCTCTTCTAGCTGTAGCTTCATATTTAGAGGGTTTTTTCTTCTGCAGATGTAAATATGGAATCTTCTCAACACAATAACAAGCAGTCAGAATGTTTATGAAAGTGAAAACAAGTTATATTTTCTTGCAATACAAGCCAGCATTTCAACTGAAATTGCACATGAAAGGCATTTTTTTTTCTTTTTTTAAATAAAAGTGAAAGCATCTGTAATCATTTTAAACGGTGCTCTGAAAAGATGTGTTTTCTGTTTCAGCACAAAAGACGTCTTTGGTCTCATTGACTGGCTAAGTACTCTGATTTAGCATTAAATGCCAACTCATGCAGGTGCGCTGTGAGGTGAAATTTCTTATAGAACAAAGGTGGGATTGATAAGAGTAATGTCGTGTTAATAGCCACTCAAATTAAATTATGTGTAGGTAGCTAAACACATAGGCAGTGTTACCAAAGAGCTATTAAAATGACTTAATGTAGTAAAAAGTTAAGTTCTTTGTCAAAGAGTTTTCAAAAGAAACAAACTGAATTCCATTATAATTCTTTTTAAACACAGAAGCTGTGACTGTGCACTTGAAACTGGGATTTTTGTCCATAATGTGTTCACATACGGAGATATAATAAATGGCCATAACTATCTTTAGCAGCTGTGACAAGCAAATTCTTCTTCTAGGGTCTACAGTCTGTTTGGAAGAGCTGATAGAACCGCTTCCATCGCTGGGTGCTCTTTCTCATTTTATTTTATTTTTTCCTCAGACCCTCATGTCCCCATAATAACAGTTTGCGGCACATTTCAAAATCAAGATATCTCATACAGCTGCATTAAAAGACAGTGTTTATTTTCCCTCCGAATAAAAGATCAAGGGCTTCTTTCCAGGCTCGCCATGTTGCGCTGATGTTCAGCAATCACACGGAGGCAGAGATGCCAATTTCTTCACCGACACCAGCCTCAGTGGACCAGAAACTCTTGCTCTTTGCTCTGTGCTATTACTACCGCTCTCTCTCCAGCTACATAAAACACAAACAGCTGGATAGAGAAAGTTCATGCCCCTTCTCGAGGGGTTGTTGAAGTCGCTCGGGAAAATATAGGAAATCGCTATCTGAGGTAGAAGTCTATGAAGGGAGCACGAGCACACCATGAAAAATAAATTACAACACTTCAAAAAATAGAATAAAATCAAAATCTGTGTGAGTGCACTCAATACCACAATCTGATGAAATATAGAAGTGTAAGTGGAGAGCATCGATACGTTAGTGCTTTGACATAATTCTTTGGCTTTCTGTGCATAGCATCTCACACTCTACCACTGTAGCCGTAAAGACAGATTTTAAATGTACACGTTTTTCAAAATAAACACAATTTTGCATATGCTGCAGGTTCTTCTTCAGTCTTTTCGTGTCCGCTCTGTGTGTGTGTTATTCAAAAGACAATGAAACCCATTCATCAGTATGGAGAAGGCTTGGCAAGCTGAAGCTCAGGGGCGTCTCGTCACCAGAGACTACAGCAGAATCCCTGCGCCAGAACTTCCAAAACCTGCTTGTATTGACTCTATTTCTGTGAACTAACTGGAGCAATTCTAATGACTGACAGGATGTTTGGGCAAAGTGATCAATTAGAAGGCACACAGCTCACTAAGAACGTTCTGAATTTCTCCCCTGATGTGAATTCTTTTGTAGCTCTCAAATAAAGTTTGGATGATTATTGCCTGATCTTTGCTCTCTGTCATAATGATAAAAACCCACAAGAGCAAATATGCTCTTCTGCGGTTAAAGCAGGGCCATTTCAGTCTTTTATTTAAGTCAGGCTGAATATATTTTCTGACAAAAGAGGGTTTCCAATATATCATCGCAGGCTGGATTAAAGCAATGAATGCTGGTTTGGTTAGTGTGCCACTTTTTATTGTCAATTTAGTGTACGTGACTTACTCCAAGCCTTTGTGTTCACAGAACGTGCATAATGGTATCATGCGCTCATATTTTCCCCGCACCTGCCGGGCTAACTGAGGGTCTATAATTTCCTGTCACAACACAAGCTGTGATTGACAAGTTGACAGCAAATCGCACACTAGGTGACCAGGCGTATAAATTGTAAACAGTGTTGGATGTGTTGGACAGATGCTTTGAAAAGAGAAGGGGATAAAGCCTTTGGGATTTGCGTGAAAGAAAACAATAAAATGCTTCAAGAATTTCCACCAGATGTAAGACTGTCATTATGAAAGTTATGAAACAGCAAAAACAAACTGACACTTTGGTCATGCAGTGTTTCTTTAAAATGTCACTTTGCTCATTCGCGCTGCGTTAGAGGCTAGATGCGTCACAGTAATGCGGTGGATGCTTTTCAGTGGACTTTTAATATGAGTGAGTGAAAACTGCAGCATAGTTTCTCTTCACCTTCCAGTTGCAATTACGCTATTATGAAAGCCACACAAAAAGCCCACAGTGGGCTAACTTCAATAAAGTGAAGGAGCATCCGGTTGTTCAGTGTGAGGCATGAGGAGGTAGCTGTATCATGGCTCCCACAACAGCAATGCTGAATCATCTCGGAACGCATCCATCTATTCCTGCAAGCCAGGGAGATAGCCTAACCGAATTAGCATGACAACATTTGTGCGAGCTCCTTGGAAGTGTGACAGAGAGAATATCAGCTTTCATTGCCAATGTCATTGCTAAAGATATGGAACAGATGAGTTCTGTAGACAATACAACGTGATGTAAGTGATTCCCTTCGTGCATAATCTGCTTTAAGCTTTTCAGAGCGCGGCAAAGTGAATATTTGAGTTTGTTTTAAGGCGCACAATCAATAGCTGGCAATGAGAAAATGGATTTGCACGCATACCTATTGGATTATAGCACAGGGGAGAGTTGCATCACATCCCGTTAAAAACAAAGTGCTGTGATACTCTTGCACGCTCGTCACAGAAAAGCTGCCGGTGAGTTTTATGAACAAGCACTAATATAGAAACTCTGAGCGGTGTCTATTCAAAACTTTTTTCTATGAGAGCCCTCGCTGCTGGGAAGAGTTGAATATTGAGGATATATCCAGCCTGGGCACCATCATCTGGTAAATGCAAGCACTTTAGTGTTTTGATGACCCTATAATGAGAGTATTTACATAATCTGTGCATTCATCACATGCATATTTTAAAAATAATTTGGAGCTACTGGTCAGTGTGGAGAGCCATTATATCAATTCTGAAAAACTCATTTTCCAAACCTTATTACTTGGAAAGGGTTAGAGATATCATTTTTCTGGTTGTCATCTAAATAGGAGTCGGAGCCATCGGCCCATTCTTCAGCACAAAGTCAGGGAAATTATCTACTGCACGGCAGACCAGTAATTACACTATAACTACACAATGACAACACACTGTATTTTTAATGTATTTCTCCAGGTGGACCTGCAGCAGAACCCATGGGAGTGCAACTGTGAAGCTGCTCCACTGAAGCGTTGGCTGGAGGGGCTCAGCGCTGTGGTTGTGATGGGAGAGGTAGTGTGCCATTCCCCGGATAAGACCAAAGGTGTAGACCTGCGATCCCTCTCCATGGAGCTGCTATGCCCTGAGCTGGAGCCTCAAGAGGACCAGGACCAGGAGGAGCAGACGGCCACCTCCACGGCTGCAGACAGAGGCGTGTCGGTTGACTACCCCGGCTCAGGCGTCGATCCCCTTCCGGAGAAGAATTCAATCCCTCTGTCGGTCTTAGTGCTCAGCCTGCTTGTGTTGTTTGTCTCTGCTTTCTTTGCGGCTGCAGCACTAATCGCCTACGCCCTGAGGAGGAGAGACAAGCTGCCGTTCCGCCGCCAGGGAGAGGTGGATTTGGCCGGCATCCAGATGGAGTGCGGGATCTTCACCGAGCAGACGCACCACCATCATCATCACCACGGCCTCCCGGAGACGCCGCCTCTACCTCCGCCTGAGCACAACCACGTCTACGACACCATTCTGCCCCCAGAGGCCGCCGCCAAAGGCCCTAACCCTGCGGCGGCATCGCACATGTGTAGCAACCCCATCTACAAAGATGAGCAGCAGCAACAGACGTTTGCAGCTTCGAAAGAGTGCGAGGAGGGTTACTGCTCTGCAGCAGAGAAGGAGAGGGAGTGGGCTCTGGAGGTGTCCTCGTCACCCATCAACACTGTTACAGGAGCCATGGGACCACTCGCTGGCCTCCACGGGAACGGCATCCTGTGCCCCACAGTAATCGACAGCCAGGGCCCCACTCCTAAAGTGGAGCTGGTGGACTGTCTCTTCAGACTCCCAACTCCTGAGTTCAGAGATTTGCCAGATAGGTATGTGAGGCCCCCGCCCCGCTACCCTCACCCCCAAGACTCCAAACAGGACACGAGACCCGACCAAACGCTCGTGGTCACCACCACCACGAGCTCCACTCCAGGTGGTAGCAGTCAGAGCGAACAGGGAGCTGGAGAGCAGAGAGCCAGACTGAGGACCACACCAGACTACATGGAGGTGTTAGACCGCTCTTACCAGTTTTAACGGGCCTCCTCTTTCTCCCCCTCCTCATCCTCCTCTTCCTGCTACCCATCTTCTCTTGTCTCTTCATCATCTCTCTCTCTGGTGGTGAATCATTCAGTAACAATGACTTCTGTACAGAGGTTGGCTTTGAGAGGAGCCTGTGGGGGAGCGGGACTACACTACACGCTATGTTTATTCCTGGATAACGAGCTGAGGTCACTTTTTGTATTTTCCCCACTACTGGCATATAGGTTGGTTTTTTGGCAAGGAGTAGCTGATCACAGATCTCTGCCTGGAGGCAAAACTTCAGCTGCAGCTACTACAGTATCCTTTTCTTTTTCTTTTTAAAGTACTGAGGCTCGGCTTTTCTACTCGGCGCCACAATTAGCGGGAGACGGCATGGTGGTGGTGGTAGTGGGCGTTGATGCTCATAATATTGCTCTCAAAAGACCTGCGTGGAGGTGAAACATACCAGCTCTTCAAAGCATCATCAAACACAGAGTCGTGAACTGTGACAGCCTCGAAGTTTAGAGCGAGCTGGGTGGACACCTTAGGATGGAGACCAGACAGAGAAAAGCAAGAAGAAGAGAAGTAACTGAAAACAGCCAAGTGCCTTAGCAATGAACAGCCAGCAGTGTGGTCAATGCTTATTTTTCTATGAATACAGATCTATTTATCTAAACAAAGAGGTTTGACTACCAATGGATGGGACGCTGATGGACGACTGAGACTAATCAAAAACCCGCCGAGTAATTGCATTCCCCTGGATGAGCCAAAAATAATAATATACCCAGTCAATATTGGAGTTGTTTGTATGCAGTTCTGTTCATTTTCATCATCTCATCCAGTTAACTTAATTTGCTTAACCGGTTGAATTTTTTTTACAGGGCTACGATGATGGACATATCCAGGAATAGTCGTTTGCTGTGTGAAATTATAAAAAGGTTCTGGTTTTATGGAGAAAAAAAAAAAAGATACAGATTTTTTTTTTTCTTTGGTTTGTTTGACTGAAAGACAAAAACAAAGGAAATTACAGAAGGACATTAAGGCAATGGATGCATCTTGGATTTCTTAATCAGCCAGACTTAATGGGGCCAGGAGGACCTCTGCTGCACATTTTCATTTTCATCGGACACAGGCACAGAGGTTATTGTATTGATTTTTAAGTATTTCTCAGAGGAAAATTGAATGGCAAAAAAAGATCAATGGACAAAAAAAAAAAAAAAAAACAGGATGTAAAAAAGGCATTTTTTGTCTAAAAAAAACAAAAGAGACAGACACTTCTATCAACTATCGATTATTATCTTTTACAGAGGTACCTTTTTATGCTTTCATCTCTTACCAATAGTAGAGGCAGTTGTGAATATATTTATTCTTAGTTTTCGCGTGTTGAAGCTCTCCTGTAAGGGATCATGTTATATTAATGTATAGGATGGTTCTGCATCTGGTTCAGCCTTCTTACCGCCGACCCACGAAATACAATAAAGGGTGCTACATAAAAAAAAACTACTGTGTAACCGCTTCACACATACATACACTTGCCCTGACCCCCATAAATGCACACTCACTCTCCCTGTTGCTTTAATAGTGTATGAAAGAGACGGCTTGAGGTATGCTAAGCCTCTAAGCTTGTCCATGCAGCGTGTTGCGGAGATCAGATGAGAGTTGAGCAAAGCTGGCTGCCTGCAGGGTTCCTCACACACTAAAGGGTGGAGATAGAAGCTAATAGTGTGAAATCTACCACATTAACGGTATAAAATAAATACAAGTCCATTGGGTGAAATAAGGACATAACTGGGGGCCCTGTGGCCAAGGTCGTGAATTGCTAGTGTTTCTTTCATAATGATCTTCCCTCTCTCTTCTGCTTTCATCTTTCCATCTGATTTGCTCCTTTCTCCCCTTTTCCTCTGCTCTCCTCCTCACCTTTTCCTTTTGTTCTTTCTTCTCTCCTCTATTTCCCCTTCCTTCTCATTGCTCTGGCTGTCAGCTCAGCCTCGCAGGACGGACACGGAGAGGTGCTGTTCAATATGCTGCTCAACACACAGGTAGCTCACATTCAAGTGTGTGTGTGTGTGTGTTTTGTTTCTTTCTGCTGTGCTCTTTCCATCCTTCGGTGATGAGTGCAGTTCTTCAGACGCCTCCTCACTCTCAGTGTTCAGAACTCTGTTGCACAGATAATCCCCCTGTGGGTGCGTTTGTGTGTGCGTGTGCGCACAGTCGCGACTTTGTGCATTCAGAGGGGTGTGCCTTTGTTTGTAGGTGTGTGTGTGTTTAAGAAAGTGTGTGAAGCCGGGCGTTTGTGCGGCTCGTCTGTTGGCATGTGCATGACGGGGAGGGTGAGTGCAGCGGCACAGCCTCAGTCCAGCCTTAATCCTCTAAGCTGTGTAGTTCACTCATGCCACATCAGCCCCATTGTGTCTACAGACAAAGAAGCCCAGTTAAAACTAAATGCCAGTTAGAGCAACAAACGACTAATTATAGCATCATTCTCTCCGTCCTGTTCGCTCGCTTTCCCTCACTTTTAATGCTTCCTTCTCACTTCCTCGACCATGAGCATGTCTAATTTTTGCAGCCCTCTCTGCTCTGGACCCGTTTCAGAGAGTGTGTGTTTGTGTGGGTGTGAGCGTGTCGACGTGTGTGTGTTTGGCTCTTGCGTTTCCCTGTATGCTCGTGTATGTGTATGTGTCTGTGTATGTGTGTTTGACTATCTGACAGCTTTGCCATGGTTCATGTGTTTGGGTCCTGTCAGAGCTGTCCTGTCACTGTGTGAAAAAAATCATTCATTTCCCAGAGTCGAGGATGAAAGAGTCTTTAGACTTCAAACGCCTGTGGGCCTCTGTGGCTTAGATTGCCTCTCGCTCTTCCACCACCACCGTGTCATTTATTCCTTAAAAAATACACAAAAAAAACCAGTGCGGCTGTGGCATCGGTTAAGTAGAGATGGCAGAGACGTGGCGCGGAGCTGGACAATTAGCCTGATTAAAACACTGTCATTTTGCATAATAGATTTAGCCTGAGCTGCGATAGGCGGATCCTTCTGAGTGAGAGTGTGTGTATGTGCGAAAGCATGAAAACATATTCTTCTCTGCATAAACATGCGGAGTATTAAAAATGCACAGTTAGGCATGGTTTGAAAAGAGATCTATTTAAAAGTCATGGTGCATAGCTGCACAAGCTTTGGTGTTTGGCCATGACAAATAGTTGTGGTTGAGCTGGTCATCGCTCGCAAACACACGCGCGCCACACACACACTCATAAACATTTACATCAATATATCAGCGCTGCAAATGTGTGCACACTTTCTACATACAAATACAAGTAAGCACGAGTAAACAAAGTCCATTTATATATGCACATAAACTGTACATACAAGCACATATACAAACACAGCGTCTGCTGCAGCGCTGTGATGTTGTTTGGTTGCTCTGCATTGCAGTAATCGGCTCCGCTCTTCTCCTCTGCTCTCACCCACAGACAATCACCGGCTCTCAATGGACAACATCAGCAAGGGAAATACCTACAAAGAGTGCGAGAGACATAGAGAGAGGGTGCAAGGGGGAGAGAGAGAGAGAGAGAGAAGGGGGGGACAGTGAAGGGAGAGTAAGGAGGATGCTGGAAGAAAGGGGATGATGAGAAGGTAGGGAGGGAAAGATGGACTAAAGAAGACAGAGAGATTTAAGGGCAGATGGGGGAAGATGAAAAGAAGGCGAGAAAGATCAGCAAGCGGGTGTTTCCAGGCTTAAGGCTGCTGGAGGACTTGTCATTTGCTTGCAAGAGGAGAGTTACTGTAGGCAGCAGGGCAGTGAGAAGAAAGAGGAACTTAGAGTAGATGTGCGAAACAGACTCAGATAATGTATCTGTCCATTACGGGGGCACACATTTCTGGCTGCCTCTGCTTTGTGTCTGCTCCTTGGCACGCGACGCCACCCACGTGATCTCTGCAAAGACCTGGAGCTCAATTACAAGTCTGCCAAACAGTTAAAAGATGAAGATTTTTGAGTCTTCTAGTGTAAAATGACAATACTTATTTACAGGCCTGTGAAGGAAAATGGCGGATTACTCGGCGTGGTGGCTAGGTGTTATTATAGTAAGCTGATATGTGTCTGTTACTGTGTCATTCTGCTGTTGCGCTAAGCTGGTATGGAGACACTAAGATGGCAGGGACCGGCCCGGTTGACGTTGAAAACATCACGCAGGCTTTACAGGGCCTTGTCTTGAAGAGTTTGTGTGTGCGTGCAGGGTCTGCGTCTTGTCAGTTTTAAGGTTTTTGTGTGCGAGAGATGAAGAACAGACAGAAGAAGGAGAATATGGGTGATCTTCACAGAAAAGCTATTTTAAGGGAAGTTGGTATCATTGAACAGATTTGCACCCGGATTTTAAGTCCCCATGCAACCACAAGGTTTTGAGTTTCCTGCTGGAAGAAGACACCGCTTGCCTCGGGTTCCTAGCAACTCCCTGAGAACGCTGCCACTAATAGAAAGCGAACAGAAACGTAATTATGCTCGAAATGGCATTTTTGAAGTCTGATTTTCACTTGGAGATTGGCATTATTGATTTTTTAAATCCAATTTTCCATTTTTAAAAATTGACTACATACCAATTATTCGCTGGATTGAGACTTGGAGAAAAACTACAAAGCCTGAGGATCACTGTCTCTCTCTGAAACAGTGTTGACGCCACCATAAATTCTGATTTGTGAACGTGTCTCCCTGCTGTTTCCTTCGTAGTCAGAAGCGAGCCAGGAGCAGAGGATTAGAGCCTACCTCAACACTGGAATGCCTGGTGGCTGCTACTGCACAGCTCCCAACGCTTCCTAAATACCCCAGCTGGTGGTTTTTAGTTTTGAGAGGCAGTGGGCCACACAACTGTCGACTTTGCACTTCATTTATGATAAACTTAAGTCGGTCTTAATCTCTGCTCGTCGCCGTGTGTTGAACCAGTGTTTGGAACAACATGTTTATCTGGCGGGGAAGGCGAGTGGAGTGGGAGCCAGGGGAAGGCACCCGTTCATAGAGATAACCCAGAATGTCTTCTCTCCCTCCAAGTGAGGCTCTGAAACTGGGAGTGCGATTGTGTTTATGTGTCTGTGTGCAGGGCCGTAACAGTGATTTATGGGTCCTGTGCACAGAGGGGAGTTCTGGACCGTGGCTTTACTTTTTCATCACTGCAGTTATGGCATCAAACAACTAAATCCAACCAGCCACAACATAAAGTTCGCACACTTTGATCTCCCGATCGGTTACAGAAAAATCCTCGGGGAATGATGCCTTCAAAGCTGTTTTCACACATGAACCCCCAACAGTGTTGGGAGAATCAGACTGGGGATATTGTCCGGAGTCGCCGTTTATCACATGTAGCACACCGAAGATTTTTGAGTCAAGCCTGCACTCTCTGATGGTTTCAACAATGACTTTACTTGGGCAGAGCTTTTAGCAGGCAGGACACATGATACCCACTCACCTGCCTGCTCTCAAGATAGTTAGCTGTGCTATTCCCACATGGGCTTAATTGGACATTATCCAACTTCATTCTAGAAAATGAAGTTATAGACTGTTAAAAGGGATCTACCCTTTAATTGTACCTCTATAATTTCAATACTGGACTCTACTAAAATAGATTTGTTTGATTCGCTGTTCAGAATAATCCTTATTTATCTTATACTGAGCTGTTGGTGCACATCGGTTCATCCTCTGTTTGAAACAAGCTGGTTTAGCTCTACTCCTTTTAAGGCCACCTTTAATTTCAGTTTGGTTTTCTCTCACTGGCTGCCCTTCGCAAACAGAAGTTTTGAACAGCATGTAGGTGTGGCTTCCATGGTCACATGCTGCGCTCACTGACCAATTCATTAGGTGCATCTTGCTAGTATTGGGGCACACCCTCTTCTTACATAGATTTAACAGCTTGCTGGAATCATTCCTCAGAGATTTTGGTCTATTTTCACATGTCAGCATCATGTAGTTGCTGTGGATTTGTTGGCTGCACATCCATGATACAAATCTCCCTTTTCAGATGTGTTCCTGCATTGAGATCTGGGGACTATTTGGGTACTTGTCATGTTCAAGAAACCAGTTTGATCTGCATTCGTGACATGCCACAATATACTAAAAAAGTAAATGATGTTCAGTTGATACTAAGTCACTCTGGTGCTAAGAACCATATTACGCCATTACAACCATCCTAAATGGTTTCTATCAGGCTGGATGGATCCAAGCTTTCATGTTTTTATGGCACATTCTGACCCTACTAAATGTTGCAAGAAATCAAGACTCAACAGACCAGGCGTGCGATATTTTTCTAATCTTCTATTCTCAAGTGTTGCTGCGAATTGTAGCTTTAGTTTCCTGATCTTCTGTATACTTTGTTGTAAGGAGTGGGTTATTTGAGTCACTGTTGCTTTCCTATCAGCTTGAAGCTCTATGGCAATTCTCTTCTGACCTCTGGCATCAGCACTGTATTTTTACCAAGAGAACTGCCGCTCCCCTGGATATTTTCTCTTTTTTGGACCATTCTGTGTAAACCCTAGAGATGGCCGTGTGGGAAAATCCCAGTAGATTAACGGCTTTTGAAATATTCAGACCATCTCATCTGGTACTAAGAACCATGCCGCATTCAAAGTCACATAAATCACCTTTCTTCACCATTATGACACTCGGTTTGGACATTTAGTTCTTACGTTCAGCTCTGCAAAAGTTCAGGACTGCAGTGTGGGTGAGAAAACAACTTAAGCTCTCGAGAATAAACTTGAGAATAAACAATTACTATTACTGTGCACATAAATGCATAAAGAAATCAATAGTGTTGCAATTTATGCCGATGAATGGTGGAAAATGCCATAATATTACTTTTAGTAAAGGTTATAACATTTTTGGTGCCTTAAATTTCACTGGAAACCAAACTTACCTTAATTCATTTAAGCTCAAGTCCAGTTTTTTTTTAAATGGGATTACAACAGAGAGACTGACAGGAAATACAGTTAGAGAGGGATGTTGTGAAGTCCCAAATGCAATACTTTAATATCAAACACTGCTTTTGTCTCAATCTTTGATATGCAAACACAGACAGACACACACACACCAGGTAGACTGATGATGCAATAAGGACATTGTTTAGACTGCTGCTGTTTCATCCACCTATCCATCATAATGTAGTAACAAGTGAATCAGTGGCCAATATTGACATCTGTGAGAGTTATGACGCTCTCACCAAGCATTAGTTAGCAAACCATCACGGAGAAAAACAAATCTTTGAAGCCACGCAAGTCAATATTTTTATATTAACAATGGATCAAATGACTCCCGAGTAATGTGAAAGGAGCTGGTAGTTGTGAAGAACTTACAGAATTATCACCCGGCTCTGCAGGTGATAATACCTTGTTGATTAAACTCACTATGAAATGATCAAAGCAAGAAAGTGATAGAGAATTTTAATAGATCATTAAAAACTCATGAGTTAGCCTTGATTTGATGTAGTAAACAGAATTTGACTAAAAAATGCAAGGTTAAAAAGATTGTCGGGAAAAAAGACGAGGAAAAAAAAGAAAATATTCATAACAAATTTTCTCTTTTATTTGTATGCGTATGTGTGTGAGATGAACACGGTCATTCTTATGCATTATATATGCTGTCATTGAAATTTTAACACTTTAATAATTAATGCAAGCATTTAATGTTTAAGAGTTACGCTTAAATGTTAAACCTGTGCATAACTCAAACTTGCAGTTAATTCCTTTTGCAATTCAAGTGTTGGTGTTGCTCTTGTGCTGGATAGCATTACAGCATGCGCACATCCTTCATACTTTGAACAGTTAGTCTTCAAAATGTAACCGAGGCAGACAATTTTTAAGGCTCTTTACAAAAAAAGCCCCCTGATTTTATTTCTGACGGTTCCACTTTGTCTCACACAACACTTGCTGTGTCGTGCATTGTATTTGTTTGCGGTTTTGATGATTTTCTGGGTTCCATGTTTCAAAAACCAGAGCAGTGTGAAATAGAAGTGTAAAATCTTCATAAATATACACTTGGGGATGACAAAAGGCATTTTAGTTCAGACAGTTTTGGAACCATAGCTCATCCCGGGGAGCTGCTGTTTAAATAAATACAAGCATAACAAATGTGTGCGTGTGTTGTGTGCATGTGTTTTGCTGAGTGAGAGCCCTCTGGTACGTGCATGTGCCAGTTCTTCAGCCGTGGAATGAATCAGATCTGCTCTCAAGACTGCGTACCTCTCTCCAACAGCGGACTCGTAAAAGAAAGCCCTACATGAAATCCATTATGCTTAATTCCCCAAATCCATAATACTCTCAGAGGTCTTAATCTCCATCCCATTCTTATATAAATTAGCTTCTTCGTCTCTGGCAGACAGAGCTCTCTCTGTCGACACCAAATGCCCAGACCGCTCTGCACTCAGTTGGGAGAAATCACTGCGACTACAAGAGACAGCCATGATCTTTTCTGCAAAAGAATAAACCTTTTGGGAAATATGCTTATTCACTTTCTGGCACAGAGTTCGATGAGAAGATGGATACCACTCTCATTGCATATTATGTTAGCTTTGCCTAGCACAGAGGCAGGAAGCAGAGGGAAACCGCTAGCCTGGCCCATGGGGATGTAAACAGGATTGCACGAGTTACACTGTGAGCATTTTGTTAACCTTATGTTTAGTTCATTTCACATCAGAGATAACAAGTGTAAGCCTTAATGAAGCTAAATACTGTTTCAGACTTGAGCTGCACCTCTGTGAAGAGTAGTGCTGTTTCTGATGCAAACTGCGGCAACTGAGCCCTACGCTAAGCTCTCAAAGTACCTTAATTGCCTCCATGAGCTGTGTGTCACAGCCGCTCCAACTGCTCACAGTGTTGATAAGCAGGCCGAATCAGCAGGCCGAACCACAATAACATCCAGTTATTAATGGAACATCGGCATGTACACACCTGTCCCTTTCAGCTCATGTGGTATCTCTGCTTCACATCTCTCCCCACTCCAATCACCCCACCGCCTCTGGATTAGACAAATGATTAAACAAAGGAAATATTACCAGTTAATTACAGAGCTTTAGAGTTGCTGCTAGGCAGATTTTGGTGGGCAGAGCGGGGCTAGCTATTTCCTGCTGTTTCCCAGTCTCGGTGCCAGTCTAAGCCAACTTGTGGCTCCATATTTTCTGCACTGAGGGAGGAGTGCTATTGATCTTTCCAACTCGCGCTCTCTGCCAGAAAGGGAATAAACGGAATAATTTCCCAAATTGTCAAACTTTTGCTTTAAGAATAGAGGGACATCTACAGGAGGCCGCCATCCACCAGGAAACAGAATGAACTTGCTATTTTCAGGCCATGCACAAGGGAGAGAAAGCGACACTTTGTCAGGCTCAGATCTATTTTTTTTTTTTGCGGCCTTCAGATTCTCTTTTTGTTTAGGGCATCTGTCAGACTGTTTTCTCGAAAGTGGTGGTGCGATGAGGATGAGTGAAGCGTTCCGACTCGTGCGCGCGCGTGTGTGATGCTGGATAACCGGGGGCGATGCACCGCAGTGTGGAACCAGGAAATAAAAACAACATTCCAAAGAGAATAATGCAGCAGGAGGAGGAACCTAGTTCTACCGAGGTCCCCTGGCATCGCTCGCTAGCTAGCGTGTTTGTCTGCGCGCGTGTGTTTGTGTGTGTCTGCCTATGTGCCTCTGCCAGCTTTTGTGCTTCTCCGTGTGCTGGTTATGTACACATGCTTGTCCTCCAGCACTGGAATGAATCACACACACACGGAGTCACATAATTAGTGCTGGGTCCCCACAGTGAGAAATTCCAAAGATTCTTCTCCACATTTCCAAAGAACACAATGTTTTTGCTTCTTTTTTGCACAACATCAATCAGAGGGAAAGACTTTTACTGTTTTTCAGACCATTTTTTTTACCCCTCTTTTCTTGCATCTTTACATATTCTCCCTAACTCTATTACCCCTCCCTCTCCTCCTAATCACCCCTACTTTCAAACACCTCCCTCCGTAATTATTTCTCTCTTGTCTCCCCTCATTGCCCTCCCCCTCTTTTTATTATTTCTGCCTCCCCCCTTCCTTACTTCTTATTTAATCTCAGTTCATTTTTGCTCCCCCCCCCCCCCCCCCCCCCAACTCTATCCCTTCCCCTTTTCCTTTTCTCTCTCCTCTGTCTGTCTCTGTTAAATGGGAGCAGTGACCCCATTACGGAGCGTCGGTGCTGCAGAGCGGCGGAGGAAGAGGAGGCGAGGGAAGGAGGAGCAGGAGGAGGAGTGGATGGGAGGATGGATTGCGTTCTGTGCGCTTGAATGGGATGATTAATGAGCATCGCCTCCAGAGGGTGTTATCCCTGCTCTGGACCAGCAGGGACACCAATGGGTCACCTCTGGTCTCAGGCACGCGGCTGTGATACACACACGGCGCACACAGAGGCTGGAACGCTGTGCAAACAGACACGCACACACACACCTCGCAAACCCATCACCGCTGACATTATCATTAACAATGGTGGGACAATGGGATCGGGGGCCACAATAGCAAACACAACCCAGAGCCTGAGAGTGTTCATAGTTCATGAACGAGTTGTTTCGCAGCTCCAGTGCTGCTGCTGCTGCTGAGACAGATTTTCTTCTCAGGTTGCTAACTCTTTGCTGTCGATTCACTTGCAACATGGGATCGATTTAACATGATGAATTGAGTACACGCTGAATCTAAATATTGAAGTCGTGATGTTGAATGTTCAGTTTGTCGTCTCCTAATGATTAAGAACGAATGGCTATTTTTAGTATTGATGTTCCTGGTAATTATTTTTCATTAATATCCCATATTACCGCTGCTGTTGTGAGGGTCTTTTTACTGCTATGTCTTTCTTTGAAGGGTGAAAAAGTCATTCCTCGCCACCAGAGATGGGCAGTAACGCGTTACTTGCAACGCGTTACTGTAATCTGATTACTTTTTTCAAGTAACGAGTAAAGTAAGGGATTACTATTGCAAAAACGGTAATTAGATTACCGTTACTTTCCAGTAGGAACGCTGCGTTACTGCGTTACTAAAACCGTGATTTTTTGCGAGAATGTCTCATGACAGTGACGTAAGCGAGTGCGCCGTTAGTGACAACGGCTGTGTGCAGATCAACAATGGATCACATATCGATTGTGGGAGAGAGTATGAGCGTGCAGCGTTTAAAGCGCAGAAGTACTGACCTTAGTTTGAGTTTGATTCCATAAAAAGTGACAAAAACATTAGCGTCCGTTGTGCGTGGGAAGAAAACTTCTTTTTACAGCGAAAAAAACCCTAAACTTCCAAGCAAGCACCGAGTGCGCAACATAATGGGAAACTCTCAGAGAAACTCGCGGATTCTTCAACTGACCGCTGCGGCACACCTGCACCAGGGTAACCCTCCGCCTACCCCACTCCTGCTTTACAGGTGAAAATAGAGCAACAGGACCGCTGAGTCTTTGACTTTATTTATGTTCTGCTGTGTTTTACTTGCATCTATTTGAAAGAGTGAGTGTAAACACAATATTTTATTTTATGTGCTGGAATGTGCAGAAAATAGGTTTAAATGTTAAACTAATTTATTCAAGTCAGAGAATGTTGCATATAATTTAATTTTTGCTTGATGCATAAAGTTAAAAGATTAAAACTGATAAAACAAGTAAAAAAAAGAGACTTTTCCATTTGATTACATTTTGTATGATGGATTATGTAGAAAAAGTAGAAATGGGCTGAAAGATCTATCGCTTTATCACCTCTTCAGGTTGTAAATCGTGTTTTTAAAAAGTAACTAAGTAACTAAGTAATTAATTACTTTTGAAAATAAGTAATCAGTAAAGTAATGGGATTACTTTTTGGGGGAAGTAATCAGTAATTAGTTACTGATTACTTTTTTCAAGTAACTTGACCAACACTGCTCGCCACACACTGTACTAATTAATGTGAATCATTACACATCACATTACGTATTAATGCAAAAGTTTATTATCTAAAAGAGCTCCTTATAATCCCTAAAGGGACCTATACTCATCTATAACTACATGTTTTTATTCTTGGATTTCACTGAAGTAGGTTTGCGTGATTCAGAATTCAAAACAATCATTATTTATCCTACACCCAGCCTTGGCACAGACCCCAGGTTTTTAGCCTTTTTTCTTTTCTTTTTACATGTTTCTTTCCAACCCCAACTTTCTCCTTATCAGCTGCCTATGATAAACAGAACCCAATATTAGGAATAACTGCCCTCACTGACATTATAAAGAGCCAAGAGAAGAAAAACTGTTTAAAACCTAGCGTGTGCAGCAGTATGGCGCCTGAGCATTTAGATCACAGGGATTAGTTGCACATCCACGATCTGATATCCCTGTTTTGCTGTTATTTCAACATCATAATATTGTCTGGGTATTCAGTTAGCATTAGCCAAGAAGTTAGCAAGTAAACCAACACAAGTAACCCAAATTTGGCTAACAGCAAAGCTAACTTGACAATATATTTGTTATATTGAATAATCTAATAAAGAAAATACTTGCTATTTAATCCAAAAGACCAACAAACACAAAAACACCAGACATTATGATACAGACTTATAATTTGCACTGATGTTTTTTTTCTCTCGAAATTCTATACTCGAAAAGTGAGCGCGAGAGCCCTCGGTGTGCCTGCTCGGTGCTGAAGTCAAAGTAAACTTTATTGTCATCTCCGCTACATACAGTCCAGTATATAGAGAGACGAGACGACGAGGCTCCAGTTACAGCAGTAAACAAACAATTTATATATAAGAAGAGTAAGAAAGTAAATATACACTTTAGGATTCGGGGTAAAGGGATCAATAACAATTGAAAATTTATAATTTACAGTTTGATGATTTAAAGTCTCACACACAAGCTGTCGAAAGGGGAGGGAGACCTGCTGCTTCCAGATAGAGCACATTTCATTCATAATGATGTAAATCCAAGCCCATTATGTATTCATGATTTGAACCTTGGGTTGTGTGAAATCCCAGAAATAAACCTTAGACAAAGTGAATCTGTGAACTAAGGTGTAGGTCTATTAGGTTATGTTGTGGCGATCCTCGAGTTGGGGGATTTGTGTTCATACTGGAGTGCAAAATTAAAACCAATGTAAGATGGACAAGAAAAGTTCAAAGCCCATAATGGGCCATAACTAGAAAAGAAGAGGAGGAGAAACGAGCAAAAGATGCAGGTAAGCAGATGTGTCATTGGATAATGGCAGGACACCCTGAAACAATCAGAATCAGGATACTTTATTAATCCCCAAGGAAATAATGTGGATTACAGTTGCTCCAAAAAGAAATGGTAAAAATAGTAACAGTAACAGACTAAACTCCAAACATTATGTTACAGATTTTAATATTAATTAGTCAGTGTCAATTGTTGATTTGTCCTGTTCTCATTGTATGACGTATTATGATGGCTGTTTGGTAGTCGTTTGCATACAATGCATACTCTCTCTCTCTTCATATGTGTGTGTGTGTGTTTCTCTGGCGAAATTCAGTATGGTTCCAACAACAGTTTTATGTTAATGTATAATCCTTAATATGTTTTATGTGTGTGTGTGTGTGGGGGGGGGGGGCAGAGGGAGTGTTCGCCCGGGCCGCCAAACAGGCTAGGACCGCCACTGATAATTATGACGATGCAAGAACAGCGCCGTGGGGATACCACATACACTGTTTGCACAGAAAATAAGGACAAAGCATAATAGTTTGGCTGCAGTTTGGCTTTAACTCAAGCCTCATTTTAAGTAATAAATGTGTTTATAGTCATTTTAATACATTTACATTTAGTAATTATTTCAGTCTCTCTCAGGTTGTGTATCTAAGCACAGGGGGATCCCAGGATGGTGATACAGCGATAAAATCCTGCACAGATTTTTACAATTAACAGCTACACTACTGTCTGTTTGCTCTTTGTAAGTTACTGCTAATACTAATAAAACGTCTAATTCCAACATTGAAAGCCTTCAACTGCAAGATACAGCCTAGCAGGAAAGCAGATTGTGCACTTAGCCTAAACCTTCTCCACATATAAAGTATGATATATATTTCTTACGTTATCCTGCTATCGGTCACTGCTGGATCAATCAGATTAAAACCTGCAGGTGAAATGCTGCAAGCATCCACTTACTCACTGAGGTACCCGTATTTTCTGGGTCCTGCTGATATGTGCTGCGTGCAGCATCAGAATGTTGTAAAATTATTGAGTGACTTCCTTTTTAAATCAGTGTGACTGCACTTGGCTGCTCTGGTAACAAAGGGTTAAGGTTCCTCTTCAGTTTCTGACAAAGTACTCTGACGTGCTAATACACGGGAAAATGTAAGGATGACAACTTGAACGTCAACAATCTTGTAGTGACATATCAATAACCTGATAACAGCTGTTTCCTTTTGGTTTGCATGAGGTTAGTAAAGACTGTTTAAACCCACCTTTTTCAAAATTGCTCTCCCTCTTGCAGCATTTATTATTCTTTTTTCTTAAAAACAGAAACACTCTCTTATTTTATTTTTTTTCTAGACATAGTTGACCTTCTCTGTGATCCTAACAGTGCACTGAATTTGTGCACATTAGTGTTTGTGTCACAGGTGAACTAATCTTTTGGATGAATAAGCTGAACACAGTTGCTTCTAGAAAGAATCCATTCAGTTCTCAGGTCCTTTTAGTTCTCACTCAGTTGGAAGCAAACGTGCATGGATGCACACTGAGTGAGTGATTCAAGTCATCCTTCTGCGGGGATCCACTTGCATGGAAGCCATTCTTTTCTTTGAGTGTGTGACTAGTGTTGCTGGGAGCTAGTGCATCATAATCAATGGTGCAAGATGATCAATGGCCTATTTTCTCACGTGGCTGCACATACAAAGCCACAAGAACACAAAGCGCATCTTTAAGTTTTCTGTAATTTCAGCAAACTTCCCGGATAAACATGTACACAAAATATTATGCTGGCGAGTATAAAAGAGAGTGCGAAGACTCACCAGTGCTACTGCAGCTTCAATTCAGTGCAAGGGAGAACTCCATGTTCAGTTATTCATTCACTGATTGTACTCTGTGAATTCATGCAAGGCTAATCAAAATTCAAGAGTAATGCTGAAGTGTAGATCAGTTAAAAAGAGTAAAAATCATATCCGTTAATCAGCAGGAAACCGACTCTCTGAAGTCAGCATACACTCTGCCATCACTCTGGGCCCGGGGGTATTTTCCTACTAGCTATGACTTACCATCTTCCCAGGGTGCAGTGTGCACTTCCCCATCACGTGTTTGCCGTTTTGCACAATAAATTCAACGTAATTCAAAGTTTTAGACAGTACTCCATTATTTTTCAGTCCTTGGCACAAATTGAGGACATAAATGCTTGATTGGAAGCTACAACTAACTACTCAGTGTAGAAACAGTAATGCAACAGCATATGATTCCGTGTTGCTAATATATTATTTTCTCTTACACATTTCCTACACATTTTATGTAATTTTGTGAACCAAAATGACATTCGGTATCCTAAATATCGGTTTCTTCTTTTTCATGTGGAAGCACGGCTGTGATCTTTTCAAAAGTTCAGTCTTTGAAATGTCAAAAAATAATAATAATATAGCAATAATATTCTTCTTGGTTCATCCAGCAAACTTTTAAAAACTACTTTTTACATCAAACTCTGTTCATTCAAATTGTCACATTTGAGAAACTGAAACAAATTCTTGCAATTTTTGCATCATTATTACATTAAATGATTAACTAGCTATCAAAACGCTTATACCTAATAATTTAATCAACTTCTTGTTTCGGCACTTTGAGGCACTTAGGAATTTGATGAATTGCATGCATCTTGATTACACCGCTATGAAGAGAAAAGAGCAATTAGAGTGAAGGTGCTGTTGTAAGGTGCAAAAACCTCTGTTTGAAAAAAAGCTTTGTGGAGTGTGCTGTGTTTGGCCTCATTTTTATTTTCCTCTTTCATTCTGTCACTCCACGGGACATTCTTCTTCTGCCTCTCCCCCACTGTTTCTGCCTTTATGGAAACAGCTCTTGTAAACTTCAACCACATGTGGACAGTTGATGGCAAAATGAATTTCACTCATTCCCACAATGATGAGAGTCGATAGGAGACTGGGGCGCCGCTGATGTCGACTGCAGCAGTTGAAGATGCTGCGGTAAATCATTTCAAAATGTATTAAGCCGCCCAGATCCCGACCAAATGCTGCACCGGTCTCTATTCTGCATTTTACAACCCCAACAAAACTTCTTATGACTGTGAATTTGCAATTGTAAGTAAGATTACCCTGCGAGTTTGCAAAACGTTGGAAAGCTGCTGCAGATACCCAATTGTTGAAATGAATAAATACCCAGCAAACTACCCCCAAAAAGTGCACAGCTGAGCAGACTCAGCAGAGCAGAATGTGCTGCTCTGTTCAACTTATTCGAGGCCAGAAGGGGTTTTTAAATATTGCAATGTAAATGCAGCATTAGCACGTCTACAGCTGTGGGCCTGCCTGTTATACAAATAATGGGCTGGGTATAAAACAACAAATACATACGCATAGCATCAGTTTTACCAGTTGTTGCAAGAAAATCACTTATTTCAGAGGCTTTTTGTGTGTGTTCCAGTTGTACCCATCCAACCATTAGCTGATTATTACCTTGTTACACCTGACAGCCTCATGGGAACACAGAACGGTACCCGCTCTTCGCCTCCCTCCTTCCATCTGCCTCGCTGTATTTACATCACTGCTGAGCACCTGTTTAAAATTGATCTTGAAGGTGAGAGGATCCTCACACTCCAGATTGGACTGGCTTATTTTCTTTAACTGACGCTTGTAATCCACTTAGCAGCACAACTTTTCCTCTCCTCGACGTCCTTGACTCCTTAAAACAGCTCTCACTCTACTCCACAGAAATGATGGTTTTTGTGTAAATACGAAATGAGGCACACAAAAGTTTTTTTCTATTGCTCAAACAGGTGCTCAGGTCATTTTCACTGTGCACAAGGCTAAATGAGGCAGTTTTTTGCTGTAGATGGTCCAGGTCAAGTTTTTATAATGGTTTATCTTAATTTATGCAATCAAGAAGAGTATAAAGAAAATTCAGTTGTAACAACTTGAAAATGAAATAGAAAAAATTAAAAAGGCTTTTCATTGCAAAACTGAAGGCAAATGAGAAGACCTCTGGACCCGAGTGTTGGAGCAGCGAAGACAGTATAGAGAATTTAAAAGTAACTGACAAGAGAGGCTGATACTCTTTTCACTGCTTGTATTCATCACTTGTGAGTTTTGTTTGCTGGAGATTATACAGTATGTGCAAAAGTCTTGAGATGCTCCTTATTCCTTTATATTTTGCTAGGAGACGGGAAATAAGTGCAGTATACAAGATAGAAAATCAATATTTGGTTTGACCACTTTTATTCTTTGACACAGCCTGAACTTTCTTAGTCAAGCTATAGTTACTTTAAGTAGTCTTCAGGAACAGTTCTTCAGGCTTCTTGAAGGACATTCAAGGCTCTGCTTTGGATGTTGGCTTCCTTTTAGTCCATTCTCTGTCAATGTGATCACACACTGCTTCGGTAATGTTGGGGTCCAAGCTCTGTGGAGGCCAGTGCACAACTGGTATGGCTCCACTGATTGTTTTCTGTGTATGCTTTTACTGCACTGGCAGTGGGTCTGGAATCATTATCATGCTGAAAAATGAAGCTTTTGTCTATCAGACGCTTTCCAGATGGTATTCTGTTGCTGATCAAAATCTGACAGGACTTTTTGTGCATTCATAATTTCATCAATTTTGACAAGATCTTTGACAACACCACTGACTGAAGTGCATGACCAAACAATTACAGAGCCGCCCCCCTTTTTTTACAGATGGTTGTAGATACTCATTGTTGTACCTCTCTCCTGACCCCACTCATGCATACTGATGATGCACACTGTTTCCACTGATCTTCAGTCCAAATCTTGTTTAATTTGGCATACCTCAGTCTTGTCTTTCTGTTTCCCTTGCTTAAGAATGGCTTCTTTTTGACAGCCACACTTGCATTTATAATTTCTGGTGAGGCTTCAGTGGACGGATCAGCTGAAGGCACAAATGTACATCTAAGGTCCTGTGCAAGGTCTTTGCTGTTTTGATACTTTTTTATTACATGGCTTTCAGATACTGTTCATCTGCTTCTTTTATGAAAGAATGTCAGAAAGCCCGGAGAACTATTGCTCATAAGCAGTTTAAAAATACAAGAAAGTCTTGCTCCTGGGAAGCAAAGCATAAAGAAATGATGGGTGGCTTGAAGATTTTGCAGAGTACTGTAGGTTTTCTGTAAAAAGTTCTTTATTTGCATTATAAATATGAAGCTATTACAGGAGCTATTATATGAGCTATTATATTTCTATTAGATTTCTGTTATAATGTAATGTGATTATTATTCTACTGTAAATTATTCTAATACTTCAGATGGAGCTCTAGTGTGCATTGTTTCTTAGCTTCTCACGTCTTGGCCAGCTTAAACGATTAAATTGCAACCTTCAGCAGAAGTGCTGAAGATCTGGGTATCTTGATGTTTGGATTTGTTTCCATTGCATGCCAACATTAGGAAGGAAATCTGCTTGATCCCAATTCATTTTTCAGCAGGACAACAAATCCAAACATGCATCAGTAAGAACTGTGTGCAGAAAGAAGATGGGCAAAGAGTCCCACACAACATGATGAAGTCAGTCTGGGGTTTATCTGAAGAGACAGAAGTAACCGAGAAACTCTAAATCCACAGAAGAGCTGCAGAAAGCTCCGGAAGATGCAAAAAGAAAGGCACCAGTTATTCTGGTTTACTGCACTTTGCATGGAGTTAATTCAAGTGACAAATTAAAATTATTGAATGTGTTCATTTTAAAAGCATTTTCCTTCGACAAATTTCCCTTCAGGGACAATAAAGTTAACTTTTCTTTCCTAAAACATTTGCACAGGGCTGTATCTTCAGTACATTTTAGGAGACTAAAGTAGCACAAACTTGGCGAAGAAATCGCAGCAACACTGCTTCTTATCAGTGATAGTGCAAGCTAACTTTTTATAGAAAATGGCAGCCAACTAAACAAATCGTTGCCTGTCAAAGATGCAGCGTGTTAACAAGCAGCAAACATGTCTGACACAACAGAAAGAACCACAACGACGTTAGCTCAAGGCTAAGTAAGAGCTGAAAGCACCAACCTGTCTGAATGTGTTTTTCTCTACAAGTCTTTTAAGTTGAATGTCGTTTTGGTCTTTTTCTTTCCACCCCACATGGCGTGTATATAACACATTTTTCTGTGCAGTCTAAGATCTTTTTTTGAGTCACTGAATGCAAAGGTTATGACTTAGACAAATCCAGCAGAAGCTACTCTAAAAAAAAAACAGACACCGCTTTAGATTGTGATTCAGTGCCAGACACATGTGGCTCAAAGGCTCACAACTTGATCTGTGACAGGGTGGCGAAAGATTTGGAATAAATAAACTCTCTTTTGCTGGAAGCCTAACCAGTTTCTGAAAGACTGGAAAATTCTTATTCATATTTGGGTTTAAATTTGAAGAAAGCAATAGACTAGATCCAGGTGTAAAGCTAATGTATTTACTACTTGAACAAAACTTGAGTGCTCCCTAAAGAATACAGGTGTGTTATTATTGTCCAGCCATCCACTGTCTTCTACTCACTTCCGGGCTCGAGGTGCTGGAGCCTATCCAAGGTGAGAGGCAGGACGCACCCTCTAACTCAGGCTATCACAGACACGGGCCATTTAAAATCCCCATGCACGTCTTCGGATTGGGAGAGGAATTTCGAGTAACCAGAGAGAATGCACGATGACACGGGGAGAACATGCAAACCCCACACACGCTACCTTCTTACTGTGAGGTGACAGAGCTAACCACCCCACCACCGTACTGCCCGTGTGTTATCATTGTAATGTGGTTTGTTAGCACATAATGTAATTATTACATGAAGTACTTCACTATCTCATGCAATCATTTTTTATGCTTTCAGCCAGGATGAATGTCTTCAAAAAGACATGAAAGGATTTTCATTAAATTTGAAGGACAGACAGGCCTCGCTTAAGCAAACTGGTGATGGTAATTCAAATCTATTATGTCGATAATAAAATTTAAAAATAGATATTTTTAATAAACCATTTTAAGAATGGGTTTTTCATCGCAACCCTGAATTGGATAAGTGGAAGAAAATGGATGCATGGATGGATTTTATGCCCAAAGATGAGACTTGAATCCAAATACTAAGGCCAATACTAAAGTATAAGGAGGCAATTAAGTGAAAAACCTAAAGCAGATATAAATAACTTCCCTGCGCGTCTTTTACAGTATATATGTAAGTGTTGATTGCATTAGGTTAACAAGCAGGCAGGCTTTGGTACTTTCCAGATATTTAAAAGGTCTAACTTAATGTCACTTTTGAACTCTCTGCATGACTCATGATTCATTCTTGCTTCACTCTTGACCATTTTAACTACTGGACAACACAACCAATTGCTCCTAGGGAAAACAAAACTGCTGTCCTTTTCCTGACGGCAGACAGAATTGCACAGTGAAGGTTTGAGACTGATTTAAGCACATCTAGAGTAGCCATAGTCTAAAACCATCATTTATTTAAAACGGTCAGTTAATACAAAGATTTTGTCTGTGGTTCCTTAAGTGATTTATTAAGTGTACCAATCTGTTTGAGTTGCACATAAAGTGGGGTCCCTAAGTCTGGTGATGACTGGGAATATTTGTATTTTGTTTGTTAGACTGCCATACAACATGGTGCATTAAAAAAATATCAGCCTAACAAATATTGTAATTTTAGCATTTGCAATCTTTTGCTTTAATGACAGCATGCACTGGAGCTGGCATGGACTCCATTAGTTCGTTCATCAGCCTCTCTTTCCACTTAGTTTGTTGCCGGCGGCTGTCTGCTAGCCTTCACCGCTGCTAATTGGAGTCACTGAACTAGACCTTTCAACTGTGTGTGTGGTACTGTTGCTTTTTTGGAGGATTTTTAATGTAATTATCTGACAAATATTATTTCCTGTTGTGTGGTACAGACTGTCCAAGAAGTCAGTTCTTCAGTTATGGTGAGTAAAATTCTAATATTTTATTTATATGTTACTTAGCAAGGATTAGGTACTTTCTCAGTGCACTGCAGTCTACGCATGCAGCTTGCTAACCACGTCTCTCCACGGGGGATTCTGCTTTAGAAACATGAAAAGGTATTACTTTCATATTTTCTATTATTGTAGGGCCTTACAATATAAAGCACCTTGAGGCAACTGTTGTTGTGATTTGGTGCTATATAAATAAATAAAAAACAGGTAGAAACAGCCTGTCACCTGATGAAGTTTAGCGGCAGCTGGCTTAATCGCAGTTCACAAATGACAGCTCACTTGACCGGATCAGCATTCACTCAGCTTTAGCGTCGCTGCAGGTTCTTGGCTAACTTAGCATTAGCATGCTATCTGTACAGGTGCTTGTAAAGAGCGGAAGTTGTGTTAGCGTCACAATGCAGCCGCTTCTGTCCTGGATGCGGTTTGCACTTTACCATCGCGCTCCTATCCTTGTGCAATAAAAATAAAAGTTATGTCCATACCCACGCTGTAAACTGTCCTATTATTTTCTTCTTCTCCTCTGATAATTGAAATCAGCTGATTGTAGCACAAGTGCAAGAATCGTTAAAAGGATGGTTAGTCAAGCAGGCTAACAATTCGACTACTAAGAACTGGTTCTCGATTTTCATCCCTGTCTGCATCTCAAGACCGAACAGTTTGTTCACATTCTCACGTCATATGAGAGTTTATTCACTAAGTGTGCAAATTCAGTAATCTTAGATCCTCTTCAAAGAAAATATCAGCAGTGCTGGCTAACAGCAGCTAAGAGTGGCAAAAACAGCTTACCGGTAGAAAAGTTCAGGATATCTGCAAGAACTGACCCGAGTATCGCTGTCATCGGTCAAAAGTGAGCTTCACTGACTCATCGATTTGTATCTAACCCTTTTCAAAAAGTTATACAGCCTCCTCCAGAGTAAACAGGTGTGAACAACTGGCATATTGACGGCTGAAGTCAGACCCTACACTCATTACAGATAAATGACAGGCAGAATTGTTTGTCCCAAGAGGCCAATGTAGGTAGGGTTATGCACTTGAATTTTGAGGGGAGATCGCAGTTTTACCGCAATCTGCAATCTCCTGACAGAGCATAGTGATATTTTACACACTCTAACTTTAAGCCATAGTGGCTACAGTCATTTTTGCATGATCCGACAGTGTTACAAAGAGCTTTGTGTAAAGTCGGGAATGTTTGGCTTTCTCAGCCTTCAAGCGCCTCCATAAATGTTTTATGGGGCAGAGGTTAGGTAATAGAAGAGCTCCTTTATCTTTTTTGTTCATCAGGTTCCCTGCAAAAACGCAAAACTAAAAGTGTTACTTCTCCTATTCCAATGTAAGCAAAACACCTCCACCCCCACCTATATCTTATTCCACTGTTTTCTGTTCATCTCTTTACACCCATCCTTCTTTTACTGCCACAGGTCTCAAACTTGAACTTATCAATAGATTTTTTTCTGTAATCCACTGCGGAATATGTCTCAGCAAGTCCCACTCCAGTGAAGTGGTTTACAGACCACTACTTATCCCGTGAGACCACTATCAGACAGCCTTCTTTTGACAGGACTTTTTCTTATTGGAATTGTGTGTCCTTTACTTAGCAAATCCTTTTTTTTACTGCAATGAAGTAAACAAACTTTGATGTATTGATCTTTTGATGGTGTGGTCACTTCTAGTCTGTCTGATCGTTTTTCAGATAAAACTGAGTTTCTACAAAGCATGCACTGCCTTCTTAGAAACCTTCAATCTCGCCGTGTTTTGACCCCGAGAAAAAACACTCTCCAGTGCTTTAACAATCTGGCTTTAGATACTTTCTCACTCACTATTAAAATGCTACTTGATAAACAACGTTCTGCTGGCAACAAGGAGCACAGCCGTATTTAAAAAGTGAACAGTGGCTGCAGGTTGATTTATTTGAGCAAGCCTCGCATGAGCAGTGTTGGGTAGAGTTACTGTTAAAAGTAGCTTGTTGTGTTACACTATTGCTTCTTTAGAAAGGTAATTTATCAAAAAATGTTTGCTTTGCAAAAAACGAACACCCCTTTGCAACATCTTGCCCACGTTTGTTATATTATTTACGATGTTTTTAGCCTTTTGTAAAACTACTAGTGTTTCAGCTCAGTGCATAGTGAGTTGATAGGCAAAAGATCTCTGTTCCACCTTGGGTGACCGGATCCTAATAAAACAAATGTGGGGCAAACACTGTTTGTATCTCAACAATGCTGGAAGGTACTATGAAATATTAATATCTAACTGAAAATACAAATACAATAAATTGTGCATTTTTGTCACGTAGAGGCCAAATATATTTCCAACTCTGTTCCTAAGTAAATACAACAGGGAGAAAAGAAATCTTAAGTTGGTTCCATGCAATAGTCATATTCTCTTTTATTTCACTGCTATTTCAGCTGCTTTTCTGTCTTGTAACAGTTTTTTGGTTTCAGCTTGGATGTATCCACAAATTGTTATATCCTTTCTGAGCTATAGCTGACAATTTTAGCAATTTTTATCCAATCATGATACATATGCTGTGTCGCTTTACATCATATTCTCCTCCGTGTGAAATTGAAAAATAACAATTTCACAGAATAGACTGCCGCTTCATTTTATTTGTCACAGTTTCCATCATATTCACCAAAATCTGCAAAGCTTGTGACTTTTTGGTGACTTACAACCTTCCCTGATGAGTAGGGCATTAGACGGGCAAACCTTCTTCTGACTGTAATAAAAAGCCTTGCCTTTCATATACATTGGGTAAAAGCCAGACTTTAGGAAAGTGCATGTTCTGCAGAAATAGTCAAAATGTGGGACATTATCTCAAGATGTGGGAGGTGGGGATGAGGAATAAAAATGCAATGCAGTCCCACATAAATAGGGACATCTGGTCACCCTACTGCCGCCATGTAGCAAGCAACAAGCTCATTAGTATCCCTTAGAGTGACAGCTTTAACCAAACTGGAGGCTGTTGCTGTTTCAGCATACTTTCCCTGCCACCGTGCTATGGAGGCTTCCTTGCCTCCAGGGTCTTCCTTAAATGTGAATTAGAGCCCTTTACAACTAACACACACACAATTTGTATTTTACTCTAATGTTTTCCCCACAAATGCAAAATGATATAGTACTTCCCTATTACAAAGAGACTTGACTGTCATGTTGTTAGCCTAATAGTTAAGAATTTTCGGTCATTCTTCCAGACACATTTGTGAGGTCAGACACTGATGTTGGATGTGAAAGGTCTTTATGGACCTTGCTTTGCACACTGTTTCACAGTCAGGTTGGAACAGGAAGGGGTCATCCCCAAATTGTTCCCATAAATTTGGGAGCATGAATGTCCTGTTTAACAGAATTAACAGCTCCACACCATAATCCCACCTCCACCAAACTTTATACTAAGCAGTCAAGTAGTAGACAAGTATCATTCTCCTGACAACTGCCAAACCCAGATTCATCCATTGGATTACCAAATGGATAAGCATGATTTGTCACTCCAGAGAACACGTCACCGCTGCTTTAGAGTCCCGTGTGGTGTGCTTTACACCAGCGGTCCCCAACCCCCGGGCCACCAACCGGTACCGGTCCGTGAGTCGTTTGGTACTGGGCCGCGAGAGCTGAGGCTCGGGTGTGAAATTCATGGTTTCCAGGGCTTTTATCAGTTTTTAGCGTTATATTTTTTAAACCTTTTTATAGTTAACTCGGTTTCCTTGGGTCTTTTTCCATGTGTTATGAATAAATCTTCTTTTTTTGTACCAGTACTGGTTTTATTTTGCTGTATTTATCCGCGACACCTTAAAGGCTGGTCCGTGAAAATATTGTCGGACATAAACCGGTCCATGGTGCATAAAAGGTCGGGGACCGCTGCTTTACACCACTGCATATGGTGTTTTGTACAAGCCTTGATGTTAGGCTTGGATGCAGCTGCTTAGCCATGGAAACCCATTCTATGAAGCTCTCTGCACACTGTTCAGCTGAAGATCACATGAAATTTGGAGGCCCGATGGTGCCTCCCGGCACTGAGTTGTTATCATTGCCAGTCGTTTCCAGTTTGTTATAATACCAACAGTTCACTGTGGAATATTTAGTAGCAAGGAAATTTCATGATTAGATTTGTTCCACGGGTGGCATCCTATCATGGTACCACGCTGGATTTTACTGAGTTCCTGAGAGCGACCCATTCTTTCACAAATGTTTGTAGAAGCACTCTGCATGCCTAGGGGCTTGATTTTATACACCTGTGGTCAAGGAAGTGATTCCAACACCTGAATTCAGCGTTTTGGATGAGTGAGTGTTACTTGCATACTGCTTCAACAGAAGGATGGAACTTACGGAAATCTCAGTGCCACAAAGTTGCTTTAGTCATGTGGCTGACCCCCAAATAGTGCAGAAACTAAGGTATTTCTTCACCTTACAGACTCTGATGTCTCATGTTCTTAAATCTCCTGACCTTTTGAACTGGTTCTTGCTGATGGGAGATTGTATCCATAAATTCCTTTAAGTGTGAACCCAAAACGTTGACCCACCTCAACTCATCTCCACAACTATTGGATGGTTTGTAACCTAGATGATATCCTGGAATGGATTTAGAAACACATCTAGTAAACTGGTAAATCTTAAGCGAGACTGCACTCTACTAAACCTGACTGCGAGGAGTGGTATGGTCAATAAAAACATGGCAAAAGGACAAAGGCTAAAAGCAGCAACAAAAAAAGCCTTAAAGGCCACATCTGAAGTTTGCTTCACTAACTTCTGGGGGACTTCTGGGGGAGTAACTCGAGCACTGAAATGCTGCTATTTCTTCCTCATTTTTGTTTCTTTTTCCATTTTCGTGCAAGCACACACTGCTCTCTCTCTCGCGCGCGCTTTCTCTGCTGTTGCAGTGCAGTTTGAACTATAGCTGGCACCGAGGTGGCAGCAGCAGCAGGCGAGGGCAGTCTGGAGCTGAGGAGGAGAGGTGGAAATAGACGAGGAGCGGCACCTGAACCTCATTAACCCTCTGTTTTTTTATAGCCCCTTGGTCAGTGTCAGCAGTTAGGGGAGTCTGGTGCGGGCAAACACTATGAGCTGCGGGAACAGCACCTAGCGAAAAAAAACCTGTTTATATTAGAGCCAAAGTGTCTGTTTGTATTATGTCTTACAAGTCGGCGTAGCTCCCAAAAGGCAAACACAACTCTGTCCCTCGACTGCACTCTGCATTGCTAAAAAGAACAAGCACTACTGTCGTAACTGTAAATGCATTATCATGCTTTTTGGCATACTGTGGGTTCATGTTTTATTTAATGGAGAAGTTGCTTACACTTGATCCTCATTATAGCAAAAAATTCGTAAATATCATAAACATTTGGAACGGAATAAACAAAATGCACAGAGTATACAGCAGCCTTATTTTTATGTAACTTACCTCATTAATTCATACCAAGAACGGGGTTGGTTCCTTCCTATTAAGAAGATATTTTTATCCTCTTGACATTGAGTTTTTCTCTTTTTGTTCCCGTACATATGTGGCTTCAGAATTATTAATCATATCCTTCAATTGCCTATGAGGTCATTCCAAAAGTGTTTTGTTCTTTTGTTTTGTTGCTCACCAGTCGCTTAAGTGGAAATATTTTCCAGAATTTTTACACCCTTTTATACCCGAAAATGCAGTCTGAAATAGCTGCTACTTTTCGAAACCTTGAGACTTCTTCAGATTTTATAAGAGCATACTGGGGATATTCAGAGATGTGTGAAGGTACAGCAAATTGTTATAACTGCAGTAACCGCATGTGGACTGAGAGAGGCATTAGGTACAGAAACAAGCATCAAGCATGACATCTGCTTGTGATATCCCAGCAGTGTGTCATGTGGCCATGAAAGACAACCAACACGGCAGCTGAAACACCTCACATCATGCTGAATGGAAAAAAAAAACATCTTGCCTTCTCTTGTCTAGTTTGACAGATTCTGCAATGTTTGCACAAGTGCCCTGCAGAAGCACTTAGCAGGAGTCACACTTTTAAGAAGCCAAATAAGGGATGTTTCGTTTTATTTAAATGGCAATTTAGCAAGGCTGGTAACACAGGATATATCAGCCGAGTCAACATGAGTGACTTTGCAGATGTTGACATTACCTTCAGTGGACCAGACATGGGTTTTTTGGGGTGCTCTTGAGCACTAACTATCAAAGCTTTCTGGAAGTTTTTCTTTTACTGCAAGAATTGGTTTTAGACTGCAACTTTAGGCATTTTATTATTAGCAGCCTGTCATAACAACACATCATTTAATTCCTTTTTTGTATTTGATTTAAAAAAATGCCAAACATAACACAGTTTGAGAGACATAAAATTGCACTAGTCATTTTTGCACCAACAGGGTTAGCTGAAAATTGTGCTTGACAGGGCGGGTGTGACTCAAGTCGACCAATCAGAAGGTCTGTGGATTGATCCCTGATTTCTCCGGTCCATATGTCAAAGTATCACTGGGCAATTTACTGAACCCTGAGTTGCCCCAGATGCACTCATTGGAGTGTGTTTGTGGATGTTAGATATAGCACTTAGGCATAGATAACAGTGCTTTATGACTGTGCGTGTGTGAGTGAGTGAATGAAACTTGCATTAGAAAGTGCTTTGAGTGCTCAAAATGAGTATAAAGGCACTATATGAGTACCAGTCCATTTACCAAATCTTGCCACGGTGTGCAAATCTAAGGAAACTGGATAAGTGGAGGAAAACAAGAAGTAGCAAGCTGAAAGATTATCTCCAGCAGATGACCAGTATCTAAAAGTCAGAGAAAGATATAGAGGAAATCCGGCAAAGACACAACAGAGGAACTGAGAGATCCATCTGACCCTTCAGCTGATCTGACTGTTCACAAAAACCTCATCAGAAATAGCTTCAGTGTAAGGGTGGCTATCAAGAAGCTATTCTTTAGGAAGGAAGACAGGGTGTAAAGGCTTAGGTGTGCCAAATCACACACGAATTTGTCTGGGAATCAGTGGCAACATGTCTTAAGGAGTCCTATTTATCCTATTTAGAATTTTCTAGTACACAATTATCCTCAATAGATAAAGTGGAGAACAGTAGAGAGGTACAACAACATGTACCTCTCTACTGCCATCTGTAAAACACAGCGGAGATTCTGTTGTGGTTTGGGGCTGCACTTCAGTCAGTTTGTGATCTTGTTAAAAAAAATTGATGGAATTCTGAATGCAGATAAGTACCATCAGATTTTGATCCACCATACAATTCCATATGGATTAGCTATCTGAAGAACATGGACTTCAACATTATTGAAGGAGAGTGGGAATATCTTGAAAGAGAATGGAATAAAAGGCAAGGAATATCCAACGAAAAGCTTCGGAAAGTCTATCAAGAAGTCTGGAGAACTGGTCTTGAAAATTATTTGGAAGATTTACTATAAAGCTTACCTAACAGAGCTCAGGCTGTGTTGAAGAACAAAGGTAGTCATACCAAATACAGTGGAACCCTGACTTACGAATACCCCATTTAACGAAAAATCCAGTTACGAAGACAGTTAACGGCAATATTTCTGGCCGTGTTACGGCAAAATGCCCACGTAACGAAATCCGCTGGCTCTGATTGGCTGAGCCCAAAATGCCTACAATGCCTTCCGAATCATGTGACAACCCCCTTGGCTTTCGTACTTGTGCTTCACTGTTTCACTTGAACAACGTATTGTTGTTGCAGTTAGTAATTAGCCTATAGCCTATCATTCACTCAAAAGGCGCGATGGGTGCTTCGACTTACGAAAGACCCTCGGGAACGAATTAATTTCATAAGTCAGGGTTCCACTGTATTGACTTCCTTTATTCTATATACCATGTTTCCATTTATGTTTGGACGTTTCAGTAACTCGCTGCACTTATTTTCCATTTTCCCAGAAAAATATAGAGAAGGTGCAAGTTGAACCTTACAGTACATCCACACATCCCACAGTTTAAACGTTGACTGTTGGACAGCCAAGATAAACTTGACTGGAGTTCCCATTCCTGCACTACTGGCTCTATTTTAGCAGCATGAGGAAATCCTTCATCCGGCTCCTTCATAAAATATTAGGTATTTTAATGATGGTCATATGCATAAATGTATGCAAACACAAACACACACACACGCAAAAGTGTGTGTACACTTTTAATGACAGCCAAGCACCAGCATTCCTTTTAATATTCATATCTTTTACGCAACCTTTACGTAACTGTGGGACATGTGTACACATTTCTACGTGTGTGTGCATGATCTGTGCACGTGTTTGTGCACGCAGGAGTGTTTGTGTGTGTGTGTATGTGTGTAGTTTAAGTCTTTTCTCTGTAGTTTCCCTCATTATGAGAAAGCTCTTTAATGTTTGTCTCCCAGTAGAGAGGGGAAGGGAGTGTGAAACTGTTATTGCAGAGAGTGAGAGAAAAATCTAAGGGAGGGAGCCAGACAGGCACTCCTGCTCATGCGGTATGATCTCTGAGTTGATGACACCCATATTTGCCTCACTGGCATCTGTGCAGGCACCTACGCTGTGTCTCTATGTGACCTCAGCAATATAGTTGCAGATGACGAGGAAAGAGTGATTGGGGTGATTTACTTAAGAGGATAATATAGGGCGGGGGGGGGGGGGGGGGGGGAGAGAGTTGGAGGAGGTGAGAGATAAGAGGTGTGGATGAGGGAGGCGAAGAGGTACAACACGGTGAATAAAGAGGCTAAGGAGGGATGATGGCAGGCAAGGAAAAGGCAAAGTCTGCTCCCATCAGACTCTGACTGTACATAACAGTGACTGGAGAGCCCTCAGGATTGTGTGTGTGTGTGTGTGTGTGTGTGTGTGTTTGCTGGGCATGCTCTGTTGGCCACTGATAACCCCACAGCACAACTGTCACAGTCACGCTTTCACTCACAGTGTGGGTGCAGTCTGTGTGTGTGTGTGTGTCTGCATGTATTTTTCAGTGTGTGTGTCCATCTGCCTTTCCCTGTTGCTCTCCGCCTGCCTCAGCGTCAGTCTGTTTCTATATTCCTTGATACCTCTCCAGTATCAGAGGCCACGATTTAAAACGGCTCAGTGGCCGCGTGGGGAGCCCACAGATCGGGGAAGAAACTCAGAGTGTAGCACACATCTAACAGGAGCCTCGTGGCCATTACTAGTGCACAATAACTGAACAGCCAGCTGGAGTGCCAGGATGCGTCTTGGTGGGCTGTCACTGGACCAAAACAGAAAAGAGAAGTCTGAAGTGACTTTACTGCTCGCTCAAGGCAACTGAAAATGGGGCTCAAAACTGTGCTGCGATTTCAGCAGCTTGAAGATAACCCCATGTGGAAACATGTCACCATGTTTTTGATCTTTAAATCTATATATGTAAAGAAACTAAAGTTCTCTTTTGCGCGTCCAACGGGTCTGCTAACTCGAGGCTAATGAAAAAAGTGCAAATGGCATCATTAAAGAAAAACATCCAGTTGTCAGAGGTGCTCATTACAATCATTTTTCTGCCCTGAGCCTGGGGGCAAATTTGATTCCGCTTGCAATTTTTTAATTCACAAATATTAATAGCAATAAATATTAACAGTAAGCTGACAGTTGTTCTCTGCTTCACAATTTGTGGTGTGCCTTGTATGTTGATTTCTAACTGATGTTTTAATAATTACAGATCCAATGAAATGCCTAACAGTGAAGGATTCTTTTGGAGAAGTGGAGGACATTAAATTACACACAACTAAAGCAATGTCAAGGATGAATGCTTGACACTCATTTCCTCTTTCAGTCCTTTGATTTTTTTTTATTTAACCTTGTGCACAAACTCTCAGAATCTACAATGGCTTTTTGAAGACAGAGCGGCAACACTGCCACATAAAAAAATTACTGTATTGCCATCCTGCTAGCTACACAGTAGAATGTTAACCTGCCGATTTACATATCATTAGAAATAATTTGACAAAGCAACATGCTATTGTTTGCTTATTAGCATTGAAAATCAGCAACGCTGAAGTAAATGAGAATAGCACAGGTGGTTATTGATGCTAAAATTTACCATCACCAATGTGTTGTTGCTAAAAAAAACAAACTATTGCACATTACTCGTTGCTATTCCTCAAAAGTGATGCATTACGTTACTTAATCAGTCACTGAAGAAAATAATTTGTTCCACTGCTCAGCATGTGTGTTGCTCTGTAACAAGGCCTAAAATGCATAATCGCATAATTACCAGCTAACCCCCGAGATTATAGTCCCATATGCTAACACAATCACAATCAAGACACACAATTTTTTTAGTGTTTAATTTTGAACATAAAGCTAAAAATGCAAAGCAGAGATCCACAGGAAAGAGACTTCAAGGTGATTTTACTGAAGTTACATGAAGAGGTGCTACAAGTCTGACTATTCAACACTGCTTTTGTTACCTGTTCAAGTTCTTGGTCTGGCTCCTGGGCTGGTGTTGGCAGACATGCAGCTTTAACATCATTCTGGGTTCTTCACTACCTTTGTTTCAGCTGCTGCCTGTGCAGATATTTGCAGAAAGCATAATGCAGTTGTTTCTTGCCTGGGTGGAATTTCCACTTCAGCGTGGGGCCTTTATCATCTTGTCCTTTCGTATAATAAAAACAAATGTAATGTTTATATAGATCCACTTCTCAACAGCTGTGGATCGCACCACCATTTTCCTCTTTCCTACTCATAAACTGATACCAGCTGATTGTAGGAAACTGCAGAATGAAAACGACATGTTTTTCTTCTTTTTGCTGTAGTACAGCAACACGTTACATTACTGTATTACTTTGGAACACGTTCCACCCAACACTGGCTACTATCACATGGCACTGGAAGCAGTTAGGAGCAGTGTGTGGTAGACAACCTGTGTGGTAGACAATAGCAAGTCAGTGACTAGTGTTTGAAGGGACTGCCACTGAGAATGAAGGATACACAAACATAGGACGTGAGTGTCACTGTGTACCAACATACGTAACCAACTCACAAAACAGTTGTCATTTAAAATAAGGCAAGGCCATAGCTTTGAAGAGCACAGTTTATTCATTTTATAAGCTTTTTTCTCACATTGTCTGAAGTTGCTGTTTCTCACAGATAGGACACAAGAGGAGATACGTCGCTTCAACCATGTCCAGACTCCTGAAAACACTTCTCATGGAGCTGCCTGGGAAGCGTGTGCAGAGGGCAATGCACATGAAACTGACTCACTATATGTATGCTCTGCAGTATTCTCACACGGGTGGAAGCTTGAAGGTTAAAGACTGTTTGATCCCCCGATATCCAGTCAGTAATGCCTAGATAAAATCAGGATTGCAGTGAATGTGTGAAAATGGCTAAAGTGATATTGGATATAAAAAAATATCCTAATTAAGGTGTTCATATATGGCTTCAAACTACAGTATCCTTCTAGCAAACATATTTCTAAGGAGATTCACCCACTAGACATATATAGCTGATTTAGATCACAGCAGACTGGTTGATAAACAGTGACATTTCATGGGGAGACCACCACAATGAATGTTGCAAAAACCTTCACAGTATCAGCAGCGAGTTTCCTCTGCTGAGCGCAGAAATACAACGGTGAAACTGTCAGTTAATGGGTGTACTGAATCAACTTGTAGCATTGATTCTCTTCATTTAGGCGACCTATTGATTAACTGTGGTTGCTGGATTCATTGTTACAAGTAACAGAAACACTTTCTATAATAGCAACCTACAGAGTAAACTTTTAGCCACTGGCTGAAACATCAATAAATGGCTTGCCATGAAATTTCACTGGAGATGTCAGTTTCCCCTCTACCTCTTTATTTCTTTTCATCAAAAGTAGTCAATGAAAGCTACTTGATGGATTGCCATGAAATTTGATAGTTTGGAAAATCCTGAGAATGAGTCTTAATGGCACAGCTTTTACTCTCGTGCCACATGGTTGCACCTTAGACCAAAGATTAATTTTAAGTTCAGTTAGTCTCAGTAGTATTTGTGTTTGGTATTAACTAGCCAATGTTAACCTGCTAACACAGTACCAAACTAAGAAGGTGAACATGGAGAATCTTCTACATGTTAGTTTGCTTATCATTTAGCAAGTAGCTGCACAGAGAACGTGAGTTTGCATAGCTCTCCACTAACATACAAAGGATTACCCAAGACAAAGGGCAGCCAGACGGACTTGAGCGCAGTCCTCCAACAAGCAAACAGCGCATTGTACGCTATGTGTGCACTAGAAGCACTCGGATTCAGTCCAGTCTAACTAGTTTCACTTTTGTTTTCTTCATGGCTGGGGCAAAGCTAAGGACCAGTAACAGCACGAATTGGAGCAAGAGCTGCCAGCATACACAGTTGGTTTCACATGTTTTGGATGCTGCCCACATGCATCTGCAAAGCTCTGTGTAGCACCAGGAAAAAAAACAATACAATACAATGCTGAGGCTATATTCTTGTTTTTATCATGTCACATTTTGTAGGAGTCAATGATTTGAGTTGCAACCTGGCTATTCATAGTAGTTTTGAGAACAGCACTTTATAGGACACTATCATTGGGGGAGTTTGCCACAGAGTATGTCTGTGGTCAGCCTTCAGAATAAATCAGTTCATGTCTGCTCTGCAGCAAAACATATGTGCCCCCCAGTCTTGCTGCCTGTGTGTATCTTTTCAATATAAGACATACATGTCGTGTCACTGGATACATAGCTAAACATGTCTCCTGCCTCTCCTTTTTAGGATCCGTGGTTTTTCTCTTAGTTGGAAAGAGTAAAGACAGACAAAGTTGGAAATGAAAACAAAACAGTTAACAGAAGAGAATGCAGCCAGTGAAACTAATGATAAGGATCATTTTGAATTACATATACTGCAGAAAGAAAACGTGTGTCACAGCTACAGATTAGGGTTCATCTTCCCTTGCCTGACATATTCTTTGTATTATTATCTGTATTTAAATCCTCTCTTCCAGGGGCGATGCTAAAAAGCAAAGTGCTGCACTTTAAAGATGACAAATTCAGATCAAGCTCGATGTTGTCAGAGCTACCTAGGAACGCCATCTGTGAGTAATATTTTAAATAGAAGATAAATGTTGATGAAGCATGTGTCATTCGCACTTCAGCTTCCGCGCCACAGAAGTTATTGTTTTTGTTGCGTCGTGAAATAGTCTTTTCTTTATTTTAAACACTCACTCATCAAGCAGATTTGCCAATATAAAGACAGCATAATGAAGCATTTTGTCAGCTTGAGAATAACACATTTTAATGCGCTGTCAGGTTTACAATAAAAATGTAATTACAGTTTTGTCAACGCACAATAGGAATAGGGTTGAAGAATCAGACTGCTCGGTAAGATTTGCATTTAGTTTAAATTTTGTTTTCTATTACCTTCCTGATTTGTGGGTGATTAATTGTTTTCTTCACTCTTGCATAAACAAATTCATTTCAGGGTGCTCTGGAACGTTCATGCACTACAGTTCAGGAATATTAGGTGCAGGTACTTAGATTTGAGACATGTTCATTGTAACTAAATGGTTATTTTCTTTCATATTGAATAATAGCTTAAATGATCCTGCACTCATTCCGCTTCTGTGCAAGCTGCTCGCCCGCCAGTGTCTTGCTCAAGGACACTTCAGCATGGAAAGGGCAGGGAATCAAATTGCCGACTCTGCAATTAGTAGGGATCTTTTTCTACCACCTGAACCACAATCACTCAGATAAAGGCAGATAGTTAGTGAGCAGAGTTCCAGGAAAATGTTCATCGGATTTTCTTTGTCTTTCTGGTAACAATATTATCTCATTCTGTACATTTTTGCTGACAGTCATCATTATGTTTCCTGCCCTGGTGGGATTAGTGCTATGTCTCTTCTCATGTATTATAAATCATCTTCATTTCCGGAGTTACTCTCCCATGTTCGGAGGCCGCTTGACAAAGCATCCTAATGTTTGAAACAGTTCAGTGATTACCAAACAGCCTGACAGCCCGGTGGCGGCAGCACAGCCAGACGAGCCCGTCTTCCCGCTCTGCTTCTGGTCAGAGCTCTCAGAGCTGATTGTTGGGGAACTGCAAGACATTTTTCAGCCTCGATGGCTGCCAACTTCGAAACAGCTCCCTGCAGTCTAAAACTGATGCAAGGTCAATTTAGTGGATCTAAAGGGCTCACAAGGAGCAGGCCTTGTCCCTCTATGATTTTGTAGGGTAGAATCTCTTCACCAATCATTTCAGGATGTTATCCTGTGTCTACCCTCACCACCTCACACTCTATACTCTATCTATTGACCTACAAAGAAAGAAAATTATAGCATGAAAATTAAAGATAATTTTCATATTTTTTCCCTTTACTCGTCCAAGTCTACATTTAAAGTATATATCATGAGAGTTAATTCACCTGAAGTACAGTTTGTCAAAACCTGTCGTCTTCAGTTTGATTTTTGCTATTAGGGTTTTTTTCCAGTGTTTGCCGTTCCAAAAATCTGCTTTTGTCCACTCGTCAATTTTAAGAGTTGTGATTGCAAGGAAGGTGTATTTTGGAGAGCGTAGGAAGCAGGAAGCCAGAAGTCAAAACTAACAGAGGGTGAAATGTTTTTAGAAGTCCCATTTTTATCTCAGCTGCACAGTTTGTAATTCTTCTTTTACTTCTGCTTCACTGCTTCATATGAGAGCTGGGAGATATGCTATCTGAGTATTATAGCGGGAAAAGAGTCTGAGACAAGATATCAAGTGTGATTTTATACTGATGTTTGTGTTTATGTATGTGTGACTGTTTAGCTCAAATCTTGGGTATTATATTCACATTCTATTATAGCCACCAGTGATTCGAGTTAAATTGACTGGCGAATAAACCTGCCCTTTTGGAGACAAAACTGTGCGTGTAGATCTGTGGCAGTTTTCTAAAGCGCCTTTTCAAGATGACAGAGTCAGAGAATTAGAGGTTGTTTGTCTCTGGCTAATTGTCAAACCTCAAATTCAGGAGCCCCAGTGTGGATTCCACCCTACCCATGAAATAAGCTTTTTTACCTTTGTAGAGTTTCTAAGGTGGTCACAGGAGTTTGACTATGTATGTGTGATTTTATGGATTTGAAGAAGACTAAACTTGTGCAACCTTATGGGAGTCTTCCAAAAGTATGAGGTGCTTTGGTGTAGACTGCTAGCCATCTGGTCCTTTTATGATCAAAGTGAGATCAGTGCGTTTCTTGGCACAAAGTCAAGAACATTACCAGCGGTAGTCCTTGTCACCAATCGGTTCTGGAGGTTCAGCCGGGGGAAGGCTGACCTGTTTTGGGAACCTCAGAATCCCCTCTCGCCTCTCACAGATGACATGGTTCTGCTGGCTTCATCAGAACGTGACCTTTAATATGCACTGTGGCACTTTTCAGCCAAGTGTGAAGCAGTCAGGATGGGGTCAGCACTTCAGTCTGAGAGTATAGTTCTGGAAAATAGTGGAAATGCTCCCTCTGGTTAAGGGGTTAGGAGCAGCCTCAAGCAAAGGAGCTAGTGTGAGCCGTGTGAGATGGAGGGGTGCATTATTGGAGCCGTTGTGCCTGACAGTTCTGGTGAAGAGCTGGATGGCAGATCTTACAATTTACCAGTTTATCTGTGTTCCAGGTCTGGCCAGTGGTCATGAGCTCTGAGTAGTGAATGAAACGGTGACTGTTACAAGAGTTTCAAAATGAGTTTGCTCTGTGCTGTGGCTGAGTTTAACTCTTGGAGGCAGGATCAGATGCTTGATATCTAGAGCTGCTGGTCCTTTGCTTCTAAAGAAATGTTTAGCTTAGGTGGTTCAGGAATCTAATTAAGATGCTTCATGGGCATTACCGTACCTTAGAACCTTAGAGGTTCTTCCCTCCACCTGTGAAGAGACGCAGGGGCACTACCAGAATTTGCTGGTGGGATTACAAATTTAATCCAGTCTAGAAACATCTTAGAGGGACTGAAAAACTGGAGAGAGAGGTCTAAAGACTTGGCTGAGCCTGCTGGCACCGTGACCAAACACAGCTTGGGATGGATGGAGAGCAAGTTTTTCTCAGCAGCAGGTTTTGATTTATGAGCTTCAGTCATCAGTTAAAAGATGTCCTATGGATCCTGTAAGGTCAAGAAAAGATGTAGGGTAGAAAATATAAGGACTTTGAGAGAATCACGCTGCATTTATATACGAGTCTCCTTAAATATACAGAAATCGATATTATTGGATCTGTGTTCTTAAGATGTTGTTTTTTCACACAGGCAATATAAATGTGGTTATCCCTGTGAAAAATCTCACTTAATTAACAAGGCTCGGTTGGTCTTTTTCCCTTTTTTTTGTTCTTTTTTTAATGACCACAGGCTGCTGGTCACACAAGTGAAACTAAATGCTTAGCACACTGGTTGCTTGCCCTCCTATCCACTCATATTCTCTCTTGCTAAAGAGACGATTCAGTTTAACCTTTGTCTTTATTAAGACTTTAAGCATCTGTGCCTTAAGTAAATTAATTAATGATAATCCTAAAGACTGGCAATGCAGCAAAGCTTAAAGTTAGGGCATAATTTATGCAAACTGAGTTAGGCTACAATGTGAACTTTTACTTTGATCATTTAAGTAACGCAAATATTTAATGAAGAAGTGTTTTTCTGAATTTTTCTGTTACACAGTGCGTCCAAACAAGCAGATTTTGCCACCTCAGCGTAAGGTTAAGAGTTTGTCCTGGTGTTTAACATTGTCTCAAACTTCGTAACACATCAGCATATTGGAAAGCTTCAGAATAAGATAAAATCATGTTGAAAGGGTTATTTTTTTTCTTCTGAATGGTGGAAAGGTGTGTCAGCATTATCTGCTTTCCTTTTGTAAAGACAGTACATTGTATCTGATGCTAAAGATGAACTAAAGCACTTTTCTTTTGCATTTTTGAGAAATCAAGCAACTCTAATCATATCTTCTGCTTAGACACTCATTAGTTAAGAACCTTTCCAAGCAAAAGAGATTTTTCCCTCTCAGCCATAGTCCAATAGCAGATTTCAGCCACTGATCGCAGCCACACAGCAAAGACAAACTGATTCATAATTTCGTAGAGGCCATGGCCATCTTCATTCAATTACCCACAGAAACGGTGTTTGCAGTGTCTTGTTAGCTTTGCCCTGTGAAGAGATAATGAGAGTGACACTAACAGCACTAGAATTACATCCAGGTAGCTTCTATTTGTCTCACTACTGGAGACTACTGCATTGCCATGCAGCCTGTCATACAGAACAGCGGTCACAATGGGTAAAGGTTTCCTGCGGTGAAGGCTTCGCTACATTTGTGTTACTGTAAAGGAATGATGAATCTTTTTTCTGCTTGCCTGATCACTGTCAACAATATATTTTATAGTCCTAGGGAATACATATTTCTGAGGAAGCGTGCCAGCTATGGTGCAAACTCTTAATGGAGAACTATACATTTTTTCTCAACTTTAAAACTACACTCACTGATTTTTCCCCCCAATTAGGGATAAGTGGGGGAAAAAAAGTTGTGGCCTATCATCACCTTTTAAGTTGTTACACTGTATGACTCTCATTATGCTCTGTTTTCACTCTCTCCAAGTCCTCTGGGAAATATTTGGCTCTCAAGCTGCTAAATGCTCCAAATAGCAGACTATACCTGTCTCCTGTTCGGTTTTTACACGTTGTCATTTGAGTTTGTTATTGCCTGTATAATATATTGCTGCTTTAAAAAGAGATAAATACAGTATGTAAAAGCACATTTAGCTTCATTGTTACAAGAACTAAATTGACAATAGCAGCACTGTCGGTAGTATTCAATTATGCATATGAAGACACTGAACATCTGAAAATTCCTCTTTTTGTTAATTTCCTCATGTCACTTGCTATTATGAGATGTGATCTTAAGTACTTTGTCTTTTTTATGCTTTTCATTTCTGTCTAATTTTAGCGTATCCCCTACTATGTGATGCCTCGTCTTTTTTAGCTGTGCTGTACAAAGTGCTGCATCTAAATAAAACACTGGAAACGGCCAGCGTGTCAAATGGACTGCAAGGTGGTGTTTAGCTGGACAAGGACTTCCACCCACCTTGTGTTTTTTCAAGTCAGAATAGTATTACGGAAGTGTCGCCGCAGGTCAGGCCGATGATGTCCACTCCACAGGCTAGCCACTGAAATGCCGGGCTCGGTGCCATCAGATGAATGTCAACCAACAGTGGAGCGGGCATTCAAGGATAAGAATCTCACTCTCGGTCACCTTTAGTGGTCAAATTCATACAAGGAAAGTAAAGTTGCCCTTAGCCTCTGGAGACTGCAGAGGCAACACTGTTATCTGGGGTTCCAGATTCAGCCCAAGGGGCTGAGAGTCGACGCCTGGGATGTTGTCTTCTTGTGTGGTTCAGCTCATGGTTTGTTTGGTTTGATTATCTGATGACACCTTATAATCCTTCACACAAGTCTGGTGTCTTGTACAATGCTTAACTTAAAAGCTTTACAGTGGATTACACTAAGAAATAAGGTTGGTAACCTTGCAGCTCTTAATCTCTACAGTGTGAGCTTTATGGAGCCATTTCCTACTTTTAGAGTGCATGCGTTTCCAAAACACTACAAATCCACTTATAAAAGCTCTTTGTGACCTGAAATTTATTAGTTAACAACTCCAAAACCCAGGCGCTCTATCCTCTAAAAGATTTTTTTTAATATATATATTTTATCTTAAGTGTGACTTTTAATTTTGATGCTAATAAATTTTGCTCTCATGCCAGCAATTATTTTTGTGCGAGTGAGTGCCGATTGTTTCCATTTGCACATTTTAGCACGCACATCTCCACAGGAGGTCATGAACAGCCAACCAACGGCATTAACAGCACTCAAGTGCTTTTCCTTTGAAGTAAGAGTACTTAAAACTGTCATATATTTCAGAAAAATGTGGCAATTTAGACTCAGAAAATAGCATATAATTCTTCAGTGTGTGGCCATTTCTAACAAAGAGTCATGCTTTTACTTCTGTTTCATGCAACAATCTATATTAAATGCAAAGACGGGGGGGGGGGGGGAACCTGAACAAAGGTGGTTACAGCTGATTCCCAAGGCTGCCAGTGTTGTAGGTTGACTGCTCTTGAGTTCCTCTGGATGTGTTTGTGTTTAAAAAAGCACTGAAAACATCCTGCTGCTGTGAAAAATCGCTTCAAAGGGGCATTTCAGCAGCGTTGACTACTGTAAAATACGTCCTAAAGAAAACACTTTCTTTCTGTGATGGATCTTCGTAGAGGTGCATCCAAAGAAGACAGAAGAGGCAATATGTATGAAAATGAGCAAAGCAATGTTCCAAGGGCTTCAATACTTACAGAGAAGGGATGTTGCAAAATACAACCCCCCCTCGATATTATTGCTTTGGGAGACACGTCTCTCGTCATGGTTCCCAGCAAGCCTCCTGGTATTAAAGATCTGTCTCTGTGCAGCAGGAGGAACAACAACAATACGATCAGACACACAGATACAGACAGATGCATGTATACACAAAAGCAAGCAGAACCAAATATATAAACAGGGGCACACAGGATCTTCTTAAATGCTCTTATTAGTCAATACTACCCTGAACAGTGATTTTTCCAACTATAATTTATCAAAGTTTAACTAAGGATTAAAGAGTCAGAATCAGAAAAACCCAGAGGGAAATTGAGTTGTCACAGCAGCAAATATACAACAAACAACAAGAACTCATACAAAATGAGAGTATGGATGAAAGTGTGGAGGTCACAAAGGTTTCATCTATTCTAACAACTAATATTAGCATGCCAGCTTACTAGCCCACAAATGAAAGTATCATAAGTGGGGATGGGGTCATATCATCTACACTGCTTTCTGAGCTGTCAGGTTACAGTATAATATCCCTGTTCAGAAATGATCCTTGTTATATTTGTTTTATTTGATGGTTCCTTTGTGTTCCTAATTCTCTTGTTTCCTTCTGGCTCGGTTTTCTTGCTTATCTCTTAGTTTTACTTCCTTTCCCTTATCCGCTTCCCCTATGCTGCACATTACCCAGAACAGATTTGCCTTAGAAATTTCTTGCGTGACGTCACGCACACATTGCTTGAGAGTTGTCCACAATACTGGATGTGACACAACCAGCTGTTTAGTCCCCAGCTGGCAGGCGAGTAGTTCCTGGAGCTGCCGACTTGTCTGCAAACACTTGCCAACTACTTGCTGAGCTGTAATAAATCTTGAAAATGATGTAAAGCGTTTACTTTTTAAAGTATTTGCAGTTTTACTACTGCTCAAGCGTAGTGGGCGAGTGTTTGCAGAGAAGTCGATGTGTTCTGTGAAAACTACGGGCAAGTGTTTTTTGCCTTGACGATTTATAAATGAGGTGTTGCGTCAACTAGCCATTTGTATTCATAAATAGATTTTTTTTTTAAAGATAAACAGTTGCATGATAAAACTGATTTTGTGTGCACTGTGTGTTCTGTTTGCATGATTATAAAATGGTACCAAATCTGTCACATTGGAACAATTTAATTAAAAGTAGCCCTAAATAAAGAAATGCCATTAACACTTTACACTATTGTTTACACTTGAAATGAGTGAATAGCTGCTTCTAGGCCTTAACAAGATCATTTATGAGTTAGTTGTTCTACATCATATTTTTTAACAGTCATTCCTTTTAAAAGGACTGTGCCAAGGCAGTCATTTTAAATGTCTTGATTTGTTAAATACTTGTTGCTTGGTGTCATTTCTCTTCCTCCAGTCACATCTTTTGTGAAGGGGACCATACAATACCATGCAAAAGCCTTGAGTCACCCTTAATTTCTTCATATTTTACCAATATGAAAAGAATCAATAATTAATGGAGACATCTGTAAACTTACATAGAAATACAATATATATATTTATAAAAGTCTAACAAGTTAGAAACTGAAATTTATTACAGCACGGTGGATCAGAATCTAACCGCACTTTTCTGCTTTTGTGATTACGTCAAGTTTGACAAGATCCCCTGTCAGTGTTGGTCAAGTTACTTGAAAAAAGTAATCAGTAACTAATTACTGATTACTTCCCCAAAAAAGTAATCCCGTTACTTTACTGATTACATATTTTCAAAAGTAATTAATTACTTAGTTACTTTTTAAAAACACGATTTACAACCTGAATAGGTGATAAAGCGATAGATCTTTCAGCCCAATTCTACTTTTTCTACATAATCCATCATACGAAATGTAATCAAATGGAAAAGTCTCTTTTTTTTAACTTGTTTTATTAGTTTTAATCTTTTAACTTTATGCATCAAGCAAAAATTAAATTATATGCAACATTCTCTGACTTGAATAAATTAGTTTAACATTTAAACCTATTTTCTGCACATTCCAGCACATAAAATAAAATATTTTTTTGTGTTTACACTCAGTCTTTCAAATAGATGCAAGTAAAACACAGCAGAAAATAAATAAAGTCAAAGACTCAGCGGTCCTTTTGCTCTATTTTCACCTGTAAAGCAGGAGTGGGGTAGGCGGAGGGTTACCCTGGTGCAGGTGTGCCACAGTCAGTGGAAGAATCCGCGAGTTTCTCTGTGAATTTCCCATTACGTTGTTGCGCACTCTGTACTTGCTTGGAAGTTTAGGGGGTTTTTTTCGCTGTAAAAAGACGTTTTCTTCCCACACACAACAGACGCTAATGTTTTTGTCACTTTTTATGGAATCAAACTCAAAGTAAGGTCAGTACTTCCACGCTTTAAACGCTGCACGCTCATACTCTCTCCGTACTCGATATATGATCCACTGTTGATCTGCACACAGCTGTTGTCACTAACGGCGCACTCGCTTACGTCACTGTCATGAGACATTCTCGCAAAAAAATCACAGTTTTAGTAACGCAGTAACGCAGCGTTCCTACGGGAAAGTAACGGTAATCTAATTACCGTTTTTGCAATAGTAATCCCTTACTTTACTAGTTACTTGGAAAAAGTAATCAGATTACAGTAACACGTTACTGCCCATCTCTGCTTATTGTTGTGTAATTTGGAATAACTCACCCTTTTCTTCCTGTTTACCTTCTTTAAGAATGACTTCTTGACAGTCACCCTTCCAAACCATTTGTGATGAGGCTATAATGAACAGCAGATGGATAGCTGAAGGGACAGATGTATTTCTTAGGCCTGGAATTTAGATGCAGTCCCCCTGCTATAGATTGTTTTTTAGGCCTACCACTTCTTCTTTGGTCCTTCACTCATCTCAAGTTTTTTTAAGGACACCATTACTAAGGTATGCCAGGTTTTCAGTTAAAAGCTCTTTGGGAATCACCTTGTGGGTGCCAAGATACTAGATTCAGCTAATAAAGGGGGAATAAATTTTGTTTTTCTGCGAAAGGCTGCTAGTAACAAAGAGCCCAAAGATACAATTTAAATTGGTTCTTTGTTAAGTTGCCTGGTATGAGTAGATGCAACGGGGCTGCATCCCATGAGTTAGCTGCCTTTTCATATTTGAATGATTCATAGGTCAGTGTTAAGTCCTTCAACACATACACATGTAAGAAAAAAGAAAAAGAATACTTTGGTGAAAATGGCCACGCAGAAGGACTGGAGAAAAAATGATTAATGTCCATTAATGTCTTTGAAAGACCTCCAGAAAGCCCGGAGAACCTTTGCACAAAACTATTTTGAAAAATGACAAGAAAGTCTGGCTTCTTGGAAGCAAAATATGAAGAAATGAGGGGTGATTCAAGATCTTTGTACAGCACTGTAGGTGTGAGCATGAATGGCTACATGTGTGTGCCCCGTGATGGACTGGTGATCTGCCCTTCACGCTGTGACCACCTCCAGAAAAAGCTCCACACATACATACATACGCACACATACATACGTATATATATATATATATATATATATATATATATATATATATATATATATATATACACACACACACGCACGCACGCACGCACAACACATACATACGTATATATATATATAAAGCCTGCCAGCTTTGGCCAAACTTGCATTGAAATTGGAACATACTTTAATATAACGAAAAGATGCATTACGTTAAATTATTAAAAATTTGTATTAGGCTACATTTTAACTTCACTACAGGTGGACTCCAGTGCAGTAACACTGTCATCTTACAGTTAGTCACACGGGTAACTCCTGTTTCAGCTGTAGCTATATAAAAATTTAGTCAGTTTAACAGTTTTTTTAGCTTCTTGAACAAACTCATATAGCTTAAGTTGGTTTAGTAGCTGATTTTTGTTGCTTCCATAGAAACGGAAAGTCCAGCTGTTCAAAAAGTGAGTGTTAAATTCTAGGTTTCTCTCCTGAAGTCTCATCATTATAAACGGGGTCCTGTGAGAACAAAAAGCAGGTGTTGCAAGAGTAAGGGAGGCGGAGCTCTGCTAGTCAATAGGAGGGGAAGTCTGATAAAACTGCACCCTCTGTCTCTTTCTCTGTCCTCTCCCAGAGCACGGTTCTCTCTGTCCCATTTCCCATCTCACTCCGCCTCTCTCTCCTTACTTTCTGCCAACCAGGATGCTGACAATAGCTTCAATAAAGATGAATTGAAATTGGCTGTGGCTGGATTTGGCTTTCCAAGACGTACAATGGAAGGAGCAGTGCAGTAATTATTACTCTGGATTCCAGCACACTGCACGGCAAACTCATTTCCCTCTGTTCTTCCCCCTTTTCTCTCTGTCCCTGCCTATCTGTCCTTTTCCAACTGATTTTCTCCGCCTCTCAGGTAGATATTTCTCATCGCCTCCCTCCGTGTCTTCCTCGTACTCCATCTCGGTCCGTCTTTGTTTCGCTTTAAGTCCCTCCATCTTTTTCTCCCCCTCTTTTTCTCCCTCCATTTTCCCCCCCTGTTCAGCTCAGTACAGTCCATTATTGTTGTTTGCTAAAGTAGAACTATAATTTCACAGCTGAGGAGCCAGATCAGGTCTGGAGTAGTGATTAATAATCTGACGGTGAATAATGATTTCATCCTCCATATTCAGCTGTGGGTAATTATTCGCTGTGTAATCGTGGAATAGATTTGCTCAGGAAAAACAGACTTATTCAAATGTGAGATAGAAACTGGAGCGCCTTGGGTGTGTCGAGGCATCCATGAAGCTAAATTTACATGGGTGGGCTCCAAATATAGGCCCGAGAATAAGATTAGAACATTAGTGTGGGCGTCACTTCAAGCCTCTAGGGTCCCAGAGTCTTACTCAGTCCTGCGTTAGCCGCTGACGTGAGGCACACTGCCTCCCCTAGCCTGCTAATCACAACTGTGATGAATGTGTCAAAAGAAGTGATGCGAGGCATTTCATTCTCTTTGTCCTTGTATCTCTTCTTGTCTATAATGATAATGGATTGCATGTATTTTCCTGATGGAAGTCGGGGGATCAAGAGGTGGCGGGCGATGCGACTGACACAGCATGAGGAGGGCTGCAAAACGGAGTCCTAATACTTGGTTAAATTTGTCATGTTTTGGTCTTAAAGAAAGTGTATCAAGCTGAAAACTGTAATTCACAAGGATTCAGACGCACAAAGAGGAAGCACTTGCTTCTGTGTGCAGCCACACATATTTAAGTCCATTTAAAGCTCCTAACAAAGCATTATTCACACTTTGCTTACTTAATGGAGGCGTCTTGATTAACATTTCTGTATAATGTGTCTTTCTGTTTGCACAGCTTTGGTTATTTTGGATGTTGCCGAGGATGCTAACGTGAACAAAACTGTACAGATGACCAAAACAAAGGTCACAATGTAGTTAATCTGAGTTTTCATAGCATTGCTTTGCAGTTTTTGTGTGTGTGCGTGCGCCCGCGGGTGTGTGTGCACACACACGTATATGTGCTAATGTGGAGGTGTGTGTGTGTTTGCTCAGGTTTGGTTATTTTGGGTGTTGTCAACCAGAGAAATCATTTTACTGTAGGTACAAGTTTCTCCATCTGGTTGCCAGGCAACCAAAAGCCTTGAGTTGGTCCAAAAAAGGCTTGTGTGTGTATGCACATCCAGATGTACGCTTGCACACACACACACACACACACACACACACACACACACACACACATGCATATTAGCACACACACACCTGCGTGCTACTGTGGTAAACATCAAGCTCTATCAAAGGATAAACAAGAGCTATCACCCCCTTCACAGTGTCCACTCTGGGGCTTGTTCTCACAGATCGCATGCCAGATCACAAACAATGTGTGAGCCTGTGTGTGTGTGTGTGTGTGCATGTGTGTGTGCACGCGTGCATCAGGGGGGTTTTTAAAGTGGCATTGTTTAAACCATTCAGATAGTTTTGCCTGCCAGAGAATGAACAATCCTCTTCTGTACACACAGCACTACACTAATACAGATACGCATGCATGCACTCCCCACATACTGTACACACGCTTCACATGTTCATGTATAAAGTCACACACACTGATGAGAAAATGCTCGTTACCACCCAGGCGTGGGAGACAAGCGTCAGGTAGGGGCTTTTTTTTCTTTTTTTTTACCTCTGCATTTTCTCATGATGACAGGTGGGGTAATGGGCCATTAGATTAGCAGCAAACTGAGGGGGTGCTTTCAAATGTTATGTGATGCTTTGTTGATAGAAACCAGACGCTGCTCTCTTCCTGACTTGGGCTTTTTTGCAGTATATGCCTCCGTGCGGTTCGCTCAAAATAGGGCCAATGATGATAGAATGAGGCAATCTCTGCTCTTTAGTGTGTGTGTGTGTCAGAGGAGAAAGAAAGGCACAAACACGGGGGAAAGAAATGGAGTTAGAGAGTATGTGTGTATGCATGTGTGGGTGTGTGAACGTGTGTGTGTGTGTGTGTGTGTGTGTGCTCATTAAAACAGAAAAAGAGGGAGGGAGGGGGAGAGAGAAGGGGGTGAGGTGGGGGGGGAAAGCTTGGGAGAGACAATCCTCTGTGCCCATCAGCAAGGATTTACTGATGGGTCTCTCATCTCTCTTTAAGATGTTCCCTTCTCAGCCTCAGCCTTCCTTACTGCCTTTTGTTAATTGCCATTGTTCAATACTGTAAATTCCCTTTGTCAGCACACACCCTGTGAAGACAGAGAAGGTTAAAATTCTGAACAATTTCAAAGAGAAATTTTGTTCTGTATTCTAACTGTAGATAGAGGCTTCGAAACTTGTGCGCCTTCAACTGCAACTCTGTTTCAAGTTGAAACAGATCGTCAGACTGCTGTTGTGCTTCTGCAACAGGTCAGACTGCACGACTAGCTACGCTAAGTGATAATGACTTGTAAAAGCAAGGTGCAAAAGATAAACAACACCTTGACTGGAAATAAGCAAAAATTATTCTTAAAACCACCCAGGAGTTTGCCTGCATCCGTCATGAAAAGAAAACAAAGTCAAGAATTTGTGTTAAGAATGCCCTTGAAAATGGGATGCTTGAAAATAGCAAAGGTAGAACTTTGGCAAAAAAATAAAAAAATAAAAAATTCAAAGCAAACACAAAAGAGGCTTTGTGTAAAAAGTGACTGCGTTACCGTGGAACTCCTGAGTGTTCGATACCAAAATCCCTCTACACTCAAAAAATGTATTTTACTTATTGTCATTTCAATCAGGTGTTCCATCTTCACTGTGCAGAATTTAACAAAAGAGGCTGTTTCAGCATTCGTCAGCTGGGGGGTGGGGGGTGGGGGGTTGTATTCCAGTGCTCAGTTCAATTCTGGGCTTGAAACCGTATTTGTGTGATTTTTGCGACATTACATTCAGTTTGAAAGTCAGATGAGGTGATGTCTACTTTCTGGGTTAAAAATATTTTCATGAGGAAGAAGTCGTAGATGCTGTTTAGCAAACTCTTAAAAGATAATTAAACTTTTTGGTGAAACACAAAGTATAATTTTTGGCACTATGTGTTTATTTTGGGGATGTAAAATTGATACAAAAATGTTCATTTATTCTTATTCCATCATTTTTGATAATTACCCTTCTGATGGTCACATAATTACCATATGCTACTGTCTAGTTGTGATCACAAGTTTACATACTGTTGGTCATCTTGGACTTTCAATGATTTCTTTGGACTGTTCTTTTTCCAGGGTAGAGTGATTGTGCAGTGTACATCTTTGTGGACTTTAAAAAACAGGAATTGAGTGCACAAGTCTAAATTTATTTATGTTTCTCTCTAATTCACAGAAAGTAAACATATAGATTAAAATTTGGCAAAATGTCAAGTTGCACCTCTAGAGTTTTGTTAGCCGTCAACAAGCTCCTGGCACAATCCTGGCTGGATATTTGCCCACTCGTAATTTGCAGAGTTTATTTAAACTGAGCTGGCTTTTAAGAATAATCCACAAATTTTCAATAGGGTTGAGCTTGGAGCTTTATGGAGGCCACAAGTTTAAGTTGAAGTTTAATTTTAGCATGCCAAAACCTATTATGATGCGTTCAGGATCATTGTCCTGCTCAAAGACAAAACTGTATCCAAGTTCTAATCATCTAACTGTTGATTCGAGGTGCCTGAAGAATTCTGAGGCTTTTCGACTTCTTCACTGTTCCTCACACTTTGTGCAATGTACCAGCACCACTTGCAGCAACACACCCAGAGTATGATGCTGTCACCACCACCATGCCTTATAGTTAGTACACTGTTCTCGGGTTTGAAAGCCTTGTCTTCACTCTTTCAAACCTACCTCTTGTCTGTCATACTGGTTTTCCATCAGTTCCCAGTTGATAGCAGGCCTGAGCCTTGGTGGTTCCTGGGTTGTTCCTGAAAAAGCTAGCAGTCACATGTCGGCAAAACATTAATAAAGGCAGTCTCCACCAGCTGGCAAGTCAAAACAATGCTAATTTAGGCTGCATTCACAGTGGTCAACATTAATTCACTAAGGTTTTAGCCAGTCATACATCACCAATCTCACAAGACCGATTGCCAAATATTCCCAGGTAGCTCCTATGTATATAAAATATATTTAGTTAATTGAGTGAAAAGAGGAATTCACAGGAAGGCTACACTTTCATGAAAAGTGACATTATGAAATAAAGTTTGACATAAAATAAAAACTGCATAGGGAAAAATGCAATGATGAAGTAAGAACAGACACCTGAATAAATAAATGTTGAAATAAAAATGATGCAACAACATTAAAGAATAAAGTGCTCACTTTTTTTAATTTAGGGGTTTTTTTTTGTACTGTTCACGTGTCTAATGCTTTATGCATTACACCTTGAATCCTGTACAAATGACAGACATCTTGTCACTGTTACAGGCAGGGACACTGCCTTAAACTATGGGTCCTATGACAACAACTCAGCAGCATCTCTGACACATTATCTATAATCCTTGACATGTTCTAGGGCCCCTGTCCAGCTCTCGGTGAAAACTCTTTATCTCCACAATGTCAACTTTTCACAGACTAAGAAAAACTAGTTTACTTTTGGCTGTGTGACAATTCATTTTTGACATTTTCCAGTGGGTTTCTGAGAAGGATTCGTGAGCCGAGGAGACATGAAAAAATAAAATACATAACTACAGCGTGAGCTGCCAAACTTGGACCTGAATTTTTAAAGACATTTTATACTACATACTGTAACTGAAGTGGATGTCTAAATGACTCACCTTCAGATAAAACTGGATAACAGTTGAGGCTGGTAATTGCTTGAAGGTGAAATGAAGCCAGTTTGAAAAGAAAAATGAGAACTGAGCCGAGGGTCGGCTGCTTGTGTTTGCTGCTTAGCATCATCGCAGATCAAGATGACTGAATGTAAGTGAGCTAGTCAAGGCCAAGACAAAGAAGCAGAGAAGGAGAGACACAGTGTAGTGAAAGGCAGATCGATGTGCAAACAAGCCAGCCTCGCAACAACCAAGAAAACACGACTGTTATCGCTGGCTAGATGACTTTTCACTATTTTATTGTGCACTCTCATTTTAAGTCAGGGCTGAAAATGTGTCTCTAATAAATAATAAAGTGAGAATTCCTCTAAGCATCTCTATGTTGGTTGGTATGCACTTTTCTTTCCTGGGAATGCTCAAAGAGATTAGTCTTTGTCCTTGTATTTCAGGGAAACTACCAAGTTCTCGCTGCCACTGTTACTGTTACTGATTTTCATTAATTATAACATAAAAGCGGGCATTTATTTGCGCTTAGAGTTTAAGGCTCATCCTGACTGACTGGATAGAAGGATTTCTTCTTTGAAATTGTAAAACTAATGTAAATTCTTAAAGCCGACTGCTTAAGTGCAAAAGGAGTGCAATTTAGTCTTTGTGTAATTTCACCTTTGCTTTCTATTTCTCTTCCTTCTACTCTACATTTCCTCTGCGAGTCTCCGAGGCTATTTTAACATCCATCTCTCTCCCCTTGGCCACAATAGAGAATGATGTGCTATACAGCAGGCAGGCAGACTGAAAGAGAGTTACTCAGACAGATTACCAGACAGATAGATCAGGAGGTGGTTGAATTACCTATGCAGAGAATCACAGCAGTTACAACTTGTGATCACAGAACGAACGAGAGGAAGGGAGACAGAAAGAGTGACAGACGTAGAGCGCGAGAAAGAGCAAAAGCAAAAAAACAGGTGAGGAAGAGCCGAGGAGGAGGAGGTGTAGTTGAAAGTAAGAAGAGAATAGAGCGGTGGAGGGAAATCGATGTTCCCCATGCGATCTATAGAACTCTCAATTATCCTACTGCAGCCTGTCGACAGCAGCTCTTGAGGAGATGAAGAGGGGAGGAAGAGGCGGCGGAGGAAACGTCAGCGAGAGGGGGGAACGGTCGGGAAGGTGCTTCTTATTTCAGCTGTATCTACTCGCAGTGCAGACTGTAATGGCGAACTCTGTGTTGCAATGCAAATTTACCGTCCTGTTTGTCTAGTGGCACTGGCTGCAGAGGACGAATACACAAGACTCAGGAGAGGAGAAACAGATAGAGAGGCAGAGGCGAAATGGAAATGAGACACAGAAAGATGGAAAAAAGAGAGCAGAAAGAAGGGAGTGCAGAGCAGTCAAGGAAAAGACAGAAAGATATAGACAACCGAAGAAATGGAGATGGATTGTTTTTAAAAACAACTATAAAGACACATCTCCTGGATGCATCTTTATAGTTGTTTTTAAAAAAAAAAAAAAAAAAACTATAAAGATGCATCCAGGAGATGTGTCTTTATAGTTGTTTTTAAAAACAATCCATCTCCATTTCTTCGGTTGTCTATATCTTTCTGTCTTTTCCTTGACTGCTCTGCACTCCCTTCTTTCTGCTCTCTTTTTTCCATCTTTCTGTGTCTCATTTCCATTTCGCCTCTGCCTCTCTATCTGTTTCTCCTCTCCTGAGTCTTGTGTATTCGTCCTCTGCAGCCAGTGCCACTAGACAAATAAAATTTAAAAACAAATAAGAGATGTGGATATTGAAGAAGAAGACGAAAAGCAGGTCTTCAAAAATCCAGTAGGAACCTTCCACTTAGAGCAGCTGACTTCCTCCAAGAAAATCAATGCTGGCTGTAGCCACAGTCCCCCAGGCCGAGGAAAAAAGACCCACTCTGCATGAGCATTTTCACACTTGCCACACATGTTATTTAATCTACCTGTGAGGACACTGAAATGACTCACAGTTCATTTGCTGGAGGTTTACTAATACCCCTGAACCTCAAAGACTCGTGATTTAAACCTAACCCAACCTAAATCCACCTTTAAATCCTAATCATGCTGCCACTTTCGCACACTTGGACATGGTCTCTGTGGTCTGCTTTGAATGGGTTTGTGAAAAATGTGATTTAAAAAAAAATCTGTCACCATTAACTCCTGGGGGAAAAAAGATGCATCATCATACTTTTAGCACCTACACCAACAGGAACTAATGATTCTGACGTATTAAAAAATGACTCACCCAGGGAAAACAAAATGATTGTACTGATAATATGTCCCTTTGAACTCAACATACTCACTAACACCAGCTCACGCATTAAGATTCAGGACAATCGGGGGGGGGGGGGGGGGGGCGGCTCAGTGCAGCTCTTTAAAACAGGGTGATTGCAGTTGAGCTTCAGAGGGAAATTCAATAGACGGAGAGCACCTGGCTCACAAATGCCTGCCAGATTTGGCTGGCTTTTGGGTTGCAATCTTGGGCACAATTTAGATTAAGCATTACAACTCAAGCAAGCCCAGATATAATTTGGATAAATCTGATGTGTCATTTTTCACAAGGAAAGCGCTATGAGGCAGTAAAACAAAACATAAGATGGAGACATCTGGAAGGTTGTTTGTGAACGTACTTTAAAATAGGGCTAATTTCCAATTTAGGACTGAAAATTGGCCTCAGGTAGATAAATCAATGTTAAGGCGCATATTTTGGAAAATAACTCTTCTGTATTTGACCTTTGAGAGTGGTTGCAGCATTGTGTAGGAGCCTCCCCAGCTGAAGCAAGCCAGAGTAAACACTACACACTTCCTTGCCAATTTCATAAGGCCATGTAATGTTAGATATACACTCATCAGCCAGTTCATTGGGTAACTGGTCGTTCGCATCTAATTAGCCAGTCACATACCCAGTGTATTTAGTCATGCAGACATGGACAGGACGGCATGTTTAAGTTCAAACTGAGCATCAGAATGGGCAAGAAAAGGCATTTAAGTGACTTTGAACATGCTGCTCTTGTTAGTGCTTGTTAGATCAGCGGTCCCCAACCCCCGGGCCGAGTCGTTGGGGTACTGGGCTGTGAGAGTTGAGTCTCGGGTGTGAAATTTATGGTTTTTAAGGTTTTTATCGTTATTTTTTAAATCATTTTTATTGTTAACTCGGTTTCCCTGGGTCTTTTCCCATGTGTTGTGAATAAATCTTCCTTTTTTCGGTACCGTTACTGGTTTTATTTTGTTGTATTTATCCACGATACCTTAAAGGCCGGTCCGTGAAAATATTGTCGGACATAAACTGGTCCGTGGTGCAAGAAAGGTTGGGGACCGCTGCGCTAGATGGACTGGACTGAGTATTTTGGAAAATGCTGATTTGTTGGAATTTCTACACACAGGAATCTCTACAGTTCACAGAGATTTGTTCAAAATACAGAAAATATCAGTCAGCGACAATTCTCCAGGTGAAAATGTCTTGTTGTTGCAAGAGGTCAGAGCAACTCAATCATCCAGTCGAAACAAATAATGTTAGCAGAAGAGCACCTCTGAATATGCAACGCATTGGACCTTGATGCGTGTTTGCTAAGGCAGCAGAAGACCACACTGGGCGGAGGCACTCCTGTCAGCTAACAGAAAACCTGGGCTACAATTCACCAAAACTGGACAATAGAAGATTGGAAAAACGTTTCCTGGTCTGGTGAGTCTCTGGATCCATCTACAAACAAACAAAAAAGGTTATCTGTTTCTCAAAATGTACCGACCAAATTCCTCCTCACGCAAAACCACTTGTGAGGAGATTAAACGCACACAAACACATATCGTATCTCCTTGCCTAACAAATAATGAATATTCATTCAATTATTACAATAGTTAATAAAGGTTAATAAAGGTTTCCTTGTTTTCCAAATTGTCATCTAAAATCAATTATCTTACAATGATGGAATATTTGATATTCTTATAACGCCGTGAACTTCAGTGTAGTTTCCCCACATCAGGCTAGAGAGTTGGATTTGGAGTAGGACAGGAAAGACGCCTTTGTAAACAGCATATTCAATTTGTCAGGTTTTGTTGCTTAAAAGCATTGTAAAGTAAAATCTCAGATGCAGGCAAATATTACAGATTCCCATGTAGTGTAGTAGCTGAGACGTGTTTGTGAAAGAAAGAAAGAAAACACTGTTTGAAGAGACGGAAAGAGAAGAGATTTTTGACAATAAGAGTTTTTTCTGCTTCTACAACAAGCGTAAACTTCATCTTCATCTGCCAGTGTTTGCATGCACGTCTGTGTCATGCACTCGTACAGTTCAGCCTATGTGTGCATTTATATTGTTTCCAAACAATAGTGAGGCGCTAATTAGGGATATGCCATTTACTGTCTCTAAGCAGTATTGTCTCTAAAGGTGTCTTTGCTTATATGATTGATGTGGTTTTTATTTTGTGTTTGTGTGTTAGATTGAGATAAAGGGATATTGTACTCGGACTCAAGCTGTGGTGAATTGAAAGGGGGGTGTACTGAGTCATTATGGTCAGTAAGACATCCATTGATCAAACTGTCAAGTATCTATGTGTGTGCGTATGCGTGTCTGCGTTGTTTCAAGTGTGCATGCACTCGCCTGATAAGGAAATTGCCCCTTGGCCAATGGAAACACAGAGTCTAATGGCTCAGAAACATCAAGTCAATTAGTGCATATAACAACAGGCAAAGATACAGTCACTCACTTACACATTTCCACTCATCAAACACATTATTCAGCTCCCTTTGTTTGTTGTTGTGTTATTCCTCCTTTTTTCTGTTCTAGTGTATACACCTACATACAGTGTGATCTTAACATGCATTTACCGTGTCTCATCGCTTACAGACGGCAACTAAAAATGAGGTTAAACCTCATGTGAAGAGATCTGATAGGTGGCAATTCTGAAGGGAATACATTTACACATGTGAAGCTTTAGTTACATATGGCTACAGATGTTTGCCAACACATTCATTTATTCAGCCTAAAAATGGCGAGAGCTTCTGAATCCCTTCATCAACACTACGCCCTCAAATCTTAACAACACATGAACGCACCCAGCCAGCTCACGCATCCACATACATGCGTTTTACACATACACCCACAGAGATCTCTCACACAGAGGTATCCGCAATAAAATGGGATTAACTTTGGCTGCAGCTAATCCTGTTTGTTAGTCTCATTTTTTCCCCCGCTGCACTATATTCACAACTAGCTGCGGAGTCTAAACCCAAATCTGTCAATTTCCACTTTCTCAGGGAAAGCAGGAGGGCACTTTACTGGTAATATCCAAGTGAGGCGCTATTCATTATTATATACTTCCATCATTCGAAAAGGAAATTGCGATCTTAGAAAAACTTATTATTATTCCACAAATTTTTTTTTTTTACTGTTCAGCTATCTTTAAGGTAAAAATTTGAGACAAAAAATTCTGGTTCAGCTCCCAAGGTCAGCTTACGAAAAAGTGCACTCTGGAAAAAAAAGAATGAGAGAGGCAGTTAGCACTCACATGCTCCAGTGGAGCTGCTCAGCAGTTGATGGTAGCAGACAAGGGTTCTACTCCCAGGTGTGAATGTTTGTAAAAGCAGTTACGAGACACCAAATTGAACTTGTGTAAATCCAACTGCCATTCATCACAGTACAGCCAGCACCATCTATTCTTCAAGATGCAAAAAGGCATTAGATTGATAGATAGATAGATAGATAGACAGACAGACTTTAGTTACATCTGCAAAAGTATTTGACAGGTAAAAAATAGTATTTTTGCACCAGCAAGGTGATTCCCAAAGAGATATTAGATGAAAATGTGATATATTTCAGCATGGTGTACAGCGTGTCCTTAAAAATTTAAGGAAACCGGACAAGTGAAGGACAAAAGAAGAAGTGGCAGCATCTACAGCAGATGAACAGTATCTAAAAGTCATGTTCTTCAGAAATAAGAAAAAGCCCAGCAACAAACTGACATCGGACTAGAGAGATGCATCTGGTCCCTCAAATGATCCATTTATTACCAGCATCCAAAGAAGAGATTTGAATGTCCTTCAAGAAACTTGGAGAACTATTCCTGAAGTCTATTCAAAGAAATTACAAGGAAGCTTGCCTAAGAGAGTTCAGGCTGTGCTGAAGAATAAAGTTGGTTATATCAACTATTCACTTTCAAGTGCGTTAGAATTGTACAAACTCTGTTTTTGCCTAACCTTCTGTGTATTTCCATGTAGGTTAGCACACATTTCAATAGATCACTGCATTTATTTTGCATTTTCCTTGCAAACTATAAAGAAATGAGGGGTAGCACTCAATTTTTGCACAATACTATATTTGTTGTAGTTTGCCTGTAGATATGTTATATGTTGAGTTGCACTGGATTCTGTAGAGACAAGATATCCTCCAACTATGTGTGTGAAATGAATAAATCTGTTTGAGAGAGCTGTATATGAGTAGCAACTGGCAGTCTGCGCTGCACTGGAATAACTACGATAGGTTGTTAATACCTACACAGCTGGTAACCAGCCAATCATTGTGAATCATGCTAGAAATCTGAACCGATCTAGAAATAACAAAGGAAACAAAGGTCATAAGCACAAAAGATTAGATCGACACAAAAGACAAAGATGAGACAACAAAGCTAACAGTGCATCACAGTCACTGAATTTTAATGATTGTGTTTTTCTGCATTTTGCTTGTTGGCTCAGTGTGAACCATCACATTTTTAAAACCTGCATATTTAAAATAAAGGTTACAATGAATGCATTTGAATTAGCCAGTGGCGTATGCATTTCTTTTGGAAGAATAGCCCTTTAGCATTGAATAAGAAATCTATATAAACGCAGCTTCTGTCCCCTGTTCTGTTTGACCTGATTTATCTAACTTCTGGCTGGCTAAGCCTTGCAGCTTTCTCTATGATCTTGTCTAAATTTACATCTCTCTACATGCCCCTCTAATCGTGACTGAGGAGAAGTTCTCATTGCTCCTGATGAAAGAGTAAGAGGTCGATCAAATGCAAAACAGGCTCTCTTAAGCTTCCTTTGCATCACACATTGCTCTCTCTTTGTGGCCTCCAGCTTAAAACAACACAAGGATGGTCTGAATGCAGCACTCTCATGAAAATCAATGATCAGATTCTGGCATTCCTCCAAAATAAAAAAAGTTTAGGTAATTAGTGCGTATGAGTGATTGTGTTCAGCTGTAATAATGATAGCAAGACAAATCTGTGGGTTGGTGCGTCTGGGATTGAGGGGCGTGTAAGGAAAAACAAATTCACTGGCTGATAGTATAGAAAGATGTTTATCCTTTAACGTCCCAGATACATTAAAGATGTGGTATAAAATATGTTTGTCAGCATAAATCACTGTCAAGTTTGATGCATGCTGCAATAAAATCCAAACACAGTGAGTCTTAACTGGAGTAAGAGATTATAGAGAAGTAGCAGCTATCAGATCCACCAAAACCACAGGTTTCACTTTAGCTTGGTAAGCACAAACTTTAAACCGGCTTCCAAGAAAACATGCCGCACTCATTGATATTCTGCATTTAAAAGTACCATGCCGAGTTTTGGAACAGCAGTACTAAAACAGAGCAAGCAGCATGAAGAGCTCTTGTTTTGTTCACATGGTACCCACATCATATGAATGAGTGAGCAGCACAATAGCCGCTGCTCTTCTGTGAAAGTCAGTGGCAATAACTTAAAAAAAGCAGTCCTCTACCCACAAATGCAGTAAAAAAAAAAAAAAAATTGCAAGCTAAAATGTAGCTAGAACATAAACAAGGCTGAATTTCTCCAAATAATGTTACTTTAACTTTAGTTTATTGACAAGAAAACTACACACAGCAGCTTCAGTTTCATAATCTTGTTGAAAGTATAATACAACCTTTTTATAAGTCTAATGTTACCAAGTTAGAATCTAGCTCTATTTGAGTAAAGTGATAGTTTAAGTCAAGCTAGTACATCAGTTCCAGTGTCCTATGTAAACTTCTTTAACCTGCCTACAGATGCTGTTGCTCCTGCAAGCCACTTTGTAACCGACTTCTGTTTATTGTGAGGCCTTTCTGCTCATCTGCTTTAGACTTTCCACGCGTATACATAACACGGGGGAAACAACCCAGAACAAAACAGAGCCATATCGTCAAACACAAATAAGCATCCTTTGATTATGGTGATTCTAACTGAAATGAAATGGTTTCAGTATGCATACAGAGAGAAATTCATGCATCTTCATTCAGCCCTATGAAAGCTTATGAAAGCAAGCTGTCAAGCTCTTGTAATGTAAATTGAGTTGCATATAATGATAAACTCAGAAAATGAACATTCATTTTAGGGAATAGCTTTTAGACTGCGTTCCATCATTGTTTTAGTTTTTAGCCTGTAATTTTCTTATTTATTTTAATATTGTACTTAAGCATTTTTCTTTTTTAATGCCATATATTGCTGTTGATATCTTCATATTAACTTTACAACTTCGTATGTTTACACAGATCATCTAATGGTGACAAACTGAAACAGAAACAAAATTACAAACAAAATTTATGGTTGCAATATATATCTACAATATAGTTGTACAAATTTATGCAATGTGCAAAAACAAAAAATCTTTTGGCACCTAAAGTTATCCTAAAGAGAATGAAGCTCGTTTCCAGCAAGTGTCCATCCTTATTTTTCTCATTGATAGCAACAAAATCAGCATTGTGTTTACATTCTGTCTAGGCCCTTAGTCCCTCACAGATGCAGGCTACTGTATATTAAAACCATTACTTAACCTTTAATATTCAAAGAGGAACTGTATTACTTACTTCAACGAGCTCCTAATGACTTAAATGGTTGGATGCTTTGCATGACATGCTACTTTAGGGAGCTCTTGGAATTTGTTTGATTAATACATAATGTGCCATGATAGGCTCTTTGCATAGCATCACTAAAGTTTGCATGGCTGGGAGGGAAACAGTAGCTGTATCTGTATACAGGAATTGGAGAATACCAGTGAAGTCTTTTGTGGCTGGAAAGGGAGCTGTTCAAACTGATAAATTTCCTCAAGTGATCCTACATCGTCAATGGTGCTCAGGGAGTAAGAAAAAGCTCAATGGAAGCTGATAAACAGCCCTCATGAGGCTAGAAGCGTGAGCTCTAATAAGACACTATTAACATAAACAAAATCTCCAAAAGAACTTCTCTTCAAGTTACGTTGTTTATTATAAAGACAATGGGTTTGACAAGGAAAGTAACAGGATAAAGAAAGACCTCACATATGGTTTTGGAAATTTTCTCCATGTTCTCCTTCATTAGCACTTAGCTAATAGCAGCACTAGCTAGCTAGCCAGATTCTTCACTTCCATCCCTTTGCTCTTCATTTTATTGTGTGTCACACAATCTGATTTGCTAGTGGCATCTACAAATTAAAATCTGATTGAAGTGACATTTAATATCAACTTCAAATTTGGTTTGGATCCAGTATGCAAACATTGTTGGGTGCATAAAGAGACGTTAAGTAGATCCTCAGCTTATTAAGAAGTGACCTTCTGGAAAAAGAGGTATTGTGATCAGTGAAACAATCAGCTCTTTCCTGTAACTGCGATCAGGAATATAAAAGGTTATAAAAGGTTGGTTTGAAAGCTGTTAGGCTTAGCACTGAAAAGACTGCTTACTGCTGTAACTGGAGTAGCTGTAGCATTTGCTGTGCTTCATTTCTCTTGCATCAGATATGGTAGAGTTGCTGCTGAGAATGTTCAGAACAGGTTCATTAAAAACAGTGTTTACTTACTCATTGATATAAGGTTGTTATTTTACTCTCTAATTTCACTAGGTGGAATTAAAATTGTAAGTTGCGGTTGAGTTTTCTAATCTCCCTCTGGCCTTGTGATAAGGATAAGAAGACTTATTGTATTTCAGAACTCTCCCATGTGTCTGTTATCCATAAAGCCGAAGGTCCCTCATTTTGCCTCGTGGTTTTGCAGCTGACACTCACTAATTTTTTTTCTGGTAAAAAAAAAATAGCCTTAGGTTTATGGAGGTAATGAGGATGTGCATGTTCTCTCATTTTTTAGTAGGAAGCACCATGCAGAAATAGAAGGTACATGTAATAGCTGGGAAAAGCTTGCTTTAGTAGAAATGGCAGAAAAGTTTAGTGCAGGTTCTCATTATAGTTTTTCTGATTGCTCAGGCAATCTCTTTGAAAATATAAGCAATTTTTGCAAACCTTTATACACTAACCACTAAACTTTGCACATCAACAGTGAAATATTATCCAGCTCTTGGAAAATCAAGCAATTGCTGGAAAAAGTGCTCGAGCTCTTGGGGAAAAAAACAAAGCAAAAAAAGCATTGTTTTTGCATCAATATATCACACACAAACCACAACAAAACATGTGGCTTTTGCTTTTTCTGTGTGCTGCAGCTTTTAATAAAGTTTTGGGATACAAAAAGTAACACGCAGGTATCAAAATGTGTGACATGGACATGTGTGAATGTGTATTTCAAAATGACTCAGTATCACTGCAAACGGGGGACAAAGACATCAAATATTTGTAGAAAAAAAGTATGTCAAAATGTTGTAAAACTCCTTAAAAAGGCACCTAAGAAAACCAAATTATGAAACTATTATTATTACATTTTTATTATTCATTTTGCAACAGCGGCTTACTTTAGATAACCTTTAATAAGATTAATGAACTGCTCAGGAAATTTAAAAGAACACTCTGAAAACACATCAGATGTGAGAAAAAATATCATGCAGATATCTATACTGATATGAACCAGGTAATGTGTTAAGAACAAAAGAATGTCACATCACTGGATAGAAATGAAAATGATCAACCTACAGAGAGCTGAATGCTGACAACCAAAGTGAAAAAATTATGTGGCAGACTAGTCCATTTTGCAGCAACTCAAAGTGCCTGATAACATCAGTGTATGCTCCTAATGAGACGACAGATGGTATCCAGAGAAGGGCATCACTGAGTTTCTGGACAGTCCAATGTGTAACCTGATGGCGTTGGATTGACCAAAACATGACATCCCAGAGGTGTTCTATTGGATTTAGGCGAGACAAGCCTGGGAGGCAGTCAGTGCTATCAATTCCTTCATACTCCAGGAACTGCCTGCATACTCTCGCTACATGAGGACGGGACTTCACAAGGAGGAACCAAGGATTCACCGGACCAGGATAACTAGAAATGGGCCCAAAGATTTCATCTTGTTACCTAAAGGCAGTCAGGGCGCCGTTCACTAGCCTGCAGAGGTTTGTGTCTCAATCCACACAGCATCATTAACCCACCACCCAACCAGTCATGCTGAGCAATGTTACAGGCAACATAACATTCTCCACAGTTTCACGTGACCGTGTCTGTCACATGTGCTCAGAGTGAACCTGCTCTTATCTGTGGAAAGCACAAGACGACAGTGATCTACATACCAATTCTGGTATTCTATAGCAATTGGACTCAAAGGTGCCAAGGTGTTGGGTGCTGTTTCTAATTCTGTTTCTGATTGTTTGATCAGAGGCATTCATACCTGTGGCCTGCAGGAGGTCATTTTATAGAGCTCTGGTAGGGCTCAGCCTGTTCCTCCTTGCATCCTTGTCCCATCCTGCTGATGAGTTAAGGACCTTCTACAGCCATGTCCAGCTCTCCTAGAGTAACTGCCTGTCTTCCACATATTGACGTGCTATCCTGGAGGAGTAGGACTACCTGTGCAACCTAGGTAGGGTCCAGGTCATCTCATGCTACAAGTAGAGACACTTGCAAAACAAGTGAAAAAAAACAGTCATAAGCATGAGGAGGAAAACATTTCAGTGGCCTCCATCTGTAAAACCATTTATCTTTTGGGGGTTGTCAAATCAAATCAAATCAAATCAAATCACTTTTATTGTCACATCACATGTGCAGGTACATTGGTACAGTACATGTGAAATTCTTGTGTGTGAGCTTCACAAGCAACAGAGTTGTGCAAAATACAATAACATAAACACGCAAAATATACGAATGGCTAAATCTGAAACTAATAAATATATGTACAATATATAATAGTATATGTGCACCTGTTGTTTATTTTTATGAACACCAAAGCAGCTGAAACTGATTAACAACCCCTCTGTTACTTAACTCACAGGATCCAAATGCCAGAAGTTCAACTGACTTGATGCTATACTCTGATTAAAAAGTGTTTGTTTAATTATTCTGAGCAGTGTATATTTAAATGGCTGGTTGGCTGTGGTTTCTGTGCTGGTTTGAAATCAGTTTTAGATTGAAACTGAAAATCACTCAAGCAAAACTCAACGACTTCTTTTCAGACTCTTCAGGAAGTGAACTTTGTGTACCTACATTTAATATTGATAAAGCTTTCCGCCCATGCTCAGAGTATTCTGACTGAGGTGAAGCACACTATATAATAGGTTCAGACCATGCAGAAATGCTGCTCACACCATCCACTGTATTAGACTGGACTGTTTCAGCCAGTAAGAGCAGAGAGAGGAGATTACAAAAGAAGTACAGAACTTCCTCAAATGTCTTTACTTCAAGGATTCTGCTCCCTAAAGTTTCTCTATAATTTTTTTTTAAATCAAAACAATGTGTCACGTTAAAGTAGTTAATAGTGACAAGCCCACAAAGGGCCTTCTGTCTCCCTCCCCACCACCTCAGTTTTTTAGAGTGTCTGAAGTTTGCTTCTTTTATTAGCATTGTTTCCAGCTACAGACAGATGTTTTCAGGATTTAAAAAAAGCTTTTGAAAACCCAAAAGTTACTATACTGGTTCATGTAGCAGCCCACAAGTCAAATATTTTCAGCAGGACTATAGAAGATAAAAAAGCAAAAAGAAGTCTAATTAAATAAAAGCCTTTTGGCTCACTTGATCTATGACCTCATGAAACATTTACTGATGTTGCTAATTTTAAGTTCAGTTAAATACAACAAGATATTCATTTTGTTAAATAATGATGCCACTACAGTTAGTGGCATCATTATTTAACAGGCTGTGGAACATGTGCGGACACGGGAAGCAACATGCAAACACCACACAAAAAGGTCCCAGGTAAGATTTGAACCCAGGAGCTGCAACACTGCGCTGCCCATAGTGGATATATTGTTCTTTTATATACTGGACATGATTAGGACTCAGAGCTTAAAAGAGAACTATTACCACTTATTGTCACCAGTGAAATGTATGTTAAATCCTCACACAAGCCTAGAAATGAGTGTGTATTCCATGACCAGTTGGCAGATAGTTGTTGTCACAATAGGTACAATAGATTGAACACCTCCTTGCGATTGCTCCAGTCACTAGTCGTTAGCCCTAGTTTGCATGGCAGGCATCAACTTGGCTATCAAAGTTAAAGTTGTGCTGGTTAACTCGGTCATGGGGGCCTAGAGATGAGTTAGCAACCATGTGGCAACAATCATTGGCTGGTGAAAAATGTTGATTCCCTTGAAAAAGTGCAATGTAATATGTAAAAGCTGCACCTTTTGAAATGTCCTCCAGCACAAGGACCAGCTTTTACTTGAAGAGCAGTAGTTCTCCAGTTTGGTTTGCATCACACTTTTTCAAGTTTCACTACATCTTGGAGAGTAAAATAACAGACAAGTCATTTATGCGAACTACAGTTAGTTGTGGGAATCTGTTTGCAACCAAAGCAATCACAAGGCACAGCACCCTCTTTCCAATCAATTTCGCCCAGCATCAACCAGCAACCGCTTGCAAAAACCCATACTTGCCAGATGGTTGCTAACTGGTATCTAGGCTACTGTAAATGAGGCCTTAGACAGATATGAATAGGAAATCAAATGTTTCCTAATGTTGTATCTGCTGTTTTGCTGGTACGTTAACGTGTTAACATAAAATAAATAGAGGAAATAGCTCTTGAAAACCAGCTCCTTAACACTGTGAGAGTGACCATGTTTTACATGTTATTATATAATTGCTTTTGAATTTTTTTGCTTGTTATTTTACAGTGCAACGGGCTAAATAATAGCTCTAGGCTAAGGAGTTAGTAGAGTTAGTATATAGTGTTCATGTGAAATCACAAACATAAAGCAAAAAATGCATGGTGATACTTTATAAAAATGAAGTTTTGATGTTATTTATAATGTGTTTTGGGATTCAAGAAATGGAGCACAAAGAGTGGCTACTGACAGCATTACATATATTTAAATATGTCAGACAGGAAGACAGGAGCACGGCACAAAGCAAACATATAGTGCACGAGAGACATACCTGAGCTGGAAATGAATCTGTGTGCACACATCCTACACATTTGTAGACATTACATATATGACTACTTGGCTCCATGTGAGAAAATAATTGTCCTCTAAATCTGAAACCTGTATTATAAGTGTGACAAATATACAAAAAAGGAAATCAGGAAGGAGGCAAAAACTTTTTCACACCGCTGTATACACAGCCTCAAATTAGGTGCATTCATGATATGATGACGTGGCCCCTTAGTGTTGAGCGTCACCATTTCAAAATCTGGTTTTAAGACCTTAATATTTTTAAATCATATTATGCTGATGGTAAACACATTCACAAATAATGTTCTGTGTAATTAAATTCCCACAAGCTAACACACACAAAAAATTGCTAGGTTTTCTAGCATAAGAGTGCTGGTTATAGTCTCTAGGCAAATAATGAAGCTGCCATTTATAGGTTGCTGTGTGCTCTGTACTAGATGGGCAAATACAAGAATGGGGAACAACAGAAGATTTTCATTCTGGTCCTCCCTAATATGGATAATCCAGTCATGAATGTTTCCTTTATAGTCTTGCAATAAAATTCAGCAGGGAAATAATGAGTGACTTCAAAGAATAGAGGGAATGGAGGAATCTAAGACTGGTGTGGATTCCCAGTTTCATGTGCATTTACAGTATACAATGTATTCACTCACAATCCATCACACAGCTCACATCTTACAGTGGAAATCCACTTTTATGGAATAAGAAATATTTTTATATTTCACAATAAAGATGGCTTTTTAAAGTGCCATCTGCCATCCTGAGAGAGCAACTAACTACAATGCAGCCAGGCCCAGACAGACACAGGAACAGACACGTTATTATTGCTACTGGTTAATTGTTGCTCTTTGGTGACATCTGCTGGTAGAAACAATAAATAAAGAATGAAGAAAACTACAGGGTGGGCCATTTATATGGATACACTGTAATAAAATGGGAATGGTTGGTGATATTAAAGTCCTGTTTGTGGCACATTAGTATATGTGAGGGGCAAACTCCTCAAGATGGGTGGTGACCATGGTGGCCATTTAGAAGTCGGCCATCTTGGATACAACTTTTGTTTTTTCAATAGGAAGAGGGCCATGTGACACATCAAACATATTGGTAAAGTCACAAGAAAAACAATGGTGTGCTTGGTTTCAACGTAACTTTATTCTTTCATGAGTTATTTACAAGTTTCTCTTTGTTCACAGCCATTGAGATGTCGAAGAGGTTAACACGTGAGGAGCGGATCAAAATTGTGTTGATATCTGGTGAAGGCAGTAACCGGGTCATTGCAGCAGATTTCAATGCAAGACACCCTACGAGACCACCCATCTCCCATGCTACAGTCAGCAAACTGCTTGCTAAGTTTCGTGAAACTGGTTCAGTGTTGGATTTGCCAAAATGTGGATGCAAGAAAACTGTCACTAATGAAGAAACATCAGTGGCTGTCCTAGCTTCATTCAGCAAGAGCCCACAGTGTAGCACTCGCCACATGTCACTGGAGAGTGGCATTAGTCGAACATCCCTTCGGCGGATATTAGCTACTCACAAATGGCACCCTTACAAACTACAGCTGCTGCAGCATCTCAACGAGGATGACCCAGATCGGCGCACAGAATTAGCAGAACGGGCAAAACAAAAATTGGAACAGGACCCTCAGTTCACGCAGAAGATTTTGTTCAGTGATGAGGCAAACTTTTATGTGAATGGTGAAGTTAACAAACAAAACCACCGCTATTGTTCTGACACTAACCCACATTGGATGGATCCCTCCAAGACTGTTAGAACAACAAAAGTGATGGTTTGGTGTGGTATATGGGGTACAATGATAGTGGGTCCATTCTTCATCAATGGAAACCTCAAGGCCACTGGATATTTGAAATTGCTACATGATGATGTGTTTCCCTCTTTATGCACTGAAGCTAGATGAACAGTTTCCTGGAAAGTGGATTGGTCGTTGTGGGCCAGTTGAATGGCCCCCAAGGTCTCCCGATCTGACCCCCTTAGACTTTTATTTTTGGGGTCATCTGAAGGCAATTGTTTATGGCAGGGGTGTCGGACTCCAGGCCTCGAGGGCCGGTGTCCTGCAGGTTTTAGATCTCACCCTGGGTCAACACACCTGAATAAAATGATTAGCTAATTACCAGACCTCTGGATGACTTCAAGACATGTTAAGGAGGTCATTTAGCCATTTAAATCAGCTGTGTTGGATCAAGTACACATCTAAAACCTGCAGGACACCTGAGGCCTGGAGTTCGACACATGTGGTCTATGGTGTGAAGATACGAGATGTGCAGCACTTGAAACTACGGATACTGGATGCCTGTGCTGGCATTTCTCCTGAGATGTTGCTATCAGTGTGTGAAGAGTGGGAGAAGAGGGTTGCATTGACAATCAAACACAATGGGCAGCACATTGAACACATTTTATAAGTGGTCAGAAACTTGTAAATAACTCATGAAAGAATAAAGTTACGTTGAAACCAAGCACACCATTGTTTTTCTTGTGACATTACCAATACGTTTGATGGGTCACATGGCCCTCTTCCTATTGAAAAAACAAAAGTTGTATCCAAGATGGCCGACTTCCAAATGGCCACCATGGTCACCACCCATCTTGAGGAGTTTGCCCCCTCACATATACTAATGTGCCACAAACAGGACTTTAATATCACCAACCATTCCCATTTTATTAAAGTGTATCCATATAAATGGCCCACCCTGTAGAATTACTGCCTTAGTTTAGAATTCAACCAATCAGCTTCAACATTAAAACCAAAGCTGTTGAAGTGTGTATTGATCGTGTTAAATGTGTGAGAAGTCTGAAATTAATCAACCATAAAATGCTTTTTTTATTATAAAGAAATAAGAACAACTTTATTGATCCCAAAGGGAAATTCATGCTGGTTTTATTATTATTATTATTATTAGTAGTAGTAGTAGTATTAGAAACTGTATACATACTTCTGATTGCACTACCTATGTTTAACACCTGCAGATACAAGCTATCCTTGCAGTTTCCTTCTTCTAATATAAATGATATATCCAGTAAAGAACTGCTAAATAGGGCATTTCTGCCTTGTTGGCTTGTGACCTTTTAAGGCAAAAGTTGTTTCTTGGTGGTTTTATAGTTCTGCCAAAGACACGGATCCCCTCCAAACTTCTGATGCTTTTATTTGAATCATTTCTTTGGGCTACAAGGCTAAATTCCTGGTCGGAGAATAAGAATAAGAGGTTATAGAAAAATCTAAAACTTAAAATCGTGTTTAAGCGGGCACGTTATGCAGCAGAGTTTTGTTTTTGTTTTTTTCTTTCTTCTTCCATACCCCATTAATCATCTCATTACCCCACAAATTTGTCATACGACCCTTGGGGAAGACCAGATCCCAGAGCTGTATTTACCTAACTGCACCTGAAACAGTTCCAGCAGCAAAAGGTTACTCTGACACATCTGTGTCAACAGTGTCTAATTGGCAGATGTTTTGACATGTCAAGAACAAGCATGTTAACCTCCTAGGACCTGGCATCCACATATCTGGACATCATATTCTGGGTTGTCTAGACCACAATACTAAATTTTGCTCTACAAGGGCCTGATATATACTTATGAGGACATTATACTGCCACTGTTCTATCGAAATTTAAAACCAATATCCTCATATGTGGATATCAGGCCCTTGTAGAGCAAAACCAGGTAAAAAGATAATTCTTTGTTTTCCCATTCATGAGCCCAAATAGCAAAGGGAAAATAAAATGAATGCCATGAAAGAATTCAGGTCTCGGGAGGTTAATGATCTTTCCATGTAGATCACAAAAGTGGAATGTTTTGAATTTCAGTTACCTGTCTACGTGGACGTGTGTAATAAACATTAATCAGGGAATCTTTTTTACACAATCTGATGTTAATCAAATTGGTTCTCTTTGACTGTCTTGTACTTTAACAAAGCCTCCCGCTAAAGTCTGTTGATCTGTTCACCTTCCCTTGGTTTTCGACACTTGCCTGCCATCTGTTCACAGGTTTAATGCAAACCGAGTTAAGCGCATGTGTAGTCAAAGCGCATGGAGTTTACTTATGAAAACTAGTTACTTACAGTGGCTTGACGGCTCTCCCACATTTTCATCACAGTCGCTGTGTCAAATATTTCTGTATGTATTAAACGCAGACACATTTTTTTCTCTAAGTCATCGTTATAAAGTAAATGCTCATAACACAATGAGATTATTTTTCTCAAGACTTTAATTATGAACTCTCTGGAGAAAGTTACGGTTCGATTGCACTGCCAAAACAGGGAATAGCTGAAAAAGTGGACGGTGGATGATTAACTGAAACTCTGCACAAGATGGCAAATGACCAAGCAGCAATGAGACTCGGTCAAATCATAATATTGGCCACATGATAATGCAAACATGTTAGGTAGGGCCTATTTTAAGCCTACTGCTTCTGCAGCTTCAGTTCCAAATGGGAAATTGTGATGATACTGCTAAAGAAACATAAATAGGTACACAGATTGCAATTAATATTTTGACCCCAGTGGTTTATGTCACAGATGTACAATGGAAAAATTTGATTTACATCTTACTGATCTAGAGGAGATGGGATGTGAAATATTATGTTGGCTGTAAACTGTGAGGGACACTGGAAGGTAAAATCAGTTTTCTACTCAGTCCCATGATAGCTCAAATGTCTTGCTATGAAGGGTGCTTTGATTTAAAACAATAATACTAAAACAAAAAGCTTGTGAATGCCTCTTGAAATAAACATTTGCTGTCAAATATCAACTCGGCTTTCTTTTGTAACAGCAGTTCTAACTACACCAGCTCCTCTGATTCACAAAGGAGCACAACCTTTTTCTAATGAAATGACAGACATGGATTGTTAAACCTGATGTACATACACTAGTAAGAAAAGTTAATGACTTGTGTTAAGTTAAATTTTACACACATTATGACCTTTACATAAGTTATGACTTTCATTTCCAGGCAGACAAGCAGCAGTGGCAGGTTTTCACTTGTTACAAATGCACTGTTTTGTTGTCCAAAGCTTAATGAAAACAGGCAAATAACCATTCCTAGAATTAGATCGGAATGTGCTTTCAGTTACTCTTATATAGTTTCTGTCATTGGAACAAGCTCCCAAATGACCTGAGGTCTATTAGAACTGGGCCTGGATTAAAAAACAAACCTTCTTGTTTTTATAAGTTTACATTTAATTATTGTGTGTATTTGTCTGCATGAGTGGCTTATTTCTTTGTAAAGTTTGTTTTGTTTTTATAGCATTTAAGGCATAAAACACTTACATCGGCTTTTATGTTTTTGTTCTTTAAGGGTAATCAAATGTGCTACATTAATAAAACTGACATTGTTTAGTGATGCAAGAGTGACTGGAAGTGTCATGTATTGTGGAATTGCAGGATGCAGAAACATGAAAGAGTTTAGTAAAACACAAGTTGAGTAAAAAGTTCAATTAGCTTCTTTGACAGCCAGGGGGCACACATGGAGAAGATACTGCTATTTATTTACATGACAGCAGGAGCAGTGGACACGGTGAGATGGCAGGTGAGGTAAACTAAAGTAAAGTAAAACTAAATGCAAAACACAGGCAAATAAGAAACAAAAAAGGACTATACTATAACAAGAGCTAACAGCTCCAAGTGTACCTACTCTATTTAACAACAGCACCAGGCTAAACTGAGCAGGAACTATACAATCAAAGCAAAAAGAAAGGACTCTGTGTAAATAATCTTTACAGCTTTTATAGGAATTAGGAAGATAACTAACAGCCAGGTGCTGATAATCAAATGATCATCACATTGATTCTCAGCAAGTGCGGATACAACTATAAAGGCAGCAGTCTTTTCCAGTTTGCTGGTCTGGAACATTCAGGTGTGTGTTAACAGAAAGCCATAATCTTCCCAGTAGTTAATATTTTATAAAGTCTATCTGTGGGGGACCATCTGTTAACAGTTAAAACTTGGTCAAAGTCAAGGTGTTGCAATTGTCCAGACATCAACCTCATTGAAATACTTTAATGAGTCCTTTAGAGAGATGTGCATAAACAAATGCCTGCAAACAGCAATAAAATTATGCATTGTTCAAACAAAGAGTGGGAGATAAAATCTGCCAACATTAAAAATCAATTCAGTAATGAGCATCAATCTACACTCTAACTAATATAAACAGGTTTTAATATTTTTAATATTAGTAATTACTGCTAATAACAAAAAAATGGTAGAAAATTATCCAGCTCTTCTGTTTTGGACTTCAATTTGCAGTCAGGTGGATTTTGTTTATTTAATTTAATTTAAGTTATTTATTTATTATTGTTTTATTCTTCAGCACACTAGCAAAAAATATTTGAAGCTTAAGAATATATACTTGGAAAAATTGCCTAAACTATCCAGATCCAAGTGTGTAAGTCTTGTAGAGGTTTACTCAAAAGACTCAGAATTGTTGTTTCTTTTGTGGTTTTCATGCTGGTGAAGTCTTTGGTTCAAATATAGCACAGAGCAAGCGTAGGTTTTAGGCATGTGTTTCTCCTCAGAAATAGCAGAGCGATCTGTTCTAAAGCTGAACACTCTTAGAAATTGATCGGGATTTTGTTTGGGGCCTCGGAGGTTTAGGCAGCCAAACGAATTTTACATCTCAGGTGGAGCTCCATATTTATCCAGCTGCTCTCATGCTAACAAGTCATGTCATGCTGCGTGCAGCTGTTTACCAAAGTCAGAGGAAAGAATCGGATTAGCAGCTGGCCACTGTGCTTTCACAAAAATTTAATATGTTACTTAACAGATATAATGTTCATTTGAATTTTAAAAACTAAGCAAAATATAAACTAAATGTCCATCTGTGATGTTGGAGAGCTCTGTCTGCGGAGCCAAGAGGTGCAGAGGCTCCTGTGTTCTCTGCAGTTTTGCTCTCTCTGTTTTCTTTTTACCCACGTCTTGTATTTGCATCACTTTTGCATCACTGGCTATTTTAATTCCTGTCTTTTTGTCAACTTTGCTTGCCATACTCAGATGTGTTTTCTGGTTGTTACTTTGTGCATTTATACTCCAGTCCTCTCATTTGGTCTTATGGATCCACAGTTTTTCCCACAATAGTCTGATAGAATCCAAACCTAATGGCTTCATATCTAAGTGAGCACTACTTTTCAATAAAGTTGTGAAGGCAACCTAATAACATTTATTTTTGTAAATGCATATATCTTTTTCTGAGCTAATTATTAAGCCCTGCAGCGACATTCGTGTTTGAGCAGAGGCAGTGATTAGTGCAAATCATGGATTAATTATAAGGTCCGGACAAAGTCTGAGTAATCGAAAATTAATTCTATATTAGTGTAGCAGTCACTTTTCAAATACATGCAACACCGATCAGTGAACACTCATTTGTGATGCTGTAAGCTTTTGCACTGATGGAGTCATATTTGGCATCATGTTGGAAATGATGTGAAGATTTGTGATCAAAGAGGATTGTAGTAAACTTACTTTAAGATTATAAAATGTAGTTTACACTGAATACTTAAAACCAGGCTGCACACAGTCCAAATCAGTTTAATTTATGTTCACACAATAAAATACAGTCATTAAATGAAGTCAAGTTGTCTAAATATTTAGCTTGAAGTTTGAACTCAACTCATTTCCACCACAAATCACCAGTCAGCCATACCGGATGTGATCAGTCTTATACGTCTATAACTAAGCTGTCTTTCCATATTTCTTATCTTAATTTGCCGTCAGATTTTGTTCCAGTTTTTTTTCCAGTTGAAGACTTATTGTTTAGTCTTCCTCTACTCACTTTTTATTTAGCCTCAACATGTTTATTAAAGCTCTTTTTGCTTTACCTGAATGACTCCTGCATTACAGAATGTAAGTTCTTTAAAATATTCATTTAAATGTATACATGTAATGTTTGGGGCATTTTTAACAAATGAACAAGTTTGAGTGCGAATGCTTTGGAGAAGATGGGGAAGTCAACAAAAGATTAAATAGAGTGTGCAATTAGAACTATAATAACTATTTAGCAAAAAGAGGAAAAGGCACACCCATAAAATTCACAGTATTTAAAAACAAACTTTTTTTTTCTTCTTTGGACCTTTGCTGCAGATGTGATTGATTGAGGCAATTTTGGTTGTGAGTTTACTCCTGGGCTCCTGGGCTAGTTCCAGGAGGTGCTGCAGTAAGAAGGCTCGTATTTGCAAAGCTATATGATGATGTATGGACAATCTTGATTCAGTTGTCACAGTTATTTTGGAGGGTGCAGGCACAGCAACAAATCATAGACATTAACTGTTGCTGTATTTATGTTTTTCAGAGCGGTAGGAGGCTCTCTCTCTCTCTTTTTTTCATATTCTATTTGTGTGCATGGCATTTTTTTCATTCGTTAGTAGCTGTATGTTTGACCATGGATGGTCATTACTGCAATGTCATAATTTATTTTATTTTATTTAATGTACAATTACAGGTAAATGCACATATTGCTCACTGAGCAGTTGACCTCGAGATAAGAAATCTATCATTTACCTTTATAGACCTTTTGTACATTTTTGCACAGTAGTGCAATGGTTAGCAATTGCTTCACTTGCAAGCTGCTGGGAGGCTTGGCCATGTTTGATGTGGACGTTTGCATGCTTTCCCTTGTTGTTATATGTTTTTCTGCTGCAGTCCAAAGATATGCATGTTAGGTCATCAGTCTGCACGCCTACAGAATCACCCAACTTGGGTGTGTCCCCTCCCACATCTCAGATAAAAGGTTCATAATAGACACCGCATGGAGCAGAGCAAATACACTTCAATGTCCACATTGGATTGAATGATTGCTGCTTTGTTACTAAGCTCTTTGCCTCCTTTTCCATTTGTCCTACTGCTTCCTTTAATCTGCCTCCAACTGCCGAGTGTCATTACTGATATATTTAAACAGTGCCATGTTAAATTTCCTTTATTGTTCAGAGCAGCCTGTCCTGCTCTTACTGCCAGCATACTAGATTTCGCTGCCAGGCCACAACTCAAGCATGATTTTTGCTTCTTCTGCCCAGAAAATACAATTAATTTGTAAATGTATACTGTTAGCTAAAAACTGCTAAACATGAATATTGAATAAACAATGAGAGGAGACTACTTTTCACTAAAATGTCATCCTTTATTTAACACCGAACCATTACTCATTTGCATTAGTTATTTTTAAGTTAACATAGCTACAAATGTCAGTGAGATTTTAAGCAGTTGTCTGCAAACTTTAACAAAGTCAATATGTTTTTATCTTGTCTTTCTTTCCCTTTTCTTTTCTTGGCTTGTCTCTGTTCTCTTGTTCACTATAGGAACTGATGGGTCCCTCTAACCTAGAGGTTTTTATAACCTCAGTTCTGTTTAGCTGTTTCTTGAGATTATCCAGGGTATGAAGGTCCTACATTAAGATTGGCTCTAGAATAAAAAAGTCGGCACTCTCAGAAGAACCACGTTGTTGATCTATTGATAACTGAGATGAAACGGCAATATAAGTAACAGATAACACTTGTGAGACAAAAACAAACTGCCTCTGCTTTTGCTTACAAGAAGTTGAGAAAGTCCAGCCTTCCAGTCATCTCAGCCAGATCTCAGAGCCTACAGTGTCCCTCTGCTTTGATGTTTCTTTGTATTAACAAAGAGAAACTTGACTTGAGATGTTCTGAGTGTTTGTGTTCTTAATCCAATAAGATAAGATAACTCTTTATTGTCATTGCACAACCATACATAGTACAATAGTACAATGAAATTGGAATACTGAGTTATGATTATGATTACCTTCTAGTTCCTCATTGTTTAGTATTTGCAGTGTTTCCTAATTTAGTTATTTGTGTTTCTAGTTCTTAGTCTCTTGTCTTAGTTCCCTCTCATGTCTTTTTCATTTTAGTCTTGTCTCTGTATGTGCTTCTTAGCATCTCCTATGTAGTCTGTCATGTCTCTGTTTGTTTACCTTTTTTCCATGTCCATCTATGTTAATGCTTCCTGTTTTATTTTGGTAAGCTTGTGTTTCTGGTCCGCTATTGTGACTTTTGCTTCCTATGTTGTGATTCTGTCCTGTTTTATTCTGCCCTGCTGTCTTCACTTCCCCTAATCGCCCTGCATGTATATATTGTCTTAGTTTACCCACGTCCTTTGTCAGAGTATATGCCATGTTCCTTTTCTTGTTCTCCATTCTTAGTGATCCTTAGTCCTATTGTGTTTCCTCGTTTTTAAGTTCTAGTCTAGTATTCAGTTCTCCTTTTTAAACGTTACCTGTTTATTTATTTAATAAACAGACCACTTTTTGTTAAATGTATTTCGCCTCTAAACATCTGCATTTGCATCCAGCTTACAACTGATAATCTGCATACCCCACACACACATAAGGGGATGTTGATGAGAAGCAGGTCAGAATTCAGTAATCTACAAACAAGAAAATGATTTATTATGAGCAGTAGAATTTTCCCCGGGGATGTGCATTGTCGTGTTTGTTGTTTGCATATATCTCCTTTTAAATGCGACCTTTTAGCTTCAACCCTGATATCAATCATTGGTTTTTGCTTTGATAATTGTTCTCCTTCCAGATGCAAATGCCGATGCATCTTGTAATTCATTCAAGAGAGCGGCATATTTTAAATTCTTGAAAGCAGCTGTAATAATAAAAATGTGTCAGAGCTCACTGTTTAGCTCTGCAGCCCACAGCCCACTTTAATGTTTTTTTTAGTTTTCACCTCGTAAAAGCCGAAGTGGGAAGCAAGCACAGTTGTTCAATAACTTGTTAATACCACAGCTGTTATGTAAAATGTTACTGATTTTAAGAAAGCTTGAAAAAGTTGCCTTAAATGGAGCTCAGTTCAGTACAAGCAACAATTTCTATGAGAGTTTTCTTGTAAATGGACAAAACCAATAGCTCTGCCTAATATTCAGTCTCAATTATCACGTGACTTTGTTAATCATGACACTTATGGGCGAGCTTATGAATTACTTATGAATTACACTACACTACAGTACTACCCAGTACTGCTAGTACTGCAGTACTAGCGATGTGTACCTTATAAAGATATACTGCACTTTATAAGGCATACATACTTGTACTGAGCTGGATTTCCTCTTTGCCTTCAGAACCGTCTTAATTCGTCATGTCGTAGATTCAACAAAGTGCTGGAACCATTCCTCAGAGATTTTGGTCCATACAGACATGACAGCATCACACAGGATCACATATCCATGAAGCAAATCTCCCATTCATTTACACGCAGCAGGGAAGGGAATGGGAGATTTTGCTCTATTGGATTGAAATCTAGTGACTGTGGAGGCCATTTAAGTACAATAAACCCACTGTCATGTTAAAGAAAACACTTTGAGATGATTGGAGATTTGTGACATGGGGCATTATTGAGCTGGAAGTAACCATCATAACATGGATAAACTGGTAATAAAGGAATGGACATGGACAGGAATAATACTCAGGCAGACTGATAGAACATAGGATGGATCCATGCCGTTACGTTGATTACATTCCCTTCTGATCGCATCATCTGAGCGTCACAATATAAACAGACACTCATCAGACCAGACCAGGAATGATTATTCCAATCTTCTCTTGTCCAGTTTTGCTGAGCCTGTATGACAGGAGCTGCACTCAGTGTGATTATACTGCTGTACTGAAGCCCATCTGTTTCATGGTTTGAAGTGTTGTGTTGTGAATTCAGAGATTTTCTTTTGCCTATCTTAGTTGTAGAAGGTAATTATTTGAGTAACTGTTGCCTTCCTATCAGCACAAAACAGTCTGGCTATTCTTCTCCTCCCTCTACCATCAACAGGACATTTTCACCTATCCACCTTCCACTCACTGGATAAATTAGTTTCTTCAGAAAGTTCTCTATAAACCCTAGCTGTGTGGGGAAATCCCAGTAGATCAGAATTTTATGAAGTGCTGAGAGCTCCCGGTCACAACCATGTCACATTCAAAGGCACTTAATTCACCTTTTTTCCTCATTCTGAATCTTGATTTAAGTGTCAGCATGTCTTCTTGAATTTCTAAATGCATCAAATTGCTGCCAAGTAAGTAAAGATCATTTTTTATAGTACTTTTGACAGACATAAAAGTCACAAAGCTCTGGGAAATACTATATCAAAAGAGAAACATATTAAAACAGAACAAAAATAACTGATTAAACAGAAAAGTTTGTAACTATTTTTTCAAAGGAGTCCACAGGGTCAGCTAAATCAAGCTGGATTAAATATCTGCAATATCAAGCAGTCGAACAGTTGTACCTAACAAACTGGCCAGTGAGGCTTACATGTGATTCCTAGAGTTATAAAAGTAGAATGGCAGAAGGCCTGATAGCAGGGCATTGTGCTATCAGGCATCTCTGAACCATACCTTAGTTATGTTGCAACAGGCTTCTTTTTCACTCTCATACTCACTACAGAGGAGTTTAGATGAACTCCAACCTGCTGCTGACCTTCTACCGCTCGTCCATTGAGAGCCTGCTAACCTACTGCATCACGGTATGGTACAGCAGATGCACCAAGGCGGATAGAGTGAGGCTTCAGAGTGTGGTCAAGACAGCACAAAAGATCATCGGCTGCCCTCTCCCCTCCCTGATGGACATTTATTCCTCCCGCTGCCTCAGCAGAGCAGCAAACATTATCGAGGACAGCTCCCACCCTGGCTTCAACATGTTCAGCTACAGGTTCATCAACACAAAAACCCACAGACTCAAAAACAGTTTCTTCCCCAAAGCCATAACCACCCTGAACTCACACATGCACCGATAACACAGCCCCCCCACCCCCCCCTTCTTTTTTTTCTTTTCCTTTTCTTCCCACTTCCTCTATGGACCACCACTGTGCAATACCAATTCTATGTGCAATAACACAACTGTATATATACAACACTATTTATTACATATTACTTTTTTTTAAACCGGCTTGTATATTTGTACATTTTATATATATATATATATATATATATCTTTTCCCTCCGTTAATACTATCCATATGTATATAGCGCTGCAGAACTGTGCCCCCCCCAGCATGTTTGCACTGAGTAGGAGATGCTCTGTATCTCATTGTACAACTGTATAGTGACAATAAAGGCATTCTATTCTATTCTATTCTATTCTATTCTATTCTATTTATTGCAGAGTCCACCCACTTCGTGTCGCCAGGATTTTTTTCATCTGTAGTCACTTGAATCTTCCTTTTATGGTCTCTTGTCACCACTCTGTTGTGAAACACTAACTCATTGTAGCATGTTAAACGAATGCGTTTACTCATTACTAATGAGTAAACTCTGTCCTGCCCTGCTACTCATTAGTAATGAGTAAACTCTGGCTCACTTTCCATAGTTTGCCTTTTGTCTGTCTGCTCACCCCCAGCTGGTCACAGCGGATGGCTGCCCTCCACTGAGCCTGTGTCGGCCTGAGCATTTCCTTATCATTGTTGCCAAGTTCTTGCTCATAGGGGGGCGTGTGAATGTTGGGATTTCTTTAAAATGCCACAAGGCAGCTATTATTGTGAATTGGTGATATATCCTTCTGAAACCCAGCCTGTTAATTTATATCATCTTTAACATCTTTAAATATTAGCTACCCTAATACCCTCTTTTAGCTACAAAGAGGCAGGACATCACAAAAACATTTAACCTGAAAGATGCTTGTTTCCTCAGTTCTTAAGAGGATGATTTGAATTGCCTGCATGGTACACAGATCTGTCATCCACTGTACAATGAAGCGATGTGTTTTTCATTTTTCATACAATACTGCTGAGTATGTTGTAAAACATACAGCATGCATCTGATTTTGTAGGACAGATGTACCTGTGTAATAATTAACCTCAGCCTGACGTCTGTGAAGGTTCTCAGTCATCCAGGTCATCGTAGTCAAAGGAGCTTGCAAAGAAAAGCATCTGGACTTCTTTAAGTTGCTTGAAGACGTTTCACCTCTCATCCGAGAAGCTTCTTCAGTTCTAAGGTCAAATGGTGGAGAGTCCCAGATTTAAACCTAGTGGGAGTAACCCCCCACAGAGGGACAAAAGGACCCCCTGATGATCCTCTAATCGCCTGAGCCAAGGTGTGAAACTGGGCGTGGGTCCCAATCAGCCAGAGTTTCGGGTGAGTTCATTGTGAAACCTGGCCCCACCTTATCATGCGAATTCCTGAGGTCAGATGGCCCAGGATGTGAGTGGGCATTAAGGCGTCTGGGAAGGGATCTCAAAACTGGATTATAGATGGCAGAGAGTTGGTGTCGTAAACCACCAGCTCTGTTCAAAGATGGTCGCTCACAGTGGACATAGATGGCTTCTTTCACTCCTCTTTCAAACCATCTGTCCTCTCTGTCCAAAATGTGAACATTGGCATCCTCGAAAAAGTGTCCTTTATCCTTAAGATGCAGATGGACTGCTGAGTCTTGTCCTGTGGAGGTGGCTCTTCTGTGTTGTGCCATGCGCTTGTGAAGTGGCTGTTTGGTCTCTCCAATGTAGAGGTCTGAGCATTCCTCGCTGCACTCCATTTCAGACCCAGCAACACGCTCAGACAAAAACTGGTTCACCCGAAAGACAAAACGCCAAAACACAAACTTAACAATGTGGTGTATGCTGTACAGTGCAGCGAGGAATGCTCAGACCTCTACATTGGAGAGACCAAACAGCCACTTCACAAGCGCATGGCACAACACAGAAGAGCCACCTCCACAGGACAAGACTCAGCAGTCCATCTGCCTCTTAAGGATAAAGGACACTCTTTCGAGGATGCCAAAGTTCACATTTGGGACAGAGAGGACAGATGGTTTGAAAGAGGAGTGAAAGAAGCCATCTATGTCCACTGTGAGCGACCATCTTTGAACAGAGGCGGGGGTTTACGACACCAACTCTCTGCCATCTATAATCCAGTTTTGAGATCCCTTCCCAGACGCCTTAATGCCCACTCACATCCTGGGCCATCTGATCTCAGGAATTCGCATGATAAGGTGGGGCCAGGATTCATAATGAACTCACCCGAAACTCTGGCTGATTGGGACCCACACCCAGTTTCACACCTTGGCTCAGGCGATTAGAGGATCATCAGGGGGCCCCCTCTGTGGGGGGTTACTCCCACTAGGTTTAAATCTGGGACTCTCCACCATTTGACCTTAGAACTGAAGAAGCTTCTCGGATGAGAGGTGAAACGTCTTCAAGCAACTTAAAGAAGTCCAGACGCTTTTCTTTGCAAGCTCCTTTGACAACCTCAGCCTGACTGTTACTAAAGTGGAGCTTCTGGTGTTAAAGGCCTTTCTTTATTATTCACGGATTCAAAGGTTAAAGTCTAACTTCTTGTATTATCTGCTTCATTTAAGGGTTGGAGGAGACACCCCTTTAGTTTGCTACCCAAGCAGTTTTCAGGGTCAAATCTTTTTCAGGGGCACCTGGCAGACACTCATGACAGCTGTCCATGAACTCATTGCAACTTAAATGAGTAAATGTAACTAATCGTTTAAATTGTTGACATACATAAACAAAATTGAAAAGAGTATCACTGTTTTTATGCTATGTACATCTTCTACAGCCCTACATTTATGATAACAGATGAGAACACAAGTCCATTAACTTCAAGACATGAGCTCTGAACTATGAAAAATAAAGACAGCCAGTCTTGCAATGTATGACCTATACCACTCAAGAATACCAAGGTAGAAAATTATCTCTGCCTCTGTCAGCAGGTAAATGTAGCCCAGCACCACGTTGATTACTAAAACAAGCAGCATTTCACTCTCTGGCTGTATCCCAATTCAGGGTCTGCAGCCTTAAAGTACACATTTCAAGGCCAATTACGTCACAGCGGCGCGCCGAAGGCTGTCCCAATTCAAAGGCTGCTCCTTCATTTCTGTCAAACAAAGCTATGACACGTTTCCAGTGGTTAGTATCATGGTTGCTAGGCAACCTGGGCAGCGCAACGGAGGCTTTTTTTTTAAAAACTTTATTGACAAACAGTATCAGCGCAACGGAGGCTAGACCGTCCCATTACACAAGCCTCGCACTTCCGGCCTTAGCGGTCTTTGAGTACGCGGCCCTTGAGGATCGTTGGGGCTGCGTACTTTAAGGCTGCAGACCCTGAATTGGGAGACAGCCTCTGTCTCTCTCAGCTCGCCTGTCTCCATTAGCGATGGTAAATGCGATTCTTTTTACTGAATCGAGCTTTAATGAGTCACTCACCAAAGTGAATCGGGTTTCTTCAGTCATTTGAGTCACTGAGTCAGGTGACCAGAGAGTGCAAAAATGTACATTTTCACTCAAACTTAATTTGTTTCTCTTTTAATGTAAATCCTACTGCTGAGATGAATGATTGTAAAAGAAAACAACTATTTTATAGAGCAAAAAAGATCCCAAAAGTTCTAAAGGGAACATTTATTTATTTTTATTTTATTAGTATTTTCCTTAAATGTGTCAAATATATTTTCTCATCTAAATGTCCACTGAGCTGTGAGCCAGGGGGCGGTAATGCACCTTAACATTGGTTGCCAACCAAGAAGAAGAAGAAGCTGTGAGCCAGGAGGGAGTGAGTGATTCGTACTTGCTATGATTCAGCAAAAACCCAAATCCTGAATACAAAAAACAAAATCAAAAACTAGACACTAGAAACAAGGAACAGAAACTGAGAAACTAGGAAAAGGCACAGCAGTGCACACGGGGGATACACAGCAACAGGGGAGTTGTACGACACGACAACAAACAGGGGAAGACTGAGGACTAAAGTACACAGGAAGGTTAACAAGAGGATGGGGAACAGGTGGAAACACAGCTGGGACTAATCAGACATAATGAGACAAAGCAAAACTCAAACCACTGAACACAGGACACGAGACTATCAAAGTAAGACAGGAAACACAAGAGACATCCACAAAGACACAGACCTGACACTGAAACATGACTGACTGGGGAGGCACAGGGAACAAGGAACACAATTACAATAGTTAATACATATTGACCTTCACTAATAATCTACCAAGGCAAATTAGTGCCAGACCTCACCATAGTTAAGCTATTATCCATGTGACTGGCTGAAATTATGTCAAGAATGTGGAGATCCTTTGAACCTTCATGTGGGGTCTCACTGGAGAAATAAAGTCCCCCAACTTAACTCTTAATAGTTTGAAAAAGGATACATTTTGAGCTGGATAATTTATGAATGGGTGGGCTTTTAATTTGGTCTGATCTTTGTTTAAAAAAAAAAAAGAAGAGGAACATTTTTACTGGTGTTTCTTGTTTACAAAAGTGGAAACCTGAAACTACACAGCAAAAACACGTTTTGGTAACGTATCATGCACATTTTGTAGTTTATTTGAAATGAATGAATATACCTCATCATTGACAAGGAAAGGTGATTAGACAAAGAGAATTTTTGAGAAGACAAAACCCCCACTCGGCAGTACCAAGTGTCTTATGACAGCTTACACAGAGCAACGAATGAGGCATTTGGATATGCATGTTTCTGGCATATTTAGAAGGCTCCATCGAGTCCCTCCGCCACCTTTACTGCTGTGCAGGTTATTTAAATAAAACAATTCCAGGTACAATTTTACACTACAGATAACTCTGGCTTTCCCTTTGTTACGATGGATGTCAGACAAACAAAGAGTGCATTTGACCATGCATAACTTCCAATGAAAAACAAAAAGGAACAATGGACAAATAGTCAGTTGTTCTCCTTATAATGTTAGTAAATATGCTTGTAAATAGTAATATACCTAGTACAATGTTCCTTTAATGCAACTACCCTTATAACTATCTACTAGTGTAGGGCCTTGGAGAGAGTGAGACTACCCTTTTGTGCTCATGCAAATCTAAGAGTGCCAGGACTCGTGGATGACTGGCTGCTGGGAGTCCTGTGCCAGTCTTCTTTTATGCAGATCACAGTGTGCCAGACCTCGCGGACGATTGGCTGCCTGGAGATCCCATGACCACTCCATGACCAATTGACTGGCTGATTGTCTGCACCTGGGAGTATAAAAAGGCTGAAGATCCTTCACACTATGGGGAATTGCTGCTCTGAAGTGAACATGCAGTGTCCTCCTCGTCTGCGTTGCATGTGAAGCTTGTTTGTTAAAGCTGTTTGCTGTGTTGCTCTTTGTTTAAACCTGGTATACAGCTGAACTTAGTTTCATTAGAGTTTTGTGATGCTGGCTGGCTGTTACTCTTGCCTGTTCTTTTCATTGTGTATTAATTGTTTCCCCGGTGGTCTGTTGAACAGCCCTGTCGGTTTTCAGTTTAATGTTTGTAATAAAACCCCTTAGTTACTCAGATTTCGTGAGAGGGCTTGTGTATGTTTCTCCCCTCCTGTCGCCTAGCAGAGGGGGTCGTAACACTAGTCACACAAACATACTGCAACAGTAAGACTCAGTGATTAGACACAGGGGTTACAGGTGGGTCCCCAACAGTCAGCAAAACAAGTCATAAAAAACAATAAAGGTTGTTTTCTTAACAAGAGCATCCGAGGACACACACCCTAACGTTCACATAGAAAGGTGCACACCCCTAACTGTACCCCTATAGTTTCCACCTTTTTCTTTATCTCTGCATGTCAGAGGTCAACTGAAACAAAGTCCACTTATATAAAATCACCCCATCAGACACACGGTATTTTCCTCGTCATTTCACAACTGCCGCAAGGTATATCGTTTTAACTTTTTTTGTCGGACCCCAGACACAGTGGTGTGAGGTAGTTAGCACAAAATTTGGCCATGTAGAAAGCATCGTTTGTTTGGAACGCATCATCACTGTTCATAAGAGTTGAACCCTGGCTCTGGACATTTTCATGACAAGTGACAGCGCAGACATTTGCTAACACTGTGATGTGAAGCATCGTTAAAGTGTCACTTCAGTAATGTTGACTCATGTTTTTTAATAGATGACTTTAAAACACTAAACTCTAATTTCAGTGGTTTATTTTAAGTTTACATAATATAACATGTGATAAGACGATGAGTTTTACTTCTCACGGGCCGTGTTATGTGTATCTATTTATCATGTATGCTACTTTGCTCTGTGGACTGTAAAATGTTTCATTGTGTTCATGAAATAAACCAGACTTTCACTGTCTGCATCTTTTACTGTTTTTCTGTTTGTGTTCACTCCAAATTGACAAAACCTACAGATATCCAGAGTTGACTCACTAACAATGTGGAGCAGTCTCAATGTATTTAGCTGCTTTTTCCCTGAACACAACCAACTGAGAGAAATGTCTGCAGTCCTCACTTTGGTCGTTGCGAATGTTGAAGGAGATTTGTTCCATAGACACATTATACTAGTGTTTCCTACACTTAATCCAACACCACTATGTTCCATTTAAATCCAGGTTCCTTTTATAGTTTGCAGTGAAATTTGTTAAACCATTGCTTAATGGGACAGAAGTACAAGTCACTCTTTACTAACACATTTGTAGATACGTTTATTGCTGAACAACACAGCTAGCAGTCTCACACACTCTTTAGATTTTTTAAGTTTTGTGCGTAATGGTTTAGTCTCTTAAACCTTACCCTTTTCTCCTCAGTATCACAACAGTATGACTCCCAAAGTACGGCTCAGTAAAAAAACCAATGATTCTAAAGCCGTAACACAAAATACAGTTGGAAGATGAATGATTGCAATTTTATGATGCATAGTAAAACTACCCCCTCTTCTTCTTCTCTGAGTTGCTGTTGCTCTTGTGTGTGTGTGTATGCCTTAGAAGTCATATAATACATTAGCAATACCTGAAGGGCAAGCTTTACTTACACAGCCTCACACACAGTAGGTTTTTAAAGTTTTTGGGTACAATGGTTTAGCCACAGATGTAACTTCTACTTTTGATAAAGATCACTCCATCTGCATATTTCTTAAGAAATGAAGCATCTTTATTAAGCTCTTATAAATGTTTACACATTAATAGACACCGTGTGCTCTGAGACATTATAGTCTTCTACTTCTGCTTCCATTGGTTTGCATTTTAAACTCCCAACCTTTCAGGTTGTTATGAACGACTTATATTTCTACCATTTTGTGATATAAAAGTGAACCATGTGGCTTTTTTATTTTCTGTGTGATGGAATGACTTAAGACACGAGTTATTTAAACAATTCTAAATGACAGTGTGATGGCCATGGTACTTTATGTAGGCCAAATATGTTAAGGATAATGTTTATCAATGTAAAATTGCAAAGAACCTTTGAATAGATTATAACATCTTGTAAACAGTTACCTCAGAACCTGTACTGTCAGACCTATGTATGTAAGGTAAAACTTTCCACAGTACTTCCCCTTAAGTAAGTAACTAAACACATAAAGTCACCCTTACCAATATTCAACTGCTCCTTGAAAAAAGTAGCACAAACAGACAACTGACTCAGCAATGATAAGAAGAAAATTAAAAGTTTTGGTTTTTGTGGCTCGAAAAATTAAAGAAAGTGTGTTTAATAATTCAACAAGACCCGCACCTTCAACACATGTACATTCAGATTTTGGATCAGACTTACATTGCTGTTGTTCAATAGTTTTTAGCCTCTCTCAAAATTTATTTTATGACCTTTACGTTTCCAGCCGATAAGGACAATTACTGCATTTCAAATGCACATCCAAAAGCTTTAAACATCCGCTTTGTCTGTAGCGACAGCATCAAACTACAGAGCGTTGTTTTTACTAAAATTCAACATTTTCAGATTAAAATTTGGTTGCTTTTTTTTTCCCACTGTAACACCCCCCTCAATTTTTGTGATATTCTTAGAGATTTCATTTTTTATATTTATGCTTTTGGTGTGAGGGTATCTAATATACAACGTTGTCACTGTGTTTTTGTACTACCAGCTGTGAGGGCTCTGCTTTTGCTTTGAGCAGTCTGTATGTATGTGCTCTGCTATAGAAGTCAGCAGTCTAACCAGGTTATGGGCAGAAATCTGTGCCATCAGAAACTGAATTTGATATGCTTAAATTTGAATTTGAATTGCTCAGATTGAATCTGAATTGCAACTTGAATAAATGCTTTTAAAAACTGCATATGAATTAGCCTAATTTGAAATTCAATTTATTGGTTTGAAAATGATCATGAGTAAATTGAAATTGAATTTTATATTTTGAAAATGAATTCATTTGCTTTGAAACTGTATTCAGTTTTTTGGGACTTACATCCGGTTACGGTTCAAGAGTAATGAGCGCAGATTAATAGAACTACGTTTTACTAGCGGACCGAAAGTGTTACTGATGGGAATCTACAGCATCTTGAGTTGAATTAAGACTTCAGAAGTCATTCGTCATGTCGAATGACCAGCAGATAAAATTTTCATTTTTTTTCCACATCTGTTTTTTGGAAAGTTCAGCTTTTTCACCTCTTTTCAGCACAAATTTGAGCTTCTTCATCTCTTTTTAGCAGAATTTTCAGTTTCTTCACCTCTTTTCAGCAGCTATTTCTACTTCTTCGGCTGTTTTCAGCAGATTCCACTACACAGCATTCATACTGCATTTTCACGGCCAATAGTGTTTCCTAGGGAAACACTATTGGCTTACAAAAGCTTTATATTGTGGTCTGTGACAAATTGGTTATGCTTGAACTCATTTAATACTTGTCCCCTGATAATTTATTCCTTGTTATTTTACAGTTGACCATAATGCTTTAATTTAGACATTGCTGGTGTAACCTTGCTTAACATACTATCCCAGGTTTCTTTGTGGTACCATTAGTTACATCCATGCATATGTTTTAAAGCAAAAATACTACTAATAGTCAGGTCATTTGAATTTTCTTCTGTTCACAGGTAAATTTCTAATAAATTATGTTTCTTTGTACTTACTTCCTGTTTATACAGGGTCATGAGGTCATGGATTGCATCATTGGGTACAACCAAATGAAGGGTTTTTCATTTTGTACAGTATTGTTTATTTTCTTTAAAGTAACCTTTTGAGTTGTATTGTATGCAGTGTTTTACTTTTCAAACCATTTATCTGAGTATGAGTTTGTCATTTGGATCCATAATCTTAATCCTGTTTTTTGTTTAAAATCGTATTGTTTGGTCTAACCTATTTTTCAATGGTAGACACCAAAGAGGTGTGTGAAGTCCTGTATAAAGCAAGTGAGATTTTGCCTACCAGGTTTGTTTGGTTTTTTTTTATATAACTTTTTATTTTGTACTTTTTCCAATTTTATAGTACATGCAAACAAAAACACGAAAAAAAGAACACAAAAGAAACAAACCAAAAAAAAGAAGAAAGGACACCCAATCTGTGGAAGAGGGGAAAAGGGAAGAAAAAAAAAAGAAAAAAAACAACAACAAGGAGAGGTCCCTGCCCTATGGGGCTGAGTGAGTCTTATAGGCTATCCATTTTGTCCACTGTTTTCGGTGTTTATCAGATTTCAGTCTCAAAGTGTAGGTCATTTTCTCCATTATATATACAGTGGGGCAAAAAAGTATTTAGTCAGCCACCGATTGTGCAAGTTCCCCCACTTAAAATGATGACAGAGGTCAGTAATTTGCACCAGAGGTACACTTCAACTGTGAGAGACAGAATGTGAAAAAAAAAATCCATGAATCCACATGGTAGGATTTGTAAAGAATTTATTCGTAAATTAGGGTGGAAAATAAGTATTTGGTCACCTCAAACAAGGAAAATCTCTGGCTCTCACAGACCTGTAACGTCTTCTGTAAGACGCTTTTCTGTCCCCCACTCGTTACCTGTATGAATGGCACCTGTTTGAACTCATCATCTGTATAAAAGACACCTGTCCACAGTCTCAAACAGTCAGACTCCAAACTCTGCCATGGCCAAGACCAAAGAGCTTTCGAAGGACACCAGGAAAAGTAATGTAGACCTGCACCAGACTGGGAAGAGTGAATCTACAATAGGCAAGCAGCTTGGTGTGAAAAAATCAACTGTGGGAGCAATCATCAGAAAATGGAAGACATACAAGACCACTGATAATCTCCCTCGATCTGGGGCTCCACGCAAGATCTCATCCCGTGGGGTCAAAATGATCATGAGACCGGTGAGCAAAGATCCCAGAACCACACGGGGGGACCTGGTGAATGACCTGCAGAGAGCTGGGACCAAAGTAACAAAGGTCACCATCAGTAACACACTACAACGGCAGGGAATCAAATCCCGCAGTGCCAGACGTGTTCCGCTGCTGAAGCCAGTGCATGTCCAGGCCCGTCTGAAGTTTGCCAGAGAGCACATGGATGATACAGCAGAGGATTGGGAGAATGTCATGTGGTCAGATGAAACCAAAGTAGAACTTTTTGGTATAAACTCAACTCGTCGTGTTTGGAGGTAGAAGAATACTGAGTTGCATCCCAAGAACACCATACCTACTGTGAAGCATGGGGGTGGAAACATCATGCTATGGGGCTGTTTTTCTGCCAAGGGGACAGGACGACTGACCCGTGTTAAGGACAGAATGAATGGGGCCATGTATCGTGAGATTTTGAGCCAAAACCTCCTTCCATCAGTGAGAACTTTGAAGATGAAACGAGGCTGGGTCTTCCAACATGACAATGATCCAAAACACACAGCCCGGGCAACAAAGGAGTGGCTCCGTAAGAAGCATTTGAAAGTCCTGGAGTGGCCTAGCCAGTCTCCAGACCTCAACCCCATAGAAAATCTGTGGCGGGAGTTGAAAGTCCGTGTTGCTCGGCGACAGCCCCAAAACATCACTGCTCTCGAGAAGATCTGCATGGAGGAATGGGCCAAAATATCAGCTACTGTGTGTGCAAACCTGGTAAAGACCTATAGTAAACGTTTGACCTCTGTTATTGCCAACAAAGGTTATGTTACAAAGTATTGAGTTGTATTTTTGTTATTGACCAAATACTTCTTTTCCACCCTGATTTACGAATAAATTCTTTACAAATCCTACCATGTGGATTCATGGATTTTTTTTTTTTCCACATTCTGTCTCTCACAGTTGAAGAGTACCTCTGGTGCAAATTACTGACCTCTGTCATCATTTTAAGTGGGGGAACTTGCACAATCGGTGGCTGACTAAATACTTTTTTGCCCCACTGTATGTCCTCGATTACATCAGTCCATTCTTCCAATTTTAAAGGGTCACTTTTCAGCCAGTTTTTTGTTATTACCTTTTTGCTTGACAACAACATAATTTTAAACAATTAATGGTCCTCCTTTCTTACATTTTCCCAAATTCCAAAATACATTACTTGTGCCTCACACAGCACGTCATACTGTCACGTGAGCCGTGTGGTGTAGGAGGAAAAGGACCCAAAATGCAGGCAGTTGACTGGTGATGAGAATGAAGTTTTATTTGCAGAAGTGGAGTGACTGAACAGGTAGTGAGACAAGACGAAAGACTGAAAAAACCTAGACTGGGAAAACTAAATAACAAACCTAAGCATGAAACGGGGAGCGGAGAATGCAGAGAGCCGTAGTTACACCGAGAAACACAGACGATCCGACGATGAACAGAAGCCAACACACACTATAAATACACACTAGGTAATGAGGAGATGACATGCAGGGGTGGACACAGCTGACACTAATGGACATGATGAGAGGCAGACCTACAAAGTAAAACCGGAAACACCCAGACTGTTTTGCAACAAAAACACAGGGACCTGAACGGAGCACGGAGGGGAGACACAGGTAGGGATAATAAACACGACAACCAACCCAAAGAATTAATACAGAATCAGAATAAACACCAAACACAAGATGAACCCAAAAAGAAACACAAAACGCTGGGTCAACGACCCAGGATCACGACACATACCCCAGCACTTTCGTCATTGTTACCGCAATGCTTTCCCAGTAAGGTTTAATATTTTTACACTTCCAAAACACATGAGAATGACTGGCGTCCCAGTCTCCACATAATCTCCAGCATTGTTGGGGTGTTTTCAGCTGCTTGCTTTTGATATAAGGAGTAATAAAGAACCTAATCACATTTTTCCAGCCATATTCTCTCCATTGTCTAGAGCTAGTGGAATTATGCTGTGTGAGACATACGGATCGCCAGTCATCCTCTGACAACTCAAGATGTAATTCCGATTCCCACTTTTGTTTGATATATAATGTTTCATTCCTATTCAAATTTTGCAGGCCATTATATAATTTGGATAAAATTCTTGATGGAGGATTTTTATATGCACCTGTTATTATTTCTATTATATGGCTTCCTTCTCTCAAGAACGTCTTCCTAATTTCTTCATTGTAAAAATGTCTTAATTGAAAATACCTAAATAAATCTGATTTATCCAGTCCAAATTGTCTCTGTAGATTCTTGAAGGATTTGAATGTTGTCCCATCTATTAATGTACACATTGCTGTAATTCCTTTATTGACCCATCTTAAAAATGTACTATCCCATTGTCCACTTTGGAATTTTCGAGAATATGCAGGCCAAATCAGCAATTTACAGGCTTCTATAATTCTATATTTCTTCACTATAATCCACCAGAGTTTAATAGTGAATTCAGTAATGAGATTTGTGTTCGTAGACTGGATAGTTTCTTCTCCCAATCTTGCTTGTGGATGACATGATAAGCAATAATTTATCTCCATATGCTTCCATTTTGAGGTGTAATCCGGTGAACACCAGTAAACAATATATCTCAGCTGAGCTGCATAGAAATATTCCTTGAAATTCGGGAGGGCAAGTCCTCCTTTTTCTTTTCTTAATTGGAGTATTTTAAATCTTATTCTTGGCTTTGTCCCTTTCCAAATAAATCTACTAACTAATTTATCCCATCTACCAAATTGTTCATCTGGTATATGGATTGGCAATGAAGTGAATAGATACAGTAGTCGAGGAAGCACATTCATTTTTATTACCTCTATTCTTGAGCTAAGCGGAGCCCATTTAATCAAATCTTTTTGGATTGTATTACTAATCTTTACATAATTTGCCTCGTATAGTGTACTTATTTCACTAGTTAGATAGGTTTGTTTTTTAAATGCCATAATGGAGATGCCAGAAATAAAGGACAGTTAAAAAAAACTTGACTATGCTGATGCTGTCTATTTATCACCTTCTTTGCCACTTGGTCTACAGCACCTCACATGGTCCAAACTCCAACATGATACTACTTCATGATCTCTTGCAGTTGCAGTGCCAAGAAGAAAAGAACTTGAATTACATATAAATTGAATATGTGATTCCAGATTTCCCTGGCACACATTAACACCTGAATGTAACACAGCTGTGTTATCCCATGTTAATAGTTTATTTCAGCCCTGCCGTGTCATTAAATTATGTAAATTTATTTATGATGATAAAAAGCAATAACAACAGTCACCAAAAACCACAATTCCACAGTAGTGATCAATCCTGATCCCAGGTGCCAGTGATTCTTCTTCCAGAGACTGCTGTCCACTTTAGCTCACCTGCTATTCACAGTTGCTCACCACACTCCCCACACCTCTTATTCACAGACTCCTACACACGAGAAAGAGCAAGTAAGTTCATCGCAGGCAAACAAGATATATGACAATCACTAAAGTCTGAGTCATTCAACAACCAAATGCCAGCAGGTGTACGGAACTGAAAAAGTTTTGTGGGAAATTCCACTGTACTGCAGATACACATGCACACATGTAAAACACACAAGGAAAAACAGGACTGAGGCAGAGAGGATGAAGTGGAGAGAAAGGCAGAAACAGGGAGGTCAGCAAGGTGAGGATGGGGATCATGACATGTCTTTAGTCTCTTCTATGAGTTTTGATTTATTTTCCTTTTGTTCCTTATACTTTTTTTTAAGCTATAAGAAGACAGCATGTACGCGACACAACTACATGAAACACAGAGACTAAATACACATGAGGGATGATCAGGGGAAGTGGCCACACATGGGAGCACAGCTGACACACATGAACCTAACGACAGGACAGGAGAGGTGAAACTAAATACACTGACATTGAATGCAGACTTTCAAAGTAAAACAGGAAACATGGAGATTAGACATGACATGAACTAAACATAACCACGCAGACATGACGCATGAACCAGGGAGACTTAGTACAGGGGGAGATGACATAAACAACTAAGGAACAAGACTAAAGAGCAATCTAGAAATTAACTAGGTGAGCTAAACTAGGGCACAAATGAATACAAAAGATACATATAAGAACTCAAACACTGGGTCACAGACCTAGCCCATGACAGCGTCGGTCAATCTGAATAAGCATCCAATTAAGTTATTGTACCTCCTGTTACAAAACCACAGTTACAGTTGAAAAATAGAAATATTATGCACATGATTATGTGATTTGAGTGGATTTTTGTTTTTTTAAACATTCAGTTATATAAGACGATCTTTGCCTGACTTCTGCTGATCTGTTCAAAACAGTTCAAAATCTTACCACAGATATGTAAAATGTCATTTTTGTAATGCACTGCACTATGAGAACACAGTTACAATGGACTGACACAATTTAAATGCACTAGAATCCACTCAAATATATTATAAACGTCATCAAAATCTACCCAGAAGTGTGGAGTAAAATATAAAATATTCGTGTAAAATGAAAGTAGTTACTGCCTGAAAAGATATCGCGAATTAAACGAGTGCGACGTGATACACAGAACACCACAAGCCATTATTTCTGTTTTTTTTTTCCCGTCTACGCGTTGCGGGCGAGGTAGTAAAATCAGTTACTAGGCGCAGTAGGAAATAAACGGAGATGCATCTGTCGTCTCTCGAACAACAGCAGGAGGAACGCCCTGACTACACCGCTTCCTCAAGTTAATTAACGGTAAATATAATATTTCAATGGAGTATTAAAACTAATACAAACGTTCTTATAATGCGTGTCCGATTTCTGTTAGAGCTAAGTTTCTACTCATTGCCTTAATTCGATGCTTTAAACTGGATCTATTTCCGAGTCGATACCACTTAAATCTCTATTCGACTCTTCTTTACTGTTTAACACTTTATTTTTCACTGCACAGTCTTTGCCCTTACTCCCAGCAAATGGGCGATAAACCAATCGGTGCCTATGCCATTCCCAATATGCGCTGGCTGACGTCGGGGCAGCATGAGTACGAGCATTTTTTTTTTTTGTCGATGCCCGTGATGCCGCCCCCCACCACGATGCCGCCCCGGGCAACCGCAGGTGTCGCTCGTATCTAAAACCGCTACTGGTCCTGAGGGTCGCTGTTGATCATCTTAGTCATAATGTGGGGAAAAGAAGAAAAGGCATTGCTCTTGTGGCATCATAACCTGGGCCTGGGGATAAGGATGCAACTGTTTTTGGTTCTTTGTCAGACTGGTTTGAATGTTTTGCCCTCAGGATTAATCATTTTTTGTCTGAGGATAAACTGTAAGGACAAAACTCAGTGACCATTGCTGTTTCGCTAGCTGGGCCCACGTCCTCATTTTATATTTGACAGTGTTTTTATCGATAAAGGCAAAAGGCTTAAACATGAATTGAGCTGCGGTTTGGGGAAGGCCTCAGAGTGGACTGGTGGCAACTCTTGGGCCATGTACTAATAAGAAGTGAAAGAATTAAAAAAGGGAAGGGAGTGTGGTCCACAAAAAGTTCAGTTATGTTTATTTGAACTGAGTTAACTATGGAGTTGAGTTTCTTATTTCTTTTTGTCAATATTGTTTGGTCACAAAAATGGTAAATAAATCGCTCACTACACTGGACAGGATCTGTCTCCTGCCCTTCTTTAGCCACTTAGGTCAAGTTCTACCACAGGGTCCCTTGATTTTGTAAAGGAGCGTCTAGTATGGGTTGTCTACAGAAAACTGAAGGGGGATTCAAAATGGAAGTTAAAGTGAATCTTATTGATATTTGGTGCTGCAAAAGAACTCAATAAGTCAAACAATATCAGGTCATATTCCATTTTCTTAAACTAACTTGTTTAATAGGATTTACGTTTTTTCTTTCTTTCTTCAAGGACACTCTTTAGCTCTATAATGTTGTGGTTTACATGTTTTGTAAAAAAGTTAACTTTTGTGTAAAAATCTGCCAAATCAATTATATGGTGAACTTGCAAATAAAGAAATGGGTATCTTGATGCATGCTCAATCATCCAGGTAAGTATATCCCAAAAGGTTGATTCTGTTGATCTGGACGTAGTGCTTTCAGTGGGAGAATCGTCACTCATCCAAGTGACTTCTTTAGTCTCAGCTGACTGCAGGTTTCCCCAACCTTATAAACAGTACATTTGCACAATGACTGAAACTAGTCCACTGAATGAACAATAAGCTGTGAGGTCAGTTCCTTGATCATTAATATGCAAATTGTCATGACCATTGATCAACTAGCACTAATCAAAGCCCATTGATTAATGACCATTCAGTGGGCTGTGCTGGTCAAATGAGTGCCAGTGATACATTGGGCAATAATTTTTACCATCTGGTTTAGTGTTATTTAACCATCTGTGGTAAAATTGTTGTACTACACTGGTATGCCGTTGGTGAGAATGCTCTCAATAGTACAGTGGTTGACATTGACTAGTATCCTGGGACACAGGTGAGCTTTCTAAAGGCCTTTTTTAATGGGAGAACAATCAGGCAGAATTCAGTTATTACATAAAATGAGCCTGGAGTTTGGGTCTTACATCTATCAAGAATATTTCAGTAAAGACACCTGTAGAGGTTAAGCCTACGCTTGAAGCCACTGAGGTGTTTGTTATCACTTCCTGTTCCTGCTCAAACACAGTGGTGTTTCTGAGTAGCTTATTTGCTTAGCAAATTAAAAACTTTTAAATACATTCTTTTTTCATAGTACAATCTTCTCGTGCTTCATCCGAAGCACACTTTCTGTTATGCTGCAATAGGCTTCCGGGGATTCCCATGATGCATTGAATTTTTCCTTTCCAGTCACCTTTCTCACTCACTATGTGTTAATAGACCTCTCTGCATTGAATCATATCTGTTATTAATCTCTGTCTCTCTTCCACAGCATGTCTTTATCCTGTTTTCCTTCTCTCACCCCAACCCGTCGCAGCAGATGGTCCCGCCCCTCCCTGAGCCTGGTTCTGCCAGAGGTTTCTTCCTGTTAAAAGGGAGTTTTTCCTTCCCACTGTCGCCAAAGTGCTTGATCATAGGGGGTCATATGATTGTTGGGCTTTTCTCTGCATCTACTGTACAATATAAAGCGCCTTGAGGCGACTTTTGTTGTGATTTGGCGCTATATAAATAAAATTGAATTGAATTGAATTAACGGGGGTGACGCGATTTCACTGGTATGCATGAATTAATTAAACAGTCCAATAACTCCAGCAGTACTTATCTTGTCCTTTTGGTCTTTATTCCAACATCATTTTAACATAACAGCGCAGTGGTCATAAACTGTGTGCCTTCTTACGATTAACAACACACCTGATGCTGATTATGTGCGTCTACCTTAACCTTTACATGAACCAACCATACGAAAACAAAAAAAGGTGACCTTTAGCGGCAACATAAGGTATTAACCCAAAAATGGCTCCTACAACATCAAAGTGGCTACTTAAATGAAATATAAAGTTTGAAAACAGGTTTGTTGATGTTCCACAAACATCGCAGCAAGAAAATTTCTAAGGAATTTTTACATTTCTCTTTGTAATTGTGATTCTACACCTTCTCCTCAGGTTGGAAATTAGCTTCATCTACGCTGGCTGGATGGATGCAGCAAAATCTCTCAAAAAGAAGCTGGCTCTCCTCTTGATTGTTGCATTAATCTTCATTCTTCTATTCAATGTGAATATGCCAAACAACAACAACAAATCCATCCCAAAACCATCTGGGCCTGCGGGTGTTTGCTCCTTGGGAGTATCTGAGCAGACCATCACCCCGCTCAAAAATACCAAGCACTTACTGGTGTCAGCATACGTGGACCAGAGAGTGAAGGATTTGGATATACGCATCATTGGCATATTTAAGAGAGACTCCATACAGCCCCTTCACTGCGTTTTTTGCTGCACAAATGTTTTAAGTAAAACCACTCCAGCAACAATTTTACAACATTCTGATCACTTTGGTTTTCCCTTCACCACTACGGACGTCATGTGTCAGATTCCTCAGAACTGCAAAGCTACACGTGTCACTCTCTTGACTACACCAGACAAAGAAAGTGCATCTGACTCTACCTGGCTTCCTATAAGAAACCAAAAGAGCGACAGGCAAAAGGAAGAAAACATGAAGTTTGATTTCACAGTCTGCATCTCTAATCTGTTTGGCGACTACAACAATGTGCTTCAGTTTGCAGAGACTCTGGAAATGTACAGGTGAGTACAGTAACAGCACTACAAGCTACAGAGTGAAACCTATGCAGCAAAACCTCTGTGTAACGGTTGCTGTTAATTGTAAAGCTCCTGGATTTCTTCAGTGATGTTTCTGCTTCTGTATTCAAGAGCGGAGGATAACGTTGGCTTGACTTCAGAGTCTTTGACATTCTCACCAAAGTGAATATTTCCAGTATTAGAAGTTTTGAAATGTAGCAGGTGCTGATAGATATTTAAATGTGCATCTGCACATGTAAGTGTGGAGCATAGACTGTATAAAAACGATGGAGTTTTCCCCACCCATGTTCTTTTTTTTTCTTTTTGTGCTGCCAGCATTAATCTCGTTAAAATGACGTTAACGCCATACCCACATTAATGGGGCAAATCTCCATTAGCCAGTTAACGCGGCTCACCTCGTGCGTGGGGCTGCATGGTGTCAACGTGTTAGCGTGGTTAGCTTGTTAACACGTTAGCGATGTCCAGGCTCTCCTGACTAATGGAGATTTGCCCCATTAATGTGGGTATGGCGTTAACGTCATTTTAACGAGATTAACGCTGACAGCACAACTTTCTTTATTTTTGTTTTCGGGTTTTTTTGTTTGTCTTTTTTATCCAAATGTGGCCACATTTGACTGAGGCCACACAAAACATCCTAACCCCTAAATCTACCAGTATCTAAACCATCCATAAAGGAGGGCTTAGATACTGTATCATGTATCAGGATATAGACTTCCTTATAATGTTGTGTAAATGTTTTCCTTTCGAAGCTGGCCCCTAAACCTAACTGGCTTTTCTGTGGCTTTAAAGTCAAATGTCGTCTCAAACAAAAAATCTCTGCATTTCCAGTTATTTGTTATATGTATACTTCTTAACTCCCCTGTGTGATATGAATGCATTTTTGTAAGCTAAATGCAATAAATAACAAAGGCATGAGTAAACTAATGAAATATATAAATGTAAGCCTTTAAACCTGTTACTTTGCCCCAGGTTGCTGGGTGTGAACAGAGTGGTGATCTATAACACCAGCTGTGGTCCAGAGCTCGACCGCCTGTTGCAGAATTATAGCCAGGAGGGCTTTGTGGAAATGGTTCCTTGGCCCATTGACAAGCATCTGAATCCATCTCGTGGCTGGCTTCACTCAGAGCACGGAGGAGACGTGCACTACTTTGGCCAGCTGACCACACTTAATGAGTGCATTTACAGATCAATGGAGCGTTCCCGCTACGTCCTGTTGAATGACATTGATGAGATTATAATGCCATACCAGCACAAAGATCTGATGTCTTTGATGAACACGCTCCAAAATCAGAATCCAAATGTAACATTTTTTTCTAAGCATTTCTAAAAAAAAATTTCAAATGTCCTTCCTGCACCTGTCAAACCTAAACTGTTCTTCTACAGACAGGAGTATTTCTCATTGAGAACCATACCTATCCCAAGAAGACTTTTAATCAAAGTAAATGGGGACCCCTGCCTCAATGGAATGGGGTGCCAGGCTTTGATATTATGGTGCATATCTACAGAGAGGAGCCTAACAGAAATATTTACCATCCACACAAGTTAATAGTTCAGCCAAGGTGGGTTATAATGGGAAAAATGGTTGAGTGTTCGGCACTAGCATTCATTTAACCCTGAGGCATTGTGTGATTGTCCATGTATTTATGCACCTACAGAGCAGTGCAGCAGACCTCAGTGCATGATGTGCTTATGATGTCTGCAACAAAGTTCAAGGTTCCACCAGACGTCTGTCGGATCATTCACTCGCCAATCAGGACTCCGACCGATCCACCACTTGATCAGCTTCATGTGGACACTCGACTGTGGGACTTTAAAGACAAACTGCTCCCCAATGTGATCAAGGTGCTGCAGAGAACAGAACTGCTGACATCAGAGACGCAAAACTGATAGATGATGGACAGAAACACAAATACTGAAGTTTTAGGAGAAAAAAGCTGGTCAACAAAACACAGGCTGACCTACAGGGGTGGCATGTGCCAGCCTGAAATAATGTCTTTCCTTCCCAAGTCCACTCTATTTTTGCTTATCACAATGCTGCATATTAAAATTAGCCATCATTAACACTCTGAGTCTGGCTACAAGTAACATTAAATATCAATATAATTATAAAGCAAACGGTTTTATTTCTTGTTGTCAGTAGCAATCAATCCTTATGATTGTGCCAGAGCACACAATCATAAACATTTTCAACACATTGGCTATTTTCCGATTTCAACACAGGTGGTTGATTGCTCCACTCTAGAACTGGAATGAAGGCGAGTGTTATTAACCCTCTGGGTTGACAGACAGCCACACCTTCAAATCACATGACCAATTTAAGCTGACATAGCTACAAGCTGCAGTCACGCATCTTCTAGCATCAGGGTCTCTATTTCAGCTTGTGTTGAAAGTCCAGACTTTAAACTATATGCCAGTTTTTACATTTTATTGATAAGCCACTAACACCGGAGTTATGATAAGTGAAAAGAAACGGTAACAACGGCATTTGGACAGCGCAAATAAGGGAAAAAAATGCCACCCTTTCCTATTGGTGGAATAGTGTACCATGTCCACCGATAAAAATGATATGACAACACGTGGGATTTGGTGATTTAGGAACAGGGAAAATTTGGGGAAGTGGCGGTGGCTAAAGAGAGAGCGATATCGACTAGTTTTAGTTTTTAGTTTTAGTTTTTAGTATTCGTGGTGGTTGCAATTTTAGGTAAATGGTTGTATTAACTTAATTGTTTCCAAAGTTTGTACACAGGTTTTTAAAATTTACAATTTATATTTGCATTTCAGGTTATGAAAATAATTCACTAAACGTGTTTGTGGTTTTTACAGTAAACTTTTTCCGTACTCGGTTTTTATCAGGGTTTTGTGTGTGTGTGTGATTTCAGATTTCAGATATTTTATAGATATATGTTTTATATCTATTTTAACCACATATAATGCATATTACAGGATGTAAGAACTGGATATGTGTAGGGTGGCCACCCTAAGAAAATTTCTCTTGTCCACCCCACAACAAAATAGTCATTATGATGTGAGAGCAGTGAGAAACATGAAACATGAGACAGGCCAGGTGCACCACCTTTGAACATGTACACTTTCAATAATTTACATAAGTTGTGATAGAAGAGGCCCTGGGGTGCCATAAGAAGCTAACTTCCTGAAAGACAGGTTACAAACATGCTTGGATTGTTTAATTAAGAACTTCTGTTGTCAAACTCATGGTAAACTTCCTCGTTATACTAGTCGCAGATTGGTTTCTTACGACATTCTTTTCATTCTTATATCACTGTTCTTTGCTTCATGCACTGTACTGAATTATCAGGATAAATAAGATTTTGTCGCCACAATGCAAAAAGTTGAATAACATTTTGTAATCATTTCCTTGTTAGTCGGCAGAGAGTGATAGTGGGAAACTCAAAAATAGAGCAAACGCATCTAGTGAATTTTGTGGCCACAGTAGTGTGTGTGAGATTGCTGAGAGATAGAGATGCCTTCCAGAGAAAAGCAAGCTTGCTTGTCAAGCATCAGAAACTACAAAGACATGATGAAAATAAATGCATGCAGAGGATAAGCACACACCAGGGAGCACAAGAAAAAAAATGGGAACAAGAACATCACGACAGGCACAAGCTTGACTAATGCAGTAAAGTAATGCATGCGATAAAAAGGACGTTGAATGCCACTTCCTGACTGGTTTCACAGCCGCAGACTTTCAAATTGCATTCTTCTTGTACAAACTGGGTTAAATGCTAACATCATGAAAAAGAGTTATCCCTTATGATGAAAGAACAGCCAATGATGGGGGGAATTGCTGTTTTTTTGATTGGTTGTCACAGATTTTGAGATATGGATACAAAACTTAGATAAAAGAAACCACTTGATGCAAAAGTAAATTATGAACCCAACACTGACATGTTACCTCTTACACTCATGTGACAACTGTAGCAGTTTACAAAAAGAGATGACTGGTGCTTTTCAGTGTAGCTGGAAGAAGTACAAAAAAACGAAGTCCAGGAAATCTTGCTAAATATTCTGAGTAAGTTGTTACGGTTCGGCGTTGGCAGTGTATTGTTTTAGGCGTTTTGTTTTGGCGTGACTGTTATGTGTTTCCTGTTTTACTTTGAAAGTCTGTGTTATCTTAGTGTTCAGTTTACGTTTCCTTGTCTCGTCAGGTCTAATTTGCCCCAGCTGTGTTTCCCTCCTGTGGTCCATTCCCTAATTGCTCCTTCTATGTATTTAAGCCCTGTGTTTCTGTATGTCATGGTTGCGATCTCCCCGTTGTAAATAGTTTGGCGCCTTGTGTTTGGTGATGTAAATAAATGTCGTATCTTGCTTTAAATCTCGTTTTGGGATTATTTTTGTGGAAGCCCGTATTAGTTTTTTCTCGTGTGTTTTTGCCTTATTTTTAATTTTCCTGCGTTGCACCCCGGTTGCCTAGGCCGGGGTGTAACATATGGGGGCTCGTCCAATCGCTGAGGGGTCCGAGGACCGCTTCAGCCGTCCGCCGTCGCTGGAGGATCCGAGGGACCGCCCCAGCCTTCGTCGTCTGCTGGAGGGTCCGAGGGACTGCTCCAGCCTCCATCCGCCTTCGCTGGAGGGTCCGGGGAACCGCTCCAGCCTTCTGCAGCTGGTGGGCTGCGTGTCCGTGTTTGCAGCTGGTGGGCTGCGTGTCCGTGTTTGCGGCAGAAAACACCTGAGACACCGTGGGCTCTCTCCGGTTTCTAGAGCTTCCTGCCACAGTCCAAAGACATTAGCCTACCACAGCGATGCAGGCCTCGCCCTACGACAGCGGGTATAGGCTCCAGCACACCTGCAACCCTGATAAGGATAAGCGGAAGAAAATGGATGGATGGTACTGTTTACATTTCCTCTGCTATGTGTTAGTCACTTTGATAACAAATTAACCCAAGGGGGGGGGGTAGCCTTATGAAGGAGTATCAAAGCAACATTAAGAAAAAAAATGATCGACGATCTAGAGATTAAAGTCGTAATTCTATTCTGAGAAAAACGGTCGAAATGAGCATTCTGAGTTTGTGGAATCGTACCTCAGTCAGTTTTAGCAAAAAGTACAGGAAAGTCTTTCTCTTTCAGCCCATAAACACAGTGTGGTAATGGTGCAGAACGCTCTATCTGGCCAGAGAAAAACACACAAATGTGGAAGAGTGGATTTGCACAAAAGGAAATAGCCTGTAACTGACAGATTTCGACTTTATTCTCAAAATGATCAGCAATATGTTTTCTTAATGTGCCCCTAATACTACGTCGCAGTTAGCTGTGTGTAGTTGGCATTGCGCGAATAAAGCTTAGACCACGATCAGAAGCGAGTGCGTCTATAGTGCACAACGCAAAACAAACAAACAAATAAAACAAAACAAAAAAAGCCCAGTTCTCCAAAACGTTTTGTGCGATTTTACGAATTCGTTTTTTCCTATTGACTCGTTTCTTCCCCCCGGATAATTCTGACGTATGACAATGACTTGGTCACGCCCGGATAGAGCAGGAGAGAAGAAGACTCCGAGTGCACTTGCAGACCTACGAATTCAAAGTTTAACTCTTTCTCGACTGGTGGGCACAACCGGGGGAACATACTGACCACAGTTCAGCCTCGAGTGAGTTACCTGCTGAATGGTGAATAGTGGCTTTAAGTTGATGTTTAAGTTAATACAAATATTCTAATTCGACCACTCCGAGTATTTATCTTCTACTCCGATTTCGATGTAACTTAAATAGCGTTTTCTTGTGCTTAAGGAATAAAGTATGTCAGTAAGAATTAAGCCATTTTTATGCTCAATGCCTGCCCCTGTCAGGTGGTGGTGCATGCTAAAAATGAGGGTGCAATTTGTGGTGTGTGCTGTCATTTTGAAAGCGATTTTTGCAACCTGGAGCATTGCGCAATGGCTGCCCCAGTTGGGTTGATGACATGAGTATGATTGTATCACTTATCACCATTTTAATCATATTCTAGTACAGAAGCCCTGAGCTATATAGCTATACAGAGGGAGATTTTGCAGCAATCTTTTTTAAAAAGTGACTTTCTGGAATAACTTTGCAAAAAAAAAACCTTGCCAAAGTCTTATCTTCTGGTTTTGACTTCTTCTCTTCCTATATCAGTGCTGCCATGATACTTTCTTGGGATAAAGGCGGATTTACGTTGACAAAGTGGTAAATTGCACCCTGTTGCAAAATATCCCAGATGAGCAAAGGGCTAAAGACTTGAAGGATCTAAATCTTGACAGAGAGAAACTGTGAATAGAGCTTTGGATTTAAAGTGGTGTTTTGAAACGGTTTCATTTAACCTAAAAAATAGATGTGCCAAAAAAAACCTGTACTAGACATGGAATGTGATCAATATTTATTCTTTTTTTGGGGGGGGGGGGGTTGCACCAGTTCTGCTGCCTGACAAAATTAAAGAAAGAGCTTTGCAAAACAAAATTTGGATGGGATGAAGTAATACTAGAAAGTATGTTTAAAGTAAAATTTTATTTATATATCACCTTTCAAGATAAAATCACAAAGTGCTTTACAAAGGCAGAAAACGGACATTAAAATCTAAAACAAAACAAAATCAACCAAAATCAAGTTTAAACAGATACATTTTTAACTGCTTTTTAAAAGACATGACTGAGTCCACAGATCTCAAACTCAAAGGGAGCGAGTTCCATAGTCTGGGAGCCACTGATACAAACGCTCTGTCACCTTTTGTTTTTAACCTTGTATGCTGGACAGCCAGCAACCCCTGGTCACAGGACCTCAGGGACCTGCTGGGGTGATAAGGAAGAAGAAGATCACATATGTAAGTTGGAGCTACACCGTGCAGGGCCCTATAAGTCATGGTTATGATCTTAAAATGGACACTGAACTTGACAGGGAGCCAATGCAGATGAATCAGCAGGGCAGTGGCATGGGAGTATTTGTGGTGCTTTATCAGAAGCCTAGCAGCAGCATTTTGAACACCCTGCAGTCGTTCCAGGGAGGCATTACTTAAGCAATTAACAAGGAATTACAATAGTCTAAGCGAGAGGAAACAAAAACATGAATAATCATTTCCAATTTGGAACGTGACACAAAGGGACTCAGCTTAGCGATATTTCTTAAATGGCAAAAACAAGAGCGAACCAAGGATTTAACGTGTGTGTCCAGCGTCAGAGCTGGATCAAATGTAACACCAAGGTTCCTAATGGAGGATTTAATATAAGAAGCAAGAGGGCCTAGATTTTTAACCACGAGGGGAACAAATTTCTCAGTAGCAAAGACAATGACTTCCGTTTTATCAGCATTTAGTTGAAGGTAATTACCAGCCATCCAATCTCTAACGGAAAGCAGGACTGCAAGATTTGGAGCTTAGAAACATCAGGTGGCTTAAAAGAGATATATAGCTGAATATCATCTGCATAACAATGATATGAAATATCAGAGAAAGAGCTAAGAAGTTGCAGAAGAGGGAGTAAATACAACAAAAACAATAACGGTCCCAAGACAGAGCCCTGAGGCACCCCATAGGCAAGAGAGCTGATGGAGGATCTGAACTTAGAGGTAGCCACAGAGAAAGATCGATTTATCCAGGGCGAGGGTTTTGTAACAGGGGCTAGTCTAGTTTTAAAAGGGCAAATATTATCGATAATAGAAAGACAATAATTATTAAAAAGATTTGTTAATAAATCAACATCATTTGAAGCAGGTAGAACCTAATTAAAAACGTCAGAAAAAGTAGCAGCAGTAGAAGAATCTAAGCTAAAAGCACGACTCTCAGGAGGAGGAGGCAAATAAAAAGACAAATTAAATATAATACAATGATGGTCCGAAATAAAAATATCCTCAGAACTAATACAGTCAATGGTTAAGCCAATAGTAAAAACAAGGTCCAGGGTGTGCGCTTTGGTGTGGATGGGGCCAGATACATGCTGTGTGAAGTGAAAAGAGTCCATGATGCTAAGAAAACCTCTGGCAAAGAGGTCAGAGTCATCATCAATGTGCATATTAAAATCGCCAATTATTAGCAATCTGGACAACTTCAAGATGGAAGATAAAAAGTTACTGAATTCCTTTAAAAATTGACCGTTAGGTCCATGTGGATGATAGACTACACCACAGTAACACGGATCTTTATTTCCAATTTTAACCAGCTGTAGTTCAAACGTTGACATTTTTTCAACCATCAATGAGCGACAGTGAAACCAGTTTCAATACACCACAGCCAGTCCTCCGCCACGACCAGAGGTCCGCGGCCGACTGACAAAGGAGTAGGGGAGACCAGGGACAGTTGTAACGTGGGTCAGTTGTAACACTTCCAATTTCTCCAATCAGGGCTAAGTTTCAAATGATGTGATTCATCCTGTGCATGCCCAATTCAGTTCTGCTATCACATGTAAAAAATCAGCACATTTTGTCAAACACAGACAATTTACACGAAAAAAAAAAGTAATTTGTATGCCAAAAAGTAAGCTTTTCTACTTTATTTCAATTTCTAATAGCATTATCTGCTTTGCAGTTAAACTCATCAAACTTAAATTATGTTATTTGTATGCCTATGGGGATATATTCTGTGTAGGTCTTTAGTGCTAATGTTTTAGCCGTTGGCTGTAATGTTAGCTAGTTCATGGCTATAGGAGTCTGGGTCAGTTGTAACAGCAACAGTCTGGGTTAGTTGTAACAATAATGCAGATGTTACAACTTACCACACTATTACTTTAACTTATATTAAACAACTTGGGGCAACAACATCAGCAGAGAGAGGTTCACTGGTCGCTTTTGTATATGAGGTTAATGACATTGGCAACACAATTCCTCCACTGTTTGTGTTCCCACACATACATTATGCAGACCACTGTGTCAGAGATGGACCAGTAGGAAGTATTGGTAGTGGAAATCAGGATGGGTGCAAGAAACAGATTTCCTCATCTTTCTGAAGCACTTTGCAAACCACACCAAGGTAAGCCATGAAAAAAAGTAATGGAATTGCGATGCTGGTGCACAACTAAATTTTTTCAGCTTCATTGTTATGTTCAAAAGTTGGTGCAAGAGTTGTAGGTAGGTTATAATGCCCACTGAGCCAATGAGGCCAAACTCAAGGAAGACCAACCAAAATTAATGAAATATTCAGTTGCAGAAAATTCCATAATTTGTCTTTTTTGGGGGGTTGGAATATGTTCAAAAGCTAAATTTCTGCATTCTGTTACACACACACGTAGCTAAATAAATGGCTCTAAGTACATTCATGTGTTGAATAAAAAAGATTACATGTTAATGTTTTGTCAGTACCCTTATTTCATTGTGTTCCATTTCACCCCAGACTATGGGGTTAATTGTAACATTTCACTCTTTGTGTTTGAGACCATACCATCCAATGGGTAATTGTGCTGCAGAGACAATAGCTGCACTATTTAATAGCAGAGACATGTAAATACTTTGAACTGATAAGAAAATGAGCTGTAGGTAGCGCAAAATCCTGATATGAGGAAAGGAACAGAAAGGACCTACAGCCCACCAAAAAAAAAAAAAAATGCGGAAGGGGGAGTGACGGTTGTATAGAAGCACAGGGCTGACTCTGGGCGCAGGTCCAAGAATTTGGAAATGGGGAAAATCACACTGCCAAAGAGGAAATACAAGGAGAACAAACAAGGTAAGGAATGGTTTTGAGAACAGGCAACGACGAAAGTCGAGTAAAAAAAAAAAAAAAAAAAAACATGCGGATAGTATTTGAGGAGCAAGATTTAGGAAGCTCATTGTGGCGTGGGTGTGGTCCTTGGCCAGCTGCAGAGGAGGAGTGACGCAGTGAGCTCCCGGGGCGGCGCAGGGGCGGGGTGAACAGGTGTGCTGGGATCTGACAGTGATTGTGTCTCTTTATATGTTGGCAGTGACAGACGGAGACGGAGGTGACAGCAGAGAAAGAGAGCGCGGGAGTATATGTGTCCACGTACAACCCCGAGTTTAATAAAAAGTTCTGCATTGTCAAAGTCGCTCCGGCTGGTATTTCTTGGGTCCACCGTTACACTGGTGCCGAAACCCAGGAAATACCAGCCGGAGCGACTTTGACAATGCAGAACTTTTTATTAAACTCGGGGTTGTACGTGGACACATATACTCCCGCGCTCTCTTTCTCTGCTGTCACCTCCGTCTCCGTCTGTCACTGCCAACATATAAAGAGACACAATCACTGTCAGATCCCAGCACACCTGTTCACCCCGCCCCTGCGCCGCCCCGGGAGCTCACTGCGTCACCCCTCCTCTGCAGCTGGCCAAGGACCACACCCACGCCACACACATAAACATTTACAGTATTACTACTATTTCATTTAGATTGCTACTTTCTTTAGATATTTATGTTCACTTTTTTCTTTTTAATTGGGTTCTTTTTCTTTCTAATAAAGGCGTATAGGGCCACGTGAGGAAAAACATTGTAACGTTGAAATTTGAAGTCGTAATTCTATTTCCAGAAAAACGGTTTTAGTACCAAGTAAGGAAATAATTTCTCTTTCAGCACACAAACGAACCACCTCTCCGATCTGATTTATTTTTGCACGTTTTTCTGTTTGCAAACCGTTTTATTCGATTTTTTTTCCCCGAATGATTTCCGCTAGTATTCTGACGTATGACAATGACTTGGTCACTTCCAGACAGCAAAATCAAGTAGAAAAAGAGCAGCAGAGGAGAAGGCTCCGAGTGCACTTGCAGACGCACGGATTCAAACTCTATTTCTCGACTGGTGGGGACAAACGGGGAACATACTGGCCACACTTCAGCCTCGAGTGAGTTACCTGCGGAATGGTATAGTGGCTTTAAGCTGATGTTTGAATTAATACAAATATTCTAATTCGAACATCAGCTCAATGTTTATCTTCTATTCGGGGAGATTTATATAGCGTTTTCTTGTGTCCTAGCGTTTATACCATACACACATTTGTAACTTCATTGTATTTGCATTATAATTTCGCCGAGCTATTTTGCACCACAGAATACCGTTCTTATTTTATTGTATTTATTTTTTCTCGGGACATTATGTAGTTCACCTATGAATTGCAAGAAACATATTATGGCAGTAACATGAAGTCTGCATTCACTGCTGAAATTCAGCAGTTTGTGAGACAATATGCTGACGGTACTTAGTTCAGTTTAAAAACTTTACCAGCCCTGGCCTCATAGTTTTTGCTTTTATTACACCATAATGGCCCCTCTGTCAATTCTTACTTATGTTTTTTATTGCTCCACCCTTCAACTTTCCTGCTCCTTTGGTGTCGCACCCGACTGCTGTACTTTTCCTCTCCTCTTGTTTCATCTCTCCTGGTTATAAGAAGAATGCCGTCATGTCTCGATCAAGCTTCATCGAAATGTATAATGTGTAATTTGATGTGATTATTAGGTATTTAAGACATGCACCAACTTAATTAATGTATAAAATTAGCATCTATTATTTAACTTCTTTATGGAATGCTCTGAGTACACAGACATGCATGTCTTTGAATAGTGCAACAAATATGAACAGGGAAGGTACACAAAGTACACTCAGTGAAAGGGAAAATTTATTCAGTTTTGAAAAACAAAATGACATCAGTGGCACAGTGCACACATCATTTTCTATTGAATCATGGCCTTGTAAAAAATACGTCAGTGTTTTAAAGGTTGCTATAGTAATGCACACTATTTACACATGGTGCAAATCCACAAAAATGTGGCAAAGATCATGTTCACTAAGAAAACCTACTGAAGCTCACATCAGAAATTACTATGAGGTGTGATTTATTTCTTTTTATCCCCCTATGCTGAGCCATGTACTATTGTATACTGAAAAAATAAAATAGTAAATTAGTTTATGATATTGTAAGTTTAAAACTCTACAGTAATACACCAAAGGTTCAGTATAACTGGCCTTTTTTGGAAACTCACCAGGTTGGAAAAGAAAATGAAGAGACTCTATGCCATGTTTTCTTTCTCTTTTTTTTAATAACTTTCCAACTTTCCAAAACTATTGTTTATATTTCCCACAATATTTGTGTGACCAGCAGGATGTAGTCAAAGGATTGCTCATATGCAGGCTTTCACTATGATGCTTGCTCTGCAAAACTATGTAAACTGTTCAGGTTTCAGGCTCATAAAAGGGGGTAAAAACACAGCAACACTTTAAAAGGTATAAAATGGTCATAGAGCAATGCAGGCTGGAAGGAAAAGATAAAGAAATGAGGAGTGGCTCACAGTACAGTATATCTTTAATGGGAACTCTGCTCTTGTTAGGTTTATGTATTACATCTGTGGATGTCCTGCTATGACAGTTCAAAATTTCTGCCATGATAAAGGTTTATACCATTATATATAACTTTATACCTGTGCTGAGCATGGAAAGGTATCCCATTCACCTCTACTCTGGTCATCTTGGTCTCCAGAAGGCTGATAACTTCTTGATCCTCTAGGGATCTAGTTACCTGGTTCTCACGGCGGTAAGTTGCCATAACTTTTCCACATTTCTCTTAAGATCTAACGCCACAGGGCTAATGAAGAGGAAACATTGTTGAAATGCATGATGAGTTTGCATAAGCTGAGTTGGCCCTTGTGACACCTGAGTGTCCTAATATGGTTGTCATTGTGCAGAAAGAGCTAGATCAGCTTTAGTTCCATTGCTTGTATGTGTGCTGATTAAAATACTAATGTACCTTGTGCAGACAGAATTCAGCCACGACGTTAAAATTTTCCATTATAGCTTTAGAAACCATTAAATGTTCCATTAAAGTGCAAGATTTCACACCTTTTAAATGATCATTTGAGATATGACCTATTGCAAGTTCCTGTTTTTATAGTTTAGCAAAACGCTCACTTCTGCTGTTTCAGCATGATACACATTAGTTTATGAAAAGTCACACTCTGTATGAGGGCGACTGGAGAGATCGATATCATGCTTAAAATTGTCACGTGGTTAACTAAATTATGTGTAACTTCTGTTGTCAATAAAACAGTTGCTTGGACAGGCGAGTGCAAGCCCTGCCCTCCTTGAAACCCTTGCGAGTGAAACGTGCACTGGTGTCTGTGTGGTTGCTTACAGTAACAGTTTCTGCTTACCAGCAGGATTGACTTGAACCCAACAACACCCATCCTAGGCGAGTCTTAGTGGCAGCTAGACCCCCGGGGTTCCAGGACAAACTGGTGCTGTAGATAAGGTCAGTGTGATCAGCAACAATAAGCACTAATGGATGTGCTTGTTCAAATGATTACAATGGAAGATCTTTGAGGTACTTATGTTTTGTCAGAATGAATGCACACTGAAAAAAATATGTTGTTGGATTTACTTAATTCAATGGTGGACATTTGTTGCACACAGATGTTTTGCTTTGGCAGCAACTTAAACAATTGAGTTAAATTAACACAATTTATTCATGTTCAATAAACTTGTGCAATTTGTGTTGATAAAATGTGACTTAAACATGTTTTGATGAAGTAATTTGAGCTCTTGGAATATTTTAATCCTTCACAATTTTCTCACGTTATCCCAACACGATTCAATAACTTTTACCCAATACTACTTGGTCACTTAAATACTACATGTTATCTTCAAATTACATTTTGCTATTATATTCTAGTATCAAATACACAATTTTCAAATGGAGGCCTTATAACAGATTGTATTGTTCTCTTCCAAGATGGTTGCTGGCATCCACCAGTAACCTTTCAAAACAAAATGTCTAATTTCACTGCATTGACAGTAGGTAAAGAATTAAACTGACATTACTCCTCCACTGAATCTATATAAATCAACAGTTAAATAATGTCAGTTCTTCCGTGTTCTCTGGAATCAATCACAGCAAAGAAATTGGACTGTTTCTTTTGAAAAATGTTGGGAAAGAACAATACAAAACATTCTATTTAAGGCCTCTAACGTCAAGATTCAGTTAAACAACAATTATGACTAAACAATTTGAGGTAATGTTAGTTTCCATTAACATTAAATTAGGTTACTGAATTGGCAAACACCTTCCTATTAACACTACCCATTTTACCCCAATAACTAAAGAAATTAGCACTTGCAGGTCAAAACCTTTATTCAAGAGACGCAAAAATAACATTGATACAGTGACTGTCAAAAATTACAGCACTGATCATACTGTGACATCTTGGTTCAAAATAGCACACTTAGAAATATTCAACGTTCTTTACTTCAACTGAATGAAACTGAAAATACCATTTCACACGACCCATATGGGATATTTAGACTGTATAACTGTTCACGCTACATCTCTTCACTAGTAAAAGAAAGAAAAAATACAAAGAGAAATTTAAAAATGCTGCCAAACAGACAAACAGAACTTGTACAGAGCAAAAGGAAAAACAAACAACAACAAAAAACGGCTCGTCCTCATGGCAGTTGCAGAGTATATAAAAATGAACCCTGCGATCCGTTCCTGGAATTGAGCTTCAAAAATGCAGCAGAACAAGTGTGAGATTTAAATGTCCTCTCACCTAGAGCTGGTCACCTCACATGCATAACAGTGAGCTTCGTTGCAGGAGCAGTTTTGTCTTAGTTGTGAGCTTTTCTTGAGAGCTGAGTTGCATCCAACTCCATTACCACCCATTGAATCACCTCAAAAGTGTAGCAGAGTTGTGATGGGTAACTCATGTTGAAGGAATAAAAAAGGTCCAAACAGCATGGCTACTGCAAAGGTCACGTTATCCAGATCTTGAAGAACAACATCAGAAAAGTCATTGCCTGGTGCATCCTCTGGAGACAGATGTTCATTGTGGTTTTCTCAATCTGTGCAGTGGCCTCAGTCAAGTCCTGGTTAAACACAAAACATTTCTTTAAGATTCCTTTTTAAACTCATCTCTTTTGAATCTACCAGTTCTAATGTTAGAGTAATTTAAACCAATGCAAGCAACATAGTAAATAGCTATAGCCAAAGAGTGGCCTGCCATGCTGCCATTCATGGTCTAACAGAGTTTCTAAGAGAGGGTGAAAAACATAATAATTTCAAATGCTTTACATTAGTTTTTGTTAGAAAGACACCGGCCCATCAGAAATCCAGGTTATGTCACTCAGAAGATGTTAGAATTTAGACTTTCAGCCCCACAATTTGGTTAGCTGTTGGTCAGTTGGTCATTTTTTCAAACAAAAGCTAATATAAATATTGGTGGGATTTTCCTTTGTTCATTAGAATGACAAATTTAAAGTTTTTTCACACTGATGTGACCCCTAATACAGGGGTGGGGATGGGGCCTCAAGGGCCGGCGGCCGAGTTCACTACCAGGCCTCATGTGAACTTCAAATTATTAAAGAGGACTACTGGTCCTAACCAGTCCAATGAGGATCAAGTGGATAACTAAATGCATTTTTAAATGTTGCAAAGCCACAATCTACTCATAAAACACTCACCATGAACTCCTGCACCAAGATGTTGCAATTGTCTTTCACACAGATGCGGAGCACTTTGATGAGGGACTCCGAGCATTAATGTCATCCTTGACTATTATAACAAAGAAAACAGAGATTTGTGAACTTTTCAGTAGCACAGAAGAAAATGATCCCAGACAAAAACTCTTGACTTTTTAAACCAGTCAACATGCAACACCAGCATCTACAAAGCAATATCAAAAGTTCCTGTTTGACATCAACTTTATGGATATATAGTTTCCAGAACATTTATTTTTAAAAAAAGATATTTTTTTCTCAGTGGGCCAGTAAATGCATGACGAAAATTATGGCATCCTTTTAGTGGAATCATTACTCACAGGTAATAGTTGACTGTTTCAATGGATGTAGCATAAAAATCTTTTACTGACCTAATGCAATACATATACACTTTGTAGTTAAAGAATTTTAAAGTTCTTACTGTCATTATGGCCGCTACATCCTTTAGCTTTGTGCCCTGTTCCCCCGATCACTTTGCAAACACTTTCAGCAGACTGTCAGAGAAAAACTCAGCTCCGTCAGAAACCTTGACTGTAAAGGCATGGTTGGGATGCACTGGAATGCTGCATTTTATCTGAAATGACATAAAATTATTTTGAAATAACAGCAGGCACTGTGCTTGGTTAATCAGTAATGTTTTGTTGAATAAAAACTGTGTTTCCAGATCTTATGGGATTAAAAAAAATCCAAAGATGTTTGTTTCTGATTTGCAACCCAACAACCCACAAGTTACAACCTCATTTCAGTTCAAGTGTGCATTAATGCGAGTCCAGTAATCACCTTTCTGGCAATACATACAGGTATAAGTTAAACCTATGGCAGATTTTGGATCTCTCAGTTGTATTAATAGGGTGAGTATGCATGCACCTAATAATTATAAAAAACCTATTATAATTAAGTTACAGAAACGAAAATAGAATATACTTTCTTACCATAACACCTTGAACCCACAATCCATCAGCTGACTCCTGGTGAAATGCAGAATAGAGGTCATCTCTCAATGTGCAGCAAAAAAAACAAAAACAAAAGGACAGCAGGTGAGGGCAGGAGGGGTAGGGATGTAAGCTAGCATAATGCCGCTGATGATATTAGCTAAAGCTGTTCAATGTCCAAAATCTCACTAACACCACGGTGCAGTAAATACACAATGTAACTGAAGAGTCAGTTGACAAATCTATTCACACAGAAAACCAAATTATGTTATGAGTGCCTCGTAATTAGGTTTAATGTGATATTACGGCTCTTGTGCCAAAGACAAATTCAAATGAAAAAGCGCCAATTCTTTGACAACAGATAAAACAGCAAATAAGCTAACGGCTCTTTTTTAGCATGTTACATGGCGACACTCTAGACGTTTAACTACATTTGGCTGAATTATGGTAAAAATGAATTCAAAAAATCAAGACATACCAAAAACGTAGAGTTGGCTGCTCGACTTGACTGAGATGGATGCCTTTTTTAAACCACGATCCAAAGCCCGCGAGATGAAATCACGCGTGGTTTCACGAGATTTAACGTTGCTATCTTATTGACTTACGTCACCTGAACATGATATGAACAATTTAATACACCCTTTCTGCATATCATGTAGTTTTTACACTATATAGTTACATTTAACTTTAAAACATGAGGCAATTGTGTTAAATGCATGCAAGATGCTTACATAAATCCAAGAGATGGCCAGTCCCTTTTTTTCAGTGCAGGAAAGGTCAGTCGGGTCAAGGCATTTAGCAGTGAGTGCTGCACTAATATCAAAGGTCATTTGAGGAGGCTGCAGGTGACCAATAATGATATAGGAGAGCCACTGATGGTTTGTAGACCTTGGCGGTTTTCGTCAAGTTCTTATCTGTGCCTTAGATACTAAGTGGCATGGCAGGGTTAGATAGGAGAATGGTATGCTACAACTCATCATCAAGTGCTGCATAAATTTTGAGTCTGACTTGTCTGTAATCTGTATAGGATTTCTGTTGCTGAGCTCAGCAGGCTGGAATAATCCCAAAAGTGGTGCATTGACTGAAGTAGTGATCATCTTTGTTTTAATAGGGACGAAGGACCTTAAATGATTCTGTATTGGGATAAGGAAGGATTTGCGCTGACAAAGTGGTAAATCCCACCCTGCCGCAAAATATCCCACATCATAACAGTCCCTATATTGAAGGACCAAAGGTTTTGCAGAAGCCGGAAAGTGATTCCCCTCCAGTCTAATGGAAAGCTCCATAGAACCAGTTGACCCTGAAGTCAAAAGTGAGTCCACAGTAAATTTTACTAAAGTAAAAGACTTGCCAGATGCTACATGTTGATTGATGACATACTTTTCAGGCTCCCGTTGAGTCTGAGAGGAGGCTGTTGCTTAGTTCCTTAAACTGAAAACAATCCTTCGTGAAGTAGGATGTAAGAGAAGAAGGCTGGAACCCTACTTAAATAATCAACTCTGTATAAATCCTACAAAAGAAAAGGAGGTAAAGAAAACTTGTATGTGTGACCTTTCTTGGCTCTTGACAGAGGCGGTTGCTTATTTTCCTTTCCCCTCTCCCTCCCTTGTCTTTCCTGCTTGGCTTCTCATGTCTTTTGGATTGTTTTTTTGTTTGTTTGTTTGGTTTTTTTATGATTTTATGGCTTGCCGACGTGATAGATGATGGCAGGGCTGTGAGTACTCAGACTGGTGGCATTTCATATGGTCAGAAAGATTTTGAGATCAGTTCTTCAGCAACAACAGTTCAACAACAATGGATTAAATACAGTTCTGTGTGAAGTTGAAGCAATTGTAATTGATCAACCCATAACAAAGCTGCCTGATGATCCAAAAGACCTAGAGTCATTTACTCCAAATCACATCCTCCTGATACGTGAATACCTGCCTTTGTTACACAAGAGACAAAAAGACAACCAAAAGAGGAAAAATCTAAAACCAGGGTATATAGTTATTTTAATGGGTTCTTCTGTCCCCCGAGATTCTTGGCCCCTTAGACGTGTTCGTGAAACCATTCATGATAAAAATGGACTTTAAAGACAAAGACCAACATTCTTGAAATCCCTGTAACTAAACTTTGTCTTTTACATTAGACTGTAGTTTAAAAGTGTATTTAAGTGCTTTTATTTTATTTTATTTTTTGTGTGTGTGTCTAAAATGGAAGTACTTTATTTTTAATTTGGCTCCTTATTTGCTTTATAATTAGAATTGTCATGTCTGACAGCCATTGCACTTAGGGCCTGGTGTGTAGGAGCCATTTTTGTGTTTTGCTTATTACCTTATGTGTGCCTCTAGGTGTCACTTTTTGTATTTGTAAATGATTGTATGGAAGGTAGAACATTTAATTAGGGTCAGGTGTTGCTGGTTGGAAGGACCAAACAGTTTGTGACTGCGGTGATTTATGTTGGATCTTACGATCAATTGTGAAATATCAAATGCAATCAATGGTGATTGCTTAGACTGCTTAAACTGACAAGGTAAATACAGCTGGAGTTATTGACTGGACTTTCTTGTCAAGTTCACCAGTCATACACCTCAGTGGCTTCAAGCGTAGGCTTAGCTTGTACACCTGTTATATGGTTGACTGTATATATATTTGACTATCACATTAAGGGGTTTTGGGGTGAAAAAGTTAATGTTCATCCTCAATCTTCGTTCTGCAAATTTGTTTGTATTATCTTAACCATAGCTCTGTAGCTAGCCATTCTATGCCAGCTAGCCCAACTTCATAAACCATACAAACACTGGTGCTGTTTAATTTAGTGTTTTTAGAAATCCGTCAGTCAGAAGGATGATCTGATATCGTAGTGTTGGTGTTGTTCCCAGATCATCATGAAAATGTTGTTCCAGGTTATTCTTTTGCGCGCCAAGCCATTCATGTATTTATGAAATTCCAATGTTGCAAGGACAATATCAGTTCTGCTTACCATTTATTAAAGGGTCAGGGTCAGGGTCCGTTGATCGGTGGACAGAGGCGGTTTCTTGCAGCTTAAGTATAGTTTTTTGTTTTACGGCGGTTTTTCTCGAAGTCGCAAAAGTATGACGTCACAACATTGATTGGTCACTTGCAATGTTGATCCTGGAACAACATTTAGTATGATGATCTGGGAACAACACCAACACGACGATATCAGATCGTGCCAGTCGGATCATGGAATTTCATCTTTAGATGGAAACTGGCAAACTAACTTCCTGCTAACTTCAAACTCTCTTTCATGCATGCCTGGATGTTAATGTTACTGTAACAGCTGGGAGGCAGCCACACTGATCATTTTATTGAAGATGAAATCATTTGGGCCACTTTTAACTCAGTGATACCACAGTGTTTGTTTTGGCTATGGAAATCAAAGAAGAGTGGACCCAGGAATGGATAATGATGTTGTTTTTATGCTTGCTGTGCAACCTGTGTCATGGGTGTCGCTCGCTGATTTTGATATCACATCATGAGGCATTTGTCACAATATTTGCGGCCGATTGTGTGGCTCTCGATTTCTCGTAACGTGGCGGGTTGTGTCACAGCTGGGTTGAAGACACAAATGTTTGAGTGTGTTCGTTTTTAATGATATTCCAGTACAGAAACTCGGATACAGTTATACAGAGGACAATGTTGCAGCTGTTTAAAAATTGGAGACTTTGTTAAAAACACTTTGGAAAAACTATTTGCTTCTGGTTTTGATTTCTTCTCTTCCTACATCGGTACATTTGTGCCCAGCACCTATCATTCAGGAGAATACTGCAGCAGGTTACCACACCTTAATAGTGGCATTAATATAAGTGACTGCATGATGATGTTGTGGCAGTAAGCAGAGTGATCAATGCGGAGGGTATGCTGGTGCCCGTAAGAGGCAAATTAAAAAAAAAAAAAAGGTTAAAATATAATACATCACAAGCCCACGTGGGGGTTTTGAAAGAAATTTAACACTGCCAGCTTTGCACAGATCCACAGATGTAAGCTACATTCATGTCTGTGTTTTTCCTCCATATTCCCGTGGGCATTTTTTTTCTAAATAAATTTAACAGCTCGTTACCTCTCTACCAGAAAATGTACACTACCAGTCAAAAGTTTGGACAAACCTTCTCATTAATGTTTTTACTTTATTTTTACTATTTTCGACATGAAAAGTATAAAGCAAGATTTATGGAATTATGCAGCATAGGAAAAATTGATAACTTTAAAAATCTCTTATACAGTCCCGTTCAAAAGATTAAAACATCTTGAAAAATGGCAAAAAACAATCGTATTTTGCATGATTGGATCTTAACAAGGTTCCAAGTAGAGCTTCAACATGCAATGAGAAGAAATGGGAGTGAGACAAAACATTTTTTGATGCAATTAAAACAATTAAACTGAAACAGGCGGTTTTACAGCTGATCAAAAGTTTAGGATCACACCTCCAAAAAAGCCCCCCCTCCTAAACTGAAGTCAAAGTTCCAAACATGAAGTCAGTAATGAGTAGTTCCACGATTATTTTTGATCACTTCAAAAATTTGTTGCTGCATGCTTGATTGCAAGCCTTTCCTTGAGGCGACTGAAAACATTTCTCCAAGTGGTGAAGAGGCCTTGAACTTTTGTCCATTTTTGTAAACTTCCCTTGTCATCCATCCCCAAGGTTCTCAATTGGATTTAGATCAGGGGAACACGCGGGATAGTTCAGAAGAGTGATGTTATTCTCCTGGAAGTAGTCCCTTGTTCTGCGGGCATTGTGTACTGTAGCGTTGTCCTGTTGAAAAACCCAGTTGTTACCACAAAGACGAGGGCCCTCAGTAATAACGGATCCTCTCGTCAACATCTGGACATAGCCAGCGGCCGTTTGACGTCTCTGCAACTCCCGAAGCTCCATTAGGAAGTTGCCTTGCAACTCTGCATTTCTGTCCATTTGATTTCCACCTACACACAAGAACAGTTAATGTGATTAAATGAACAGATGAGACAGTTGTTGATGACAAACAATAGTATAAAATGATTAGGAGAGGCTAAATCAGTGCACTAATATACTCAGTTTAGGTGTGCTTGATCCCCCGTCTGAGCTCATCTCATATGTTCTCCAAAGGTTGTTGGTTTTCCATTATTCCCATCAGCAATTCATCCAACTGCTCCGTGTCCTTATTTGCAGGTCTTCTGCCAGTCTTAAACCACTCTTTTCTGGCTTCTGCAACAGTCTTTTTAACTTTTTTTAAATATATATTTTTAAGATAAGATAATGCTTTATTGTCAGAGTCATACCTAGTACAATAGTACAAACGAAATTGGAAATTGTCCCACATCAGCACTATGCACACCTGAACACAACACAGTAACTTAAAGTGGGTTTTTTTTAAAGTGCAAAAAAGGTATGAGCAAAAGAAAAATGAATGACTTAATAAATATATAAATGAATGGGTGAATGTTCATTGCACGTGATGGCCAATCAGGTCAGCTGTTAGCATTGCTTAGGGCTATTGCCCTGTTGTAAAAGCTGTCCTTGAGTCTGTTTATCCACATACCAGTACCCTGAATCTCCTGCCAGACAGCAGCAGCTTAAACACCCGGTGCCCTGGGTGTGTGCAATCCTGTAGGATGCTGCCTGCCCTCGTGAGACAGTGAGTGCTGGACAGGTCCTTCAAGGAGGGAAGAGGATGTCCAATGACTTTTTTTTTTTTTTTTGGCCCATATTAATCACCCTCTGTCGTGCCATGGTGCAGCTGGACAACCATACACACCACTAGTCGTAGGTGTATTAACTGTTATTAAACATTTCTTAATTGCATGGATCAAACAAAGGAAAAAAGCATGGACATACTTTTTCTTTTTAATGTACTGCTCACAGCATGTATTAGTTGTAATGTTGTGGTTCTTTCTTTTTGTTTCTATTTGCACATTTTTAAGCAAATACCATCACAAGAGCTCATTCATTTCAGTTTAAAAAATTTTTTTCTAATGCCAAATCAAAACTAAAGTCACCTCAAGGCACTCGAGTTTTGGACAAAATTTGACTTTTCTGCCAAACATTTCTAGACAGCCACCTTTGCATTGAGACGATTTTTGTTGAGGCTTCACTGAACAGTAGATCGATCAACTGGAGGATTAGATGCATCTCAGCTCCTGTGCCAGGTCTTTGCTGGATTTTTTTGTTTGTTTATTTGTTTGCCTTTTAATAGATACTGTTCATCTGCTGTAGATAGTTTTTTTTTTTTTAGGCCTGCCACTTCTTCTTTTGCCCTCCATTTGTCCAGTTTCCTCATATTGTTAAGGATACACTGCACAGCATGCTGAGATATGACAAGGTTTTGGTTAATATTTCTTCAGGAATGACCTTGTTGGTGTAGATTCAGCTGAATCAGGCTGCATGTAACAAGGTGCTTTAACATAAAATTTATGATTGGTTGTTTGCTAAGTTGTCTGTGTAGACACAACACTGGCTCATTCTTGATTTAAGTGTCTTTTCATGTTTGAATGATTGACAGGTCAGTGTTAAGGGATTTAACAAACAACCCAAGAAAATATCCCACTGAAAATGTTTAGGGTTTCCTTTTTGAAAGCCTGGTGAAGTATTGCTCATGAACAAAACTAGTTTTGAAACTAACCACAATTCTGTGTTCTGGTACAGGTTGGGAACTGGTTTCATCTCCACTGGCTGGATGGAGCTGTTAAAGCATTTTAAAAAGAAGTTGGTTCTCGTCTTCATCACTGCACTCTTCCTCTTTTTGGTCTTCACTGTGAAAACGCCCAGCACATACAACTCAATCCCAAAACCATCTGGGCCGCCAAGTGCTTGCTCCATGAGGATATCCGAGCAGACCATCACGCCGCTTAACAATACCAAGCACTTACTGGTGTCAGCCTACATGGACCAAAGAGTGAAGGATTTTGATATACGCATCATTGGCATATTTAGGAGAGACTCCATCCAACCCCTTCACTGCTTTTTCTGCTGTACTGGTTATTTGAGTAAAACCACTCCAGCAACAATTTTACAGCATCCAGATAACTTTGGTTTTCCCTTTGTCACTACGGATGTCATGTGTCAGATTCCTCAGAATTGCAATGCGACACGTGTCACTCTCTTGACTACACCAGACAAAGAGAGTCCATCTACTGATCAATGGCTCCCAATAAGAAACAAAGACACAGTTGGACAGAAGGAAGAAAACATGCAGTTTGACTTCACAGTCTGCATCTCTAACCTCTTTGGTGACTACAACAATGTGCTTCAGTTTGCACAGACTCTGGAGATGTACAAGTGAGTACTGCAACTCCACCACAAGCTACAAAGTCAAAAATGTGCAACAGCAGCTGGTCCTGACACAGAATGAAACCTAACAAGCTCTGCAAAGGCTCCTCTTCAATGCAGTGTCTGGATTGTATCACATTGCACAGTTGTGTCTGTTACTCCTGTTGCTGCCAGAGTTTTTTTTTTTTTTTTTTTTAAAGTGTAGTTGGACAGTGTCTTACCACTCAGACGTCTATCACTAGGTGTTAAACATTTACAGTAGCACTGTTTAAATTTCTGCAGGAGCTTTTCAGACACTGTAGGAAAATGGATTTTTAGCCCTGTAAACTGTGGATTTCCAGCTGTTCAGAACCAGTTAGGAATAGACAGTGTCCCTCCTACTTGAGAAACACCACAGTCTACTCTTAATGATTATAATATTATTTTTTGTCTGTGTATTTTATCAGTCACATAGCTGCAAGCTATTGTGACAGGTACAGGCTAATACAGTATAAATAGTATAACACAGTATAAATATTATACTAAGGATAGAAAAATGACCAACTGTTTGCTATATAAACCACAATTGTTTTAAGTAATCTGTTTTGTTTGCTGACAACGATGAACTAATTTGCCTTATTTTGTCCCAGGTTGCTGGGTGTGAACAGAGTGGTGATCTATAACACCAGCTGTGGTCCAGAGCTCAATCGCCTGTTGCAGAGTTACAGCGACGAGGGCTTTGTGGAAATGGTTCCTTGGCCCATTGACAAGCATCTGAATCCATCTCGTGGCTGGCTTCACTCAGAGCATGGAGGGGATTTGCATTACTTTGGCCAGCTGACCACACTTAATGAGTGCATTTACAGATCAATGGAGCGTTCTCGCTACGTCCTGTTGAATGACATTGATGAGATTATAATGCCATACCAGCACGATGACCTGATGTCTTTGATGAACACGCTCCGAAATCAGCATCCAAATGTAGGCTGTTCTTGTAATAAATTTGAAAAAAATAACACAATTACATTTCATCAAAAATTCAGTATCCCATACAATAAGTTGTATTTGACTTGTTTGTATCTGATTTGAAGGCAGGAGTGTTCCTTATTGAGAATCATATTTTCCCAAAGAAACACTTTGAGCCAAGCGGACGGTTTCACCTGCCTCAGTGGAACGGGGTGCCAGGAATTAATATTCTGGAGCACATCTACAGGGAGGACCCCGCCAGAAACGTATACCATCCATACAAGATGATAGTTCGGCCAAGGTAAGCTGAATTTGTCAGACGGAAGATTTACTCTATTTAGGATACAGTTCTTCGGTTTACTCAATAATACATACTGTATGACTGCTATTAAAAAAAATAACTACAACTAAATAAAACAGTACCTTAGTTATTGAACTTCTCCAAAACCATGATAAACATACAAGAAACATCAAATGACCGTTTGCTACAATAAGTCTCAAGTACAAAACATATTTAAGAACGTCTGAATAACTTGAGGGTTATTTTTCTCCAATCTTTCCTTAACAAGCTCTTAAGTTGAAGTTATTCTGTGAAACTTTCCATATGGAATGTTCTCTGAAAGTTATTGCCAAAAAACCCAGAACAACCTTGAGGGAGCATTCACTATCCCCCAAGGCTGATTTGTGAAACCTTCAGAGAACCTTCAGGGCTCTTCTAAAGAACAGGATCTTCAGTAATCAATGCATTTTAAAACCTTAACTCCTAGCAGTTAACTGTCTTGTGTTTTGTGTCACAGAATGGTGGAGGGGACTTCAGTCCATGAAGTGATCAAGAATTTTGGAGAACGCTACAAGGTTCCACTCGATGTTTGTCGGATCATTCATGTCCGTGTGGCTCTACAGGGATCATTAACCCTGGAGCAGCTTAATGTGGATAAACGACTGTGGGACTTTCAGGAAAAACTCATTCCCAACGTGGACAAAGTGTTGAAGAGGGTGGGGATGCTGAACTTGACATAGAACTAATGGATAAGATGTACAGGCACTACGATGGACACTTTTTAAACACAGTGAATCAGATCGTGAATGTGCATCTTTGAATCAGGGGCATTTGTGAATTCATTGTGTCATCGTTTTCTGAAAACATATTTTGCACCTGGTGCCAGTAAAATCCCTACATTTCAGTGAATACTTCTTAATTGCCATCATTGAATAATTACAAGCTTTTTGAAGGACACATTGGTTCTAATACTGTGTGATATGAATGTGACCATTTAAATAGTCCTTAATATAAAACTGTTGACTTGAAGAACTGCAAATATTTTAACTGCCCTGCCTGAAGAGAGAAAAAACATTTACTAAATCCACAATATAACATACCATAGAATTTCTCCAGTGGTCAGCTGGATTATGAATGTTAGATAGAAAGAGCTTTGGGGAAAAAGGTACTTTTGTTTATGAGGGAAGCTGTGTAAAGAGCTTTGAGTGCTCAGAGTAGTAGCAGCTGCATAAGAACCACTGAATCTACCTTGTTTTTCGATCAGATTTGGACTTTTCAAAATAAAGCTTAAAGACTTTTCTGGGAATAAAGGCAACATCTCAATATAAAGAGACGAGGCCCTGCCTCTCAAGGCCTTGTATATTGTGAAGTTTGAAGATGATCCACAAAAAATGTGGGTAATATAAAGTTCTTATCATTATTAACATTTGGTGTGACCTTGAGCCAATTTTCACCAAAATGAATGTCTCGCGCTGTTATTGGTATTTACTATCACATACAACTTGAAAATGATATCTTAGACTTGTATTAGCATTCCAAGCTTTACATTGACTACATATTTTACATTTAATAACTATCTGAGAACTTGGAGTAGCCAACAGCAGATGATCCTTTAAGTAAATTGGCATCCCACCAAACTGAACTGCTGACATGATGATGGCACTAGTTAGAGGATCACCAAAGCATATGTCCAGCTTTGAGGTTTTTGGTAACTCATGTGATCTTCTGTGATTTCACATACATCAGTATGGATCATATAGCATATAATGACCGTTTTGGCCACCTGGTATTCTCTGGGAATCCAACCTTCTTGTCGTTGTGTGTATTATTTAAATATTTTTGTCATTTTTTTTTCCCAGCCACCATGAATCACGAAGGTCCAGGGAATTTCTTGACTCTTACAGCTGGGTATGTTTTAAGTCAAACTGCTGTGCTAATACTGTACTTTTCTCTGAGGAAATTCTTGATATTTTTATTATTAAGTTTGACTTTTCAACAGGTATGTTTTTTTGTGTCTTTGGGGGGAGCAGGTTTAAGTTATAATGGCAATAATTGTTACTGTCTGCAGCTTGGATGATGCCTACAGTTTAAAGGTCATGATCCGAATGTTGCCTGTTAAATGTAAAAGTTCGATTATATTATGATATTATAGATGTTTTTGTTTCACTTCCTCAGGTATACCTTCCTAGCATGAGATTGGACCCATTGCCTTCAGATTTACCTTAATTGTTTTGAGGCATTAATTACGGTTAAACTGGATCCATGTGGTTATTTGGTGTTGGGTTGAGAGGATTTGCAGTTTGTGAAGTGTGTTATCCTGTTGAAAGCAACCATCAGACGGTGATTTTGATCATAAAGGGATAGACATGGTGAGCAACAATGATCAGGGTGGTGTTTAAAACAGTTTGCAGTTTGTAGAAAGTGGTTCCAAGAGTGCCAAGAAAGTGTTACTCACACCATTACACCACCACTAGCAGCAGTGTTGGAGAGTAACTAAATGTACCAGCGTTATGTATTTAACCTCCTAGGACCCGGCGCCCACATATTTGGACATCACATTTTGGGTTGTCTAGACCAAAATACAAAATTTTTCTCTACAAGGGCCAGATAAACACTTACATGGATATTATGCTGCCACTGTTCTATCAAAATCAGTAAAAATAGCAAAAAATATTAAAAATGCATGCCATGAAAGAGCTCAAGTCTTAGGACGTTAAAATACAAAATATGAGTAACTGTATTCCGTTACAGTCACAGTTTAAATGGATGATATTCAGAATAAAGTTACTTTGTTTAAATAAGTGGAATATAGGGCAGTCATTTTGTGTTTCATAGGCTATCCCCTCTTTATCCCTTCGCCAGTTTTGGTGATTAATTGCAGTTGGTATTAAATCTAGTTCTTTATGATTCTTTTACTGAATACAGAGAACACGACTCAGTCTTCAAAGTGTTTATAATTATTTATTCAATCAAATTCCGGAAGAGAGAGAGACGTGCACAGCCCAAAGCCATTTTGCAGATCTCTAGCATTAGAAGCCAAAAAATGTGTATCATACAGGTGTTATTTTGGTCCTTTACACGTCACACATAGTTGCGATAAAAACAACTCCTTCCTTGTTATTTAGTTCCGCTTTTTCTGTCTGGTTTCCTGCATTTTATTAATATGCCTCTGTTGCTAAGTCGACCTGTCACCCTCTGACCTAGTTCTCTCTCACAGCTGGCCTTGCTTTATACAGGCCTTTATTATTAAAATACATAAAACAATACAACCAGAAAAAAATCACTAAGAATATATATTTGTTCCGTAACATTGGGCACAGGTTTAGCTCGAATGGATGAGCGTGCACTTATATGGCCCATGGCCGAGAGTGGCCGACCAGGGTTTTCAGTATAACCTGTGGGATCCTTTTTTTTTTTTTTTTTTTTTTTTTTTTTAACCCTGGGATGAATACATTTTCTCTGATTCTGAAACCCAAACAAAACGCGCAATGAGAGGCTCTAATGTTGATGCTGTCAGTTACACACTGGACCTGGCACCAGCAGAAGGGAACCAGCAGTGCATGAGCAGGAATGCGTTTTTTTACTTGGAAATTCCAACACCACTTCAGAAGAAGAATAAGATGGGCAAAACTTCAGTACCTTCGATGTGCTATTGCTGTAGTTTTTAAAATATTGATCTGTACCACACTGTTGAGATGTCCGTTTATGGTAAAATGTCATGCAAATACAAGTACATTAGATAATGCAGTTGAAGAAAATAAAATAAAGGGCCAAATTATAATTAAATTAATAACAAAAACTATCCCGGGCATTGGATACAGTTTATTTATAGTAGCATGCCAGTGAACATTCAGTTGATGGAATGAAAACAACAACAAAATACATAGTTTTTTCATCTGCAAATGTGACAAATGTGCTACAGCACAAAATACTCACATTCAGACCACTTTGTTCGAATGCTACTCTGCAAAATCAGTTTTGTTTTAAAAAAAAAAATAAAATAGAAAAAGTGCAAATCAAGCACATCTGCTTGTGGTTTTGGTCGTTGGGGTCTTAGAGTGTAACATTTATTCTGTGGTCTTGGAGAGCTGGATCATGGTTGTCCAACTCTAGATGCTGGTTTGTTAACTTGGTTCAGACACAGCCAGGTGGAAACCTTTTGAGAGCCATTGGTTTCTGGTCCAGTAAGGCACAGTCCATCTTGTAGACCAGGTATTCAAGTCAAGGATGTACCTGAAAAGTGGAATATGCCATCTCCTTAACTTGTAACTTATAACTTGTCTTATACGGGTGTAATAGCACATCAGAAAGTTTAATTCCTCCCATATGCTAATTATATACAGGGATGAGTGATGGGCATGGAAAGGTGATCTTTGCATTGGACTCTTTGCTCCACCGTTTGACCGATGAAAGAAGCATGAACAGACAGGCATTGTTTAGGAGATTGACACATTTCTTGTCTAACCATTTCATTGCAATCAGACCTTCATCAGACCTGTAATAACAGGCTCCATGGCCCTTCTTCATCAGGTCTTTGTCTGCCATCAGGGGAGCTCCACCGGTGCAGTTTGATCATACAGTACCAATGCACCTGACACCCAAGGAGGTGTGCAAGTTCTGGACCAAGCAGAAACCTGTGAAGAGCTGGGGTTCTTTTATGGGTTTGCATAGTGTTTTTGACAACTTTGCCCCCTTAGATGGAGCTTCTGTTCCTTTTCACTCAGGGGAGCATTGAAGAATGTGGACCCCCCTTGATACAGCAGCAAGTCGTGGATGATGCCAGATGAACTTGCTTGGTAGAACAATTTAAAGCCACACACATGCACTCCCATACTCTCACTGAGTATGCCAGTTGCTGTACCACTGGCCTGGTGTTCAATCAGTTAATGTTCATTAAAGTATATCTGGAAAGCGCTCTCTGTGCCCCACTCTCTGACTGGAGTCGTGGTCCTGAGGGAGCTATCACAACGGTATCCCAGAACTCTCTAACAGCAATAGAATATTCGCGTAGTTGTAAAACGCATGACAATATATTAAGTAATCCAAAGTATTTAGAATACGTTACCCTCATTGAGTAACTTGACAGAATACTTTACAAAATACATTTTGGGGTATGTATTTGGTAATACATGGGCCGTATGGGGGCGCGGTGGTTAGCACTGTTGCCTCATAGTAAGAAGGTCCTGAGTTCAATTACTTTTTTTTTTTTGCTTTTTTGCCTGTCCCGTTCGGTACTTTAGCAATCAGAATTGTTGTCTGAAGGCCAGGAAAGATGCAAAGGGAAAATATGGCAATGCCATATTGGTCCACTTTATTGGTAAATGGCCTGTATTTGTAAAGCGCTTTACTAGTCCCTAAGGACCCTAAAGCGCTTTACACAGCCAGTCATCCACCCATTCACACACACGTTCACACACTGGTGGTGGCAAGCTACATTGTAGCCACAGCCACCCTGGGGCGCACTGACAGAGGCGAGGCTGCCGGACACTGGCGCCACCAGGCCCTCTGACCACCACCAGTAGGCAACGGGTGAAGTGTCTTGCCCAAGGACACAACGACCAATATTGACCAATATTTCAGGCCAGGGTCTTACTGTGTGGAGTTTGCATCATGTTCTCCTCGTGTTTGCGTGCGTTCTCCCCGGGTACTCCGGCTTCCTCCTATAGGAAGTCCAAAGACATGTATACAGTCCAAAGACATGTACTTAGTGGGGTTAGAGTAACTGGAAACACTAAATTGCCCATAGGTATGAACGCATGAGTGAAATTGGTTCTCTGTCTCTGTGTTAGCCCTGTGACAGACTGGCAGCCTGTCTAGGGTGTACCCTGCCTCTTGTGCTAAAACAGCTGGGATAGGCTCCAGCGCCCACTGCGATCCTGAAGAGATAAGTGGAAGTGAATGGATGGATGGTATTCTGTAATCTGTAGTGGAGTACATTTAATTAACCTTCCCAACACTGAACAACAGCCTGAAGAGCTTTAATGCTCAATTCTAACCCTACTATCCAAATGTCACAGCAAAAATCGAGACTCTCCAAACCAGCAATGTTTTTTTTTTTTTTTCAAATTTTCTTGTCTAATTTTGATGAGTTTGTGCTAATCTTAGCCTCAGTTTCCTATTCTTAGCTGACAGGAGTGGCACCTATGATTTTCTCCTGCTGTAGTTCATGTGTTTCAAGGTTTGATGTGTCGTGAGTCCAGAGCTCCTTTTCTATGTGCTCAAATTGTTGTCATAAATATTTTGTACTTGCAAATCAGGATGTGTGTGTGTGTGTGTGTGTGTGTGAGTGAGAAAAAGATTTGTGTGTGGACTTACTGTAACTTGTAACTTGAGTGCAGAGTTTCACACGTATTTTTTTGGCTAAGTCCACACACAAATCTTTTTTTATGCACACACAAATTCTTTTTACACATACAAATCCTGATTTACAAGTACAAAATATTTATGACCACAATTTGAGCCCATACTTTTCTGCATCCTTTGGTTGTAACGCTGGTTGAGTTGCTGTTTCCTTCCTATCAGCTCAAAGCAGTCTGGCCATTCTCCTCTAATCCCTGCCATCATTTAGACTTTTTTGTGCAGCTCACTGGTATTATCTCTCTTCCAGACCTTTTTCTGTAAGCACTAGAGATGGTTGTGTGGGGAAAATCCAAGTATATAAGCATTTTCTGAAATACAGATTGGCACCAACAACCATGACAGGTTCATTAAAATCACCTTTGATCACCATTCAACCACTCAGTTTTGTCTTCAGGGAGTTGTCTTGACCATGTCAATGAGCTGCTGCCATGTAATTATACCCTATCAGCAAAGTTTTAGTTTATTATCCTTCTTTATCCTTTCTGTCAGTGCGCCCCAGGGTGGCTGTGGCTACAATGTAGCTTGCCATCACCAGTGTGTGAATGTGTGTGTGAATGGGTGGATGACTGGATATGTAAAGTGCTTTGGGGTCTTTAGGGACTAGTAAAGCGCTATATAAATACAGGCCATTTACCATTTTACCATTTAATTGCATATTTTGAAATAGATTTTTATGGTTTTTTTTTAATCTAACAAACTGTGATCATTACTTTTGCTGTAACCATAAATCTTTATTTTTATTTTTCCTCTTTGTTTTTGTGAGCAAATCAGGTGCATTGCAAAAGGTTAATTTTCTAGGACAAGGAAAGAATGGATGAAAATGTATTCCTCTGGTTGTCCAGTTCTACCCTATAACCTATAACTACAGCAAAAGATTATTTTAGGTTTAGAGCTATTTAAACCAAATGATTACTTTTACTTTTACTGTTTTCCACCAGTAACATTTAATGTTTAAGTGTGTATAACAAAGACAAAAGATAATTACGATTCATGTAGGAGCTGTGTATATTTCCAAACACTATAGGAAAATATTCTGGTAGCGCTTTCTATTACAGATCAGTAAAAAAGAAGTTATAGTAGGGAAACAAGGGGGAAATAAGAACGTAATAATGTGGTAATTTCTAAGTTATAACTATGCATTTACCCAAGGGCGTAGATTTGGCATGGACGGCAGGGACATGTCCCCACCAATATCCTGCGATTATTGAATTGTCCCCACCAATAATTTGATCTCTTCGAGTAAAGAACAACAATCCCGATAGTAAGAAAAAAAACAGATCTGTCAACATCATTCACCCAGCGGTGCAGAAAGAGTTAAATTACGCCCTCTACTGGAGTCCTACGTCATGTGACAAATATGGCCAGTGTGATTGGCTGTGCCTTTCAGGGAGCTCTGTTTAATTCTAGCAGCGGCGTTGACCTGCAGGGAGGAGAGGATGACGGCAGCAAAGAGGAAGAACCTGGATATAAGAAAGTATTTTTCAAAGAAACCTGTAAGTCACTTAAACTCAAGTTCACTCATAAAATGTGTCCGTCACAATAACGTTACAGGCTATGCTAGGCTTTGGCCCACATCAGTCTAAAACTGTATGTAACCATGAATGACGTGTTTTGGAAACTAACTGCACAAAAGGCAGCACTATTAGTTCTCTCAGTCTCAGAGCAGCATTTCTAATTTTGATTGGAACTGTCAGAGAAATCAGCAGCCTTGAGCAAGCCAGGATATTAGTTTACAGAGGCTGTTAAAATTATATGTCTAACGTTAAAATGTTGGTGACACAATAATTTCATCCTAATGGCACCGACGTATTCATAGGGTTAATTTTTGAGACAATATATTATGAGCTAGTCATGATTTTACAAATATTCCACCTTGTAGTGCAGTTTGCACAAATTGTTTTAAAAATGCACTCACCCTACAAACATTACTGATGAGTCAAGATCTGCACAAATTGACAGAATAGGCTGATGATTTGGTGCTATGATTAACTAGTATTTATTATCATGACAATTGTTAGGCTGCTGATGTAAACTGATTCAATATGGTATGTTTGACAAAGAATCTGAATTGACATGTCTCACTTTTTATATGGCACGAATCAATGTGTTATTTTATCAGGTGGCAATATGTCCTAGTGCAGTCAGAGGGGAAGAGCCAGGGCCAAAGGTGAGGCACATCAAGCACAGAATAATAATTGTAATCTGAGGATAAAACGCAGGTACTGAGGCCAAAAGAAGCTTCAGTGCTCTCAGAAGACTAACATGGCTAAGGGTTAACAGTGACTCAAATGAGATTAAACAATGCTGCTGTATGTCGACCAGGAGAGACTGGACAGTATAGATGTAAAACCAATATGCCAGCAGTTTCTCAGTTAACGAGAGGAGAAGGCATGTGTTTGGCTCCTTCACATAGAGGACGTTGAGTTGTTGTGTGGGACATGTAGTCCATGTCTGTTGCTGTAACAGTAGTTCATGTTTAGAATAAAACATCCCAGCTCACTGACTTGATCGGGGCAGTAGTGCCTAAAGTGTTGCATAATTTTGCCGAGAGATCTTTTACTTTGTGGTAATCTTAGATGAGTATTTTTATGGACAAAAAACAGCAGGTCACTGAGTGTTCCCTTAGTGCTAATGTATAAGAAATGTTGGTGTAGTATAACTGAAGTAATGTTGTTGAGTCCTTAAAGTCATATTCTTTAATTGTCATGACTGTATTTTAAGCTATTTTTATTTTAGCATGATACCTGATTTATACGGAATATGACTGAAGTAAACTAAAGTCTAAAATACTTAGTCATTTGTTTAATAGTAATTTAACATTATATAATTCACATATAAAACTATGAATTGTAATTTTAAATGGTTTAAAAACATGCAGAATAGCATATGTAGGCAAGTATATTTCTCCTTTTTTATCAAGAAGCAAAGACAAAAAGGACAAAAATAAGAAACAGGGCAGGGTTCAGTGGTTGAATCATCCGTCCCCACCAATGCCAAAACCAAATCTACGCCCTTGCATTTACCACAGTAACAACCACTTAATATCCATATCAACAGAAATCACCTCAAAGAAAAGGCTGCCAGTAGATGGCAGGCTGCTCCCTACCGAATGTGCACTTTCTGTTTTATCCCTGAATAAAATCAGAGGAAGTGGGGGACCAACTGCTAGCTTTGGCACGTACAAATTCCAAAACACTTAGAAAGTTTGCTTCCTTTTTGGCTTGCCTCATAGAGCCATGGTTGCATAAACCAATGAGTTATAACAATAGATTTGGAATCAACCCATATTCTAGCTACTGCTGTAGAACTGCAAGGGAAGTAAAACATTTTTTATTCCTTTAGTTATATTTAGGAGCATGTCTCTTGTAGTTAACTTATGCCACATACTGTCAACTTACACCACTAACAGAGTAGCTAACCGTAGGTTAGTTGGTAATACTTAGAGTAGTCATAAAAACCAAAGTTGGATAAAAGTAAGGTTGTCGTGAAATAAGCTGACCATTATTGTAAATATGAATAGATGTGGTCAGTTGTACTTCTAAAAAAAATACATACATTTGCCCAAAAATTGAGCACTCCAGTTTTAAACAGTTTAGGTGAGTGGGTTCGAGGTTTGGTATTCTCGTAATATAGCTATCCACCCCCAGTATATTATGTAGTGGTTTATTTTTTAATGATAGACTAAATATTCCAATATGTTATTTTGTGCATAAAAGGAAAAAGATTAATTTATTATGTAACTTTGTACACAAATTATAATGGTGCATTTTTTTTTCCAATAGAAAAGTCTGTATCTGGTAAATAGATGCTGAAAGAACAACAAATTTCATCATGCTTGCTTTAACATTGTTTTTCTTCCAAAACGTCAAATTTTTCGGTATGCAAGTGGTGCTACTCGCTGCAGGACAGGATATTTGGATGATTAGGGGTCAATGAATGATGAAGGCAGTGCAGGACACTGGTGACCAACCCTGAATTAACAAGCAGGGGAACATGAATGGCATCTTATTTTTGTGTAGTGGACATTTTAAAAATGTGCTCCAATTATTATGTATTGTCATCCATGTATAAAATATGCTGTGAAAAAGGGTCCTCTACACGCCTATGCAAATTTAATGTATTTCTGTGTATTGTTCTGAGTCAGAAAAACAGGATCTCACCATCGGCATAATCCCAGCACACATTTCCCCATTACCAATATCATCCGTGCACCATGATCAGTCACGCATCAGCATCCTGAATTTGTATTTTCTGAGAAATATGTTCAGAGCCTGCAAATCTGTGAGCAGTCTCTTGTGTCTCGCTTGTGCTGTGTGCCCAAACACTTGTGTTATTTCTAGAGTACGGCTGAATAATCTGGTAGAGCAGCCACATGGATCATTTTATTACAGATGAAAGAACTTAGACAGTTTTTCAACTCTCAGTGTTGCCACAGTGATCTTATGGACCTACAGTGGAGTTTGTGGTCTGAATATTACCTCTTAAATGTGAAAGTTCAATAATGAGAACTGAAATAGTGAAATAAACCAGTAGTACAATTTTAGTTCTTTATGTTCGTTACTTTAAATAGCAAGAATTAAATAAGTCATTTTAGAGACAGTATGCTGACAGTACTTACTTTAGGGTCTGCTTTTATTGCACAACAATGGCTACTTTTAAACTCTGTGATGTAAAGTGCCATCTAACCGGTCTTTCCGAAAATTGAAAAACCAGATATACAACTCAAATTTGGCCTGGTGCCAACTGCCTGTTTGCTTTCATTTTCATTCATATGTGCCACCTGAGTGGTAAAGCTTGCAATACGATCCTTGTATTGTGCAACCCAAAAGAAACCACAATTTTTGGATTTATTTCTAATGCTTTTGGCTTATTTGCAAACAATATAGATTATTTTTAATTAGTATTATTACTATTATTTGCCTGTTTGCAAGCCATCTTACTCGGAATTTTCAGATGTTCAGATGTCCGTGAGTATTTCCATTCCATTTTCCTGAAGCTCCATATTACAGAACAGAGCTTTACTTTTTAAACGTGTGTGTTCTATTTGCATATGTATTTCACTTTACTTCTTAACTGGCTTACAAACAAAAAGCGATGTCCTACATTTGTTAAGAAACTATAATAATAATACTAATATCAATTGCTGTTATTTAAACTGTTATAAATTAGTTGTCTCATAATCTGTGCACCATAGCTCAAGAATATCTCACGAATGGAATAAAGTCTTTTTGATTCAGAACAGTGTAAAACAGAGACACTGAGTTTTGTGTTCATAGCTGTTACAAAACTGGGTTGTTTCAAGATGGGCATGATAAACTCGCTCATCAGGTATTTTTGGTTAGCAGCAATGTATGACACTACCTGGCATCAAAACCTTGGAGAAAAGACGGGGACACTAAGCTGTAGAACATTTTTTTTAAATAATTAATTGAATTGATATTGAATTGATTGATTGATTGATATACCTTTATTAGTCCCACAAGGGGAAATTTCATAAGGCTGCCGACCTATTGCACGCAATGGCGGCACCATCTTACCCTCCGACCAATACATACATTACACAAAACATCACATGGGGAAGACAGGTCAGTGAGGTATAACAATGGAAAATGCACCACATGAGGAAAGATAGGGAGAAAAAAAAAAAAACTCCCCCCAGACTGAGCTCCAACAGGGAGATCAGTTTGAGAACAGGAAAAAAAACACCTCTGCACATAGCGCATGAATAAACTCTTAATACACCAAAGAAACACATGACAAGCAACAGGGGTGGGTAAAGGGTGAGAGACAGCCGAATTAGACAGTACATCCGGGCCTGCGTGCGCTGGTCTCCTTGATCTACCGTCAGCATCAGAAGGGAATAAGCATCGAAGGCGTTTGGAAAGGGAGGGGAGATGAGTGTGTGCATATCAGTGTGCGTGTCCAGAGTACTTCCCTGCTAGGCGAAATAAACAGTCTTCCAGCCAACCCAGGTGGCCTTCCATGGAATGGGAAGGAACCAGTGGCGGAGCGGGGGGGGGGGGGGGGGGTGGCTTACTGGGCTTAAGCCCGGGTTGTTTTTTCAGAAGCCCGGGGTCTTTTGGAGTGTAATTTTTTCATAGTTACATGCCTGGCTGACAACTGTATAAAGCAAAAAACTACACACACTATTCGAATCACATAGTGCACACTGTGGGAATTTACGACTGTGCGTAAATCCCCCCTAATATTGGTATGATCCGAGCTCAGGCAGTAAGCGGGGCGGGGCAGCTGCTGCCTACGAGTGCGCTGTTGGAGAAACGGAGCTAGGCAGACAGAGGAGAACTGAAGTTTGACCAGGTACCAAAGCAAATCATTCATACTATACAAATAATGTAAATATGACTGTGTATCATGAAAGATTGATATCAAACTGATAGGTGGGAATCACCATACATCCCACGATACGATATTATCACAATACTTAACGCACGATACGATATTATTGCAATTTTTTAAAATATTTTGCAATATTCAGATTCTGTACATAAAGGTAAAGTTTATCAATATTCATTTTATCTAATAACAAAGTCTCACACTCAGTCTTTCTCTCATTTCAGTCAGTTTTATTGGTTTTTTTTTTGTTTTTTTTCCGCCTGTCCCATTTGGTTCTTTAGCCATCTTTAGTCAGTTTTATTGTTGACAAACTGAACGGTTTGTATTACAGTCTAGTCCAACTTAACTGAATGCAACCATCTGGTACAATTATAACTATTCTGAACTATGCAATTTATGAAAACTATGCAGCCCGTTCAGCAACTAAAGAATTTGAAAGTAAATTAAAACAAAATATAATTTTACATTAAATAAAAAAAGTTTTAAACTTAATTAAAATAAAACATGTCTTAAATGAAAATAAGTAAACTCTGAAGTCAGAGCATGTTCCAGTCCACAAAAACTTTTTTGTAACAAAATATCGATTTCTGCTGTCCCTGTATCGATACATTATTAGAAAACAAAATATCACGATACTACACGGTATCGATTTCCCCCCCCCCCACCCCTACAAACTGATCACTTCACCCATATTACGTTACTTGCTCTTCAAGTGAATCAACAAATGGTGAAATGAAAAGCCGAACAACAACAATGCTCTTTCTTTAGAGAGTCTTAGCTTACATGTGTGTTTATTTCATATTTTCAGTTGTTTCCCTCCACGGCTAAATAAATCGGTTTCAGTAATTTATGATATACAAGAATGGACATAAGGGGCTTCTTTCAAAGAAAAAACTCAGGTAGTCTATATATTATGCTTTGTATGTTGTTCAGTATATTTCTATGCAAAACAAGAGGAACTTCAATACACAGCAGTATATTCACAATTTAAACCACATATTTACATACACTTTATGGAAAACACAGGAACATTTTTTTACTGTACAACATCAATTTAGAGTGAACTTGTTTTGTTTTGGATAAATAAATATTGAAATATATTTTGAATTAGTTAAATGTCAGAATAAAGAGAAACAGAGCTTTCTATTTTTTATCACTTTCATTAAATTTAGGAGTACATGTACACTAAGTTTATTGTTAATTAATAAGAAAACTCCAGACGATTCCATTCTGAGCTGAAGAAGCTTCTGATAGGTTAGTAGAGTCCATGTGAGCAAATTGGTGGCACACCTGTGGACGCATATAAGGCAAAACACAGAGCCTGTTTCTTTGACATGGGAAAATCAAGAGATGTCAACCAAAACACCAGGAAAAGAACTGTGGAGCTCCATAAATGTGGCTCAAGTTTGAATACAATTTGGTGCCATTTACAATTAAGAAATACAGATAGTTTCTCTCTTTACTCTTAAAGTTAACAAATATGTTTTTTATATTTATCAATCTAAAAAAAAATAAACATTTAGTCTGATTTGATGTTACAATTAAAAAAGTGTTTGTGTTTTGATCTGAAGAGTGTGTAAATATCTGGTTTCAACTGTATATTTGATGATTGTCAGCACAAAGAGGGAGAGAGAGGAACAGAGAGGGAGATGGAGAATGAGGACAGAACAGAGATGAACAAGAGCAGGTGAGACACACATGTTAGTCAAATGGTTGTTTACCAAAAGTATCACCGTATCATAGGTCCTCATGTATCTCGTACCTAGTGTTTCTTTTTAGGTTTACTATTTTTCAAATTCTACATTTATTAAGTTATGCAGGCTTGTTTGCAAAACAAGGCTAAATAATTATATAAACTTTTCTCAATCTAAATAGTGTACTTTGGTAGAATTAAAAAATAAGTGTAGTGCAGGTCTATGATGATTTTTAGTGCTACTATCATCTAGTTCTGATTCTGGTTCTGTCTTGGTTAAGTCCTCAGTAGTCCTGATTTTGAACTGATGTAGTCCTGTTTTAATTCAGGATCAGTTCTGGGTCTGGTTGAATTGGGGTTTAGTCCCTGTGTCTTGATACAGCCCCGATTTTGTTCTGCCTTGCTGCTTAATTAAAAAACTAGTTTAAGGTGTCCTGCATATGTGATATATATTTTTCCCTATATGAAGTCATTCTTTTTTTGAACAAAACTCAAGCAGAGCCTATTAATCTTTCAGTCGTTTCTAACCCCCCCCCCCCCCCAAAAAAAAAATAAATAAAAAAAATCTCACATGCATACTACCCTTTAGGGCTAAGCCCCAGGTGTTTCAAATGTCTGGCTCCGCCTCTGGAAGGAACAGACTAAACACAGTCGTTATCAGGGTGTTGGGTTTTAGAGAACAGACTGTGAGAGAATGTTCCAGGGAAAAGTAATACAAAAAAAACACGAGACTAGGCAAGGACATAAGAGGCTAAGCAGGGAAGCTAAGGGAGAGGAGGAGAGGAGAAAAGTGCGACCACCTTCATCAAGAGCAAGAGCAGAATGCTGAATCCATCACCATAAAAACTGTTCGCTTCACAAGGTACAACAACGTATTTCCTTCCCCCTCACATTTCAGGATTTGGTTTGTTCCACGAGCTGACACTGAGCCCTCTGCGAGATAAAGACGAAAAGTAGGTGGAAATTAATTAAATTCATAGTGAAAGAAACTGCTCGATTTTCCTAGTATTAGTTAGCTTACTTCATTTCTAACAGAAGATTATGTGTTTGTATTTTTTTAAGCCAATTTGTAATTCGTCCATGTACACCCTGTACATATGAACACTAAATAACCGATCTGTCGACCTGGTGCTTCTTCCTCAGGCTTAGCTGTCCGACTCTCCCCATACAGACATTCCCGACCCTGAACCAGTGACACTGATATGTGAAGGAAGTTAATTCTTTCATGTCAACAATGTGTATAATTGCAGGCAGCCCTTTGGGATTTTTTTTCTACCTGGTGTTTTGTAATAACACATCATGATTATAACCAACATAAACAGAGTACTTCTGGAGAAATGTGCATTGCTCTGTGTATATATTGTACACTGGCTATAACTGTTGTGGGTGGGGAAAACTAGTGAGCTAAAACAGATGAAAAACCCTTTGAGTTCCACTAGGTTTTCTTTGAAATTGATATCCAAGGAATTATTTATGTTATATTTGCTAATATTTTGTATCATAAATAAAGGTAATTAAGCACAAAATGTTTTTACACCATTTTATAAATTACATTTATCTTTCCTTAAATCCAAAAAAGCTCACAAATATAGTATTTGTATTTGGCGTACCAATCAATGTAATAATAATAATAATCATAATAATACCACTACAATATTCTAATGTAAAAAAATAAATTAAAAAAAAGACTTATCTAAGCAGTGTACTGATCCATGTCTCCACAGTGTTATATTTTTAGGTTTGGCATGGTTTCCAACATTAAAGTGGTAATGGCGCCATAACCTGCAGACTTGAGCAGATATTTTTCAGTTGCATGAGTCAAACAGAAAAAGGTGTAGACATGGTTTTTCTGTTTAACTGGTCTCAGTATAACTAGCTTTTCTTGAAACTCTTGCTAGGTTAGAAAAAGACAAAAAGACTATGCAACCTTTGGTTTTTAACAGTGCCCAACCCTACAAAACCATTGTTTGTCTTCCCTGATTGAATTGCTCTTTGGAATTGCATTCCTTGTCTTCAGCCAAGGGTTAGAGCTCGCGTGTGAGGTTGAGGGAGATATGGCACTGTAAACAATTCAACCAGAAACTTGGCCTGAACGTTTCCAGTAATGTTAACCTATAACTTTCTTCCACCTGCTGCATGTGGAAAATTAATCCAGCTCTGCTTTGCACCTAAAAGTGACAAAACTAAGACATTTTCATTATTATCATCACTGCTTAAACAACACTTCTCTCTCTCCGACCAGAAATACCAATTTATGTCATGTATTCACACTCATAGGTGTAAGCGTGTCTTTCATTGCATTTATGTTATGTGTTCATATTAATGCTGAGTATATTCATATATTGAATTGATATACCTTTATTAGTCCCACAAGGGTAAGCTGCTTCTTCATTGCATATGTATTTTATAATCAGGTTTAATTCATGTCTCTTTGCACTGAGCTGTGGATTCAAACTATCTCACTTCTGATTATTTCCAAAAATAATTTAACATGTAACAATTTGTGTATGTGTTTTTTATTCATTCATTTAATTATTAGTTTGTGTTTTTCCTTCTCTCTCTCTCTCTTTTTTTTTTTAAATTTACCTTTCTGTTATGATGCTCGGGGCATTTCTAAACCTCCACCAGTTCAGCCCCCATTTTCAAGCCAATTCCCCACACGCTGTCACTCTAACTCGTCTGGGCTTGACCTCTCACTGGTCCTTGTCCTTGTTCCTGTGTGACCTTCAAATCTCCATCTCTCTGTTTCTTCTCTCTTGATCTTTTCAGTCTTTTTTTGTAGGTTAACTCCCAGCATGGCAAATATCACGTCCAGTGCCTTCAAACAGTCATGTCACTGATTAAGTCTCCAGCTCGTAATTCAAAGCTCATGTTCCATCAGTGGTATTCATACATGCTGCTGGACCCTTCAGTGTTATAGGTCAGTTGCACTGTCTTTTGCCTGCTGTTATTTCTTCAAGTACACGGTGTTCTGTCTGTCTTCTGTCTTCATCAGGAGATTGACTGTCCTTTAAGCTTCTTCTCAGGATAAGGACAAAATGAAAGGTCAAGCTGTAAAAATTTTAAGCCAAAGGCTGGCCTGTTTGTCATCCCAATTCTGTTAATCTATCATTTTGCCGCTGTACTCATGTTTTGAGGTTGAGTAAGTCCATGGGCACCTGTATTAACACACTAAAACACTTATTTAATATCATTTTCATTACTATTTCTTAAGACATTCATTCTCTTCCTCCACCTAGATTTTAACAAGTCTCTCTCTCTCTCTGGTTCCACACTACACAGTTCCTTTTATGGGCATGCAAAGTTGTTCACTTCCTGCCAGACACACACACTGCACCACACACCCTCATATTTTTATCTGTTTCTCTCTTTTCCTGTTTCTCAAGGGCGTAGATTTGGTTTTGGCATTGGTGGGGACGGATGATTCAGCCACCGAACCCTGCCCTGTTTCTTTTTTTTTTTTTTGTCTTTGCTTCTTGATAAAAAAAATTAAAAAAAAGAGCGAGAGAAACATACTTGCTTACATATGCTATTCTACATGCTTTTAAACCATTTAAAATTACAATTCATAGTTTTATATGTGAATTATATAATGTTATATTACTATTAAACAAATGACTAAGTATTTTAGACTTTAGTTTACTTCAGCCATAATCCATATAAATCAGGTTTCATACAAGAATAAAAACAGCTGAGGCTTCCGCTTCCGGCCGATGAAGTAAGTAGCAGCGAAAGGCAGCTCCGCTAAGATTTTTGATTATCCAAACCTCCTGGGACACATATTGACTTTGATTTGGACCAAGATTCAACTGTACAAACTCCTCCTGACCAAAGCGAGTCATGAAGAGTAGTCAGAAATACACGCAAAAAACTTTGTCGTCAGCTTCTGCTACATCTGGCGGCGAAGAGCCACAACACGACATGGCGGACGAGAACTCGCCAATCTCCGTGAGGATCCTTCGGAGCGAATTGCAAGCCTACCGAGACGGTATGATGAACGATATTAAGACGCAGATAGATAATATGCATGAAAACTTACGTGAGGACATTTCCTCGCTAAGAGAAGAAGCTAAAGCAGACACCAATAAGCTTCGACATGAGCTATCACAGAAAATAGAGGCACTGCACGAAACTCATGCAGAAACAACAAGTATACAGAAGGACATGGAGCGGGCCCTCTGCGACACTACAGACAGGTTAACAGCCTTGGAGAAAGATCACGAAACCCTAAAGAAAGATTACAACAAGCTACACGACAAATGCCTGGATTTAGAAAATAGAAGCCGCAGAAACAATCTGCGTGTGGTGGGCATTAATGAGGACGCAGAGGGGGGAAACCCCAGCCGTTTCATGGCAGAATTTTTCTCAGAAGTGCTCGGGAAAGAAAATGATGATTCGCTTATCATGATAGACCGAGCCCACAGAACCCTCGCCCCGAAACCACGGACAGGGGAGCGCCCAAGAGCCATGATAGTCTGCCTGCACTACTACACCGACAGAGAGAAGATTTTACGATTGTCCAGGGAAAAAGGCCGCCTCTTCTACAAAGGATCACCTGTACACATCTTCCCGGACATGAATCCTGAGGTCAGCAAACTTCGAGCGTCATTCAACCCCGTGAAAGGGAAACTACGGAATGCTGGCGTCCCGTACAGTCTGTACTACCCCGCCAAGCTGACTATAACGGTGAACAACGCTAAGCACTCATTCACAGATCCGCGCGAAGCAGAGAAGTTCGTCAGTACCCACGTCCAGAGCCCAGCCACATCTACCGCTTAGCCACATCTTTACAAACATGACCCAGGAGGGAATAGCATATAATAATAGACAATCTTAAGGAGTTTAGTGGTGAATCTGATGTCTACAGCCTGTAAAAAGCTGGACAAAAATTGTTTTTCTTTTCTTTTCTTTTCTTTGCAAATGAAGAAAGGGTTCCGGTTTGAGTTCATGAGGTTGTTCTTTAGTTTGGTTCAAGAAAGTTGTGAATTTCAGAGGATCACTTTTAGAAAGCTCAGAGTAAGATCCATCAACCACTCAGTAACAGTTAATAACTATTGGTACCTCTACTGAGAGAGCACCACAAAATCTTGTCAACTTTGTAACATGGAACTGTAAGGGACTCAGGGGACCAGTGAAACGAGGAAACATTTTAGCTCACTTAAAAAAAGTAAACGCGGATATAATCTTTTTGCAAGAAACGCATCTAAAAGTACACGATCACAACAGATTACGATGCAAATGGATAGAACAAATATTTCACTCTACGTTTAATGCTGGAAGCAGAGGCACAGCCATACTGATCAAAAAATCAGTACCATTTACAGCAAAAATACTACCAGACACTCAGGGTAGGTATGTTATTGTAACTGGCAAACTTTATGGTCATTTAGTTATGTTAGTGAATATTTACGCTCCGAATGTGGATGATGAGCAATTTATACGGTCGATAATATCAAAGCTTCCGGATATCGATACTCATCAATTAATCATAGGAGGTGATTTTAACTTTGTGTTAAATACTAACCTTGATAGATCATCGAGTAAACCTGCCAAAATATCTAAATCGGCAAAAGCCGTCCAGGAATTTATGGGAAACTATGGAATAATTGATCCGTGGAGAGTTCAGAATCCTAATGTGCGACAATATTCATTCTATTCTCCGGTCCACCAGACATATACCAGGATAGACTTTTTTTTTTTTATTCGATTCTAAATTTCTACCATCAGTAAAGCACTGTGAATATGGCACAATAATGTTGTCGGATCACAGCCCCCTCCTTTTGCAACTAGCCCTCGGGTTCAATCACACAACAAAGATATGGAGATTTGATAATAGTTTATTATCAAATAAACAGGGGGTAGAAGACATTAAGAACCAAATTGATTTCTACCTGTCAATTAACAACACTCCAGATATTACCATGTCTACCTTGTGGGAAGCAATAAAAGCGTACATTCGGGGGCAGTTAATGTCGCGGAAGAGTCTAATGAATAAACAACGAAGAGAAGAAGAGAGACGTATAAAAGACAAGATACAGGAAGTAGATAGACAACACACAGCGTGGACAAGAAGAAACTGTCCCTGCAAGCTGATTTAGAATTAATGTATACCGCAAGAACAGTCAAGCTTCTAACCAGGGCAAAATATAAATATTATGAACAGGGGGAAAGGATGGGTAAAGTTCTAGCACAACAAATCAAGAGACAAGCAGCAACAAGATTGATCACAGAAATTCGCACCATTACGGGACAAATAACGAGGGACCCAAAGGAGATAAATAGTATATTCAGAAGTTTCTATGTAGACTTATACGCCTCGGAATCAAAAAAAGAACCCCGCACTATTTGAGATGTTCTTTAACAAGTTTAGTGTACCTGTGATCAACCCAGATAAAGTAGAACAACTCGAAAAATCCATAACTATACAAGAGATACAGCAAGCAATAGATAATTTACAGAACTCCAAAGCTCCGGTTCCAGACGGTTATACTTCGGAATTTTACAAGGCCTTTAAAGACCATATCTCACCCCTGTTACTAGAAGTATATAATGAGGCACTGGACAAAAAAGCTCTACTGCCGACTTTATATCAGGCAAGCATCTCTTTAATCTATAAAAAAGAAAAAGATCCTTTAGACCCGGCTTCATATAGACCGATCAGCTTAATTAATGTAGATAATAAGATACTTGCAAAGATTTTGGCAACACGCCTGAAAACTGTTCTGCCAACAATTATATCTCAGGACCAAACAGGATTCATTAAAGACAGGCAGCTGTTTTTTAATATTAGAAGACTTTTAAACATTATCTATACGCAAGACAAGCATAATCCTAATCCTGAAATTTTGCTTTCTTTGGATGCGGAGAAGGCCTTCGACAGGGTCGAGTGGGATTATCTCTTCTCGACCCTGTCGAGGTTCGGATTTGGCCCTAAATTTATTTCTCTGGTTAAACTACTATACATCCAACCAAAAGTGTCAGTACAAACAAATAATGTCCACTCCGACTATTTCGATCTGAATCGTTCAACAAGACAAGGCTGTCCTCTTTCACCTCTGCTTTTCGCGTTGGCTATTGAACCTTTAGCTCTTCTACTGCGCTCAACAGACGAATATACAGGGATCAGAAGGGGAAAAGCAGAACATAAAGTCTCGCTTTATGCAGATGATTTACTACTGTATATTTCTAACCCTGCAAAATCAGTCCCAGTCATCATGGAGATTTTGCAGAATTTTGGAGAAGTGTCAGGATACAAATTGAATTTATCTAAAAGTGTGCTATTCCCAGTCAACTCTAAAGCAATAGGTAACCCAAGTTGTTTCAATACCTTGCCATTTCGGGTTTCTAATCAGTTCCAATATCTTGGAATAAATATCACTCAGGATTATTATGGTTTATTTAAACACAATCTCTCTAAACTATATGATGAAACCAAAAATAACATAGACAAATGGATTAATCTACCAATTTCACTAGCAGGGAGGATAAACATTGTTAGAATGAATATTCTTCCCAAATTCTTATTTTTATTTCAGTGTATCCCTATTGTGATTAATAAAGCCTTTTTTTTAATAAATTAGACTCCTTAATATCCTATTTCATATGGAACAGAAAGAATCCAAGGATCAAGAAAAGCTACCTACAGAGACCGACATGTCAGGGAGGGATGGGGTTACCATGCTTCCGTCTGTATTATTGGTCATGTAATGTTCGTTCCATGTTGTTTTGGTTGCGGACTAAGGGGGCCGACTGGACAACGAGGGAGAATGAAGGCTGCTACCCCTCCTCATTAGAAGCTATGATCTATTCAGCTCTCCCTATCCCTAAACATGACTTTAAAAATCCTGTAGTCTCTCATACAATTAAAATCTGGACACAGATAAGGAAACATTTCAGGTGGAAGGAAGCTTCCATACTAACTCCACTCATGAATAACGCATCATTCACACCATCACTTTCAAACATTTCATTTCTCCAATGGAACCACAAGGGGCTGCACTCAATAAAGGATTTATTCATCAACAAGGTTTTTTCCCACATTCCGGCAACTGCAAGAAAAATTTGACTTGCACAGTAATGACTTTTTCAAATACTTACAGATCAGAAGCTTTGTAAGGAAGCTTTTTCCATCTTTTCCAGGTCGGCCCCCAGACTCTGCCTTAGATAACTTATTTCAGTTTGATCCACTCAAGAAAGGACTAATAACAAAAATTCACAACGCTTTGGAGGGACCTGTCACACTTGACTATCTGAAAGAGGCCTGGCAGTGTGACCTTGGTACGAGAATTACAGACAATCAATGGACAAAAGCCCAGGAAAATGTACACTCTTCCTCTGTTTGCATTAGTCATGGACTCTTACAGTTTAAAGTGCTACATAGACTCCATTTATCAAAGTTGATACTGTCAAAAATGTTCCCCAACGTAAACTCGTCGTGCGAAAGATGTAAACAGCAACCTGCTTCACTGGCGCATATGTTTTGGAATTGTCCCTGTATAACAACATATTGGAATAATGTCTTTCATATCTTGTCTAAAATTCTAAAAAAAACCACTTAAGCCAGACCCAATCTGTGCTTTATTTGGAGTGAAGCCGGTTGTTGTAGACCTATCAGCCACCCAAAATAATGTGATACGTTTTGTGACGCTGCTGGCACGCCGTTTGATTCTACTAAATTGGAAACAAAAGGTGCCTCCTACCACATCAGCGTTAATACAAGATGTATTGAGACACTTGCAGCTCGAAAGAATTAAACTCCTACTAAAGGGGAGGTTGGAGGAATTCCATTCAACCTGGCAACCTTTTATAGATTTCCTCAATACTGTACAGATATAAATGGTCACTCAGCCTCATTGTTAGTTCGATAAATAGCATCCTCTGTCCAACGTTATTTGTTGTTGCCTTTTTTTTTTCCTTTTTACTTTGTTTAATTTCTATTGTATATATGTAATCATTTCTATTTGAATCTTAGTTGCCTTTATGATAAAGAACACTGGAAAACCAAATAAAAAGATTTGAGAAAAAAAAAAGAATAAAAACAGCTTCAAATAGAGTCATGACAATAAAAGAATATGACTTTAAGGACTTAACAACAATACTTCAGTTACACCAACATCTCTGACACATTAGCACTAAGGCAACACTGAATGACCTGGTGGATTTTGTCCATAAAACTACTCATCTAAGATTACCACAAAGTAAAAGATCTCTCGGCAAAATTATGCAACATTTTAGGCACTACTGCCCCGATCAAGTCAGTGAGCTGGGATTTCTTATTCTAAACATGAACTACTGTTACAGCAACAGACACGGACTACTGGTGCCCCACACTACAACCAATGTCCACTATGTGAAGGAGCCAAACACATGCCTGCTCCTCTCGTTAACTGAGATAAACTGCTGACATATTTGTTTTACATCTATACTGTCCAGTCTCTCCTGGGTGACATATGGCAACACGTTATTCATAGTTACATACAATTTTAGACTGATGTGGGCCAACGCCTAAAACGATGTGTCCGGAGTTTGCTGTTCTCATCGGCTTAGATATTTGAAGTTTACTCAGCTACATTCTCGCCTGAAAATATGTTAAACGTTTATTTTGCGACCCAGAAAGCGTAATAAGAGTAATACTAAAACTAAGTAGCTGCAGTAGTAGTAGCCATTGTTGGAAACTGGAATTGGCTGGGCCAATCTGGAATATGGTTTTTCAATTTTGTTGTCCGGGTGGAAAAACGGGAGAAGTTCAGGAGAATGGTGGCTCCGGGAGATTATCGGGAGGGGCACTGAAATTCAGGATTCTCCCGGAAAAATCGGGAGGGTTGGCATGTATGCCCTAACATAGCCTGTAACGTTATTGTGACGGACACATTTCATGAGTGAACTTGACTTTAAGTGACTTACAGGTTTCTTTGAAAAATACTTTCTTATATCCAGGTTCTTCCTTTTTTGCTTCCGTCCTCCTCTCCTCCCTGCAGGTCCTCGCCGCTGCTAGAATTAAACAGAGCTCCCTGAAAGGCACAGCCAATCCCATTGGCCATATTTGTCACATGAGAACTCCAGTAGAGAAGTAATTTAACTCTTTCTGCACCGCTGGGTGAATGAGACGTAGACAGATCGTTTTTTTCTTTCTATTGGTTTTGTTTTTCTTTACTCGAAGAGATCAAATTATTGGTGGGGACAATTCAATAATCGCTGGATATTGGTGGGGACATGTCCCTTCCGTCCATGACAAATCTACGCCCTTGCTGTTTCTACAGCCTAATCGAACTCTTTTTTTGTATTTACAGTCTATAAACCCTCTGTAATTCTGCTAAATGTTGATATAAAAAGAATGCACTCTTATTACACGCACACACACTTAAATATACTAAGCTTTTTGCCTTTGCAAGCATTCAAATCAAAATCTTCTGCTTAGCAGAGCTCTTTCAGACCTCAAGACAATTAACCGTTTGTTTTTTCCCACACATATCACCATTCTTTAGCTCAGTTTTTTAGCATCCTTCACACAATACATCAGCATTTTACAGGCTTCCCTGAACTTCGTCGTCCCACACACACACTTTTCTCTCAGACTTCCTCTGTTCACCCACTCTGCTATGAACCCACGTAGTGTTATTATTACTTATTTATTTTCTACAAATCACACAGAATCACTCAAATCCACTACCCACAACATTCACACACTTAGAATCACCCAAAACATGCTTGTGATAGACTATTTTCGTCAAACCTGCTGTTTAGAATCAGAAAGAGGAAGTAGACCGCACCCTGTTGAGTGCATATACGACCTCAAACTGAAAGAAAAACAATTAAAACCTCTAATAAATTTTCACATTACACACCAGCAGGTTCAGCGATGTTCACAACAATATATTTATAGAATCACCAAAGATTAAAGGATTTCACAACATGCACACTTTCATTTCAACACACTCTCAGCATGCTTTCAGCCTTTAAATCACTGTTAAATTGCAAAGTTCTTTGAAATGCCAAAAATACTTATTTTATATTACAAAGACATCTTATAATTTTACAACAAACATACGGATCCCTGACATACTCAACACAAGAACCAAACCAATTTTGACAAATTTAACAAGCGTCCAACGCTAGGTCCAACCTTTTTGTGATCAATTAACCAGTATCAGTTCCAAACTGTGCCTGGCCCAATTTCTAAACACCCTATTTGAATTTTTTAAAGCGTCCAATGCCCGAGGTCCAACCTCTGCTGCCCAAAAAAGTGCAGATACCGTTCTAAACAGCAAAGTGATCCAATCACTGGCTATTTTAAACCAAGGCCCCAAGTCTTGGCAGGTGCCACCTGGAGTAATCCTCCTAGAGGGTCTTTTTACACGTCTGTAAAAAGCGGGAGGTTTCCACCTCTGAGCTTGTGCACTTCTTAGAAGTCCCAGACTTCCGTTCTACAGTAATTTTATTATACTTTGAAACAACAACCAAAAGTCCACCAGAACTATTTGACCGATGCAGGTCCAACCTTATGATCAATAGGGACTCAAACCCATAAAAATTTATTAATTTAAATTTATTAATTTCCAGAGCTATCACTGACTCCACACACCAAGTTTTACCACGATCAGACCAAAATTCAAATTTGGGCCCACATGGATTTTGGCATTGCAATGTCTGATTGGTTGAAGTGACGTGAACGTGGCATCATTACTTTGATTCTATTGGCTAAAACGATTAAAAAGAGGTGTCAATCATGCAAATTGACCAAAAGAAACCAAAGTTACAGCCCTCGGAGTTTAAAGGGCCAGACACCAATTAAACGCTTCATGCGCACTGCAGAAAAGGGCCATTACCATGTAAATGTGTGGTTAATTCTTCAAAAATGTATTTTTTTAAAAAGAGCATTTTTAGGCCTGTTAATAAAATGTATTAATTTTTGCTCTTTAATACCTAAAAAATTCATGGTGTCCAATTATGTGCCAAAATTGGACATTTTTGTACAACATCTGGATATTCATGTATTGACAGGGCTGTAATTTTTCACTGTTTCACTTTAGAAACAGTAGAAACAAATCTTTGCACAGATGATGTTTATATGTTGGTTACTGAAATCCTGGAACCAAATGTGATCTGAGGCATATTTTTAAAAGGTTTATATGCTAAAAATTAAAAAAAAATATTAGGCGAGGATAAAATATACATTTTCTATGTTCCAGTCTCAGTAACTTTGACACAGTAATATCTGCTTCAATATTTACACCTCTGATGAAATCTCACAAGTGTTAGCTTTATTTTGATACCAAGATTGTATGGACAGAGTTTGTAATTGCAGAGAAATAATCAATTAAATTTGGGCATTACATTTTCGAGCAGGAAGCTCAGAAACCCCCTTGGGGCTTAAGAGGTTAAAAATATATATTTAAATCCCAACAGTTGTTTCAAGATGGGCATGATAAACTCACTCATCAGGAAGGTATTTTTGGTTAGCAGCAATGTATGACATTACCTGGCATCAAAACCTTGGAGAAAAGACGGGGACACTAAGCTGTAGAACTTTTTTTTTTTTTAAATAATTAATCCATCGGCATAAAAACTGTTTGCTTCACGAGGTACAACAACTTATTTCCTTCCCCCTCACATTTCATGATTTGGTTTGGTCCACGAGCTGACACTGAGCCCTCTGCGAGAGGTAGGTGGAAATTAATTCAACTCATAGTGAAAGAAACTGCTCGATTTTCCTAGTATTAGTTAGCTTACTTCATTTCTAACAGAAGATTATGTGTTTGTATTTTTTTAAGCCAATTTGTAATTTGTCCATGTACACCCTGTACATATGAACACTAAATAACCGATCTGCCGACCTGGTGCTTCTTCCTCAGGCTTAGCTGTCCGACTCTCCAGTGTGTGTGTGAATGGGTGGATTACTGAATATGTAAAGAGCTTTGGGGTTCTTAGGGATTGGTAAAGCGCTATACGAATACAGGCCATTTACCATTTTTAGTTAACATACTTGTTTTGATTTAGCCATATCAAATATGTATTATGTAATAGGCAAGCATACTATCCTGGATTTGTTTATGTTTTGCACTTTTACAGATAACATAACATCTTGGTTTAAATCAATTCTGACAAGTTTAAGTTACTGGTTAATCTGAGGTCACAGGAAGAGACCAGGTGAACAAGGGGGAGAATCCTAATTTAACAAAGCTGATTTTAGAGTGTTTATGAAGAAATGAATGTATCGTTGTAATATGTATTGATTACACAGCATAGCTTTTATTGCTTAGAAGGAGTAGCAGTATAGAATTGAGTAGGGAAATGTTTGCCTTACCTACCTAATGGAATAGTCCAGGGGTGAGATTGTTTGGTTAAGTGGACTATTTAAGCAGACGAATGCAGGTGTTTGAGGAGAAAGGAGCAGGTCAGTGTAGCTGAATGCATGTGAGCTTATTTGCTGTTGATTTAAGTTCAGTTATGTTTATTTGAACTGAGTTAACTATGGAGTTGAGTTTCTTATTTCTTTTTGTCAATATTGTTTGGTCACAAAAATGGTAAATAAATCGCTCACTACACTGGACAGGATCTGTCTCCTGCCCTTCTTTAGCCACTTAGGTCAAGTTCTACCACAGGGTCCCTTGATTTTGTAAAGGAGCGTCTAGTATGGGTTGTCTACAGAAAACTGAAGGGGGATTCAAAATGGAAGTTAAAGTGAATCTTATTGATATTTGGTGCTGCAAAAGAACTCAATAAGTCAAACAATATCAGGTCATATTCCATTTTCTTAAACTAACTTGTTTAATAGGATTTACGTTTTTTCTTTCTTTCTTCAAGGACACTCTTTAGCTCTATAATGTTGTGGTTTACATGTTTTGTAAAAAAGTTAACTTTTGTGTAAAAATCTGCCAAATCAATTATATGGTGAACTTGCAAATAAAGAAATGGGTATCTTGATGCATGCTCAATCATCCAGGTAAGTATATCCCAAAAGGTTGATTCTGTTGATCTGGACGTAGTGCTTTCAGTGGGAGAATCGTCACTCATCCAAGTGACTTCTTTAGTCTCAGCTGACTGCAGGTTTCCCCAACCTTATAAACAGTACATTTGCACAATGACTGAAACTAGTCCACTGAATGAACAATAAGCTGTGAGGTCAGTTCCTTGATCATTAATTTGCAAATTGTCATGACCATTGATCAACTAGCACTAATCAAAGCCCATTGATTAATGACCATTCAGTGGGCTGTGCTGGTCAAATGAGTGCCAGTGATACATTGGGCAATAATTTTTACCATCTGGTTTAGTGTTATTTAACCATCTGTGGTAAAATTGTTGTACTACACTGGTATGCCGTTGGTGAGAATGCTCTCAATAGTACAGTGGTTGACATTGACTAGTATCCTGGGACACAGGTGAGCTTTCTTAAGGCCACTGAGGTGTTTGTTATCACTTCCTGTTCCTGCTCAAACACAGTGGTGTTTCTGAGTAGCTTATTTGCTTAGCAAATTAAAAACTTTTAAATACATTCTTTTTTCATAGTACAATCTTCTCGTGCTTCATCCCAAGCACACTTTCTGTTATGCTGCAATAGGCTTCCGGGGATTCCCATAATGCATTGAGTTTTTCCTTTCCAGTCACCTTTCTCACTCACTATGTGTTAACAGACCTCTCTGCATTGAATCATATCTGTTATTAATCTCTGTCTCTCTTCCACAGCATGTCTTTATCCTGTTTTCCTTCTCTCACCCCAACCCGTCGCAGCAGATGGCCCCGCCCCTCCCTGAGCCTGGTTCTGCCAGAGGTTTCTTCCTGTTAAAAGGGAGTTTTTCCTTCCCACTGTCGCCAAAGTGCTTGATCATAGGGGGTCATATGATTGTTGGGCTTTTCTCTGCATCTACTGTACAATATAAAGCGCCTTGAGGCGACTTTTGTTGTGATTTGGCGCTATATAAATAAAATTGAATTGAATTGAATTAACGGGGGTGACGCGATTTCACTGGTATGCATGAATTAATTAAACAGTCCAATAACTCCAGCAGTACTTATCTAGTCTTTATTCCAACATCATTTTAACATAACAGCGCAGTGGTCATAAACTGTGTGCCTTCTTACGATTAACAACACACCTGATGCTGATTATGTGCGTCTACCTTAAATACCTTTACATGAACCAACCATACGAAAACAAAAAAAGGTGACCTTTAGCGGCAACATAAGGTATTAACCCAAAAATGGCTCCTACAACATCAAAGTGGCTACTTAAATGAAATATAAAGTTTGAAAACAGGTTTGTTGATGTTCCACAAACATCGCAGCAAGAAAATTTCTAAGGAATTTTTACATTTCTCTTTGTAATTGTGATTCTACACCTTCTCCTCAGGTTGGAAATTAGCTTCATCTGCGCTGGCTGGATGGATGCAGCAAAATCTCTCAAAAAGAAGCTGGCTCTCCTCTTGATTGTTGCATTAATCTTCATTCTTCTATTCAATGTGAATATGCCAAACAACAACAACAAATCCATCCCAAAACCATCTGGGCCTGCGGGTGTTTGCTCCTTGGGAGTATCTGAGCAGACCATCACCCCGCTCAAAAATACCAAGCACTTACTGGTGTCAGCATACGTGGACCAGAGAGTGAAGGATTTGGATATACGCATCATTGGCATATTTAAGAGAGACTCCATACAGCCCCTTCACTGCGTTTTTTGCTGCACAAATGTTTTAAGTAAAACCACTCCAGCAACAATTTTACAACATTCTGATCACTTTGGTTTTCCCTTCGCCACTACGGACGTCATGTGTCAGATTCCTCAGAACTGCAAAGCTACACGTGTCACTCTCTTGACTACACCAGACAAAGAAAGTGCATCTGACTCTACCTGGCTTCCTATAAGAAACCAAAAGAGCGACAGGCAAAAGGAAGAAAACATGAAGTTTGACTTCACAGTCTGCATCTCTAATCTGTTTGGCGACTACAACAATGTGCTTCAGTTTGCAGAGACTCTGGAAATGTACAGGTGAGTACAGTAACAGCACTACAAGCTACAGAGTGAAACCTATGCAGCAAAACCTCTGTGTAACGGTTGCTGTTAATTGTAAAGCTCCTGGATTTCTTCAGTGGTGTTTCTACTTCTGTATTCAAGAGCGGAGGATAACGTTGGCTTGACTTCAGAGTCTTTGACATTCTCACCAAAGTGAATATTTCCAGTATTAGAAGTTTTGAAATGTAGCAGGTGCTGATAGATATTTAAATGTGCATCTGCACATGTAAGTGTGGAGCATAGACTGTATAAAAACGATGGAGTTTTCCCCACCCATGTTTTTTTTTTCTTTTTCTTTTTGTGCTGCCAGCATTAATCTCGTTAAAATGACGTTAACGCCATACCCACATTAATGGGGCAAATCTCCATTAGCCAGTTAACGTGGCTCACCCCGTGCGTGGGGCTGCATGGTGTCAACGTGTTAGCGTGGTTAGCTTGTTAACACGTTAGCGCTGTCCAGGCTCTCCTGACTAATGGAGATTTGCCCCATTAATGTGGGTATGGCGTTAACGTCATTTTAACGAGATTAACGGTGACAGCACAACTTTCTTTATTTTTGTTTTCGGGTTTTTTTGTTTGTCTTTTTTATCCAAATGTGGCCACATTTGACTGAGGCCACACAAAACATCCTAACCCCTAAATCTACCAGTATCTAAACCCTCCATAAAGGAGGGTTTAGATACTGTATCATGTATCAGGATATAGACTTCCTTATAATGTTGTGTAAATGTTTTCCTTTAGAAGCTGGCCCCTAAACCTAACTGGCTTTTCTGTGGCTTTAAAGTCAAATGTCATCTCAAACAAAAAATCTCTGCATTTCCAGTTATTTGTTATATGTATACTTCTTAACTCCTCTGTGTAATATGAATGCATTTTTGTAAGCTAAATGCAATAAATAACAAAGGCATGAGTAAACTAATGAAAGCCTTTAAACCTGTTACTTTGTCCCAGGTTGCTGGGTGTGAACAGAGTGGTGATCTATAACACCAGCTGTGGTCCAGAGCTCGACCGCCTGTTGCAGAATTATAGCCAGGAGGGCTTTGTGGAAATGGTTCCTTGGCCCATTGACAAGCATCTGAATCCATCTCGTGGCTGGCTTCACTCAGAGCACGGAGGAGACGTGCACTACTTTGGCCAGCTGACCACACTTAATGAGTGCATTTACAGATCAATGGAGCGTTCCCGCTACGTCCTGTTGAATGACATTGATGAGATTATAATGCCATACCAGCACAAAGATCTGATGTCTTTGATGAACACGCTCCAAAATCAGAATCCAAATGTAACATTTTTTTCTAAGCATTTCTAAATCTATTTTCAAATTTCCTTCCTGCACCTGTCAAACCTAAACTGTTCTTCTACAGACAGGAGTATTTCTCATTGAGAACCATACCTATCCCAAGAAGACTTTTAATCAAAATAAATGGGGACCCCTGCCTCAATGGAATGGGGTGCCAGGCTTTGATATTATGGTGCATATCTACAGAGAGGAGCCTAACAGAAATATTTACCATCCACACAAGTTAATAGTTCAGCCAAGGTGGGTTATAATGGGACAAATGGTTGAGTGTTCGGCACTAGCATTCATTTAACCCTGAGGCATTGTGTGATTGTCCATGTATTTATGCACCTACAGAGCAGTGCAGCAGACCTCAGTGCATGATGTGCTTATGATGTCTGCAACAAAGTTCAAGGTTCCACCAGACGTCTGTCGGATCATTCACTCGCCAATCAGGACTCCGACCGATCCACCACTTGATCGGCTTCATGTGGACACCCGACTGTGGGACTTTAAAGACAAACTGCTCCCCAATGTGATCAAGGTGCTGCGGAGAGCAGAACTGCTGAGATCAGAGACGCAAAACTGATAGATGATGGACAGAAACACAAATACTGAAGTTTTAGGAGAAAAAAGCTGGTCAACAAAACACAGGCTGACCTACAGGGGTGGCATGTGCCAGCCTGAAATAATGTCTTTCCATCCCAAGTCCACTCTATTTTTGCTTATCACAATGCTGCATATTAAAATTAGCCATCATTAACACTCTGAGTCTGGCTACAAGTAACATTAAATATAAGTTCTAAAACTGAATGTATTGCATAGCATTACCTCCCTGCATCACTAAAAAAAATGTTTCAGCCCATAAAGCAAACGGTTTTATTTCTTGTTGTCAGTAGCAATCAATGCTTATGATTGTGCCAGAGCACACAATCATAAGCATTTCAACACATTGGCTATTTTCCGATTTCAACACAGGTGGTTGATTGCTCCACTCTAGAACTGGAATGAAGGCGAGTGTTATTAACCCTCTGGGTTGACGGACAGCCACACCTTCAAATCACATGACCAATTTAAGCTGATATAGCTACAAGCTGCAGTCACGCATCTTCTAGCATCAGGGTCTCTATTTCGGCTTGTGTTGAAAGTCCAGACTTCAAACTATATGTCAGTTTTTATATTTTATTGATAAGCCACAATGACCGGAGTTATGATAAGAAAAGAAATTAATTAAATTTAAAAAAAAAAAGATGCGATGGATGGATGGATGGATGGAAAAAAGAATACTATCGTCACGTTTTGTGTGAAAAGAAACGGTAAAAATGGCATTTGGACAGCGCAAATAAGGGAAAAAATGCCACCCTTTCCTATTGGTGGAATAGTGTACCATGTCCACCGATAAAAATGATATGACAACACGTGGGATTTGGTGATTTAGGAACAGGGAAAATTTGGGGGAGTGGTGTGGCTAAAGAGAGAGCGATATCGACTAATTTTAGTTTTTAGTTTTAGTTTTTAGTATTCGTGGTGGTTGCAATTTTAGGTAAATGGTTGTATTAACTTAATTGTTTCCAAAGTTTGTACACAGGTTTTTAAAATTTACACTTTATATTTGCATTTCAGGTTATGAAAATAATTCACTAAACGTGTTTGTGGTTTTTACAGTAAACTTTTTTCGTACTCGGTTTTTATCAGGGTTTGTGTGTGTGTGTGATTTCAGATATTTTATAGATATATGTTTTATATCTATTTTAACCACATATAATCAGTGTTGGGAAGGTTACTTTTAAAATGTATTCCATTACAGAATACAGAATACATGCCCCCCAAAATGTAATCTGTAACGTATTCGGTTATGACAGTAACGTATTCTGAATACTTTGGATTACTTAATATATTATTATGCTTTTTACAACAACGTGAATGTACTATTGCTGTGTGATTTATTACTATTACTGAAGGTCCGCGACTCCGAACTGTAGTAAAGGGACCTCTGACTAATACGGCGGCGTCCCTGTCGGCTCATAGCCGAAAAATAGCTTTACTTTGTTGTGTGGGTCAACTTTTCTTGTGAGACAGAGAGAGGCGTTGAAAGGCTGCTCCAACGGAACTTATTGTTTTCGGAGGAAAACACGAACACGGCAACCCGTTCTCACTCCCGACGCGTAAAATAATTTTTTGTGCAAATCCACTTCCACATTTGTGTGTTTTTCTCTGGCCAGATAGAGCGTTCTGCACCATTACCACACTGTGTTTATGGGCTGAAAGTTTTAGCAAAAAGGACAGGAAAGTCTTTCTCTTTCAGCCCATAAACACAGTGTGGTAATGGTGCAGAACGCTCTATCTGGCCAGAGAAAAACACACAAATGTGGAAGTGGATTTGCACAAAAGGAAATGGCCTGTATCTGACAGATTTAGACTTTTTTTCCGAAATACGTTTTAGACTTTATTCTCAAAATGATCAGCAATATGCTTTCTTAATGTGCCCCTAATACTACGTCGCAGTTAGCTGTGTGTGGTTGGCATTGCGCGATAAAGCTTAGACCACGATCAGAGGCGAGTGCGTCTATAGTGCACAACGCAAAACAAAAAAAAGCCCAGTTCTCCCCAACGTTTTGTGCGATTTTGCGAACTCGTTTTTCCCACTGACTCGTTTCTTCCCCCTTGATGATTTCCGGTAATAATTCTGACGTATGACTTGGTCACGCCCGGATAGAGCAGGAGAGAAGAAGACTCCGAGTGCACTTGCAGACCTACGGATTCAAAGCTCTTTCTCGACTGGTGGGCACAACCGGGGGGACATACTGACTACAGTTCAGCCTCGAGTGAGTTACCTGCTGAATGGTGAATAGTGGCTTTAAGTTGATGTTTAAGTTAATACAAATATTCTAATTCGACCGCTCAGAGTATTTATCTTCTACTCCGATTTCGATGTAACTTAAATAGCGTTTTCTTGTGTCCTAAAGTTTATAGCATACACCGATTAGTGACTTCATTGCATTTGCACTATAATTTCCCTAAGACATTATATTAGACACTATAGCATTCTTTTTTTTTATTTTTTCATGGGACATTATGTAGCTCACTTATGAATTACAAGAAACATATCATGGCAGTAACAGGAAGTCTGCATTCACTGTATGACACATGCAGGGTTTTTTTTTTTGTTAGCTTGTACTGTAGAGATGTTGCCTCCAAACTTAAACAGGATATTGAGTAGAGTCAGGGTTGAAGTGAGATTTAGCATGTGTGGGAACTCTGTGATCAGTTGTACTGGCTCAGCTTGGCGAAAAGAACTCAGAGTTTCTACTTAAGTAACGAAAGTCGGTACTTTTGCCACCCTTTCGTATAACCCCTTTATAAATCCTGTTGACTATAGCCTATGTACTGATAGAGGCAACGATATTAGACATTTAAAAAATAATAATTTAAAAAACAGAATGCAAACACGCAGAAACTGTGATTTTTTTTTTAAACAAAACTTGAACTGTGCATAGGAAATCATCTAGTTGAAGAAACTGTTTTTGTTATTCTTATAAACATTTGGTGTTTTTTTTTTATGGGTTTTTTTGCATTTGCACCACTAAGTGTAAATCTAATATATGTTTATGATTGATTTTTAATTTCAAAGCACTAGTCTAGGGTCCTTACCTACCTTACACACAAAACCATTAGGTAATTCCTCCTTAATCTGCAGGTTTGAGCAGATCGTTTTTGATGGCATGGCTCAAGCAGAAAGAAAACAATGTATACATGCTTTATTTTTCTAATGTCAAATCAAATCAAATCACTTTTATTGTCACATCACATGTGCAGGTACATTGGTACAGCACATGTGAGTGAAATTCTTGTGTGCGAGCTTCACAAGCAACAGAGTTGTGCAAGATACAATAATGTAAACAAGCAAAATACAAGAATGGCTACATCTGAAACTAATAAATATATGTACAATATATAATAATGTACTATTGTATACTGAAAATATAAAATAGTATATTAGTATATGATATTGTAAGTTTAAAACTCCACAATAACACAACAAAGGTTCAGTATAACTGGCCTTCCTGGAAACTCACCAGGTTGTAAAAGAAAATAAAGAGACTCTGTGTCATGGGGTGTTTTTTCTTTTTTCCATGCCATTACCAGCAGTATGTAATCCAAAGATTTCTCATATGCACACTTTCATAATGTTGCTTGCTCTGCAAAACTATGAAACCTGCTCAGCAATGCAGACTGGAAGGAAAAGATAAAGAAATGAGGAGTGGCTCACAGTACAGTACTGAAAAGATGGCACTTTTGGCATCTGTTATTTAGGGTGTATATTTCTTTCACAATCTGGAGGCCTATATGACAGTAAGAAATTTAATTTTCTCATTGCCTTCAATAGTACATATTTGCTTTTTTTAAAAATACACATTTTAGTAGATTTGTTAATGATATTATCTTCTTTGAAAACAAAGGAAGGTTTCCCTTTTGTCACGTTTCGTAGATCGGACTCACGCGCAGACCACTAGTGTCTTCAAAAGGTGCATTTATTTACAGTGTTTCCTACAGTGGAATTCATATATATACATAATAGTGTCCAAAGAAAAAGGTGCCGGGGTTCCAGGGTCCAGGAGTGAAAGAGGCAGGAGTCCAGGAAGGGAAAGTTTCCATTCAGTCCTAGCACATCTCCTCTCCTTTATCTCTCTTGCTCCCGTTCAGTCGCCAGGCACAGGGGAAGAACAAGTCCAGAGGCAATCTATGCACAGGCAGAAAAAAACCATTAGTCTCCTGGTTCAGACATGCTCATAAACTGATTCTACAAAATACAGGACGACTGACGCTGATGACTCAACGATCCAGCGACGAGTAGAGCAGACTCGCCCTCTTAAGAAGAGTTCCAATCTTTCATGATCAGCGACAGATGTGCTGATCACCTCCAGGTGCGTAGGCCAGGGGCAGGAGCCCATACTGAGCTCCGCCCCGGCAGGAGAAAGAGAGAATGGAAGAGGGCGAGAGAGAAAGGTAAACAAAACAAAACACCTGACGGCTGTCAGCTGACGAGGGGCGGAGACCATGACAGTACCCCCCCCTCAACGGGAGCCCCCCGGCGACCCACCAGGCTTGTCCGGATGCAGGCGGTGAAACTCCCGGAGCATGGGCACATCCAGAACGGCCGCCCGAGGGACCCAGGAGCGCTCCTCCACGCCATAACCCTCCCAGTCAACCAGATACTGACAGCCACGCCCACGGCGCCGAGAGTCCATGATGCGAGTGATGGAGTAGGCCGGCAAGCCATCCACGAGCCGGGCGGGAGGAGGGGGCCTGGAAGGAGGGCACAGAGGACTAGAGCGGACAGGTTTGAGTTGTGAAACATGGAAAACATCATGGATTCTCATATTGCGAGGGAGTTTTAACTTCACAGAGACAGGATTGACCAAGGCGGAGATTTCAAAAGGGCCAATGAAGGTGGGTGTAAGTTTCTTAGATTCAGTCCTGACCGGAACAAAGCGGGTAGAAAGCCATACCTTCTGGCCGACAGAGTATTCGGGTGCTGGAGTCCGGTGCCGGTCTGCGATGCGTTTGTTGTTCTCCTTCGTGCGCAGTAGAGCCGCTTGAGTTGCCCGCCAAACTCTGCGACACCTGCGCAAATGAGCCTGGACGGAGGGTACAGAGTGCTCACCTTCCACAGCAGGAAAAAGAGGAGGCTGATATCCCAAGGAAGCTTCGAAGGGAGACCGGCCGGTGGCAGAGGCAGTCAAGCTGTTATGGGCGTACTCGATCCACGGCAACTCCTCACTCCAGATGGTTTGATTGGTGGAGGCGACGCAGCGCAGGGCGGTCTCCAGTTCTTGGTTGGCCCGCTCGGATTGGCCGTTGCTCTGAGGATGATAACCCGAGGATAGACTGACCTTTGCGCCCAGGGAGTTGCAGAACTCTTTCCAGACCCGAGAAGTAAATTGAGGCCCTCTGTCGGACACTATGTCTTCCGGGATCCCATGCAGGCGGAAGACGTGAGTGGCGAGTAGGCGTGCAGTCTCTAGAGCTGTGGGAAGCTTAGGCAGAGCAATGAAATGAGCCACTTTAGAGAAACGATCGATTATGGTGAGAATGACAGTGTTACCTGCTGATGGAGGTAACCCGGTGATGAAGTCCAGTGCTATGTGAGACCATGGCCTGGAAGGAGTGGATAACGGATGGAGCTGACCCGCCGGGGGTTGGTTCGATGGTTTGTTTCGGGCACAGACCGTACAAGCAGTGATGTATTCCCGAGTATCTTGGGTGAGTGAGGGCCACCAGAAGTACCGCTGGAGAAACTTGACGGTGCGATGTATCCCTGGGTGGCATGAGAACCGGGCCGTGTGAGCCCATTGCAGAACCTGGGATCTGACAGAGCGCGGAACATAGAGTCGGTGGACGGGCCCCCCTCCCGGATCCGGTTCGGCTATCTGAGCCGCCCGGATGGCCGCCTCGATCTCCCAAGTGATGACCCCAATAGTACAGGTTGCCGGCAGAATGGAATCCGGATCCGCCTTTTCGTCAGCAGCGGAAAACTGACGGGAGAGAGCGTCCGGCTTGACATTTCGGGAACCGGGTCTGTAGGTGATTGAGAAGTGAAAACGGGTGAAAAACAGGGCCCATCTGGCCTGTCGAGCGTTGAGACGTTTCGCCGTTTGAAGGTAGGCCAGGTTTTTGTGATCGGTCCAGACCACGAAGGGTTGAGTGGTGCCCTCCAGCCAATGCCGCCATTCTTCCAGGGCGAGCTTAATCGCCAAGAGCTCCCGATCGCCCACGTCGTAGTTACGTTCTGCAGGGGTGAGACGACGGGAAAAATAGGCACAAGGGTGCATCTTACCTTCCCTCTGTTGGGAAAGGACGGCCCCCACCCCTGAGTCGGATGCGTCGACCTCTACCACGAACTGAAGAGTGGTATCAGGTTGGACCAGGATGGGCGCTGAAGCAAACCGTTTCTTGAGCTCCTGAAAGGCTGATTGGACAGCGTCACTCCACTGAAAAGCAAGCTTGGGAGAGGTTAACTGAGTTAATGGTAAGGCAATCCTGCTAAAGTCCCGTATGAATCTCCTGTAGAAGTTAGCGAAGCCAAGGAAGCGTTGCAACTGGCGACGGTTGTTTGGTTCTGGCCAGTTCACAACAGCCTTGACTTTCACAGGGTCGGGTCGAAGATCTCCCCGCTCGATTATGTACCCTAGGAAGGCAACCGAGGGCACATGAAACTCACATTTCTCGCTTTTGACGAACAGCCGGTTCTCCAGAAGGCGTTGCAGCACCAGCCGGACCTGGGTCTCGTGTTCCGCCTGGGAGGAAGAGAAGATCAGAATGTCGTCTAGATAAACAAACACAAATCGGTTAATAAAGTCCCTTAGAACATCATTGACCAGAGCCTGGAATACTGCAGGTGCGTTAGTGAGGCCGAACGGCATGACCAGATACTCAAAATGTCCAAGGTGAGTATTAAACGCCGTCTTCCATTCATCGCCATCCCGAATCCGGACCAGGTGGTAAGCGTTTCTCAAGTCCAGCTTGCTGAAAATGACGGCGCCCTGGAGAAGTTCGAAAGCGGAGGTGAGCAGGGGCAGTGGATATTTATTCTTGACCGTAATGTTATTGAGTCCCCGAAAGTCAATACAGGGTCGGAGGGTCTTATCCTTCTTTTCCACAAAGAAGAAACCTGCTGCGACGGGTGAGGAAGAGGCCCGGATAATGCCGGCAGCGAGAGATTCAGTTATATATTTCTCCATAGCCTCCCGTTCCGGCAGCGAGAGGCTATAGAGGCGGCTGGTTGGTAAGGGAGCTCCCGGCAGCAGGTCTATGGCGCAGTCATAGGGCCGATGGGGTGGCAGCGACTGGGCTCGGTCCTTCCGAAACACCTCGGCGAGATCGTGGTAAGCAGACGGCACATCTGCTAAGTCGGAAGACCGCGATGGCTCTGGGCCGGTGACAGATTTGTTAGGAGGTACGGCAGCCTTAAGGCAAGTCATATGACACTCTTCTCCCCAGCCCGTAATGCCTCCTTTCTGCCAATTAATCGTGGGGTTGTGTTGCTGGAGCCAGGGATGACCGAGAACTAACGGCGTCTGAGTGGAGTGAAAAACAAAAAAACTAATCTCCTCCGAATGATTGCCAGACAGTGTGAGGGTGAGCGGTTCAGTGATGTGTGTGATGTCGGGGAGGCGCTGCCCTGATAAAGCCGTGACACGTAAGGCGTGGGGTAGTGACTCCACAGTCACACAGAGTCGTTTAGCTAGTTCAGAGTCAATGAAATTTTGTTCTGCTCCAGAATCAATAAGCACAGAAAGTGAATGACACTCGGAATGAACCAGAAGCTTAGCCGGCAGGGCTAAACGTGGAGGAGATTTATCCTGATTCAAACCGCCCACCAGTACTCCAACCATCACTGGCGGGCGCGGCCTTTTGCTCGCGACGGACAGGAGGCAATCATGTGTCCCTTATTACCACAATACAGACACTCACCGGCCGTGATGCGTCGCTGACGTTCTGCAGCAGTTAGGTGAGAGCTGCCGATTTGCATGGGCTGTACCTCTCCGTCGGCGCCCCCCGATGTCCGGGAGGACCGGTAATCGGCCGAAGCCTCCGCCCATCGCGGTCCTGCGGCCTCCTGGGAACTGGAGTTCCGTGCTTGCCTACGAGCTCGTAGCCGCTCATCCACCTTAATACATAACGACATCAATTCGTCAAAAGCAGTGGGTAGGTCCCGCATAATCAATTCATCTTTCAGATCTTCCCGGATGTTATTTAACAATGTGCTTCTGAGCGCATCCGGTCCCCAGCCGGTTTCTTCTGCCAAAATCCAAAAGTCGATTGAATAATCTGCCATACTCCGCTTACCTTGCTTAAAGTTAAGGAGGCGGAGCGCTGCAGCCTCGACTCCAGAGCCCTGATTAAACACAGTCTTAAAGTTAATCACAAACCTCTCAAAAGAGATCTCCGGGTTGGAGTTTAACACGACCTGGGCCCATTTCAAAGCCCGGTCACGAAGCATCTGTACCAAGAACGCAATCTTTGCCCCGTCATTGTTATGAAAACGCCGCTGTTCGCGGAAAATCAATGAACACTGGGCCAGAAAGCCAGAGCACTTCTCTGTCTCCCCTGAAAAGGGCTCAGGCGAAGGCAGAGGACCGTCAGAGGATGGGGTGGCTGCCGATGAGGGACCGGCCGTAGCCGCCGCGAGTGTCTCCTGCTGGGCAGGGCGAGCCGGCTGGGAGGTCCCTGGCTGTACTCCCCCTGGCGTAGTCAAACCGGAAACAGCTTGAGTTAGTGCAGCGATCTCACCTCGCAGCTGATGTAACATTTGTTCGTGGCGAGTCAGCGCCGCTTCTTGGGCAGCCAGTGCCTGACCGATGGTATTCTGATCTGCTGAGTCCATGTTGTGGCTGGATCGTTCTGTCACGTTTCGTAGATCGGACTCACGCGCAGACCACTAGTGTCTTCAAAAGGTGCATTTATTTACAGTGTTTCCTACAGTGGAATTCATATATATACATAATAGTGTCCAAAGAAAAAGGTGCCGGGGTTCCAGGGTCCAGGAGTGAAAGAGGCAGGAGTCCAGGAAGGGAAAGTTTCCATTCAGTCCTAGCACATCTCCTCTCCTTTATCTCTCTTGCTCCCGTTCAGTCGCCAGGCACAGGGGAAGAACAAGTCCAGAGGCAATCTATGCACAGGCAGAAAAAAACCATTAGTCTCCTGGTTCAGACATGCTCATAAACTGATTCTACAAAATACAGGACGACTGACGCTGATGACTCAACGATCCAGCGACGAGTAGAGCAGACTCGCCCTCTTAAGAAGAGTTCCAATCTTTCATGATCAGCGACAGATGTGCTGATCACCTCCAGGTGCGTAGGCCAGGGGCAGGAGCCCATACTGAGCTCCGCCCCGGCAGGAGAAAGAGAGAATGGAAGAGGGCGAGAGAGAAAGGTAAACAAAACAAAACACCTGACGGCTGTCAGCTGACGAGGGGCGGAGACCATGACACCTTTAGTTTTTTGTTCATAAAGCAATTTAAAAAAGAAAAAGAAAGTGTGAACATTAAAAAAAGATTTATTTGCTTTTCACCTTTTAGGCTCCGTACATGCTTCCCTTCTTGATTGGCAGCAGTTATAGAAGAGAATACTTGCAGTTACAGTAATACCTTGGTTTACGAGTATGATTCGTTCCTTAATGCTGCTTACAAACCATAAATACTCATATGTCAAAGCAAATTTTCAAAAAAGAAATATTGGAAACTTGGATGGATGGTTCCAAGCTCCAAAAATATTCATGTAAAAATCACTTTTAAACATATTTTTTATATAAATCATTGACCCAAATACATATTTCTGCAATAAATGCATAATGATTAACACAAAATGCATATAATAAAAATAAAAACGCACTTTACCTTTGAGAAAAGTCACTGCTGACCTGAAGGAAATGAGATGAGGAGGTCAATGTAAAGAATACGCTTAACAAATGCTAGCTTTTCATGAGCTCATGCGGCATGACACTCAGGTTGGCTCAGCTGTTACTGGAAAACATACGTATACAGCCATAAGTTTGCTCGTATTAAGATTATGGCTCATAAACACAAGTAAAATTTTATTCAAGTTTTTTGCTCGTCTTGCAGATTACTCATATGTCAAGTTACTCTGAATCCGAGGTTACACTGTAATGTGTAACTGGGCTCTTAAACCATATAGTGCTCCAAATTTAAGGAATAAAGTATGTCAGTAAGAATTAAGCCATTTTTATTCTCAATGCCTGCCCCTGTCAGATGGTGGTGTGTGCTAAAAATGATGCTGCAATTTGTGGTGTGTGCTGTCATTTTGATAGTGATTTTTGCAACCTGGAGCATTGTGCAATGGTTGCCCCAGTTGGGTTGATGACATGAGTATGATTGTATCACTTATTACCATTTTAATCATATTCTAGTACAGAAGCCCTGAGCTATATAGATATACAGAGGGAGATATTGCAGCAATCTTTTTTTTTTTTTTTAAAGTGACTTTCTGGAATAACTTTGCAACAAAAAAAAACACTTGCCAAAGTCTTATCTTCTGGTTTTGACTTCTTCTCTTCCTATATCAGTGCTGCCGTAGTGGTATTGTCTGAGTGGCAACACCTAACGCTCAGTAGACTACTGCAGTGGCTTCCTGCACCTTAACAGTGGGCATAATCAGAAATGACTGTGTAATGATGTTGCCAGAGCATGCAAAGCAACCAATGTGGAGCTTATAGCAACTCTTTCTGTGTATCATTGTCCAGGGCTTGGTGAGCGATATCTTTAATGGGAACTCTGCCCTTGTTGAGTTTATGTATTAGATCTGTGGATGTCCTGCTATGGCTGTTCAAATTTTCTGCCATGATAAAGGTTTATATATATATATATATATATATATATATATATATATTAGGATTATCCATCCCTCCATTCACTTCCGCTTATCCTTTTCAGGGTCGCGGGGGGCGCTGGAGCCTATCCCAGCTGTCATAGGGCAAGAGGTGGGGTACACCCTGGATAGGTCGCCAGTCTGTCGCAGGGCCAACACACAGGGACAGACAACCATTCGCACTCACATTCACTCGCACATTCACACCTAGTGGCAATTTGGATTATCCAATTAACCTATCACCACAAGTTGCATGTCTTTGGACAGTAGGAGGAAGCCAGAGTACCCACGCAAACATGGGGAGAACATGCAAACTCCACACAGAAAGACCCCAGCCTGATGGTGGAATTGAACTCAGGACCTTCTTGCTGTGCGGCAACAGTGCTAACCACCGTGCCACCGTGCTGCCCTATTAGGATTATATATAACTTTATACCTGTGCTAATCATGGCAAAGTATCTGAAGGCTGATGGCTTCTTGATCCGCTCAGATTCTAGTTACTGGTTCTCACAGCGGTAAGGTAAAACATTAAGCTGCCATGACCATCCCACTTAAGATCCAACTCCACAGGGCTGAGGGAGAGGAAACATTGTTGCAATGGCAGATGAGTTTACATCAACTGAGTTGGCCATTTTTGCACCCATCCCAGACGGGTCTTAATGGCAGCTAGACCCCAATGGTCAGTCAGGCCAAGCTACGCTACAACTCATTATCAAGTGCTGCATAAATTTTGAGTCTGACTTGTCTGTAATCTGTGGGCTTGACCAGGATTTCTGTTGCTGAGCTTAGCAGGCTGGAATCCTCCCAAAAGTGGTGCATTGACAGAGTTAGTGATCATCTTTGTTGTAATAGGGACCTTAAATGACTACTTTCTTGGGATAAAGGAGGATTTATGTTGACAAAGTGATCAGTTCTGCTGCCTGACAAAATTAAAGAAAGAGCTTTGCAAAACAAAATTTGGATGGGATGAAGTAATACTAGAAAGCAGGTTGAAACAGTGGAAAGGTTAGCTGAATGATTTACAGATGGACCATCTTTAAATGTGGCTGTGATAAAGTGTTATCATCCCTTATGATAAAAGAACAACCAATTCTAGCAAGTCGGTAATTTTATCTCTGTAGGGACCTCTACTGGTGGAAAACTGGGTAATCAACCAGTAGAATTAATTCTAATGACAGCTGTTAGGTAACTTTCATTATCACTACAACTATAGCTGTCAGTTCACATATATTATCCTCAACATAGCTCTGCAATTTTGAATGCTTTTAAACCATCACCAAGATTTTGGTGTTATGTTACAATGTGTTGCATGAAGCTTGATAACACAAGTATAAGTTTTATTCCCCATGTTGGCGTTTAAGTTGCTAGTGCTGGGTTGAACTCTCGGTCACCCTCAGAGTTGCTTTCATTCTCATGGTAGACTCAACAGGGAAACATTTCTCAGTGAATCCGGTGCATGTGATATTATGACTGGACATGATAGTAATTAAGTAAAACTTTATTTGTATAGTACAATTTAAGATATAAAATCAGTGCTTCACAACAGCCAACAGTTAATTTAAAAAATAATTTAAAAAACCCCAAGAGAAATTAATAGAAAGCAGATTTAAAGCATGACAGAGTTGCTGCTGCAGTTGTGTGGAACCTGGTGTGGTTTTCTGTTGCTGTTAGCTCCTCTGTTTCAAGGTGTGATGTGTTGTGTGTTCACGTTGAAATGGGAAACTTTCAAAAATACAGATTTACAAATAATGTTGCTACAGTAAAAGCTTTAATTTTTTAACTCTTTCCTTCACCTGAATTGTTTCCATTAGGAATTTAAGGTGAACTTGTTCAACAAATACAGATACAGTCACACAAGCAGATATTAAAATAACATAATTTTACTGAACTGATAAGAAAATGAGCTGTAGGTAGCGCAAAATCCTGATATGAGGAAAGGAACAGAAAGGACCTACAGCCCACAAAAAAAAAAAAAAAAAAATGCGGAAGGGGGAGTGACGGTTGTATAGAAGCACAGGGCTGACTCTGGGCGCAGGTCCAAGAATTAGGAAATGGGGAAAGTCACACTGCCAAAGAGGAAATACAAGGAGAACAAACAAGGTAAGGAATGATTTTGAGAACAGGCAACGACAAAAGTCGAGTAAAAAAAACAAAAAACATGCGGATAGTATTTGAGGAGCAAGATTTAAGAAGCTCATAAACATTTACAGTATTACTACTATTTCATTTAGATTGCTACTTTCTTTAGATATTTATGTTCACTTTTTTGTTTGTAATCGGGTTCTTTTTCTTTCTAATAAAGGCGTATAGGGCAAACCGTTTTATTCGATTTTTCCCGAATGATTTCCGCTAGTATTCTGACGTATGACAATGACTTGGTCACGCCCAGACAGCAAAATCAAGTAGAAAAAGAGCAGCAGAGGAGAAGGCTCCGAGTGCACTTGCAGACACACGGATTCAAACTCTATTTCTCAACTGGTGGGGACAAACGGGGAACATACTGGCCACACTTCAGCCTCGAGTGAGTTACCTGCGGAATGGTAGTGGCTTTAAGCTGATGTTTGAATTAATACAAATATTCTAATTTACACAATGTTACTATGTGCGCGCCTCATAATACCAGTGTTAGGTTTAACCAAATGATTAATGAATTATATTAATGAAGAATACTGCAAAGCAAAATAATAAAGTGAAAAATGGACTAATTTACCCCTGTGTGGCTGCTGCCATCACACTGTGTTTTTCCTCCATATTCCCGTGGGCAGCTCATCACCTCTCTACCAGAAAATGTACACTACCAGTCAAAAGTTTGGACAAACCTTCTCATTAATGGATTTTCTTTATTTTTACTATTTTCGACATGAAAAGTATAAAGCAAGATTTATGGAATTATGCAGCATAGGAAAAATTTCATCCATCCATTCGCTTATCCTTTTCAGGGTCACGGGGGGCACTGGAGCCTATCCCAGCTGTCATAGGGCGAAAGGCGGGGTACACTCTGGACAGGTCGCCAGTCTGTCACAGGGCTAACACACAGGGACAGACAACCATTCACACTCACACCTAGTGGCAATTTGGATTATCCAATTAACCTATCCCCACAAGCTGCATGTCTTTGGACAGTGGGAGGAAGCCGGAGTACCCAGAGAGAACCCACGCAAACATGGGGAGAACATGCAAACTCCACACAGAAAGACCCCGGCCTGATGATGGAATTGAACTCAGGACCTTCTTGCTGTGCGGCAACAGTGCTAACCACCGTGCCACCGTGCTGCCCATAGGAAAAATTGATAACTTTAAATATCTCTTATACAGTCCCGTTCAAAAGATTAAAACGTCTTGAAAAATGGCCATCCCCAAAGGTTCTCAACTGGATTTAGATCAGGGGAACACGCGGGATGGTTCAGAAGAGTGATGTAATTCTCCTGGAAGTAGTCCCTTGTTCTGCGGGCATTGTGTACTGTAGCGTTGTCCTGTTGAAAAACCCAGTTGTTACCACAAAGACGAGGGCCCTCAGTAATAACGGATCCTCTCGTCAACATCTGGACATAGCCAGCGGCCGTTTGACGTCTCTGCAACTCCCGAAGCTCCATTAGGAAGTTGCCTTGCAACTCTGCATTTCTGTCCATTTGATTTCCAACTACACACAAGAACAGTTAATGTGATTAAATGAACAGATGAGACAGTTGTTGATGACAAACAATAGTATAAAATGATTAGGAGAGGCTAAATCAGTGCACTAATATACTCAGTTTAGGTGTGCTTGATCCCCCGTCTGAGCTGTCTTAATGGTCATCATCTCATATGTTCGCCAAAGGTTGTTGGTTTTCCATTATTCCCATCAGCAATTCATTCAACTGCTCCGTGTCTTTATTTGCAGGTCTTCCACCAGTCTTAAACCTCTCTTTTCTGGCTTCTGCAACAGTCTTTTTTTACTTTTTTTTAATATATATTTTTAAGATAAGATAACGCTTTATTGTCATTGCACAGTCATACCTAGTACAATAGTACAAACGAAATTGGAAATTGTCCCACGTCAGCACTATGCACACCTGAACACAACACAGTAACTTAAAGTGGGTTTTTTTTCTAATGCTAAATCACCACTAAAGTCACCTCAAGGCACTCGAGTTTTGGACAAAATTTGACTTTTCTGCCAAACATTTCTAAACAGCCACCTTTGCATTGAGACGATTTTTGTTGAGGCTTCACTGAACAGTAGATCGATCAACTGGAGGATTAGATGCATCTCAGCTCCTGTGCCAGGTCTTTGCTGGATTCTTTTGTTTGTTTGTTTGTTTGTTTGTTTTTCAATAGATACTGTTCATCTGCTGTAGATAGTTTTTTTTTTTTTTTTTTTTTTTAGGCCTGCCAGTTCTTCTTTTGCCCTCCATTTGTCCAGTTTCCTCATATTGTTAAGGATACACTGCACAGCATGCTGAGATATGACAAGGTTTTGGTTAATATTTCTTCAGGAATGACCTTGTTGGTGTAGATTCAGCTGAATCAGGCTGCATGTAACAAGGTGCTTAAACATAAAATTTATGATTGGTTGTTTGCTAAGTTGTCTGTGTAGACACAACACTGGCTCATTCTTGATTTAAATGCCTTTTCACGTTTAAATGATTGACAGGTCAGTGTTAAGGGATTTAACAAACAATCCAAGAAAATATCCCACTGAAAATGTTTAGGGTTTCCTTTTTGAAAGCCTGGTGAAGTATTGCTCATGAACAAAACAAAAAATAAGAAAAAGAAAATACAAGACAGGAAAGTTTAAAGAAATGAGGAGTGGCTCACAGTACTGCATACGGATGCCAAAAGATCTTTTGGCATCCGTGGGTTTGGGTATATATTTGTTTTAATATATGGAATACCCATATGACAGTAAGAGGCAAGGCAAGGCAAGGCAAGTTTATTTGTATAGCACAATTCAACAACAAGGTGATTCAAAGTGCTTTACAGAGACATTAGAAACAAGAACAAATAAAAAGCATGATTTAAAATTGATTAAAACAAGCAAATAAACTAACTAACTAATTAACAAACAAACAAACAACAGTATATAAAATCAAAACAGATAAAATCAGAACAGTAGATAAAATCAGTAGTTAATGTAAGTTTTGAAATTTAAGCTTAAAGTGTGGATTTGGTGCTTTATTCAAATGCAGCTGAGAACAGGTGAGTCTTCAACCTGGATTTAAATAAACTGAGTGTTTCAGCTGATCTGAGGCTTTCTGGGAGTTTGTTCCAGATATAAGGAGCATAAAAGCTGAATGCAGCTTCTCCGTGTCTGGTTCTGACTCTGGGAACTGATAAAAGACCGGATCCAGATGACCTGAGGGATCTGGATGGTTCATACTGGGTCAGGAGGTCATTGATGTATTTTGGTCCTAAACCATTCAGAGCTTTATAGGCCAGCATCAGAACTTTAAAGTCTATCCTCTGACGGACAGGCAGCCAGTGTAAAGACCTCAGAGCTGGACTGATGTGGTCCACTTTTTTGGTCTTAGTGAGGACTCGAGCAGCAGAGTTCTGAATGAGCTGTAGTTGTCTGACTGATTTTTTAGGTAGACCTGTAAAGATGCTGTTACAGTAATCAAGCCTACTAAAGATGAATGCATGGACTAGTTTTTCCAGGTCCTGTTGAGACATCAGATCTTTTATCCTTGAAATATTCTTGAGGTGATAGTAAGCTGACTTTGTTATTGTCTTAATGTGTTTCTCTAAGTTTAGGTCTGCATCCATCACTACACCCAAATTTCTCGCCTGGTTTGTGGTTTTTAGATGTATAGATTGAAGTTCTCTGGTGACCTGTAATCGTTTTTCTTTGGCGCCAAAGACTATTACTTCAGTTTTGTTTTTGTTTAGCTGGAGAAAATTGTGGCACAACCAGTCATTGATTTCCTCAATGCATTTACCAAGAGCCTGTACAGGGCCTCGGTCTCCTGGTGACATTGTGATATATATTTGTGTGTCATCTGCATAGCTGTGATAGTTTATTTTGTTGTTGTTTATAATCTGTGCCAGTGGGAGCATGTAGATGTTAAACAGAAGGGGTCCCAAGATGGAACCTTGGGGAACTCCACATGTGATACTTGTCTGCTCAGATGTGAAGTTACTTATTGATACAAAGTATTTCCTGTTTTCTACGTATGTTTTGAACCAGTTTAGTACAGTTCCTGAAAGACCTGTCCAGTTCTCCAGTCGTTTGAGTAATATGTTGTGGTCAACTGTATCAAATGCTGCACTGAGATCCAGTAAAACTAAGACTGACATTTTTCCACTGTCTGTATTCAGACATATGTCATTGAACACTTTGGTCAGAGCGGTTTCAGTGCTGTGGTTCTGTCTAAAACCTGACTGGAAGGCATCGTAGCAATTACTCTGTTTTAAGAAGTAACTGAGCTGTTGAGAAACTGCTTTTTCAATGATCTTACTTAAAAACGGGAGATTTGAGATCGGCCTGTAGTTGTTCATTTGTGTCTTGTCAAGATTGTCCTTTTTCAGTATAGGTTTGATTACAGCAGTTTTTAGTGATTCTGGAAACACACCTGATAATAAAGAAAAGTTGACGATCTGTAACAGGTCTGACTCTAAAGTCTTTGAGACCTTTTTGAGACCTTTTTGAAAAAACTTGTTGGCAGGACATCTAAACAGCAGGAGGAGGAGTTCAGTTGACCTAAGATGTCCTCCAGGTCTTTGCTGTTAATAGGGTGAAACTGTTTCATGGTGTTTAAACAGTTTTTTGGTGGACACAGTACATATCCTGGATCTGCTGTTGATGTACCAATTGCTTGTCTAATTTTTTGGGTTTTTTCAGTGAAGAATTTGGCAAAGTCATTGCAGGCCATGGTCGAATGAAGTTCAGCTGCCACTGACACAGGAGGGTTTGTTAGCCTGTCAACTGTAGAAAATAAGACCCGAGCATTATGGCTGTTTTTAGTGATGATGTCAGAGAAGTAGGACCTCCTTGCATTCCTCAGTTGTAAATTATAATTGTGAAGTTTCTCTTTATAGATGTCATAATGAACCTGGAGGTTTGTTTTTCTCCATCTGCGCTCAGCTTTCCTACACTCTCTTTTTTCATTTTTCACCAGTGTGGAGTTTCTCCATGGAGACTTTTTCCTTCCAGAGATAACCTTCACCTTAATGGGGGCAATAGTGTCCATTACATTTAACATGTTAGCATTGAAGCTATTGACGAGCTCATTGACTGACCCTCTGGACAGGTCAGGTGTTAAAGAGATACAATTTCTCATTACCTTCAATAGTATAAGTTTGCTTTTTTTCTAAAATATGGAAGTCTTATAAAGCTTGTGTGATTTACTAGTGATGATATCCTCTTTGCAACAAAGGAAGGTTCTCCTTCAGTTTCCATTAGGAAGAAAGCAATTAAACAAAACAAGCAGATGCGAATTTTACAAAAGATTTTATTTGCTCTTCACCTTTCAGGCTACACAGAGGAGGCTTCTTTTCTTGGTAGCAGCTGTTCAAGGGGAAACTTGCAGTTATTGCATAACAATGTTCTTTAACCATTTAGTATTCCAGATTTAGCATTGGAGATTATGTATCGGAATTTCAGGAGCAGGACCACATCTCCAAACACGCTCCTTCCAGCTGTCATCTAAATAGGTTCCCCCAGTTCTGCAAGCCGATCATTCTCGTTTTCGTGCCCCACCCTCCCTCCTTCTTCACTTCTATATAGTAGCTGGGAGCCATCACCAGTCCCCTTTGAGGCCTTCCACAAACTGCAGCTCAATTCATGTCAAAGCATTCACTTTTACCTACTAAAACGCTGTCAAACTTAAAGTGAGGATGTTGGCCCAGCTAGTGAAATAAAGTATGTCAATAAGAATTAGGTTTCCTCTTTGTGTGTGGCATTGTCCATGGTGTAGTGAGTGATATCTATAATGGGAACTCTTAAGTGTATCTATTACATCTGTGGATGTCCAGCTATGACTATCCAAAATTTCCATAGATAGTGTCCTTCATTAATATCTACCAAGGCAGATTAAGGCTAGATCTCACCCCAGTTATCCTATCTCTTAATTGTCTTTATCAGCTTATCACAGTAGTCCCTGAAGGACAGCACACTCTTTTCTATACTTCAAAGGGTCCAAGCAAAAGCCACTGGCCAGAGAACATCATTAGGTCTAACCTTTGTAATAAATTGATATTTTTAATTGTTGTTCCTTGTTTGTGTAATCTGAGACTACGCAGCAAGAAGACACTGAGTTGAAGTAATGTGAACATTTGGTAGTTCTAGATTATTTTTTTTTCTTTTAAGATTTTAAGATTTAAAGGTTTTTCATCAGAGTTCAAATTTTGCTAGTTTTGAAACTAACCACAATTCTGTGTTCTGGTACAGGTTGGGAACTGGTTTCATCTCCACTGCCTGGATGGAGCTGTTAAAGCATTTTAAAAAGAAGTTGGTTCTCGTCTTCATCACTGCACTCTTCCTCTTTTTGGTCTTCACTGTGAAAACGCCCAGCACATACAACTCAATCCCAAAACCATCTGGGCCGCAAAGTGCTTGCTCCATGAGGATATCCGAGCAGACCATCACGCCGCTTAACAATACCAAGCACTTACTGGTGTCAGCCTACATGGACCAAAGAGTGAAGGATTTTGATATACGCATCATTGGCATATTTAGGAGAGACTCCATTCAACCCCTTCACTGCTTTTTCTGCTGTACTGGTTATTTGAGTAAAACCACTCCAGCAACAATTTTACAGCATCCAGATAACTTTGGTTTTCCCTTTGTCACTACGGATGTCATGTGTCAGATTCCTCAGAACTGCAATGCGACACATGTCACTCTCTTGACTACACCAGACAAAGAGAGTCCATCTACTGATCAATGGCTCCCAATAAGAAACAAAGACACAGTTGGACAGAAGGAAGAAAACATGCAGTTTGACTTCACAGTCTGCATCTCTAACCTCTTTGGTGACTACAACAATGTGCTTCAGTTTGCACAGACTCTGGAGATGTACAAGTGAGTACTGCAACACCACCACAAGCTACAAAGTCAAAAATGTGCAACAGCAGCTGGTCCTGACACAGAATGAAACCTAACAAGCTCTGCAAAGGCTCCTCTTCAATGCAGTGTCTGGATTGTATCACATTGCACAGTTGTGTCTGTTACTCCTGTTGCTTCTGGAGTAACAGACACAACTGTTGGATAGTGTCTTGCCCCTCAGAAGTCTATCACTTGGCACTAAATATTTATGGGAGCACGGTTTAAAATTCTGCAGGAGCTGTACGTCTTTTCAGACACTGTAGGAAAATGGATTTTTAGCCCTGTAAACTGTGGATTTCCAGCTGTTCAGAACCAGTTAGGAATAGACAGTGTCCCTCCTACTTGAGAAACACCACAGTCTACTCTTAATGATTATAATATTATTTTTTGTCTGTGTATTTTATCAGTCACATAGCTGCAAGCTATTGTGACAGGTACAGGCTAATACAGTATAAATAGTATAACACAGTATAAATATTATACTAAGGATAGAAAAATGACCAACTGTTTGCTATATAAACCACAATTGTTTTTAGTAATCTGTTTTGTTTGCTGACAACGATGAACTAATTTGCCTTATTTTTGGGGCGATCGTGGCTCAAGAGTTGGGAGTTCGCCTTGTAATCGGAAGGTTGCCGGTTCAAGCCCCGGCTTGGACAGTCTCGGTTGTTGTGTCCTTGGGCAAGACACTTCACCCGTTGCCTACTGGTGGTGGTCAGAGGGCCCGGTGGCGCCAGTGTCCGGCAGCCTCGCCTCTGTCAGTGCGCCCCAGGGTGGCTGTGACTACAATGTAGCTTGCCATCACCAGTGTGTGAATGGGTGGATGACTGGATATGTAAAGCGCTTTGGGGTCCTTAGGGACTAGTAAAGCGCTATATAAATACAGGCCATTTACCATTTATTTTGTCCCAGGTTGCTGGGTGTGAACAGAGTGGTGATCTATAACACCAGCTGTGGTCCAGAGCTCAATCGCCTGTTGCAGAGTTACAGCGACGAGGGCTTTGTGGAAATGGTTCCTTGGCCCATTGACAAGCATCTGAATCCATCTCGTGGCTGGCTTCACTCAGAGCATGGAGGAGACGTGCACTACTTTGGCCAGCTGACCACACTTAATGAGTGCATTTACAGATCAATGGAGCGTTCTCGCTATGTCCTGTTGAATGACATTGATGAGATTATAATGCCATACCAGCACGATGACCTGATGTCTTTGATGAACACGCTCCGAAATCAGCATCCAAATGTAGGCTGTTCTTGTAATAAATTTGAAAATACATTTCATCAAAAATTCAGTATCCCATACAATAAGTTGTATTTGACTTGTTTTTATCTAATTTGAAGGCAGGGGTGTTCCTTATTGAGAATCATATTTTCCCAAAGAAACACTTTGAGCCAAGCGGACGGTTTCACCTGCCTCAGTGGAACGGGGTGCCAGGAATTAATATTCTGGAGCACATCTACAGGGAGGACCCCGCCAGAAACATATACCATCCACACAAGATGATAGTTCGGCCAAGGTAAGCTGAATTTGTCAGACGGAAGATTTACTCTATTTAGGATACAGTTCTTCGGTTTACTTAATTATACATTTGACTGCAAGTTAAAAAAAAATAAGTACCTTAGTTATTGAACTTGATAAACCATGATATGAGATATGAGAAACATCAAAACTGGTTGGAATGACAGTCCCAGGTACAAAACACATTTAACAAAAGTTCTTATTTTGTTCCTATCTAATTTGATTAACATTTGAACTTTCAGATTTGAAATATGTCATATTGCTCATACAGAACTAACACAAAATGTAAACATGAACCCAGGAAACAGAAACCTTGAGGGAAGGCTCCCTACGGGTTTCCTAAAGGTCACAGTTTAGAGAATGTCCGAACAACCTGAGGGTTATTTTTGCCAATTTTTCAGAGATCATCCCTTAAGGTATTGCCAGAAAACCCAGGGAACATTCACTAAGGGTCCCCCAAGACTGATTTGTGAAACTTTCAAAGAACCTTCAGGGCACTCCTAAAGAGCAGGATCTTCAGTAATCGGTGTACCCTTAACTCCTAGCAGTTAACTGTCTTGTGTTTTGTGTCACAGAATGGTGGAGGGGACTTCAGTCCATGAAGTGATCAAGAATTTTGGAGAACGCTACAAGGTTCCACTAGATGTTTGTCGGATCATTCATGTCCGTGTGGCTCTACAGGGATCATTAACCCTGGAGCAACTTAATGTGGATAAACGACTGTGGGACTTTCAGGAAAAACTCATTCCCAACGTGGACAAGGTGTTGAAGAGGGTGGGGATGTTGAACTTGACATAGAACTAATGGATAAGATGTACAGGCACTACGATGGACACTTGTTAAACACAGTGAATCAGATCGTGAATGTGCATCTTTGAATCAGGGGCATTTGTGAATTCATTGTGTCATTGTTTTCTGAATAGTTTGCTTATTTTGCACCAAGTGCCAGTAAAATCCCTACACTTACCTGAATATGGCTTAATTGCCTACCTTGAATAACTACAAGCGTTTTGAAGAACACATTGGTTCCAATGCTGTGTGATATGAGTGTGACCATTTAAATAGTCCTTAATATAAAACTGTTGACTTGAAGAACTGCAAATATTTTAACTGTCCTGCCTATGCCACCTGAAGAGAGTAGAAACATTTACTAAATCCACAATATAACGTCCCATAGAATTTGCTCAGTTGTCAGGTTGGAAGAATCAGAGATGGGGAAAGCATTTTTATCTGGGGTGGCTGTAGCTCAGGAGGTAGAGCAGGTCACCTATTAATTGTAAGGTTGGTGGTTTGATCCCTATCGAGTCACAACAATATGCCAAGTATTCTTTGGCAAGACAATAACACCAAGTGTCTCTGTAATGTGTTAGATAGAAAGAGCTTAGGGAATAAAGTTTAAATACTACTTTGAGAGTAAAGTCAACATGTAAATACAAGGTCTTGAAAGACGAGGCCCTTCCTCCTAAGGTCTAAGGATAATGTTGGTAATATAAAATTCTTATATATTTTATCATTTGTTGTGACCTTGACCCAGTTTTCCCCAAAATGAAAGGCTCATGCTGTTATTGGTATGAACCATCACAGTTTGAAAATGATATCTTAGACCCGTACTCGCATTCCAGCCTTTACATTCATTACATAATTTACATTCAATAACTAGAGACGGTTGTGTGAGAAAAGTAAATAAGCATTTTGTGAAATACTCCGAACAGCCAGATTGGCACCAACAACCATGACACGTTCACTAAAAACACCTTTGTTCACCATTCAAATACTGTTTTGACTTCAGGGAGTTGTCTTGACCATGGTCGTGTCCAAATTCATGGGCTGCATCCTCCTGAGGCCGCATTTGTAGACAGCGACGCGCCGAAGGCTGTCCAAATTCGTAGACTCCTCCGAATGTAGCCGACAAATGCGTCCTCCTTTTCCCCGAATTTGAAGGATGGGTTGGGTGTGTCCTTCGTGGCCTACCATATCCCAGAATTCATAGCGCGGCCCAGCCAAACTCCAGTTTCCAACAATGGCGGCCACTACTAAGTTTTAAAATTACTCATACTAATCTTTCTGGGTCACAAAATAACCTTTTAACATATTTTCAGGCGAGAAAGTAGCTGTGTAAACATCAAATATCTGCTCGGTTTATCAAGATATCGCATATTTGCAAAAGTGCTTCGACGTTTTCGGAGGCTTCTGCTACCCACCAGCTCGATAGCTAGCCGGGAGCTCGAGGGTTACTGATGCGGCTGAGAACGGCACAACTCCCGGCACATCATTTTCAGATCACCGCGGACTTTCGCTGCTCGGGTTAAACGTAATATATAAGTCACTTAGACAACCTAAAAATGTTATTGTTGGGCTTTTTTCAGTGTTTTGTTTGTTCGTGAGTAAATCGGTTTGGCTGAGATTAAAGTTATTAGATTAGATTAGATAAAATAAAACTTTATTAATCCCCCTCCTCCTTGGTTTTTACACAGCTGACTAAACGTCAAACAGAAAACTGATTAAACATAAGTATGAGCCAGTCGAGAATTTACGCCAGTGTCCTGTTATATTTTAGATAGCAAGGAGCAGACGGCTGAGTTTATTAAACTCCACCGAGACAGCGGCGACGCTAATCTGAAGGCTAGACCGTCCAATGTCACGGCCGTTTACTTCCGGCCTACCCGACCTTCTGAGGACCCGGCCCACGTAGACCGCAAAGGCCGGGTCCTCAGGAGGATGCAGTCCATGAATTTGGACACGACCCATGTCCATGTGCCTAAATGCAATGAGTTGCTGCTATTGCGTATTTTTAAAAATGATTTATATATCTATTTTTTTTAATCAAACAAACTGTGATCATTCATTTTGCTGTAACCAGCAAAATAAAATCTTTGTTTTTCTTTTTTCTCTTTGTTTTTGTGAGCAAATCAGGTGCATTGTAAAAGGTTAATTTTCTAGCATAAGGGAAGAATGGATGAATTGATAAATGAATGAATGGTTGGATGAATGAATGTATTCCTCTGGTTGTACAAGTCTCCTCTGTAACTACTGCAAATGATTATTTGCGGTTTGGAGGTATTTAAGCTAAATGATTACTTTTGTTTTCCACCAGTAATATTTAATGTTTAAGTGTGTATAACAAAGACAAAAGATAATTGCGATTCATTCTTTTCGAAAGCCATCGGTGTGGCATAGCATGCCATTTTCTTTGTATTCAGAGGACAGTTTTAAAAATGTATGTGGAGGTTTGGTTTTTGAGGGGTTTAACAGCTTTTTTTAACAGTTGTGGGTGGATGACATTAAAAAATAATAATAATAATTTACCTGTATTCACATTTCATGTCTTTTTATATTTCTATTCACCAACATTTAAAAAAGATATTCTAGTATTAGCTCCAGGCCTTGAGAGCCGGTGTCCTGCAGGTTTTAGATGTGTCCTTGATCCAACACAGCTGATTCAAATGGCTAAATGACCTCCTCAACATGTCTTGTAGTTCTCCAGGGGCCTGGTAACGAACTGATCATGTGATTCAGGTGTGTTGACCCAGGGTGAGATCTAAAACCTGCAGGACACCGGCCCTTGAGGCCTGGAGTTCCCCACCCCTGATCTGATAGGTTCAATGTTTTTGAGAAAGTAAGGAGATTAATAGAAATCCGATCCCTCGTATCTTCTTCCAGCAACGGCTCAAGGCTACTTAAAGAAATGTCGGCAAACCTGTTTTGACAAGTGGGGAAAAAAGAAAACAAACAGAGCCACAGAAAGCTGCAACCATTTTCAAACTGACCATTTGGCAGCGTTATCAAAGTATCATTGTTCTGAAATGGTAAAATCCTTTTTTGAATAAAACAATGTGACCACACATCTATTTTTCAGGCCATGCCACTGCAAAGCAAATCCTCTCCCACTCACACAGAAAAGTTGACCCCACACACACTGGACATGGACACAGATAAAAAAAGCATCATCATTTGGAAACTATTTATTGAACATTTGCAACCAGTTAAATACAGAACTCTTTTCTCTCTACATCCCTCAACAGCAGGGACTGGCTCCACTTCATTACACTCTTGAGAGGAGGGAATGTTACAGGACTTGGTAAGGCGCACACTGTGCTGGAAGTCTTTTGGCTTTCTTTCTTCTGATAATAAAGAGAAACGAAATCTGCCTCTCAAATGTCCAACTCTGCTTCCTCTCCTCGCAACTGTTTGACCTGCAGCCAGGTGCTTCTGTCAATCCATACAGCCCGTGGCAAAAATGACACAAATAGGAGGCGAGAAGAGAAAACTGGTATAGACTACTGAGAACAATCCCTACTGGATGCAGTCTCAGATGTGTAGCCATGACTGAAAAGCTAAAAGTAAAATGATCAACATGAATATATTAGAAAAATGGCAATTAGTCTTTAATGAACACCTCGCCTCACCACCTCCCAAACAAGTTTTGGGTTATAAATTAAAACTGTCCAAATAAAATCAATTAACCAAGACTTTGGGCCCCTGTTCAGTTCCACTTCAAGACTGGAAAATCGTCATTGAAAAAAAACAAATGGCACTTTTCAGTCTCTTGAACTGGAATCTAGAATCTCGACTCCAATGACATCGACCCCAACCCTAAAAAATCAACTCTAATTTACATATATGGGTGAGGTGCTCTTCAAGCCTCTGCCATTTTAGCAGTTGTTCCCCAAGGGACAATGAGAAGGGGGCTCTGTGGTCTCTTGGGTGGGGTCGGGGTGAGGTGTGGGGCTAGGCCACGGTTTTGAAGGTCTGCAGTATGAGGTTGGTTTGGTGGATGAGCCGGTTTGCGCTGATGAAGACATTTATTGCCCTGGGAACAAAGAAAAATGATAGCTTGTGAAAACTCACTGGAGAACATCATACACAGTACAACAGAGTGAACAACAACTTTAGAACAAGAGTGGAAAAGCTGCCTTCCCTTATCTAATTGGTTAAGGATATTCAAATCTAAACAATAGGAGTAGAAGTCCTGCAAGCATGGATGCTCCTGTGACCCTCTCTAACAACTTTATCCACAGTTGACACAAAACAGGATGACACTTTGTTTGCACACGGACAAAAGTCATACCTTGGAACACTTTGCATTAGTTATTATCAATCTGATGATAACCAACTATGAGCTAGTTCCTCCTACAAAACCACGAACACCAGTTTTCTCAAATAAGGACTGCAGTAACGTTAACATTTTGCCGCTTCAATTGCAATCTCCCACATCCCAAAATATGGAATCTTTTCACCCAATTTCTATAGTGGCTATATCTGAAATAAAATCCTCAACTTACCCACAACCACTTACCCACAACCATAAAACCCCAAGTTTTTGACTCTGTTGGGGTTTCTGTGGTCACACTCATAAATTGCTCTTTGATGCAAGACTGTCCCCCCAAGTGCTTTAAACAGGGGGTTATCCAAACAGCAATACACACAAGTTATAGACCTCTTTAAAACTTCCTTTCATTGCTAAAATATTTGAAAAATTTGCTGAGACAAGGTGTTAGAGAAGCCCGATATTCCAGATAACTTTGGTTTCAGGATGTTACAGTCCACAGAAACAGCTCCTTAAAGTCTCAAATTCTGATAGCTGTAGATACGGGTGACTGTTGATGTCTTGTTTTGCTGGATCTTAGCTCAGCCACTGATACAGTTGATCATCAAATCTTCTACGTTGACAAATCTTAAATTATGCTTTATTATTCAACAATTTCTGGACCCGTTTCCTCTGTTTTTAGAAACCACTGCTTTCTTGAACTTTTACTGTGAAATATCTTTATGCACACTATATGCAACAACGACCAGGCAGTTTTAGAAAATACATTTGCACATGTTTAACAGAGACACACATTATATGACAGGCACACAGAGCTTACCAACTCTTTTTTATGTTTTAATGCAATTCAAGATTCAATAGAATCTGTCTTTAAAACAGGGTACTGATTAGCTGAGGCATAACACGTGGTGCCATACTTACTTTCCATCTTTGAAGTATGTTTTGAGGGTGTCACTGAAACTTTTGGAGTATTTCACAAACTCCTTTTTCTGGTGTTCCAGGGCCTTGCCGAGCAGAAAATAAAGCAAAAACATCCATTTGAAATGAGGGGAAAATGTGAAATAATTCAAGTAGTAGTAATTGTAGCGTATTCATTACTCACTCTGCGATTCTGGTACTGATATTTTTTAATGACATTGTTGACTGTGTCCAGGAGCTCTTTTATGGCGCTGGCAATGTCTCTGTGAAGTAAAATGAAAAAAAATTTTTTTCAAACACAAATTCAACCAAGAAGCTAAAGGATAAAATCGGAATCAAGCACTACCTCAACCCCTTCCCCCGATATATCTCGAACATCTATTAGAGATGTCTGCTAGAGCTTGTTGGATGGATCTAAATATCGACAGTATCGATACCAACGCAGGTATTGGTATCAGATAGATACTAGCAATACTGAATTTATGCAAACTCAGTATATAGCCTACTGAATTGTGTTAAATCAATAATATTTTTAGGAAACTGGAATCATGCACTATGAAAAATGTTTGAACATTTTGCTCAATATTTCTCCAAAGGTCTTCAATGATTGTTGTAGAATTTTCAAAACAAAATCGTCCAATTTAGCAGTATTTTCCAGATGTTTTACTACACAATTTCAAACAAAAGGGCCACAGGAAAAGTGTAAGGTGTCCATTTGGAAGATGTGATGGAAAATTTAAAACAGCTAATGGGCCTTAAGAAGAATGCAAGCATAAAAGAGCATATTTACCAGTTTTTATCCATCTTTGAACAATCTCCCTATAACATTTATTAGAGCATAGAAAAAAAATCCAGCACTGCATTGTTATAAATTAACAGTTATAACAAAAAAAATAGATCTCAACTCAGCAAATTTCAATCTATGATTCTTGAAATAGTTATTAAATATATAGATAAAGAGTCACGCATCTTATAAGGAAGAGAAAGTGAAAATTTCAACCACAAACACCTGCATCATAGTAGTATGCAAATACTATGGTGCCCATTTCTAATTGTGTGGAGAGACAGAATGCATATGTGCAATATCCGCTTTCATTTGTAATCTGGTGGAAACCCTGGAGCGTGTGTGTGCATTCGCACTCACTTGATAGTTTGTAGGAAGCGTACTCTGTCATTGATCTCATCTGGGATTTTGCTGAGGATGTGTTTAAGAGCTCTGGCCTTCTCATTTAGGTCCTGGAACTCCTGCTCAGGTCGGTCAATCATGAACTCTGCAGGGGAGATGAACAAAACAAAACAAAAAAACGAAACACACACACACACAAAAAAAAAAAAGATGTTTAGCACACCCACAAAGACTAGATGATTCACAACATCTAACAGAGCATCTTAACATAGCATCTAAAGTGAGGCTGTATCGAAAAACAACACAAGCCTGTACTTGCACTGACATTAGCACAATTAGATGCATGAAAATACCATTAAGCAGCACAGCATCTTAGAAACATCTCATAAAAATCTGTGTGCACCAGAGAGAAAAACTAATTCATGGCTCTCTGCAGATTTTGAATTACATAAAGGTGTCTTATTATCAACTGCAAAATCAAGCTGTTTTGTGTGTGTGTGTAAATGTGTGTGTAGATGAATTATGTTTTTCATAAGCTGCCAAATCAAAACACTTTAGAATTGGACATGGAAGTAAGGAAGGAAGGAAAGAAAAGAAAAGAAAAGAAAAGAAAACAAAGGGAAATCAAATCCTGACCAAGTATTGTGTCCTTGGCAAATCAAATATCTGGAATCCAGTTTTATTTGGTGTATTTTATTTGACTGTATGTAAACAACAAACAGCAAGCAGCTGCCCTAAATACAGAAGTATCAATTCTAGTTTTAACTTTCTAACTAGAAACTCAGCTGACTATGTTTCAACCCTCAGGTGTTTCCTGCAGAGTACACGCATTTTCCCATAAACTTCCAAAAGCGTGGGAGCAAACAATGTTTGCTTTAATAAAGAACAGAACAGATGTTCAGTGTTAAACCAATTAACTATTAGACGTGTCCTGGTGCATGCGTAACAATCAAGTTTCTCTGAATCATTAGACACACTGTCAGTACTGCAAATACAGTTTGCTTTGGCAAGATTAGAGGACACATGAATGTATCTTTGCGAGTCAACATATAATGTGACAACACAAGCCTTCCTGAGAATATAACACATTTACAAGGTGAAGTCAAGAACATTTCAGTGTGAAAATGCTGTCTCTCTACCCACCTTCCACATCATCAGCTGCCATGCGCAGTAGGGATTCAGTGAAGTTGATTTGGATGTTTTTTTTCTCCAAGATCTTCATTATGATGTCCTGAGTCAGGCCGGGGTTCTCCCTCTCCGCCTGACAGAAGAGGAGAGTCATACATGTGAGGTGAGCAAGACAAACAAGGCGCTCGGTTTGTCTTCTCCAATAAAAGCACCAGGGGGGCTTAGCCGAAGGCGCATAGGACAGAGTCAGAAATGTATTGAAAGTCAGGTGTCCCCTGTGACGCGCTCAGATGAATGTACAAAAGCTCTCCACCTGAATAATTCAACAAGGTAGGAAGCAGTGAGGGCAGCAGAGAGCCTAATCAGAGAGACAAGTGAACAAAAGCCCCACAAATGCCAAAGTAAAACAGCTGTAAAGGGATCAAATGTCCCTTTGGTTTGTATAATGATAAAGCCGCTTCAACTCTATTAATATTTCATTTGCGCGCGCGCACACACACACACACACTTAACACAACTGGCATCTGGAGTGGTATAGAAGCAATCTATGCCTGTGCCACTGTGCTTCTATTATCCCAGTGCAATCAGGAGGTTGCTCTGTTATTAACAAAAACATCTTCTGATCACTGCAGGCTGGTGTCCAAATCACAGCACGAGTGTGAATATCAGTGCCTCTCATGTTCTATTAATACCTGCTGAGTTAATTCATTTAAACACTAAGTATGAAAACTGAGGTGCTCAAGTTTAAGGAACATAAAAAAAACCTAATGCATAACTGATAATAAAGGTAAGAGTGCTAAGAGTTTTTTCCCCACATCTCTGGCCAGCTCCATTTCTAACAAACAAAAGGAAAAATACAGACAAATGAAAGCAGTAACATAATTCATTTTACAACGAGGAAAAAGAACCTATCCTGCGACATGAAAAGGTAGTAGAAATAAAATCTGGGAAAAAAACTGGACTTTGTATTTCACCAAAAATAAACAAATAAATCAGATAAGCACACAGCTGATTTTGACTACTTCCCAGTTAAAAACAATAGAAATTGCCCTTAGCCAATGAGCATATCCTGGATAATACACATATCTAACAATTGGAATAAAAATTTACAAAACTGACTTAACTTTTTATTCCGTATTACCCAAAGTGAGTGACTGAACCCACACTCTCATCAAAAAAATAAAATCTAAAGACCATTTTACCACAGACTTCTATAGGTGTGGATCCTTTTGCAACCACATGGATTGCCCCCTGGTGGTCATTAAAAAGAATGCAGGTTGAATATACTTCAGAAGTTAAACAGAAGCTACATCCAACTCTTACGCAGCTTCTATCTTTGTAACCTATCTTTGTTTGCATCAGACACACATTTTGCAATGACCCAGTTATCATGCCAGTCAAGGAGAATACATGCCTCTTGTTATTCTGCCAAAGCAACAAACTCATTATTGGTGAGGGCACCAGACAAAAAGCAGATGCACCTGCAATGTGTCACGCGAGCTGGAATGCAGCCTAAGTATAACAACCAAAGATGACGCAAAATTTGAAGGTGTGAGCAATACTTCATGTCTCGGGCCTTCTGCCTGATACACAGTCTTACCTTTATGAAGGCTGCTCTGAGAGTCTGAGCTGCTGATAGGTTGATCCTCTCCAGCTAAAAAAGGGGGGAAAGCAAACATGTTGATGCCAAATCTGGACATGCTGCGTCCATCACAGGTTATGTATACACATTTTTTTCATCCTAAATTAAAGCATTCTGATTAAAGATGTCAGGTCAGGTTTATACAGTCTTGCGTTAAACGTAACAGTAGTTACGTGTGAAATAAGTTTGGTTTTGGTATGTCTTTGATCAGCTCCCTGTAGGTGGGTATCTATCATGTCATCAAAGGAGAGCACATAATCACTTAATCATTTACAAAGAACAATTTTTATTTTGATACATTTATGAAAACACTTAGATGCCCCTTTGATGTGGACTGAAGTTTTGAGCCTCTGTATATGGACCATATTTAATATGTTTGGGCTTTTAAGCTGAGTGTAATCAGAATGCTGGGCTCTATGTAAAAACACAGCCACGCTGTAGTGCTGGATGATATGAAAAATAATCTGATCACATTGATCTTTTCCATATCAGTCGATATTAGTATCAATTAAACCACCGTTTCATTCTAGCTTTAAGGTTCCTTTTTACTCCTGATGTATGAAGATATAGTTTATTTTGCTTTAAATGTTATTTATTTTCTGTCTGAAGTTACACATGATATACTGTAAAACTTTAAACAACTGTATTTAAATACACGACACGGGTATATAATAAAGTCAATTCTAACCAGGCAAAAGCTTCAAGTCAAAGAAGTTAAAGAACGCAAACAAAGTGGAAAAACTAAATTCCAAATAAATAAAGTAGGTATCAAAACAATAAAAATAATTTTTTTTAAAGTAGTATAACATATTTTGTATAGATTCAAACTGTTTTACATTATTGGGAAACAAACCCACAAGTAAATAAATTCAAAATTAAGAACACTCTTCGTGGAAAACTTAAGAAACCTTCAAATGTAAACAAAGGAGAACAAACTAAACGCGTCATATTCACTCAATTATGCTTTGCTTTTGCTCTGACACAATAAATAAATAAATAAATAAATACAAATGAAGAAAAAAAAAAAGGTGGTACAAGAAGTCCAGAAATGTCTCTTTGAAGTGAGCAGTGAGGCTCATGTGCATATATGACCTAACCATAAAACCTCTGTGTTAATGAAGTATAAGAGCTGTTCAGCTGTTTCTGTGGACACTGTGTGTAGATGAGAAATTGCCATCTGAGAGAAATATTTACGTCCTGGGACCTAGTAACAAGAGTTAGTGACTTTAATCAGCCGCTTAAATCCAACATTTTCTACTGTGCTTACCAACATTAAAGTGTTTGACAATTAGGGCTGCCACAAACGATTATTTTGATAGTCAACTAGTCACCGATTATTTTTATGATTAGTCGACTACTCAGATCATGCATCCATTGGATGTAATACGTACAGCTTATTGCACCAGCATGCATCTGCTCTTATATAACTATCATTAGCTTACAGCTTTAAGTGTTTAAGGTATGCGCCAACTAAAAATAAAGACAAGATAATAGTTTATTAAACTTTTAACATCTGCTCTTTGCTCCCTAAAATATAACAGGACATTGGAGTAAATTCTCTACTATCTCACACTTCTGTTTAATCAGTTTTTTGTTTGACGTTTGTTCAGCTCTGTGAAAGCTATAACTTTAATCTCAGCCAAACTGTTTTACTCAGGAACAAATAAAACACTGAAAAAAGCCAAACAACAATTTTTTTAAGTTATCTAAGTGACTTATATATCATGTTTAACCCGAGTAAGGAAAGACCGTGGGCGTTCGGAAAACATTGTTTTACATACATACTTAAATCCATCCATCCATCCATTCACTTCCGCTTATCCTTTTCAGGGTCGCTGGAGCCTATCCCAGCTGTCATAGGGCGAGAGGCGGGGTACACCCTGGACAGGTCGCCAGTCTGTCGCAAGGCTAACACACAGGGACAAACGACCATTCGCACTCACATTCATTTGCACATTCACACCTACATACTTAAATCTCACTACTTATTCCTGCATCTTTCAGGATCTTACAAAGCTTCAAACGACGCGTCGACTATTCAATTAGTCGTCGACAATTTTGATAGTCGACGTAATCGTGACTAGTCTACTAATCGTGGCAGCCCTGTTGACAGTAAAGTGGGCAGCTACATTCAAGATATCACTGTGTTGGTTTGTTTTTTCTTTAGAATGCATGACATGAATGGTAAAGACTTGCATTACACGTGTATGTATAATGCAAATAAATGGTGTAAGGACGGCACTGCTTCAGATGATAAAACCTATTTATGGAATTACGTGTGTCTATGCTTTCAACAGTTTGCAGTGTATGCTGCTCTGCTTCTTTGTCTGACTTTAAATAACCCAAATATCTCCACACTACCTCTGCCAAGTATGACTAAAAATAAAAACAACACAGACTGGTTTCTGATACTTGAGGTTATCACAGAAGTGCATTTTAGCAGCCTAAAACAAATGACAAGGTGTGTGTATGTATGTATGTATGTATGTATGTATGTTTTGCATATTTCTCATGTTTTTATGTTTCAAACCATCAAACAACTCTTTATATTAGACGAAGATAACCCAAGATTCAATTTGTTAGACAATCCAAACCCATCTGGTCCTATGTGAAAAAGTAATTGCTCCCTAAACCTAATAGGTTTGGCCAAAACTTCTTTATTTATTTATATTTTTCCCTTTTTCTTCTTCTTTTAAGTAAGCCATTTTCAAGCATGAACAGCCTGTCTAAGGTCATGCCAAAGCATCTCAATAGGATTAAAGTCTTGACAATGCCACCCCAAAACCTTCATTTTATTTTTTGTTTGGTTTTTATGAGCTTGAGCTTCAGTGCATGAATTGATGGCTGGACATTCTCCTTCAAGATTTTCTGGTAGGGAGCAGAATTTGTGGTTCCCTCAATTACGGAAAGTTATTCAGGTCCTGAAGCAGCTCAGACATGTTTGACTGTTGGTATGATGTTCTTTTATGAAATGCTGATGCAACGGGACTCAAACCTTCCAAAACTCTGGTAGACATGAGACAAACCTTTGTGTTCTTTTGGTCAACAGTGGTTTATACCTAGAAATTCTCCCATATGCCATTTTTTCTTATTGTTAAATCATGAAAAATGGCCTTAACTGAAGCAAATCAGGGCTGCAGTCCTTTTAATGTTGTTCTGGGTTTATTTGACCTCCTGGATACGTTGATGTGCTTTTGGGGTATTTTTGATAGGTTGCCCACTCCTGGGAAGGTTCACCACTGCTCCATGTTTTCTCCATTTGTGAATAATGGTTCTCACTTTGATTTGCTGGAGTCCTAAAGCAAACAAAGTGAATAATCCTTTCCAGACTGACATTTTCATCTCTTGACTTTCTTAAGCTCTTGGTATGATGTGTTTCTTTACGAGATCGTTTAGCCTACCTCGCTTTGTCTGACAGGTTCTATTTAAGAGATTCTTGATTCGCCAAGTAATCAGGTCTGGGTGTGGCTAGTGACATTCGACTCAGCTTTTCAAAAAATGTGGTTAATCAAAGTTGAGTTTCTCCCTTATTAAATGAAATAATCATTTTAAAACTGCATTCTGTATTTACTTCTGTTATCGTTTTCCAATATCTACATTTGTTTATTGATCCAAAACATATAACTGTATGTAATATGCAAAAAACAAACAAACAAACAAACAAAACAAAAAACAGGAAGTGGGCAAATACTTGTTCACAGCACTGTGTATGCATCTTTGTTTCTGCTATGCCGATTCATTATTATAATCACCTGCTATATGGATATATTTTCAAATGTGTTACTGGGTCTCTGGTTTCTCATACAGGCATGCTAATGCTGATAGCTTCCCTGCACATCTCCTGATGAGGGGATGTCCAGGGAAGCTATCAGCGCCTTTGTCCCCAGCATGTGATATTTTACCTCATTGAAAACTGGATACATCACGGCGTACAGCGTCATGGATACCATGGAGTTTGTCTCCGCTTCATTCTTCATCTCCTCCATTGTCATCCTCCAGGGAGGAGCAGCTCTGGTTGTAACAGTGAGGAAGAATCTGCAGCTCACATACACTCACACATACACTCAACCAGTCACACACACACGCTCAAAACCACGCAAACTCCAGAGTATAGTAGCCTGAAGAAGAAAAATGTGAGACAGTAAAACAGAGTAAACGAAGAAACTGGATTTATAAAAGTACACAACTAAAACTCCTGAACACCCTAACAAACATATGAAATAATAAATATAACTTATAAAATCACTATGACACATTCCTTATAACCTCTATTTGTATTTGGTATTTATGCACTGTAATGTCTAATTCATTAATGTCAGATATTTATTCTGCAATGCCGACTCAATACTGTTTAACTAGCATTTTCTATCGTGTTCAGACAAAAAGAAAACCAAATTGACCATATTACTATTAGTTAGTAGTTAATACTATTGACCAGTATTGAAGTCATTTCAAAAGCTTTCTATTAGTTCATAAAGCTCTCAATGGCTTGCCTCCCTCCCTATCTCTGACTCAATGTTAACCCAATCAAACCTCTCAGGCCATCAAGTGCAGATCTTTTGAATATTTCCCAAATCAGATCCAAGTTTGCCGAGTGGTCTTTCTGCTACTGTGCTCCTGTTCTTTGGAACAAGCTGCTCGCTGACTCAAAACCTTGGGTTTTCCCATAAAGTTTTATTTTGCCATTTTGACTGCCTTAAGAGACTGTCAAACCTACGCAGGTTTTTAATGTTTCCATCATTTGTTTTAAGCACGTTTACGTACAAGGAAATTTTCTATATAAATAAAGCTGCCATTGCCATTCAAACACTGCTCTTTTGTGAGTCTGGAGAAGGGGAGTGGCACAGTTACCTGGCTGATGACAGCAAACCTTCAATGACCAAACAGCAACGTAAATATATGACAGTTGACGGAATTAAGAAGAGCTTATTAGAAGCAAGACACCATTCATAATTCTGTTGATTCATATCAAAATATGTAAAAGTCCAAAAGGAATGACAGGAATAACATTAACAACAACAAAAAAGTTTGGAGATGTAGATCAGACATTAGCCTCCTAAATACCATCTGGGGTATTCAGCTAGGCTAGCCAAATATCTCTCGATGTCATTACGTTTACATTAAAACAAATGTTTAGATTTTTTTTTTCAAAGTCATAAACTAGATTAACATTACTATTTTTCAACCAAACGCGATGGTAGCTGGCAAACCCAACCACTTAAGCAGCTTACTGGATGTATACAAGCCCAGGTATTTGAGACTCGGCTAACTGGACGTAGCTAACCGAGTAGATATAAAGTAGACGTTACATTGAGCTGGCTATTTTTCTTGAGACTGTTAAAATCAAGAGTCAGAACAACAAATGGGTGGGTATAGTATTATATTTGTCGCGATCTACCCGTAAAGATATCAACCTGAGGCCTATGGCCGAGCATATCGATGGTAGCGAACTGCTAGCAGTGAAGAGCCGAGCTTCCGTGCTAGCTCTGGTAATTTCTGGATTTATATTTTTTGAGATCCTAAAACACGCCAACCGGCTGGTTTAGGACAAATGTGTACATTACAGTATGTGTCAAAAATGTGAGCAGGTATCTACCTTTTGTCTGACTTCGTAAATGGGATGGTTACGCCGTCGATAGCCTTTTTAGCTGCTGTGTTTTCTCTACAACTTAAGGCGGAAGTTTTTTAGGACTGGCCCGAGCGACATCTTCCGGCCCGTTGCTACGTAAACACACACCGTCCAATCAAAGAGCGGATAAATTAAGCGACTCTGACGTCATTTAAATAGTTACATTGTACACGTAGTAGAGTTTTGAGTTACTTTGCGGAAGTCTTGTCTTCTCATGATAAAAATATCACACGGGCGTTTCTCTCCTTCGGACTCGGTAAGTTCTCAGGGGAATCCAGACTTGAGAGTCCAGGACTGAGACAGCAGTGTGGCAGCATCACAGCTCAGCTCAGCTCCATTGTGTCCTTCAGTTCCTTGTTGGGCTTAATTTCATTTTGACTAATATTTACAATGCAATGCAGATGCACTGTGAGCAGGTTGGACAGGGTAAGAAATGAAACAGCTGAGGTTGAGCCTCTGAAGCCAAGTCAGAGTGGTAAGGCTATGGTTTGGACATGTGCAGAGGGGAGGGGACAGTGGATATATTGCAGAATGGATGTTGAATATGGAGCTGCCATGGAGCAGGTAAAGAGGAGGACCATTGGTGTGAGAGAGAAAGGGTCCTAGGGAGACGGTGAGATGGAGACAGACATTCAGCTGTGGTGAAATATGGTGCTTCCCAAGAATTTAAACCCAATTTGATTTGGTAAATGTTGCTTTCAAAGTGAAAAAAAAGAGTACCCAAACTATTTACTTAAATTAACTCATTCACTGCCAGCCATTGGCAGTGAATGAGTTAAACCCATTGACTCATTCACTGCAATTGACGGCTATAGACGTCAATGGCAGTGAATGAGTTAAAGTTGTAACACCACTGTAGTGCATCAGCTCATTATGTAGAATGACTGACGGAATCATATACACTGTGTTGTTGGACCATAATAATTGAATCAATGACAGGTGTTACTTAGATATTGTTGATAGCTCATTTATAATATTCCATTGAATCTGCAAAATGATAAGTAACTACAGCTTTAGCAAAGCAGACCTCAGGCCATTACACTACCAGTACCATGTCTGACTGTTGGTGGGATGTTTTTTGGTTTGTTTGTTTTGTTTTTTTTATTAAATGCTATGCTGTCCTATTTTTCACCAGATGTAACGGGACTCAAACCTTCCACAAAGTTCAACGTTGATCTCATCAGTCCACAGAATAATTTTTCAAAAGTATGGAGGATCGTCAAGATGGGTTGTGTTGTAAATGTGGGACAAGTCTTTGTGTTCTTTTGGTCAGCAGTGCATTTTACCTTGAAACTCTCACCCATACATGTCATGTTCCTCCCAGTCCCCTTCTTCTATGTTATATCATGAACTCTGACTTTAACTGAGGCAAATGAGGCCTGCCGTTCTTTAGATGTTGTCCTGGGTTCTTTTGTGACCTCCTGGATGAGTTACTTTGATAGGCTGGCCACTCCTGGGAAGATTTACCACTGTTCCAATTTGAGTATAACGGCTCTCATCATGGTTAGCTGGAGTACCAAGGCCTTAGAAATGGCTTTTAAACCATTTTCAGACATGTAAATGACTTTGTTTCTCAGCTGTTTCTTTAGATCATGCTTTTGGCTAGTTGGCACTATTCCAAGACTAAGCTGGTGTTTCCATCGTTCGCTACTACCTCTCAGTTAACAATTTGTTTGTACACAGGAAACGAGTTTGTGTGACCTTTCGTTTCACTCTGCATGTACATAAACCTGCCAGGAGGGGGCCCCAGGAGATCTGTTTTTATGATTATTATATTTTTATGATTAAGGGCTATGTAAATATTTCTATCAGGAGACAGGGCCACTTAAAGTTTACCTTCTTGTGCATTAAAGTCCAGACACCGTTTATTTACTCGGTGTGAATAAAGTGCAGATTATGTGGGTAGCTTTATTTTTCTTAACATTTAATAACGCTACCGTGTTCTCGCACACCATGGCTTTGCCCATTATTAGTCAAATAAAAAAAAAAACAATAAGTAAAAAGACATAGATGTTATAGATTATTTTAATGTAAAGTGGCATATTGTGATTGTTCATGTGTATATTTACGTTTAGTTATCAGTGTTGGTTTTCCTCCCAGAGCTAGTGGCTGCTGTTGGCTTGTCATCCAAGGCTCTCCAGCAGTCAGCCAGCTGTTAGATGATTAGAGCTGCTCTCAGTCAATAAACCAGTATTCTTCACTGGTCAGCTGCTGCTTTTGTGGACTGTGTGCTGCTACTCTAAGATGATCGCTTGAATTGTAAAGACACTCACAGCTTACCAAAGTCTCTTAGGTCAGTTTGAATTGTACCTATTTTGACTGGATGTAATGAGCCCTATGTGTATTTGTGTGTTTATGTTCAATTGCTACTTGTAATTATTGCTCGCTTCTTGCTGACGTTACTCTTGAAGAGGACATTCTCAATCTCAGTGACATTTACAGCTGGATAAATTAAAGGTAATATTATAAAACAGTTACATTACCAACTTGTACATGTGTGGATTGAACAGTACTGAACTGATTTTACTACAGAAATAATGCCATATATATATATATATATATATATATATATATATATATATATATATATATATATATATATATATATATATATATATATATATATATATATATATATATATATATATATATATATATATATATATATATATATATATTTATTTATTTATTTATTTATTTATTTATTTATTTATTTGTGGAACTTCCACAGAAGTGTAGCAATTGTTGCATATAAAAAGCCAGCGAACTGGAAAGCTTGGTGAGCTGCAACTGGTGACTTGTTTGCATTTTCAATGCAAAACTTTAAGGCTTTTCAGCCATTATACTCGCATGCTTACAGATTCATTTTACTAATCTGATTACACACACTTCCTGAATAAACCTTCAAGGGACCTCCAGAGAAAATTAAATAATGTTATTTCCCCAATCAGCATACAACTGCATAAACATTTAGAACACTTACAGTTAATCAATACCTTAAAATAAAGCTTCAGTGCAAATCTAGCCTTATGGAAATCACTTATCATAATTGCTTTTTGGTGTAACACACAGACTCAGCTGAGGGCAGAAAAATGACACACTCTTATTAAAAATTTAAAATATAATTTATTAGAAAAAAATAGTCAACAGAAACAGTCCCAGCTATAATATAATACATAGCATCCCATTTACAGAAGGAACAAAACACACAGTCCAAGAACATCTGCTATAAACACATTGATGTTAATCTAAACCATTGTAAATCTGAGCTATGTAACATACCTGTACAGAGAAAAACAAAATGTGACAGCAGTGTTTGTAGTGTGTGGCATAAGTATATAAAAGTAGAAGTACAACTAGATACACCCGCCTTTAGTTAACTCCGCCCAACCACAGCCATTGGCTCATTGCAAAAGTGGAACACATACACACTCCAAAATCACTGCCAGTTTTAATGTACACACAATACCGGTTTACCCTGTTACACTGGTGCAGGCTACACTAAACTTTTCCACCTGTTTAGACAGCATGCCTTGCATTTTTGAAAGTGATGTCAGGCCTCCCTTTGGCTATGGTTTGTCCTGCGTCAGACATTGTCTGCTGTGCACCTTCACAAAAAATCTTTATCTGCCATTTACAGAAACATTTATTGTCATGTATGTTATCTGCAGAAAATAAAAATAAATATCAATAAGTATAAGGTTCTGAGAATAAATCTGAGTCTATTTTGGCCAGCAGCAGGAATTCTGTCCTTAATTACCTTTTTTTCAGGAAAAAAATCTTACTGATTATTTATTTGACTAAAAATAATCTGATGATGCTTAGAACTTGAACTTCTATTTTATCATGTAAAATGTTCATTGATGTGGTCAGAAACATCTGGAGTTTGTTGGAAAAAAAAGAAGAACACTGGCATCCTTCCAGCACCTCCCTGGCAACAAGACCAACCCCCAGCTTTACAAGCCAGTGACAAATCTTCACTGGCTTCACTGTGGAAAGCAAGAACCAATCGGTGTGGAGCTGAGCCAGACATTCAACCATAGTCCTATTCCCTCACTGCTCACCTCTCTGTGTCAGTGCTGGTTGGACAGTCAGCAGCAAACCTTTCAGGCCTTTAAAACCATGAGTTTAACTGTAAGCCGTATTTAAAGTGTTTTGGGGCTTTAAGCCACTGTCGGACAGCTCTGTGTGTCCAGGAGCTGGAACTGCTGCTGTTTGTTTCTAATAAGTCAGCTCTGAAATTTAAAGCTTGATACATTTACACATTAATATTGTCTCATAACCTAACAAAAAGGAGATGTGTAAATCACTTTAGATAAAGTTTAAACTGACTTTATTGATTGAATAGTTCTTCTTGTTGTGCGTTCAAGCATTGTGCCAACCATTCTCACATTCCAGTGACAACGCTTGGCACAGCCTCCACTGCTGTAACTTTACAACTTGGCCTCATTTGTGATGCTAGTAAGTTATGGATTAACAAGCTGCTTAACTATAAAAAGTATTTGCCAAGCACAGAATCTAATCTGGCACGTTCAGCCGATATTAAGCCAAAATTCTGAACATAACCTCCTCCCAATCAGAGGCCTATACTATGAAGCAGACACTGATCCTCCACTCTTTCACCATTCCTGTGTATAGAAAAGCTATTTACAGAAAACCAATTAGTCAGCATAGGTTTAGACCTGTAAAAGCCCTTCAGGCGCTCTCAACATTTGTATGGTCTTCCAGGAATTATTCAGTTATTTTTCAGAGATCAGTATGAGTATAAGAGAGCTCTCTTAAATAGTTTTCTATTAAAGGTGTTGTATCAATATGTTAGTGCTTTGCATGCTTTGGTCAGTAAGACTGGACAACACCTATTCTTTTTGCTGCCTCCCAAGTGATGTCTATCAGTTTGAGAGCAAGTAAAGAATAAAAATAAAAGCAGATTTGAAATGCAGGCTTAGTCTACATGGAAATCTATTTGTGCTCAAAGAATCAATCAAGGAATAAAATTTCATCTAAGAAACTTTATATCAGGGAAGGAGAACTACTTGAAAGGCTATTAAGAACTTTAGCCCTGTCATACTCTCTGCACATAGAAGCCTGCGGTATCTTCCAGGAATTGTGAAGCTATTTTTCTGAGAACTGGAAAGGCAAGATTTTGTACCTGTTAACCTCTAATCTAGAGATGAGAATGATAGGTGATACCCAGACAAATGAACTAGTTTCATAGAACAGAAAATCCAGGTTTAACTCTCAAGTTACCAAGATAAGATGAAATCCTGCTTCATAGTACAGGCCTCTCGATATGATGGAAAATTAGAAATCAACACAACTGAAATCACCAGCTATACTAACTAATGAGTTGTTGGGAAAGTAATTGAACCATTCCTGGAAGAGCCAAGGAACGCTTAAAGTAGGAGGATCTCAAGATTTTAATAGCATCTTTGTCTTTGTCTTCACTAATTAGCATCAGTACAGGCCATAACAACTCTATGAAAACCCCTGAGGCAGATTTGTTTTTCTCCTCAAGCCTTCACTGCCAAGTTACCACTCCTTCCTTTCTTTCTTTCTTTCTTTCTTTCTTTCTTTCTTTCTTTCTTTCTTTCTTTCTTTCTTTCTTTCTTTCTTTCTTTCTCACACTCATCATATGTGCAAAAAATTGGCATATAGCAACAATCAATGAAAATCAGTTAGAGACCAACTGTCAGTCATGGTCTGTTGTGTGTCTTCACAAACACTTTTCAGTTTTTATCCTGTTAATTTGTAGCTTCGTAGGAGCTAAATTCTTTAGCCGCTGTTTACACAATGACAATTCACAGGTCAGGAGAATGGACATATTTATTTATCTATACATACATATTTATCTAAGCTTATGCTATAAAAAACTCACACCATTTGCTTCACCTAAGCTGCCACAAGCTCAAAAACCTCTGCTGAGGTTAATCTCAAGCTACTAGCTGAAGAGTACAACTTGAAAAAGCTCAACTTAAACCAGAAATGGAAGAGGTTTGCCTTCAAACTAACTAGTGTGTTTTAGGGCAGAATCTTTACTTTGAAGGCAAACAGTCTCCATTGCTAGTTTTTAATCGCACTTTTATGAGTTTCACCACAGCTCAGAGAATAGCTCGCCAGTGTTTGTAGACAGGTCTTCCACATCCATTCAAGTTACGCCAAACCAATGGCAAAGAGTTTGATTGGGGAATGCACCATTTTTTCCCTGTTGATAGGTGGTTCCCAGGGGGTAACTGAGTGGTCTGTAGATCTGTGTGAACGGCACTTTAGCAATCATTTTCCCAGCGATTGGAATCAACCTGCAACAACCAGTTGTAACTGGTCAGGGAATATGCATTTTTGCCCATTAGGCCAGAAGTTGCCAGATGGTCACTGACCATATTGTCATCATGATTGTCACAGATCTGCAAAAGCCCAACAGGAAATTAGGATTCAGACTATAAGTACACATCATGCAGTTTGTCCCATCGCGCATGGGGCGATCGTGGCTCAAGAGTTGGGAGTTCGCCTTGTAATCAGAAGGTTGCCGGTTCGAGCCCCGGCTTGGACAGTCTCGGTCGTTGTGTCCTTGGGCAAGACACTTCACCCGTTGCCTACTGGTGGTGGTCAGAGGGCCCAGTGGCTGCAGTGTCCGGCAGCCTCGCCTCTGTCAGTGCGCCCCAGGGCGGCTGTGACTACCCATTCACCAGTGGGTGGATGACTGTGTATAGTGTAAAGCGCTTTGGGGTCCTTAGGACCAAATAAAGCACTATACAAATACAGGCCATTTACCAAAGTCATGTACTTATTTTATGGAAAACAAGTTGCTTTGTTTAACGATTACAATTTGAATCGTCTTTAATGAGACTACACATGCATAGAAATACAAGAACTTGACTGATGCAGAGCAGTAGCATCATTGGCTTTTCTTGCAAAACTGCAAAGACAACAAGGACTTTTTATCAATTTTTATCAAGTACACATCCAGAAATGGAGCAGCCAAGACCAGCTTTGTGATTTCCACAAAAATCACAAAAAGAACAGTAAGCTATTCTCTGAAGAGAAGTCTATCAAAGACTGTTTGATGGATTCAAAGAAGCATTTGACAATGTACTCCTCTCCAGGCAAACTTTAACAAGATGGATCAAACACTGCAGGAAATCTGGAGTTTTATCTGAAAAACAAAGCAGACAAATATAACTTTTTGTCCTTGAGAGCTGCGATATCCGCAACACTGCCCAGTTGCTCATCTGTTTACATGGTAGATTACAATGATGCTGGCAGCAATGCACTTAGTGAAAGGGACTGTGACATCGAGTGACTTGTTCACAAGGACAACTGCATGCTTGGATAGGTTTTCCAACTTTCTTTTGAAACGGATGCAAGTTAAAAAGACTGAAATGAACACAGAAGCGACATTGGTATTTTTCCATTGCATTACACACCAGGTGTTGTGTAAGTCAGTGCTAAAAATTAACTTTGTTGTTGATGATGTAACTAAAATGGTTAGCTTAATCAGGGCAAGAGCACTGAATCACAAACTGATTCACTACTGGTAGAGTTCTTCATTTCAGTATTACTGCTAGATTTTTAATTCTCTCTCAAAGAGAATTTTCCACATGAGGACCTTTCGTTTCTTTTTATCTTCATATGTGAAACAGCATTTGCCTGGATAAAGTTTAAGAAATCCAGATCCTCTCTCAGTAAAGATAACCTGTCCATTGTCCTTTGTATTTCCACCACAGACATTAAACCTGACTTAAATGCATGAAATATTAAATAGTGATTAAAAAAAAAGTTGGTGTTTTTACTATGCCCATGTAACTTTTAGATTGCCTAATTGGTTTTTTTCTTCTTTTTTTTACTTTTAAACCTGTCTTGTCTTGCAGCTTTTGCAATCAGAATTATGATCTGAATGCAATGTTGTGCCAACATATTTTGCTTTTCCAAGATGAGCTCTATAAATTCTCTATAGCCTCCTCTTGCTTGTGTGTTTCTTTTACCTGTTTAGTTATCAATTTCTATTAGTGTTATTTCAGGTAATAACATTATATGTTTAGTATGACAACATCTAAGCTTACAGGCAGGGGAAAAAAAGAAGATAGAGAAAATAGGAGAAAGCATAATAAAAGAATAGAGCACAAATAGAAAAGCACGATGTATCGTCAACTGGTGCACCTGTAAGAAAAAAACAAAGAACAGAGGAACATAGAAGACCTTCATTGGGTAGTTGTAACATCTGCTCCAGTACCATTAGCAGAACTGAGTTCAGCTTATTAGCACCGCTCTTTATAACAGTCCCAGTTTCCTGTGGCCTCGTGGGAAAACTGCACACCCCTGGTCTAGATAGAATCATACATATATAACAACATAAGTGCATATTTTCAACACGTAAGTGACAGTAACAATGTTTCCGTTCTTTACAACAACGCAAACTACTCATGAATCAGAACTTCATCTCTCAGGCCTTGCACTCTGCAAAGTCAACAGGCTTGCAGGCAGTTTCATCAAATAACGAGGAGCAAGGTCAGGAAGTACATCTTCTAAATTTCCCAACAATATATTTGCCCCTCCACCATTAAAACCTCTCAAAAAAGGTGCCTGTTTTAAATCAGTGGAATGTAAAATGACTGAGTAAATACACAAGACAGAACACAGTATACGAGACAGAACCATGACTTAAACGTTACCGGCGCATTGTGGATATAAGCATCTAGCATAATGTAAAGGAGGCGCCCTAGGGACTAGTAGATTGGCCTTGCAGATGCTTTGACATACAGTCAATTGGCATTTTGCACTGGAAAGCAAACTTAATATACTGAAAGTGCTCAACACTGAGGAGATGTGTGTATAATAGGCAGACTGTAATGCACTGGAAAGACCGGGTCAGGCCGGAAATGTTTGCATTGAGAAATGTGCTTCAGATTCTAACTAACATGTCAAAACTTGGTTGCTGTTGTGCACCAATACTTTTGGTTTTTTTGCATTATGGACAGGAGTCAGTGGTTCTTTGCTCTATACACGTAAGGGTCCGAGAGAGTCCAAGTTATCCAGTCTTTGCTTCTTTGCTGTTGCTTTTGTTCCTTTATTTGGCTCTGCACAATGTAAACTTCATTTTAAAGAACTCAGCTTTTCCCCAGGGGATCTTTTTTTTTTTTTTTTTTTTTTTTAGTGTTTTTGCTTTTTAAAGTCTAAGAGGTTTGTTTTAACAAATACATTTCGATAACAAGCAGCTTATGTAAGAATGAAAGCATTTCATTTCAGAGAGGAGCCCTGTCCTTCTTTGCAGAACACAATAGAGTGAACCAAGCTGTGGCTCCTCCCCCTCCTATGTCCGCTCTAGAATACACAAAGTCTGAAGGGGGTAACGAATCCTGGTACGCCCCTGCTAAAAGTGCTAGAGGTAACATGTCACAGCAGCAAAGCAATGGTCTGTGGCCACCACCTGCAAATTCATTCATTTGGTTTTGTTTGTTTGTTTGTTTGTTTGTTTGGTTGGTTTTTTTGGGGGGGGTCTTATTGTTGCTTCTGATATTATTACTTTGAGGTGTATCGAAGCAGGTGAAATAGATTCACAGTGGGTTATTCTTTCTAACAGATTGTGTTATTCTATGATGATCGACCATCCCCGGTTTTGTTGCTATTATTGTTATTTGTTTTGGGTTGTTTTTTTTAGCACTGTATAAAAGTGAATAAAACAGTGTATAAAATAATTTCATAATTTCCTACTGCTTTTGCTAAAAGCGGAGTTTTTCTTTATCGTTGTTTTATTCTCAGTTAAACGTCCTGCAATTTCCCAACTCGGTATTTCTGCGTTTGAAGATGTTTTGCATTTAAGAATGTAGGAAAATTCGCAGCAAAACCCTTTAGGAAGAAAAAACAAAATAAAATAAACGCATAACATTGTGACCTATTGTAATTTATCATATTCAAAAATATCAAATGCATTTTATGAACTACAATGAACAATTACAGCCGAAATATGCTTGATGTTGTATCGTATTAATACGATACAATATCATTCTTTGTTTTATTCCACTACATGTTATGGAAAAATACTTAGACGCTGCAGGGGAAGTTGCAGGAAAATCTAGAAACATCTAAAAGCCAGCAAATCCTCACCACCGGCCTTTGTGGTTTCACCGAGAACTCTCCGGAATGGAAATTTTTCACCTCATGTGAAGAAACGTGAGTGGAAACAAGCCCGGCCATTTGCTGATGTCCTCGGACGTCTCCCTCAGCATCAGCTATAAAAGTGCGACCGAGCGCTCGGATTGGCTTGTGGCACTGAAGCCGTCCTACGAGGGAACCTCTCGAGCTCGTGGCTGACACCAACTGGACGAAGACCATAACCGACGCTTTCAAATTAAAGAGAGCGGAAATTTACAGTCGTTGAAGCGAAGAGCTGTCAGCTATACGCCGGGAAGCAGTCTCATTTTAGATACTTTTACACTTATTCCGTGCAAAGGTGAGGGAGTTTACCGGTTTGGTTCACTTATTTTCCGCTTTCTCTTAATTTGACTGCTCCACCATCGAACGACCAAACACAAAAACCGGTTTGTTAGGATTTTCGTAGAAAATTTACCAGCTGTTTATCGGAGGGCAGAGGAGAAAAAACGACTTTTCTTAGAAAGCGTTAGAGCTCTCAGGCTTAGAATAATAACACCCAATTGTTGTTTTCCGCACGTGTGCCATTATCGTCGATTAAATGTGATGTGTTAGTGAAAGGCAGCTTTTTCCGCTAGGTTAATTTCCGTGTGGAGATGATGTAATTGTTCCTCCTCTTTCTTTCAGACTCTGCAGCCATGTCCGTGAACGTTCAGGTCAACAGCCCTAATGTGAAGTACACTGACTCTCACATTGAGGCTCAGTACTCTTACCAGACCTCGTCGGTGCACAGAGATGGGAACAAAGTCACGGTAAGTGATTTACATTTATAGTTATGTGTGCGCGTTTAGCCCCCAGCTAACCCGCGCTCTGTCCGTCACAGGTGACCCCCCGCACCACTGAGATGACGATCCGCACCGAGCGCCGTGTGCCTCGGCTGGGAGTGATGCTGGTGGGCTGGGGAGGCAATAACGGGACCACAGTCACAGCGGCCGTACTGGCCAACAAACTGGGTCTTACCTGGAAGACTAAAAACGGAGTAAAGGTGAGACGGGTGTCACAAATACGCACATAAGTGTATGCTCCGGAAGGATTTGCATAGACTTTTTTTATGGTATTACTATTTGAAATGAAGAAGCCACACATTAGTAAAAACCTACCAAATAGAAAATGTAATATGATGTTCCTGCTGCACAATAACTCCTCCCAATCAACTTTGTGTGAGTTATTGCATTAAAATAGATCGCATGCTGCACAAATAATCGATTTCATTGAATATGACATATGCTAAGTATGGTCAATTTAATAACATAAAAGAAATACAAATACTTAAGAGAGTGAATGAATTCCACCAGCACGCTATAATGAGATGTGAAAATTACCACTGCAGAATGAATAGCAAGTCTTCTTGTCCTGCTGTAGAAACACAGTGTGCTGTATGTCCCCTGCTGCAGAAGTACAGCCTCATAATAAGCTGATTATACTGACATGTTCAATGGAGGGTTAAAGGCTTAACTTACTTAGGGATTTTCCCTTATAAGGACATCTGTAGTAATATTTATGAGCTGGTTCCTTCTATTTTTGGTTATTACTGCTTAATATATTTATAATTACCATTAAAAATAGGGAATTACATTCGATACAGAGATTAAAATCACATTCTTTTTGCTTTCTCTGCCCTCAGAAAGCGAACTATTTCGGCTCCCTCCTGCAGTCCTCTACTGTTTGTCTGGGATCAGGGCTTGAGGGCGAGGTTAACGTGCCCTTCCGGGACCTCCTGCCCATGGTGCACCCTAACGACATTGTGTTTGATGGTAAGAACAATTCCACACAGTCGTCTCAGGGTGTACACACTCAAGACTGGGGTGTGTGGGTGTGAGAGAAAGTTCAGACAAGTATGGGAGTGTTGACAGCTGTGAAAACTGATCCCAGAACATATGAAAGGGATAGGGAGTCCATAAGGTGAAGGTTTTAACTAAAAGTTACTGCACTGATCTTCTGTAAATTATTACAGTTATTTTGGTCAATATTTATTATGATTATTTAACAGGATTACTTACAGCCTTGTGCATATGATGTTATAGGAAGCACATGCACAGCCAGCACTTTCATAGAGATGCTAGAATCTAGTTTAGGATCAAATGGATTGCTGAAAGAGGTGAGCCTTCCTGTTTAGTTCTGAAAAATAATTTTTTTCTCCCTCTTTTTTTTTTTTTTTTGTTAGGTTGGGATATCTCTTCATTGGATCTGGGCAGTGCAATGGAGCGAGCTCAGGTGCTTGACTGGTCTTTACAAGAGCAGCTGCAACCACACATGAGCTGCCTGAAACCCAGACCATCAATCTACATTCCAGAGTTCATTGCTGCAAATCAGGAGAGTCGCGCAGACAATGTCCTCACTGGCACCATGGCGGAGCAGGTAATAAAAGTCTCTCACTCCCCTTTTTATTCATCTGTCTACTTTTTTTCCTCTTGCAATTTGTCTCAAAGAGTACACGATCTTCCAGATGGAGCGAATTACAGCTGACATAAGAGACTTCCGTCAGGCCAGTGGTGTGGACAAAGTCATTGTTTTGTGGACCGCCAACACCGAGCGCTTCTGTGATATCATCCCAGGAGTCAACGACTCTGCCAAGAACCTGCTGGCTGCAATCCAGGTGAGATCAATGGCCATAAGAATAAATCCAGAATCAAGTTTGAGTGCAAATCACAATAATGAGCCAACTTAAACTGTGTTGGTGGTCAGTGGTTATCATCAATCACCCACTCAACTTTAATTTCTTTCTAATGCTTAGGACCAAACAGTAATCCTTCATTACATTTACTGATTAATGAAGCTTAGAGGATGAAAAGATTAGCCCTTCTAACACACTTTGGATTTGTAAATGAAATGTCTTAATGAGTCTGAAATAGACAGCAATTCCTTTTATATCAGATCAGGGGAAAGAAAATTATGATTCGCCCCTCTTGGCCAAGTTCTTATTTTATCATCTTCCTTGAGCATGCTTGTACTGCTGTCAGCAATGATAAGAGTCTATTTCACAGACTTCTGATCCTCAGCAAATAGCTCAATTTAAGATAGTCATGAAGTCAACAAGAGAGATGTTTTACCGACGTGATGTAAAGAGTCTCAGGGGAACTGTAGTCAAGCGTTCCTACTAAGCGTAATATGATGACATGCTCAGTAACAGCTATCGTGTCTTTGTTTTCCCTTCATCCATCAGGCCGGAGCTGCAGAGGTCTCCCCCTCCACTCTGTTTGCAGTGGCCAGTATACTGGAGGGCTGCGCCTACATCAATGGCTCCCCACAGAATACTTTTGTCCCAGGAGCAGTAGAGCTGGCCATGCAGAGAGGCGTGTTCATCGGCGGTGATGACTTCAAGTCTGGTCAGACTAAGATCAAGTCAGTGTTTGTGGACTTCCTGGTCAGTGCAGGGATCAAGGTGAGGATTAATGAGACTGAGCCACTTGTCTGAATTCTCCAAAGAGAATTAGCATCTGTTATATTATAGGTATATACAATTAAAGTGTAACTTTATCTTATAAACAACAACTTAATACGTTTCTCTGCTTTTGACAGCCAACATCCATTGTCAGCTACAATCACCTTGGCAACAACGATGGGAAAAACCTGTCGGCTCCACAGCAGTTCCGCTCCAAAGAGATCTCTAAGAGCAATGTGGTTGACGACATGGTCCAGTCCAACCCCATACTGTACGAGCCAGGAGAGAAACCTGACCACTGTGTAAGTGAGAACGACGCAAACACAGACAGATGACAAGCTCCGTGTCAGTATTTACAGACATCAGCTGACAGACTGTCTCTATTTTCTTTCAGGTGGTTATCAAATATGTCCCATATGTGGGAGACAGCAAGCGTGCCATGGATGAATACACTTCTGAAATAATGATGGGAGGGATCAACACTATTGCGCTGCACAATACCTGTGAGGTCAGTCTGTTTCTGTTGACAGCATCGGAAACAAAGAGGTTCCACCAAATCTGAATTGTTCAACAGATGAAGCTCCTCACCCCCCTACATAAAAACATCACACTGATTTTGTTTATGTTCATGAGCATAATATTTCCCACTAATTCAGTCCATTTGGGTTCATTTTTACTTGTTATTAAGAATTTATAGCAACAAAATGTAATTAAGTATATTTTAATGCAGAACTTTGGCTCCCTCTACTGGTACAAAAAAAGCCACATTGACAGACAATTTTAGAAACGGCACCAATCTTCTGTAGATGTGTTACTATGACTAATTATTTATGATAAAAAAAATAATAATTTAAATTATTTTGGTTTTGATTATGATTATTTAGCTTATTGTTCAAAGTTGTGCATATATTTTGGTCCAGTCATTAAAAAGAATGGTGTTTGTCTTCTATACATATGTATACCTTCTAATTCTAGTACACAGTGCTCACTCACTTCTTCTTGCTTCCTCTCTAACAGGACTCTCTACTTGCCAGCCCAATCATCCTGGACCTGGTGATGCTGACAGAGCTTTGCCAGCGTGTGACTGTAAAGCCCCAGGGTGAAGAGAACTTCCAGTCTTTCCACAGCGTCTTATCACTGCTCTCCTTCCTATGCAAGGCTCCTCTTGTCCCATCAGGAACTCCAGTTGTCAATGCCTTTTTCCGCCAGAGGGCCTCCATTGAGAACATCATGAGGTGAGTTGATCTGTTTGATTTTCTGTGTCTAAAAGGCTGCATGTTGATTCAACAGAGGGATTTTCAGGATTGAGGCGATTGATATTCCTCAGTTTTAGTTACAGTATCTATCTCCTTTCTTTTCAGGGCGTGCCTTGGTCTTCCTCCTCAGAACCACATGCTGCTGGAGCACAAGCTGCAGAGAAACTTCCTGCCCCCACATGAAACCTGTGTCAACAATGATGTGGCTTCTTTGAAGAAAGTTCCCGTAGTCAACGGAAATCACATTCCTCTAACAAATGGCGTATATGCACACATGGACCACACAGCATGTGCATTATAACTGAGACACTGCAGAACCAAACTGAACTTTGAATCAAAAGAACAAGTTCCCTCATTGACTAAGCTGTTGTTGCGACATCAATTTGGCCCAGTTAACTAGATTTACTGAGTTTCAGTATGCTTTATAAAGCCCACGTACAGCACTTATATGGGCCCTGAAAAGGCAAGTTTGTTTGTTAGTTTGTTTACATATTTTAAAGTATTAACTTTACAATTGTAAACTTGAGTAAATTTTCTAACTGCTTGTGTTTAAATCACAGTAGTTTTCAAAGTTTGCACATTGTACACTATCTTTTATCTGTGAAACAGCTGTTCCTGTGAAAAACGGATGTAGTACCTGCTGTATTTGTTATTTAAATTAACATTACACTGGACCATCTTTTTACCTTACTGTTTTTGTACAACAGTGCAGTCTATCACTACTTTTTTGTAGTGTCTTGAACTGTTTATATACAATAAACTCCTGAATGGTGTCATCTGAACTTATATTGTCTCGAGTCATTCATTTTTGGATTTTCAAATATACTTATATATATATTTATATATATATATATATATATATATATATATATATATATATATATATATATATATATATATATATATATATATATATATATATGTGTATATATATATATGTGTATACATATATATATGTATATATATATGTATACATATATATGTATATATATATATGTATATATATATATATGTATATATATATGTATATATGTATATATGTATGTATGTATGTATGTATATATATATATATACGTATATGTATATATATATATATGTATATATATATATATATGTATATATATATATATGTATATATATATATATGTGTATGTATATATATATATATGTGTGTATGTATATATATATATATAGTGTGTATGTATATATATATTGTAGATCAGCTTGTTAGTGCTCTAGCCTCCTTCTCCATGGAGAAGGAGGCTAGAGGGCAAGATCAAAGTAGCACGGAGGGAGGTTAGCCAACTAACGGAGTTGCAGAAAGGTGCGACAAATAAGGTGCCTAAGAAATACAGCAAGCTGTCCATACCTGAGGCCTTGGAAACTGCCAAGCAAAGACTCACAGCCTTGGCCAGCCGCTTGAGGAGGTACACCAGAGAGATAGAAGGCAGGAGAATAAACCAGCTGTTCTCCACAGAACCAGCAAAGGTGTACTCTCAGTGGCAAGGGAACAATAAGAGAACAGCACCACCAAGGCTGGAGACGGCGCAATACTGGAAGAGCATATGGGAGAAGGATGCAAACCATAACGGCAATGCTCAGTGGCTAGAGGATCTGAGGGCAGACCACAGCGACCTCCCTGAATAGGGTCCAGTAACCATCACAGTGGCAGATATCCAAGAAAGGGTCTCCAGTATGAAGAGTTGGACAGCACCAGGGCCCGACATGGTTCATGCCTACTGGCTGAAGAAGCTGACTGCACTCCACGAGCGTCTGGCAGCACAAATGAACCAGCTGCTAGTTAACGAGAGACACCCGGAATGGCTAACTGAAGGCCGGACGGTCCTGATCCCCAAGGATCCCAAGAAGGGACCGGTCCCCTCCAACTACCGACCAATAACCTGCCTCAGTACTACATGGAAGCTCCTGTCAGGCATCATATCGGCTAAGATGAACAGACACATGGGTCAATACATGAGCGGGACACAGAAAGGAATTGGCAAGAATACCAGAGGCGCAAAACACCAGCTACTGGTAGACAGAACAATCAGCAGAGACTGCAAGACCAGACTGACCAACCTGTGCACTGCCTGGATTGATTACAAGAAGGCCTATGACTCAATGCCCCACAGCTGGATACTGGAATTCCTAGAATTGTACAAGATCAATGGGACCCTAAGAGCCTTCATCAGGAACTCAATGGGGATGTGGCGTACAACACTAGAGGCCAACTCCAAGCCCATAGCACAAGTCATCATCAAGTGCGGGATCTACCAAGGAGATGCTCTGTCCCCACTGCTGTTCTGCATAGGCCTGAACCCCCTCAGTGAGATCATTAACAAGACTGGCTACGGATACCGACTACGGAACGGAGCAGTTGTCAGCCACCTCCTGTACATGGATGACATCAAGCTGTATGCCAAGAGTGAACGAGACATCGATTCACTGATCCACACTACCAGGCTATACATTGGAATGTCGTTCGGACTGGAGAAGTGTAGTCGGATGGTAACAAAGAGAGGGAAGGTAGTCAGAACTGAGGGGATTGAACTACCAGAAGGCAACATTGCAGACATAGAGGACAGTTACAAGTACTTGGGGATCCCGCAGGCGAATGGGAACCATGAAGAGGCCGCTAGAAAAGCTGCAACCACCAAGTACCTGCAGAGGGTCAGGCAAGTCCTGAGGAGTCAGCTGAATGGTAAGAACAAGATCCGGGCCATCAACACGTACGCCCTGCCCGTGATCAGGTACCCTGCTGGGGTAATAGGCTGGCCAAAGGAGGAGATAGAAGCCACTGACATAAAGACAAGAAAGCTCCTTACCATGCATGGAGGGTTTCACCCCAAGTCCAGCACCCTGAGGCTGTACGCTAAGCGGAAGGAAGGGGGCCGGGGACTGGTGAGTGTCAGCACCACAGTCCAGGATGAGACAAGGAACATCCAAGAATACATTGGGAAGATGGCCCCAACTGACCGAGTGCTCAGTGAATACCTCAGGCAGCAGAAACCCAAGAAAGAGGAGGGAGACGAGGAACCATCATGGAAGGACAGGCCCCTGCACGGTATGTACCACCGGCAGATAGAGGAGGTGGCTGATATCCAGAAATCCTACCAGTGGCTGGACAAAGCTGGACTGAAAGACAGCACAGAGGCACTAATCATGGCAGCACAAGAACAAGCTCTGAGCACAAGATCCATAGAGGCTGGGGTCTATCACACCAGGCAAGACCCCAGGTGCAGGCTGTGTAAAGATGCCCCAGAGACAATCCAGCACATAACAGCAGGGTGCAAGATGCTAGCAGGCAAGGCATACATGGAACGCCATAACCAAGTGGCCGGCATAGTGTACAGGAACATCTGTGCCGAGTATAATCTGGAAGTCCCGAGGTCAAAATGGGAGATGCCCCCAAGGGTGGTGGAGAATGACCGAGCTAAGATCCTGTGGGACTTCCAGATACAGACGGACAAAATGGTGGTGGCTAACCAACCGGACATAGTGGTGGTAGACAAACAGAAGAAGACGGCCGTAGTGATCGATGTAGCGGTTCCGAATGACAGCAATATCAGGAAGAAGGAACACGAGAAGCTGGAGAAATACCAAGGGCTCAGAGAAGAGCTCGAGAGGATGTGGAGGGTGAAGGTAACGGTGGTCCCCGTGGTAATCGGAGCACTAGGTGCGGTGACTCCCAAGCTAGGCGAGTGGCTCCAGCAGATTCCGGGAACAACATCGGAGATCTCTGTCCAGAAGAGCGCAGTCCTGGGAACAGCTAAGATACTGCGCAGGACCCTCAAGCTCCCAGGCCTCTGGTAGAGGACCCGAGCTTGAAGGATAAACCACCCGCAGGGGCGTGCTGGGTGTTTTTTTTTTTTTATATATGTGTGTATATATATGTGTGTATATATGTGTGTGTATATATATATATGTGTATATATGTGTATATGTGTATATATATGTGTGTATATGTGTATATATATGTGTGTATATGTGTATATATATGTGTGTATATGTGTATATATGTGTATATATATATATATATATATATATATATATATATATATATATATATATATATATAGACACTTCACCCGTTGCCTGCTGGTGGTGGTCAGAGGGCCCGGTGGCGCCTGTGTCCGGCAGCCTCGCCTCTGTCAGTGCGCCCCAGGGTGGCTGTGGCTACAATGTAGCTTGCCATCACCAGTGTGTGAATGGGTGGATGACTGGATATGTAAAGCGCTTTGGGGTCCTTAGGGACTAGTAAAGCGCTATATAAATACAGGCCATTTACCATTTATATAGATGAAAAAGAGAGAATGTCTATAGCTGAGAGATTTATAATCTCTCCAGTCCTGGGACAAACTGTTTTGCTTAAGTGTTCAAGAGGCATCCTAATCAGATACTTAAATCCCCTCAACTAGCTCCATTTGATGTGGAAGAGCAGCGGCTCCCTCCCAAGTCCCTCTCAAATAACCAAGCTCATTACCCTATCTCTAAGGTAGAGTCCAGCCACCATTTGAAGGAGACTCATTTCCTCTGCTTGTATCCACAACATCCTTCTTTCAGTCACTACCACAGGTGAGAGTAGGAATGAAGATTTACCAGGAAATCCAGAGTTTCACTTCTACGCTCAGGTCTCTCTTCACCAACCAATTTAAATGAACTCTACCAATTCTGCTGAGAAGACTGGCCAAAGATCAAGTCTGAATAATGCCGAAGGCTTGTTGATGACTACCAAAAGCGTTCAACTTGCTTGGAACCTTTATCGAAATATTAGTCTATTTTTGAGCAGGTATGTATACTTTTATCTTTTATAGCGTAAAGCCAAAGTAAAATCAAATCTGCTGCACATGCACTAAAATACAAAAGTACCATTAAATATATATATACAAAAAATGTAATCACAGATAAGTTGCTATTTTTTAACATGAAAAACTACATAAAACTACACTTTTTATGTAATGTTTTGTTATATTTGCTTTGTCCCACAGCCATATTTTAGACATTTAGTGTTGGAAAATTAAAAATGTATTGGTCAACTAATCTTATCTTTAAATAAAAAGAATACATGCACATCTATTTTAACAAACTGCATCACTTGTTCTAATATATATCAGCATTTTTTGTATTCTCATAAAACAAACCTGTCCCTTTGGGTCACTCGGTGAGTACAGCAATGGTCATGTGACTTCTGTTCTTGTCACATCCATTGAAGGAACCGAAATATAAATATATAATAAATAATATAAATATACTATATATTTTCTTGAATATAAATAAATCAAGCCAAATTTTTCAGTTACATCAAGAATAATATTATTGGCTGTCATTTCTAAACAGCTGATATCTCCTTTGAACCTACCAGTAGCAAAATGAACTCTAAAATAAACATTTAAAGCACTACTTACATAGCACTTATCCACTCTGTATAAGCACTCAGAGGATTTTCTAACCACAGGTCTCATTCACACATGCAATCATATAAGTGCCTTTTTCCTATACATGAAATCACAATCCCATTGTAAGCCAACTGAAAATGTACCCTATTCTTGAATATGTGCATGTGGAATTTAATTAAATATTTTTTTTTGAATATGTTTATATTTTTGTTTTAAGAATGCCTTTTGATGTGATGTGAGTGGTAGAATAAACAGTCGACTTGTATATTGTTTACAACGAGCCAGACAAAGAGGTGGTTTAATTTTGCGACGTTTTCTTGAACGCCAACCGGGTTTTCATCACTTCCGCTGCCGTTGCTGCGACACGGGACGTCAACAGTAATGGCGGACAAGGAGAAACGCCGGTCCGGGGTTAATCCTCCGGGGATGCCCGCGGGTAAAGCCACCAAATCGGACAGCGACAGGGAGTTTCTGTCACAGGCAGGGGTGGGAGATCTGCTCCGCGGAGCTATCCTCAAAATGGTCGAAGCCAGATCAGACGATCCCATCGGGTTCCTTGCAGACCACTTCTGCAACCTTGCATCCGTGACAGCCGCCGGCTCGGGTGGTTGCGGCGACGAGGAGCAGGTGAACACCGGCACTGTGAGCGCAGGAGCGCAGGAGCAGCAGCGTCTCAACCGGGCTCTGTGGCACCTGCGGCTGGCCCATCACTCCCAGAGGTCCGGACAAAATACAGAGGTTTATGGTCTTATATTCGACAGCAATGCGGATGAAAGCAGTGTGTATTGACGGAGAACTGTTGAATTTTCAAACATAATACATATCAGTATTTAGAAGAGCAGCTATTGTATTATATTATATTATTTTTACGGGAAAAACTCTGTCAGACTATCAGACTGACTAATGCTTAATAGTCTGTTTGATTCTCATGTTCTCTTTTATTCTCTTGATTTTGTTTTCCTTTGGAATTTTAAAAATAAATGAATGTAAGTAAAAGTATGGTGATGGACAACGTGCTGTATGTTTTTCAGCAACAGGGTGGAACATACATGTCAAACGAATTTGTTCCTCACATTAACGTTCTTCCCTATATAAGCTCTATTCAACAGCTTTAGAAGTATTTAGATTTTAACTAATATTTGTAAAGTCATCTTTCTCCAGAAACAGGCTTTTTTTTAATGCCGTATATCCATTATTTGCATATTCATTAGTCCTTACAGCCCACCGTAGTGTTCTGGTTTAGAGACGTAAGAAACTGCTCTATCATCTCTCTCCTGATTATGATTTATTTCCTGCAGTGATAAAATGAAAGGAAAACTAAACAAAATTGAAACAATTTTGTGGATTTGGAAAATTAATTAGAATAAAAGAAATATAGAGAAAATATCATTATATTTCTTAGTCTGGTAAAATGTTATTACAACTTGCCTGACGAGGCACTGATAGGCATGTTTATTCAGAGTCTGGATGTCTATGAGACTGTGTGTCAACTGCTTTCAAAAATGTTTTTAATGTAATATTTGTACTGATTTTCCCCGAGTCTTTCCTGTGACATATGCCATCCACAAAATAATAATTAAAAAGACTAAAAATAAAGCTAAAGGTAATAGAAAACAAATTTAAAGTGAACATTTTAAAACAATAAAAACTAAACTGAGACAACTTCCACTCTGGAAACTAACTAAAACTAAACTGAATTAAAAACAAAGAATCCAAATGAAATAAAAATAAAAACTAATCAGAAAATATGAAACTGTAATAACTCTGCTACAGACTAAAGAATAATTTGATCTCTTTTATTCCACCTTTCTCCTCAGATCAGCATTCAGCAACAACGTCCGTGTGGCCTACGACCTCCTAAACCTCACTGGACCTCAAACATGTGCAGGAGAGTTTTCTGAAGGCCCCGATGGCCCCTGCACCGACAGCCCCGCTGGAGGAGGAGGAGTGAGAGGCGGCCTCTACACTCAGACCTTGCAATGCCTGTGCAGCGAGGGTGGAGTCCCTGCATCCACCTCTGCTCCCCTCCTGCGACGCCTCCATTGTCACGACCATGAAGCCGTCCCCTATGATGTCTTCCGTCATGGCGTGCTCACGTGTGCCGTTTTCTCAGACTACATCCGACAGGCTCAAAGGCTTTACGCCGAGGTGTGCTGCCCAGGTGAGGGCACTGCCTCTCGGGCGTTGTGCCTGGCCGTACTGGGGACCTTGAAAGAAGCGCTAGAGACTTCCCAGGGCTCTGACACAAACTACTGTGCCAACGCAAACACTAAAGTGAATTCCTGCCCTGAAGCTAATGTGAAGGCTATCCGCTACCTCGAGGCCAGTGCCAAGATCTCTCCCTGCAAGCTGGCTCAGGCCATGGCTGGTGCACAGACACAGGGGCCTGGCGGAAACATGGATGCAAAAGAGTTTGAAAACGCAGCTGCAGAGTTGTTCATCACTCGAGTGAAAGTTGTGTCCTAAGTCTTTGTATGACTGAAGAATGTACAAGAATCTAAAGCATATCCACATGTAAATGATTCGCTAATATTCACCTTCTGTAACCTCTAACCTTACTGTTATTCAGTAATAAACACCTGCACAGACATCATCTCCTCTTAAGGCTCACATTACACTCAGCAAGTCCAGTCGAAAACATGTTGTTTTTTCACTATTCATAGCACTATTGAGGAACTGCACACTGGAGTTCTTTTTGCAAAACAGGAGTTCCTATTCCTCGAAATCAGTATTTCTTCTGACAGAGAGTCACTGTTTTTGAACCTATTTATTGAAATGCTTGGAGCAGAGAGCATTACTAGTGAAATAAACACTGCTGTAATAAATGGTCCTCTTTTAAATAGCTCACTTTTTGTCATTCACTGAGGCTATACTGAACACAAAAGGCAGTGCAGGAAGAAGCATTTAGGATAGTACTGAACTATTTTTGTTTAATGTGTACACAATATAACATCATTCATCATGCATGACTTACATAGAGAAAACATTGCCAGATAGAATAGAATAGAATAGAATAGAATAGAATTCAACTTTATTGTCATTGCACATGCACAGGTACAGGGCAACGAAATGCAGTTTGCATCCATCCAGAAGTGCTTTAGTGATATAGATATATTACAATATATATTAGCAATAATATAGATATGTGAGTATATTACAGAAATGGGTCTATTATGGTATGTTATAATGTACACGGTATGAAGTATGTTGTGAATATTCTATAACTATAAGTATGTACAGGCTGTAGTGAGTACAAGCTATGTACAGGATATGAACAGGATATAAATATGAAAAACTATACAGAATATGAAATAAATAACTTTACAGAATCTGGGATATACAGCTATACAGAAATGGGAACTATGCAAGTTGTAAACAGTTGTAGGATTAAAGATTATCGAATGTACAGAATGATTATTTACACAGAGCTATACATTAGTGCAGTTAAGATAAGTGAGGGTGTAGATAGTTTCTACAGAGGCTATATAAAGTGCTAGTGGTTGTGAGTGGTGGTTCAGTCCATGTTATTATTGTGTTTGAGGGTACAGTTGTCCATTGTGGGTGTGTGTATGTTCAGTCCATGAGTTTAACGTGGGTCAGATGTCAGGAGGCAGAGTTCAGGAGTCTGACAGCTGTGGGGAAGAAGCTGTTCCGGTACCTGGTGGTCTTAGTCCGGAGGCTCCTGTGGCGCCTCCCAGAGGGCAGGAGGGTGAAGAGTCCATGTGATGGGTGACTGGGGTCTTTGATGATTTTCCCAGCCCTTTTCAGACACCGCTTCCTGTAGATGTCTTAACAGTAAAGCATCAAATACGCTGTCTACACATTGAAGAGGTTTGATGTTAAATGAACTTTTAAATTACAAAGTAAAAGATCACTGGGGAGTGTAGAGAGACAACACAACACACTTCAGGGATATTATTCTGTCCAGTTAGGAAGTATAAACCACTGTGAGTCCATTTCACCTGCTTTGGTGCAAATGAAAGTCGCAAAAGTCGCCACAGAGTGGCAACAAGACAACCCCTAATATGAAATATTTTGAAGAACAAAGACTATTGCACTCTCCTTATCCTTCCTATCAACGCTCCTAGTGGTAGCATGAGACGGTACTTGGATTCACGCGGCACAGGTAGTCCAGCTCCTCCAGGATGGCACGTCTGCATGTCCTGTCAAAAGAAGGTTTTCCATGTCTCTCTGCAAAGTTTCAAGAGTGTGGAAGAGACATCGGTGAACCCGTTTCTAGTACCTAACGCATTTAATGATAACCAGTTTCTGTCAGTCTCGAAGAATGTCAGATGCTTACATCACTGTTTCCAAAGCACTACAACCCTGAATGCTAAAACAATATAGAGAGCTTCATCAGCACTGAGAGATGTGCAGTACCCTACTCGTCTTGACAGCCACTGGATGGCAGCACCACTCACACCCAGACATAAACAAGCAGAAAGCGGAAGTGGAATGAGAGAGGCTGTACTTTAACCAGGCTGACATGTTACCCGCAGTAGTGTCGCCTCCCGGGTAAAGCTGGAATAATGGAAGAGGAGGAGCAGCTGCGCTCTTTGATGTTTCTCGTGACTTACATGCTGCTGAAGCGCATGAGAGACATAAACGACGCAAACATTCAGAGACGCAACGAGATCCAAAGACGCATCAGACACCGCCAGTACTTCTTCCAGAGACAGAGGAGGATGCTCATGGTCAGTCCCCCTCTATAGGGGCTTAAAATAATAACACATCAACATGTCAAGTGCTCTTAACTAATATAGTGTATTATCTGTCTGCAAAACGTCAAAGCTTTTAATAAAGTCACGTTGTACACGACCAACACTTCAAAACTCTTAAATCTCACATTTACAGTCATATAAAAGCACTAAAACCAGAGACTGTGGGCCTACCTGCATTTAAACTTGAAAATATGTCAGAGCAGCCACAGTCAAGCTGCTAACAGCTGTCCATTAGCTATGAATTAGGTCTGTTATATGCAGGTTTTTGTTCTTGTTAAATAGGGTGTTACATTTTCTGAAATGTTTAATTCATTAAAAAAAAAAGGACAGATATGCAGATACCAGCTGTTGGATTTTCCCCTTGTAAACTTTTGTTTTTATGGTATATTTGGGAAATTTCTATATCTACTTATACAGATATATTTTACAAATCACAGCAACCTTGATGATATTATGTTGGGATAATGAAAAAGATAGTCATCAAATAAACAACATTACACTGAAAACAAGTACAAGTATGGAAGATTGTTACTGACACAAGAAGGTTTTTTGTGTTATTTTTTGCCATCTCTAACTCAGAATTTCTGTTTAGTATAATATTACAACGTAAATAGATCATTTTGATGAAAGACCTTGTGCATATTGGTGGATTAACCCTTGCAGGAAATTTTATATATGTATGTATATATATTTTTATGTAATGTTTTGTTATGTTATGTTTGTATGTATATATATATATATATATGTGTGTGTGTGTGTGTGTGTGTGTGTGTGTGTGTGTGTGTGTGCCTATGTTTTTGGTATTTACCAGTACTGTTAATGTAGCATAGCTGTGGCATAAACTTACATTGGGTGGTGCTCTAATAAATGTGTTATGTAATAATAATGTAATAAGCTTTACAGTGTATATTTCTAAAAAATCTGCTTCACCATTTGCATTTGTATATCAAATGAGCAACAATTTAAATTTGACAACTATCAAAAAATCTGTAAACTTCATCACTAGGACCAACTTCATATCTCCCCAGTTATTACATAATGTACTGGAAAATAATATTTTGTTACATGGGTAAACTCAGTTTAACCATTTGATTGTGCCAAAACCATATTAAATGTTGACATGTTATTACATGAGTCCAAGAATACAATATCCTCAAATTTTCTGCTATATCAACGGCAGCATGTTTAAAACAAGGGGCTTGCCAAAAAGGTGCTGACTTAATAGATCACTAAAATTACCTTTGTGGTAAATATGAATTTAAAAAATTATCTGATTGAATAACTACTGCTGGGATCAAAAAAAGCAAACATTATGTTAAAAAATGTGACAGATTTTGGATATTTCAGAGGGAAGTAATTTTAATTTTGTTTTTATGTTTGTCGCTGTAGATGATGATAGCGGGAGGCGTCCGCTCCAATGCCCGCATCCGCACTCGTCCCTGGACCACCACTCCAAGCACAGACTGGTGGGAGCGGGTTGTCATGACAGAATTCCAGCCCTCTGATTGGCTGGATAAGTTTCGCATGAACCGAGAGACGTTCTTCTACCTCTGCGACAAGCTGAGGCCCCGCCTGGCTCGACGGGACACCAGTTTCCGCCTGGCACTGCCCGTGGAGAAGCGTGTAGCTGTAGCTTTGTGGCGCCTGGCATCCAACATCGAGTACCGCACCATCAGCGCCTTGTTCGGTGTGGGGAAGTCGACCGTGTGCAGGTGCGTTAGAGACATGTGTCACGCCATCGTGGCGCTCCTCAGCTCCATCTACCTCCGATCGCCAGGTGAGCAGGAGCTGGAGGATTCAGCTCAGCTGTTCCTGTCTCACTGGGGTTTCCCTCACTGCGTCGCTGCTATAGCAACACTCCACACAGCTATTATCACCCCATCAAACAACGCGTCTGACTACGCCAACCCCGCCGGCTGGCTCTCAGTCATGTCGCAGGTGACGAAAGCGCCCATTTATGTCACTGCAATTACAAGCTTGCGGGTTATCCAATCAGAGTCCGACTGTTTGCCTCTGTGTGCCTTCACTGTTTTAGGTGGCTGTTAGCGGTCGGGGGCACTTCTGGGATGTATGTGCCAGTTTCCCAGGCGGGACAGATCCAGCTGAGATCTTACAGAACTCTTCGCTATGGGCAACAGCCGCCGAGGGTGGACTCTCACCTGCCCCGCCACCTACCTTCATGGGAAAATCACTCAGGTAGAGTTAACAGAAGAAATTCAGTCACATTTTTCAGGCATTCAAGTTGTTTTTTTCCTCATGTATGTCAGGTTTTCACATGGCCTTTGTGTAACAAGCAAATGTAGACACTGTGATGTCATCCTTTAGTTGGATGACCATTTTTATTGTTGCCACATTGATGTTTTGAACCCAAGGACACTATAATCCTCTTTTCTGACTCTTATATTTACTGAGGTCACAGGGCAAAGGAAACCTAAGCTTGTTTTCCTATAAACTTCTGTACAACTGCACGTCTTTTTAATGTTGCCACCTGCTGGCCAATAAAGATAATGCAAATTTGCAAACTGTGAAATGTAGTAGTGTTGAGTGTTTTTGTCTATTTCAGGTGTTCCAGGCATTAAATAAATGACACTCATTTATCACATCCAGGTATGTGTTGCTGGGTGAGGCCTGTTACCCGCTCCAGAGCTGGCTGATGAAGGCCTATCCTGAGGAACAGGGCAGGACGGCGAGTCACGCGGCACTGACGGAGCAGCAGCAGCTGTTTAATGGACGGCTTGCCCGAGCGCTGCGCGTGTCTCAGGAGGCGCTGCTGCGGCTGAGGGCACGCTGGCAGTGCCTCAGCAAGAGGAACGACTGCGGACTGGACGTGGTGCCCACCATGATCCTGGCTTGCTGCATTCTGCACAACATGTGCGAGTCTCACGGAGACGCATTTAAAGCAGAGTGGCAGGTGGAGGTGGCCGAGGCAGAGAGTCCCCAACCCAGCCACAAACAGCTTCTCTCTACTAGCATGAACCAAAGTAATAATGAGGAAGTCAGGCAGCTCTTCTGTGACTATTTTGAAGAGCAAAATAAGAAAAATAATTGAACACTTTTTTCCATGTGCAATTATACCTTTTGTTACATTACCAGCATGACTGGATTACTGAAATAAGAATCTCAATCTGTTGCTTTTTTTATATTTACCTAACTTTACTTACATTTATCTCATTAAAAATTTTATTCGGCTCTTGAATTTTCTTCAAACTGTTCTTCAAAGAGAACAGTGCATATAACAGAACAGAATTAAACTGAAAAACAGTGGAGTATCTTATAACATGTCAGTTTTTCCTGAGCTCTTCTTGTGAGCCCACCCACACTAGAGACCATGCTTTTCCAAGAGTCTTTATCAATGTTCAGCTTTAAATCCATCTGCCAGATTAGCCTTAAAATGTCACATTTCCCATACTGTGTGTTGGCAACAATCTTATAAAAGGCAGAGGCAAAGCAAGCATTTCTAGACATTACACTTATTTATGATGCACTTTGGTGAATGGGTTCCTTTTATTATTTTTTTTATGGTAACAAGAAACTCCTGTATATGTTTTTGCTCAAATGCACTATTCATACAATAATTCAAACTACTACAAAGGCAATAGATTAAACCCCTGTGAGTTAATAATAACATTTATGATTATTTTATTAAAAAATTATAAAATTAGAGTAGCAGAAATAAAGAAATGCAAGAAAGAAATGAATTTGTCTTTTCATAATATCATGTTGTCTTCTTTAAAATATGTTGATGTAAATAAAATGGTTTAACAAGTATAAGAGACACATGTCAGCATAGTCAAAAAGAAAAGGTGGATTTATAACTTATGTTAATTGTTGTATTTGACATGCAATTTGGTTGTCAAGAAGCTGTGACGAGAGACAAGTGACAGTTTTTGAAGGTTTCCCTGGAGATATTTTGTATTTTAAATAATATTTTGGAACCCCTTTTCTACACTTGCCTCGGGACATGTTTAATTTACACAACAAATGCGTGTTCTAGTATTTTGTACAGGGGTTACTTTGAAATTCATGGGTGGGACAGAAATTGTCCTGCAATTGCAGAGTGGCCCATTTATGAATGCCAAGTGTCCTCATTTGCTTCATGGACTCAGTGAATGAATGAACCCAGTCTTAACAGGCGACACTTGCAATTCTACTATAAGGCCACTAGATGCCGCTGTTATTCCAGCACACTTGACGCTCGCTTCCAATACCCTGCAGGTTATTGATGGAAGGATAAGGAGTGCTTACATATTTAAGCGTTCCTATATATTCTAACATATTATTAAGCTGGAGATAGCATATATGCAACAGGTGCTCTGACTTGGACGACAATAAAAAAAAAACAGCTTTTATCTGGTCATGCTTTTTAGGTTTAGCCTGCATCTGCATCTCATGGATCTAACTTGAGCCCACCCAGAGACCCGCCTCGTTCATTCAATTGGTCTGCCACGAACCTGTTTGGTGAAATCCGCCGTTTGTCAGTCAACACTACTGTATCCTCCTCCTCGCTTGGCATCATCCTGTTGTGTGCCCACCTAGTTCCAGCGACGAACGACCCGAAAGCTTTCTGCTTGAAGTGAATATATTTCTAGCAAAAGCCGCCGGCTCGGCACGCGTTTTTCAGATTTGTTTTCGGTCGTTGTCGTAGCATTTTATTTTATCGTCAAAATGAGCCAAGATGTAATAGGCTGCTGTGTAGTTATTGCTAGCTAGGCAGTCAAATTCCTTCAACCAGCAGCCTGCTGCTTCAATCACTGCGGGTTGACACATTTTAGCCGAGGCGCTGTTTAGTGAGCTAGCGGGCTAGCAGGGCAGCCTCCGTAGTCGTTACGTCTAATTTAGCCAGCGTTAGCTGATGTAGTTACTCGGAAAATAGGCGCAGTGCTGCGGTGTGGCTAGTGCAATATAGATTACCACTCTAATATTAGCCTGCTGACAAGGGGTCTTTACTTTTACAGACTAAACGGGCTTATCTAGCGTTGGGGAGAGTGCACAGATATCAGCTGTTACGGGTTCGGATGTGGCGACTCTGCGGTCTTAAACCACTTTTAGCGGATTGAGAAGATTAAATTAAAGAAGGGTAGAATTGGATCTCCCAGTGACACACGAGGGGTTAATGATATAAACGGGTATTAAGTAGCTAATCTGTGGCAGCTGGAGTCATTTTAATATTAGCTGTATTAAGAGGCGTGCAGGCTGAGAGCATCTCGGGGAGGCCCCACCGTCTCCTGGCTCCCTCCTCCTTGTCCGAATCTCCCGTGATTTGCTGAGATCGCCCGGTTGAAGTCGCAGTTGCTCTCGGCCGGGGGGACAACTTGACAGCGAGGCCCCTTGGCTAGTCTCCCCCCCACCCCCACCCCCTCCCCCAGTCCTATCCATCCACTCGTCCGGTCCGACACTACTACTACCACCACCACCACCACCTCCTCCTCGCTAGAGACAGAAGCGAGGAAACCGGGGTTCGGGAGAAGCTGAAACCGTGGGCAAGTGTTCGTTAGGTCCCGCCTGAACCGGGCTGCCAAAAACCAGAGGGGATGACTCTGGAGTCCATGATGGCTTGCTGCCTGAGCGAAGAGGCGAAGGAGTCGAAACGAATCAATGCAGAAATTGACAAACAACTCCGCCGAGACAAGCGAGACTCCAGGAGAGAGCTGAAATTACTGCTGCTCGGTATGTAGCATGCTAAATCCCAAACGCCCTTTTTAATAGCCATGTTTGTGTCGTTTATGTGGACAGCCAACCTCCTTGGGCCTTCTTGGCGATGCTAGCAGATATGCTGCTAGTTAAGGTTGCTAGCTGGAAGCCTGGTGTGATTATGAGTAAACGTTATGGCATGATTTTCCGAAATGCAGAGCTTGTTTTTGCAACTTGCGTTGGATTTGGCTATCTGGCGTGTGCAGGTGTGAATCTGCATGGCATGCCTAACCAGCGGATCCGTCTCTTTATTCGTGTGTGTGTGTGTGTGTGTGTGTGTGTGTGTGTGTGGATTTTGCATTGGCGTGCAGACAACAGGCTCATTTGGCATCGAAGTTGCGAAGATGTCACCGTTTGCAGGCGACCACATGTTAAGTTATGACTGTCTGATTCATCTCCCAGCTGCAAAACCGCTACTGTCGTTTGTCAGCAGGCGCTGGTTAACTGTGAAGATGGCCACTTGATTTAATCGGGGGGAGGAGGGGGGCTTTGAGTTGATTTCAATAGGTTGCATAACATTTGTACAACTGGAAGACCTTTCAGATCCCTCAGCTAGACCTTGTATGGTGCCCACTCATTCATTGTTACATTTCTGTTATTATTTAATGAGTAACTAGTGTCACAAATCTACACTTGCAGAGGACAAGGATACTGAGGGGCTGGCCCCCTCATCCTGGAGTCTAGCTGAGTAGGTTAGCTATTTTTATAGCAAGTGTGTGGGCAGGTGGGAGCTGCTGTTGGATAAGTTGCTCTGTACTGCATTGATTCATAGTTCTGTGGACACAAAAGGGAACAGTGGACTGTGCTTTCTCGAATGTACTCGCTTACCTACCATATTATAACAGACTAACTTCTTGTCCATTATGTGACCCACCCCCTTCCCTCCATGGCTACTTGAACTAATGCTTGGTGTAAGAGCTTGGGGAGGGGGGTGATAAAAGAATCTCCCTTTTTAGGACAATTGGAATTATCTAGGTTGCATCCTTAGTTTCAAAACGTTTGCTCCCATTTCACGCTCACTAAAAGCAGCCCTGGTTATTTGACATGTGTGTCTCCTTTTTATTTCCCTGGTGAGTACCTCAACTAGGTAAAGTAGGCCATTGATGGGACATAGTTTGCCGTGTGTCGTACATCTTCATCTCTGCTGCACGTTCTTCTACCTGGCTGCCAAGGTGAGCAGGTGAGAAGGGGCGTTTGCTACTCATGCCTGGTGATGAGCTGGATTAATGGAGCTGATTCTAACAGCAGTCTTTTAAACAAACTTTTATGGGTGCATCAGTCTGAAGGACTGAAAGCAAGCGCAAATGGAAACCAGTCACGCTGTAAGTGGACTGTCCTGTGCAAGCTAAAGCTGTCAGTGGACGGCTGGATAAGGACGTGTAAGGCAGGATTAGTCCTGGTTTTAATAGGCTTGGTTAAACACATCTGCTGCTCAGACTTTTTAAGGTGTCACTGACTCCTATTATCCCCTGGCATAATTCTCAAGCCCACAACACTCCGTGCGATCTCGGCCTCTCCACACCTCAGTGGAGGATGGAGACGGTCTCCGTTTTTGAACATTTAACCATCGCATTTCAAAATGGCTGCATTTATTTATTTAATTTTTTATTTTTATTTTTATAAGGCTCCTTACAGTCTGCACTCATTTACCAGCTTGTACATACTGATCGCAGGAACCTGCTGTGGCAAAGCCCAGCCTTGACCTTTGGGAACAGTCTGGGGAATTTTTGCCAAGAAACTGCACAGGAGAGGTGGAATGATATTGAGCACCATCTCACATGATTGAGAAGTTGTTGTTTTTTTTCCTTTTTTTTTTTTTTCGTAATTGGCTACCCTGGATTTCAGCACGTACGGGATGTGTTCAACATGTCAGTTGATCTTCTACCCCACGGCTCAGTGTGCACAGCTTTAGCTTTAATATATAATGTGCAACTGCAGACTCCTGCAGCGTTACACATGAAATTAGTAGATATGCTTTATTAGGTAAAATATCACACAACCTTTTTGCTGATTTGAGCTTTAACATAATAGTGCAGCAGATTTCCTTGTGTATTTAAAAAATGAAGTGATTTTTGGCCCTACATTGACGGAAATATCAGGTCTGCAAGTTAAATGTAACTTTTGTGTGTGTAAATGGGGTCTAATTTACCCAGGCTTACTGTACATTTTGTTTATCAAATGTCCAGTACAGTCAGGAAGATGCTTGAGACTTCTGTAAAACAAAGTAGCAGACTCTTTACCAGAAAAAAAATGTTGATGAATTGTTCTTGCGTGCAAGAAAACTCCAGCTTACTGACAATGAAATGCAGCCTGACATAAGAAACGGCAAATACTTGGCAAATTACCGTCCTAAAGCCCAATCTTAAAATTGATTTTTGCCTGCCCAGAAGTCTAAGATGATTCCGTTACCAGTAAGGTCTTCCTTCCATCCTTCCATCAGTCCATTTTCTCCCACTTATCCAATTCAGAATCGCAGTTGGGCTGGAGCCTATCCCAGCTGTCATAGCGTGAGAGGCACCCCGGACAGGTCACCACTCTGTCAAAGGGCGAGGGATGAACGATTGCTCACATTCACACCTACAGCTAATTTAGTCTAATAATAACTGGCTAATCACCAGTTAACCCAGCCCCGTGCATGTCTGTGGAGTAACCAGGGAGAACATGCAAGAAGAACTCCACTCAGAAAGTCCCCAGCCTGGAATTGAACTCGGGACCTTCTTGCTGCGAGGCAACTGTGCTAACCGCTGTAGCAGCTTCTCATGTTTGTTGTAGATCTGGAACCACATAATGCAGATTGGTAAAGTCTTGTAATTGTTTTAACTCTAGATTGATGTTACTGTAACTGCATATTGCATTCCTGTAACAGCGTTGATTTTCCTCTCACTAATGACAGTCCACCCTCCTTCTGTGCCACTCGCTTACTGGCAGGATGTGCCAGAACAGTTATGTGGCTTGGTTACATCTTGCACCCGACCCAAGCACAAAGTTTCCAGTCTAAGAATACAGGGAGGTTAAATGTTATCATTGTTAAACTGCTAACTCGGAGAATAACCGCTCTTCCAGGGCTGCAGCAGTACCACAGTGTGGCTGCTTGTTGCATAGTGCCATATCAGGCCATACTGACAGCTTCCTGCTCCACAGACCAATGGTTTGCCTCTACTTGGTCAAAACAAAGTGAACTAAGAGCTGTGGCTTTTGCTGCATCGGGTAAATAAACTGCTGGAGCAAGCAAACGGTCAGTAAAGTGAGCTGTTAGGTTAAACATTTTAAGGTTTCCTAAAGTGCTTTTCCAGGATTTTTTTCAGAGTTCAAACTCCCAGACAGGCTGTCAGTTGGCATTTGTGTATGTGCCTGATTATGGAAAAACATCCTTAAAAATAAATTAAGTCTGGCTGGGGCTAAAGTTAACTCTGACACCAAAAAGTTGTGGCCCTCTCTACGGCATATCATTCCAGGCATTGTTTAAGTCGTTTGCCAAGTACTCAGTGATTTCATTGTTCTTTCCTGTGTCAGCAGTACATCTTGTTATACCAGGTTAAGGCATCCTTTTTAGATGAGCAGTGTGATTGAACCAGGAAGGGGATCAAGGGTTAGGCTCACATTTATTGCTGACCTTACTTCTCCTGCCAAGCCATCTTATTTTGATCATATATGGCAATAGGGATTCCTAGATGGATGTGTGTGTGTGTGTGTGTGCGCGCGCACAGTTTTTCGGGGGGGCTTTAATGCCAGTGAATGTGAAGTTCTGCAGCTTTTCCTCAAATCCCCTTTATCATGGTCAGATCTAACGCTTTTTAAATATGAAGGTCGACGTAAGACGTGCTCTGCGTATCTGAGAGTTTCGAAAAATCTGTTTACCATATTTAGGCGATTAATTTTCCACAGAGATGTAAGATAAACTAATATGCACGATTAAAAACCCTTAAAATGCGACAATTGGTAATCTGTTCTCTCTGACAGTTCTTCATTTTATCTCATCGCCTGCAAGACTGACGCATCTACTTGCAAGAAAAAAGATCGAAAACAAAAGCAGTTCTCACTAAACATCTTTAAGGCCTCGTACGTTCTGTGGGGAGACCCCAAACTGTACTTGACAAAACATTTTTTGTTATTTTCAGTGTTTTCCATCATATTTTTTGTGAATGTGTAAAGAAGACAGATATAAGGAGAAAGAGAAATCCACCCAGACGTCATTCCATTCATTTTTTTTTTCTGTCTTGTTTATGTGATGTCTTTTAGAAAAGGTTCACAGCCAGGTCTCAGAAAACTGCAGTGGGATGAGTTGATGAGGCAGTATATGTCAGGCTACATGTTATGTTTTGTATAATTTTGCACCTTTCTGTCTCCTGCCTGGTTAGGATGCCCAGTTTAAATCTTTTACAGAGACGTACGTATGCACAAATTCACCATCGTCGAACTTGGATAGCGTCTCCTTTTACCGTTTTCTCAGCCAGCCTTGCACACGTTCCTTGTCTCGCTCTATGACACCGTGTCTTTTACACATTTTGCTCTCTAGCACGCAGATGAAAGTATACACACACACGCGCGTTCTTAAAAGAGGGTCATGGCAGGTTCTCTAGAGATTTGAGGCTAGATGGAGGCTGTCCCACATACTGCTTGCTTCCCCCCCACAGTCCCCAGACAGGACGGGTACGTAGCCTGCCTTTCTGTTCTCTGCCAGCATCTTCAGTCCTCTCTGTGGTGACAGAGTGGCATGTTCATTCCTGTTTACTCCCACCAGCTGCCGCGTACAGTAAAGCCCACACTTCTCCCTCATCGCAACGTTTCAACTTCTGTCACTTCAATTTTCTGTTTCGAGTTGGATTTGGAAGGCTGTGCCACGCTTACGCTGTGCATAAAGTGGATTTGTTAAATAATTGTAGCAAATAGCCGTGGCATACGTTTACTGCCCATGTGTGGACAGAGTGATGTTCTCTCTCGGTCTGTGATGAGATTCCCTAAAATAAGAACCACAGCTTAAGAAGCGATATCAATATCAAGGATTTGGCTGGTTTTAGTTGGAGCAGCTGAGCACACTGTGTGTTGTAGATTTAAAAAAGGGAAAAAAAATACTCCTGCAAAGTGTTGAATCTTTTGTCGAGTGAGGTTTCTTTTATTCTTTCTTTTTCCTGCCATTTTTGTTGCTCACCCACTCGCACTCTGCCACTCAACACTCATTGCATACACACTGGTAAACAGACAAGGCCATCCTAAGATGGTGAGATGAAGACGCGTGAGAGTGTGTGTATTATGTGCAGCGCTTGCTTATAGCACGCATGTTCGATTTACAGCTCCGACACCCACGTACGCGGAGCACTCGGCAGATGCAGAGGCATCGGCTCAAAGCCCGTAGAGTTATACCGAGATTCTGACGGAAGGAAGCACAATGAACACAGAGCAAGCGACCATATATCTGACAGGGAGAAATGGCCCTCCTTGCTGTGTCCTTTTTTTGAAGTCTTTGCAGGGAAAGGGGGTAGAAATGGGACATCACAGTGGAGGTAACATCCATGCCTTGAGGTTGACCACAGGATCTGTGTGTGTGTGTGTGTGTGTGTGTGTGTGTGTGTCCACAGTTGGTTAGGCAGGTGGTGTGTGTGTTGCATAGCTGCAGGCTGCCTTGGCTCAGTCCCTTTCCTTTGTACGCCTGAAAGAGGCCAATTTCCAAGATGAATATGTGAAAGCTTAAGACCCTCGCTACATTTTTGCTTAGCCTTCTCATTTTTTAAAAGTTTTCCCAGGTGCTGACAAAAACGTATAATGCCTACATGATGCCAGTTTTGTCAGTATCTTAACCTTGACTGTGTTTATGCAGACGGTTTCTCTGTGCTGAGATTTGATTGCCACGTGCTGACTGAAAGGACCGTTGATAAACCCAGATAAACATGTGCTGTTCATAGCAATGGACAGTTATATTTTGGCGTGTGTGTTTTTGTAGCTTGCCATCACCAGTGTGTGAATGGGTGGATGACTGGATATGTAAAGCGCTTTGGGGTCCTTAGGGACTAGTAAAGCGCTATATAAATACAGGCCATTTACCATTTTTGCATGCAAATTTACAGCAATGCCGATGACTTCCTGTTCATCGAAAGCAGCGACTCGTTTTGCATGGGGAGGTCAGGTTTAGCAGAAATGGGCACGCTTGTGAACAAGGCCCTGTGGCGGCTGCGTTTGAAGCAGGCTGGGAGATTTATAAGATGAGCAGACTGTGTAAACAAAGCAATGCCTTCGTGTAGGTGTGCGCGCACACGCCGGGGCTCAACCAAAACTGCTGCACCAAGACAGCAGTGTGTCAAGTCTATCAGGGGTTGTGTCACAAGCTGACATCAGTTGCGTTATGTAAAGGCTTATGAAAGCTATCCTGGCAATGGAATATACAGGTGTAGTGCTTGCTGCCTTTTTAGTTGATGGGGAGCTGTACTGCTTGCGTACTGTTATCATTTCAGCGCCTCTTTGTAATTTGGGTGTTGAGAGCAAGTTTTTGTTGTGTGCTTATTGTCATCGGGTTACCCTCGAGTGAGACTTTGGTTTTTTGGAACAAAGCTCATCGGTTCTGCGAAGAGAGTAGTGTTGGTGTGTGTGTGGGCTGTGTAGTGTACCTTGCACTGTTGCGCTGGGACACAATCTCCACTCTTTCTTTTTGGCTCTCTCTCACAGTACCTAGAAGAGAGCTCAGTGTGTGTGCGCGCGCGTGTGTGCGCGTGAGCTATTAAAAGGTGACCTCCTTTTTCTAGGTCATTACCAAAAAAGAATGGATGGATTCTAGTTATGAATATCCAAAATTCTTGACAGAGAGGGATGAGAATGGCGAGGCATATTTCTTGCCTCAGGGAGGTTATGAGGGGAGCGAGGGGTGGGGGCGTGTTAGTGGGGAAGAGTTGGTGAGGGCATGGAAATGGCTGTGGCTGACACTAGTACAATTTTTGGGGAGGAAAAAGCGAGGACAGAGGCTTGTAGTGTGTTGTCTGGGGAAAAGAGGGACATGATAGTTAAGGGAACACAGCGGAGGGAGATCTTGTGATGGGGTCACGAGAAATAAATCAGACATTAGGCTGGAGAGTGATCCTCTTGCTCCTTCGGTGAGCCGGTCTGCAGTCATTGCCAATGCAGCCCTGTTGCAAAGAATACGCTCTCTGTGTTTGACTTCTTTTGTTAGGCCGACCAGCGTGTAGCTTTCACTGCAGTGCATTGATTCATCCAGGAGAAATGAAGATGGTGCTTTTTGCTTTTTTTTTTTTTTTTTTTTTTAAAAAACCACTGAACTATAAAGCCTGTCTAGTCTGTTATCCTAAATTGGGCATTTTGTTGGATGAAGGAGAGCCATTTTCCCCTTATGGATAAAGACTTTAGATATAAGAAATATATTTTTGAGATTAAGCTGTTTCTTCTCCATTGACAGGAAAGTGATTATCTCTCCCATTCCTTTCACTGTCCTAAGGTGTCAGAACCCCCTGACCTCAGACCATACCCCCTCTCCCGCCCATCCCAAATGTTCTGCTTAACCGAGGCCCTTCTTCTCTGCGGTGAACCAAAATATGAAGAGCACAGAGCGAGCCTGAGGGGCTCGCAGTTATATTTACTGTCTGCTACGAAAGAGAGGAGAGAGAGAAGGGGCGGATGGGAGGGGTTTAAAAAAGAAGAGGAAAAAAAGAAAACACAGGAACGCAAAAAGAGGGAGACAGAGGAGGGGTTGCTATGGTAACGGAAATATGGCTGCTCTTCAAAAACCTTGAATGTAGGTGGTGGTGAGATGAGTGTAGCCTATGTGTGTTGTTTTTTTTTTTTTGTTTTTTTCCCACGTCTTTCGTCTTTCCCTCTCAGTTCTGCAGATATCATTGATGTGCTGGATCCTGTTTGATATCACTGAGAACTCAAATGCCATCAGCCTGTTTGTTTTTAATATTTATTTATTTTCATGGCCTGAGGGTAAGGTTTTTAGGCAGTATGCAGACCTTAGAGGGCTATTGTGAAATGTAGGTTAGGCCTAACAGACCACCAATCGAGTGGGGGGTTTTTTTTTTGTTTTTTTTTTTTAATTTAATTTTTTTCGGGATATAGAAAGGCTTAAAGTGTTGTTTTTGTTGTCTTTAACTGAAGGAAGAGTATGCGACTCTGACGGTGAAATCAGGGATGTTTTGGTATCAAAAGGTACATTTTATCTTGGCTGTTATGATGTTTGAAATATTGTAATAGTTTTACTTCCAAATATGGAATCAGGAGGGCAGGAAAGAATCACTGAGTGAGTTTCGCCCTTTGCCAAAAGATGACAGCAGGGGTCGTTGTCAGAGGCAGTTCACTGTTAGATGCTGGATATAGTAGGGCAAACTGTCTTAATTGTCTTCATTAAATTAGCTCATATTTCCTTCACTCATCCCTCCCCTTTTTTTTTTCCCTAGAAATATTTTTTGAATTGTTTACTTGGCAAACTGTGGAGCAACTTCCTGACACTAGACAAAGAAGCTTTGACATATGTGCACCCCTAATGAGTTTAGTTAATCAGTTTGGAATGTCAGTCAAGGGATTTTATAACAAGTTGACTAAGGACTCGTATGAGCATCCCGTATTAATATAATTTTGAGAAAAACATTGTCTATCCTATTAATTACCTCGAATGTCAAGTAACTAAACAGAAAAACGGACTGCAGCATGTCTGAGTTCATGTTACAGGTTCGGCTCTGGGTCTTGGCAGAAATGAGGGGTCTGATTTTTCAATATGAAAATGGGACAGTTCAGTGGCATCGAATAGGACTGGGTAGTGATATAGATTAACACCTCAGTGACAACAGATGCGATTTTATTCACAATATATTTCCTCTTCTTGTTGTTTTTTTACTGTTAAAATCTTTGCGGCTTTCTGTGTGTAACACACTGGTAGTTCATTGCTGTGGCGGTGACACATGAAGAGCGAACCATAACATCTTGTCTTGTGGATTTGGTTTTTGTGGAGCCTTTTTTTTTTTTTTTTTTTTTTCCCCTCCCCTGTTATTTCTCACTTCTTGTCTGCCACGTTTATATGAATGTAGACTAAGTAGTAGTGTATACTGTGATGAGTAATTTATAAGCTCTCGTACCCAGCAGCGAGCTCTAATGTGTCCTGGGTCTATCCCCAGGCCATTTCCTTATAGGACCTTACCTCACCTAAGGAAGTGCACATCAGGCATCCCCTTACCCGGCTCATTTCAATGTGGAGGATTAGCAGCTTTAATCTCGGCTCCTCCCGAACAATCAACCTCCTCAACATGTCTCAAAGGGAGAGCAGAGATACTCTTTGGAGGAAGCTGATTTCTGCCACTCGTATCTGCAAGCTGATAGTAATTGGTGAGGGTGGGAACATAGGTTGATCTGTAAATTGACAACTTCATGTCCATGCTCAGCTCTTTCTTCACCACAGTAGATCGGCACCACTTGCATATCATTGCTGATACTATAGCAATACATCAGTTGGTGTCCCGCTGCACAGTCCTCACTCTTACACACGGTCCTAAGTTACTTTAATTCTTCCACTTGGGTAAGAAATTCATCTCGAGTTTAGATTGGGTGGTCCACCCTTTTTCCAGCTGAGAAGCATGGCGTCAGCGGTAGAAGTACCAATGTGAACCAGACTCTTAGGACAGATGAACATGGAGGAATTGGTTGGTAACAACAAGCAAGTACCCATACTCCCACAGGACACCTTAAGGGACACAGTTGAATGTTTTCTCGAAGTCCACAGAAGACTTATCAACTTCCACTGCACAAATTTATTGGCAGAGCATTGGCATCGGCTCATTATCCTTAACTGCCATTGGCTATTTTCAAATAAATAGTTGACCTGTCAGTTCTGGATATCTTATGTTCAGGTATGATTGAATTTGTGTTCAGTCAGAGAACTAAAAGGAAAGCTAAGATTTTTGTTTCCTTGGCACATGTGAGACTTTCTCTTACTGTGCTCTTTACCAGTTTGGTGTTGCCATTTTTGGATTATACTAGAGTAGCTTTGCATGATCTAAAGTTCAAACTAATCCCAATTCATCTTTTACTTTGTCTTGATCGAGCCTCGGTCTGCTTACTGTTGCAATTTTGCTTTGATTGGGGACCCTCACGATAGGTGTGACCCACACTGTAACTATGATCCTGTGTCTTTGTGCTCAGGTACAGGAGAAAGTGGCAAGAGCACCTTCATCAAGCAGATGAGGATCATCCATGGAGCTGGATACTCTGATGAAGATAAAAGAGGCTTCATTCGACTTGTTTATCAAAACATCTTCACCTCCATGCAGTCCATGATCCGCGCCACTGAGAACCTCAAGATCCCCTACAAATATGAAGACAACCGGGTAAAGGCTATTGTGGTTTTCTCCTGTTAACTTTTATTATTTTAAAAGAGCTTCCATGCCTCTGTGCAATGAGGATTTTGTAAGATTCCCTAAGAAATCGACTAGTGCAGATTTATTTATATTGCTTTCTTTTATAGGGACGGGTCAGGAATGAAATTTATTAGTTCGTCAAAAGTGAAACTGAAGCAGTGTAGCCCTTTTTTTTCTTTTCTTTTTTTTTTTTGGACGACATCCTCAGTGCAGATGCCATTTTCTTTCTTCTCAGAGTTTGACCAACTGTCTTTTTTAAAATCTTTCCAAGAAAGAACTTCTGGCACGCAAGAAGTGATGCATTTAGTTTGTCTAGCAGAAACATTATCTTTGGAAAAAGTAGAATAGGTGGGTGGTTGGGATCGGATGTTTGGTCTAAACAGACAGTGGAAAAAATCTGCTGTTTGCAGAAATATCAAAAGTCTACAGCTGAAAACTGAAATGACTGGATAATTCTTGTAGTTTTTAAAAAACATAGATCTATATTTCTGTTTGCTGTGTTGTGGCCATGTATGTCAGATCTTTTGTTACTTACTTCACCTTTTGTCTTCCCAGGCTAATGCTATGCTTGTGAAGGAGGTGGACATTGAGAAGCTCAATAGTTTTGAGCAACCATACATCACAGCTATTAAAACCCTGTGGGCTGATCCAGGAATCCAGGAGGCCTACGACCGTCGCAGAGAATACCAGCTCTCTGACTCCACAAAATAGTACGTCTTTTCACCTCGCTTTGCAGACGATGGTCATGGTATCTGTGTAATGTTTCAGAATGTTATTTATGAGCTGCATGTAATTTTTGTCTGTAATGCTGGTTTGGGAACATTTGTCACCTATTTAACCATTTTATTTTTGGCCTTGTGTAAGACCCATCTTGTTTGGTATCAGTTTTAAATTACTATAATTTAAGTGTAGTCGATGACTGATGTATTTTTTATTTTTTTTAAAATGAAAAATAAGTCTGTTCCCAAACCTGCATTAAAAATGTTGCATTGGTCTCATCTCATGTGAAAATGAAATGAGACCAACCAAGAAATGAGAAATATGATGCGGGGGTGCCTGTGCTTAATTAATGTGAGACTGAGCAGCTGCAATATAAAGAGCTGTTTCACTAAATTCAAGGTCATTGTTTCTCTCTGCGAAGCTAGGTTCAGCCTGACGTAAGTTTAAAAATATATATTTCATGATTTTGGGGGGGAACTGACACTGTGTGTAGCAGGGACACAGTTGTCTTCAGAGGTCAAGATGCTAATTTTCAGAGTAATTAAGGTGTGGTTGGATGTGTGGGGTTGGTGTCAGGTTCTGTGTGGGTTTCAGTGTATATGCTGGGCAGAGCAGCACATTAGCCTTTTGTCCACTGGAAAATTTGGCTGACAAATTACAAAAATCTCCTGTTTATTTGACAATCTCTCATGAAAATGGCACTATTTAGCTTTTAATTGATATTAGTGTAATTAGTTGTACGAGGAAAAAAAAGACTTGTTATTGGAGAGAGACTGATTTCACTGGCCCATCCAACTAAATAAGAATAAACACTGAAACCACTATGGAGCCCCTTATTTTACCCTGAGCTTGAGCTTCATGCAGTCATCAGTGAAAACACACTAAAGTAAGTCTTACAGTAGCTTCCAATTTCTGTGTCCAGATTGGCTAGAAACGGTGCCATTTGTCTTTAGAGAAAAGATGCACTGCTAGTAATTGTTTAAAAAAAAAAAAAAAAAAGAAAAAAAGAAAAAAGAACTTGGTAAGGTGTACACCCTTTGTGTCACAATACATGACTCCAGGGTGCAAAGCCAAAGGCCATCGCTCACTCTTTAGTGCCCCCTGGTTGTGCTTGCTCTGTACTGCAGGTCAAGTTTGTGTGCATGCAGATGCGTTTGCAGTTTGACATCAAATATGTAAGGTTTGTATTTGTTTAAGCATGCGTATGACAGAATGAAATGCAAGTAAATCATTGAATGATGTCTTCAGTTCAGTGTTATCCACACTGTTCGTGTATATCTCCAGTTACCTTAGTGATATAGACCGTGTGACTGCGGAGGGTTATGTTCCCACCCAGCAAGATGTACTGAGGGTCCGTGTTCCCACCACGGGTATAATAGAGTACCCGTTTGACCTGGAGAACGTCATCTTCAGGTACTCCCTCAAGGCACCAGGACTGCAGCGTCACCATGACTAGAGGACACAAACCACTGACTGTCAGTGTAAAAGAAGTAGCTCAGAATCATTTATTTCCAAAAAAAAGATTAAAGTTGGGACAAACAATACTAACATGAGTAGATTGCTTTGTCCTATGAGGCTATCAGTGGTTTGTGTGTAGCATCGTCTTCTAGTTCTGGCCCCAAGGGGAAAGGAGAACCTAAGGCCAGACATGTTGCACTGAAGGGAGCAGCAACAAAGTACAGATAAAGAAGGATTAGGCAGAGATGTCAAAGATTCTCCAGGAATTTGTCATGAAATATTAGACAATTGGATGCACATTGAAAGGCAGAAGAATTTAACCTTTAAAGAAACAAAGGGGAATATGTTTCCCGTTGTCCTTGATGTCAGACTTGTCCAATCCTTGTTTATCTGATACAGGTGCTGCTGTTTCCGCTGCTAAAGTCACTGCTGCTGTCACCGATGCCACCTACACTGTCTGCACCACCATATTCCACAAATGTCTTGACCTCAGTGTCCATGGTCAGTTAAAGATAAACTGCTAATGTCAAAGCTCTGGGAATAGTGTTGGTGGAGCAGTGGCACTAACACCTTTTTGTTTCTGTGATGCGGCCTTTTCTGTGAGTCTTCTTCAACAGGACTGATCCACACTTTCCTGGAATGGCTGTGGTGTTGCGGTAATTGCCTGCCACGCTTTATATAACTGTTTTCCTGTCTCTCCCCTCCCTCCCTCTTTTTTTTTTTATTTTTTTTTATTTTATATTCCTTTTTCCTGACTGGCTCGTTTGTAGTTATCTTTCGGATCTGGATCGTATTTCAGATTCCAACTATCTTCCCACACAGCAGGATGTACTCAGGGTGCGCATCCCCACTACAGGAATCATAGAGTACCCCTTCGACTTGCAAAGCATCATTTTCAGGTAGAAAGACGGCTGTTTTGGCTGCGTCCATTCATGTTTTGTCGTGACGTCATTAACTCATTTGATGTTTTATTTTTATTTTTCTTCTCCCCCAAGTCCCAAATAAACCATCTATTTTTTTCCTCACAATGACTGAAAATAACTCAACACTTTTGATTTATCAATGCGGGTTCTTTGTCTGTATCCCATCCCATACTCTCTTCAATCATTAAAAAGTAGAAGTTGTCATCTTTTTACAGTCTCCCATAGTTACGTACCTACCTGGCGCTATGAACAGCAGTCACATGCACACAAATCACAGTCCCCTAATGAAACAAAGTCCTACATTTTGGTGCCCGGTCTCTGTAAATGGGTCACCTCCTCTATTCCTCTTCCTCTCCGGCTGGCAGAAGAAACGAGGTCGTCCTCTCCGCGGTGGAGGAATGTTATTTCGGGCAGCAGGTCCTGCAGGGCCTATATTGGCCCTGGGTCTCTGTGGACCACTGTGGACTGGGCCACCACCAGGGGGCACCAGTGAGCTGTGACTTTAAGCTTATTTGTACGACTGCTCTGAAGGCAAGTACCTGTGCATCCAGAGGTGCTTGAAAATACTCTGATATAAATTGGAGAGATGCCATTTATCTGCTGTTTCATCAGGCAAATGTTCTTGACTTCAAAGATTTAATTAAATCAATTGTCACAAAGGGGCTTAATGAAACTGGGACCTACAGTCCCAGATGAGTGAAGGCTGACCTTGTCAAGGAGAAGCTCAAGAAACCTGAAACCACATGAGGACTCAGAGTATCTCTTAGGTTTAATCTTGACTCTAAATGCTATGCCTATGACTGGCTTCAGACTTTTTTTTTTTTTTTTTTTAAATTTTGGCTTACCTACTGCCAGCACATGTGCTGAAATCAAACTGAAATGCAAATTTTTTTTTTATTTTGTAAATTGCCTTCCATATCTTTGCTTCCAACACGCTCTCGGCTCTGCCTCCTGTCCTCTGTCACGCCCCCCTCCCCAGCTCTTGTTTTATCCTGTCTTATGTCTCTCTGGTGTCCTTTTTGTCTTTAACTGTGCTTCAAAGCATTTACAACTGTTATGTTCTACTCTATCGCACACACTGGGGAAGGGTGAGAAAGCTTTGTAGTAGTGAAAAATGTGTTATGAGCTTCTATTTTCAACATGACACACAAACAGAAGTACAGACTAATCTGTTATCAACTAAAACAGTTAACTGTTGCTAGGGCCATAAAGAGTTTCAGGTGAATATGCCACAATACGCTACTAACTATATGAGACTACTGAACAGTTAAAATTCACCTATGCACCCACCTGTGCATGTTAGTGGTCTATAATACCTGTTACATACTGGGTGGGGTTAGCAATACTGAGGAGGCAACAATTTCTTGTATGGACATAACTGGAATGACTGTTTTTGTAGTTTCTTTGGTTCATGTTTGTAACTTGGGCATTTAGCAAACAATAAAAGTAACACAACTTCCTAAGTTCCTTCCTGTTTCTATTGTCTGTCTTAAATGGAAAGCTTGCCTGGTGGCGTGCATGACTCACACACAACAAAAACACGTGCACGCTCCACATCTGTGTCTGTGTGTGGGTTTTTGTTTTGTTTTTTGTTTTTCCTGTATAGAGAGATCTGTACACTGATACACTTGAAAGTATTTCAAAGAAGATGTTGAATCCATCAGGGTTCTTGTTTCAGCAACTTTAAAATGAAGTTAATAGGACCAAATCTTTTAACAAATGGTCAGGACCCAGAATAAATGTTGGGCCTATTTCTGCTGTCTCTTAAAAATGACAGTGAAAATATGCTTTGATGGGTCCCTGGATGAAAGGCTGAATCTTTTATGTAGGTCATATGCAGAAAATGTTTAAGGGGGATGTACTCCAGTGAGAGAGTTCTTCTGTTACTCAAAATGGAATGAAACAGAAGTGTATCTTGTTGAAAAGGCCAGGTTATTAAGTTGTGTATTAGTAATTCATAGAATATGCAAGATTTACGCTTGTGTGAGTTCACTAAATGCGTCTTGATGGATTCAAAATCTTTGCAGAATCTGTAAGAATAAGCTTCTCATGCCTTGCTAGAGTGCGAGGACTCTTGAGAGCTTAAACTTTTGTTTAACACTAAGCACTCTTTTAGTTCCATTAATCACTTACCATAAACTAGGCCACCCAAACTTGCATGCCAATTTATTTTTCCCCCCTTCTTTTTTTCACTTTTTATTCTCCTTCGCCTTCATCCTGCCATCAGGATGGTAGATGTAGGGGGCCAGAGGTCAGAGAGGAGGAAGTGGATTCACTGCTTTGAGAATGTCACTTCCATTATGTTTCTTGTGGCGCTGAGTGAGTATGATCAGGTCCTGGTGGAGTCAGACAATGAGGTAAGTGCGACAAATGGTTTGTATTTAGAGTATTCTGGATATTTTAGTCTGAAGATGACTTCAATATTGACGCCAAATTAACATTCTGTTTCTGCTCAACACTGTTCTCATCAGAACCGCATGGAAGAGAGTAAGGCTCTGTTCAGGACTATCATTACCTACCCCTGGTTTCAAAACTCCTCTGTCATCCTCTTCCTTAATAAGAAAGACCTGCTAGAGGAGAAGATCACCTACTCGCACTTGGTGGACTACTTTCCCGAGTTTGATGGTGAGATCATCTACGTGTTTGTGTTGAGTGATTGACACATGCGTTTGGTTCCTGCTAGAAATCAGACTTGTCACAATATCATCGCTTTCGATTGATATTCAGATGAGGGATTTAAAGATGTGCACTGTGTTGGTTATTCTGTCAAAGACATGGATGATAGCAGTGTTAAAGTGATAAGCATCATATGTGCCAGTGTGACGTTAGTAAAACTGGGTTTGACTCAGCTGAGCTAATCCACAAATCAGTTTGAAGCAACTTTTCCTTAGTGTGGACCAAAGTTGTGAAGGTGACTTGAAGTACAATGCACACTCGCACATCCTCACCCATTTCTGCATTTTAGGTCCCCAGAGAGATGCACAGGCGGCGCGGGAGTTTATCCTCAAGATGTTTGTGGATTTAAACCCAGACAGCGACAAGATCATCTACTCTCACTTCACTTGTGCCACGGACACTGAGAACATCCGCTTTGTGTTTGCAGCTGTCAAAGACACCATCCTACAGCTCAATCTCAAAGAGTACAACCTGGTGTGAGGGCTCAAATGCGACGCACATCTCCTCCCCCACTGCACAAATGCACACCTCTTTGGGAATGTGCCGTCAGCTCCACATGCATTACACAGCACATCACTCCAGCTCACATACACAAACACACACAGCCGCAGATGTGCTCGCATGCACGCACACAATCCCTCCCCCAACAGAACCGTTTTTTTTGTTTGTTTTTTTCTCCCCCTTTCTCCCAGTACAGTGAACCCACAGATCCTCCCACCTGCAGACGTTGCCCCTCTTCTTTCACCAAAGCCTCTTCCTCCTCCTCTCGGCAGCTTGCTGTGTTAGTCTTCAGTCCTCCCAAAGCTGCTCTGTGTGTGTGGGTGTGGATTTGGCCCCGGCTGCTGGCTCTGGCACACAAACCTTTCACACGAGCTATACAGTGACTGGAGGGGATTTTGGTGTGAGTGCGTGTGTGTGTTTGTGTATTGGGGGCATCATTGATTAGAGAGGATCTGTGTTTCGGTGAATAGCGGCATCATACCCCCTGGCCCTTCGGAGTTTACCTTCAGCAGTGCGAGAGCAGATCCTCCGTCGTCTCCTTTCCACGCTCCTGCCAGTGTGGAATTAACAGAGTTCCATATTTTCTGACACAATCCGAGGACCTGAGAGATACTTCAGAGCGACTCGGTGGGGGACGGGACTGAGGATTCTGTCTCCATCTTGCGTCTATGAATGTACCCACCAGTGTGAGCATCGCAATCACAAAAAATAGAAAAAAATATATATTATGAAGTAAATGCATATGTAAACACTTAAAACATGAAGGGGGGAGGAGGGAGGGGAGCAGGAGATGGCTAATCAAAATCTGTTAATTGCTGAGATTTGTAAAAAAACAAACAAACACTTTTTAATGTATTTAACAAGTATGATTAAATGGAGTGGTTGTAAGAAAATTTTGCAAGGCGACACAAATTTAAAGAAGCAACCAGAAATTTACATGACAATAGGTGTCCTTTTAAGATCTTTTTCTTTTTTATGTTTAAGTTGATCACATGCTTCCCTCCTCCAGATGTTATCTATATGGATTCACAGGAACAATCTTCCAAAGTATCATCAGTGAATCTGGCTCCACTGGTACCCATCCAATGCCCCATTATGAGACACTAAGTAGCGGGTGAGAGGACAGCTGCTTTCAATGAGGCTCTGCTCTGATTGGTGGAAGCGGATGCGGAGGGGAGCTGATGTCATCAGTGTTCAGAGCACATCTGCAGCTCGGGCTGCGAGTAGCTTAATTCCACAAAAACAAAAAAAGCTGCAGTGCCCGCACTCTAAGGCACGAGTAGAATCCATGCGGTAACATCTGATGACATCACTCAGCCGTCCAATCAGACACACTTCCTATAATGGGAGGTGCTTCTGTTTACTTTCCTTAATTTGTTTTTTTTTAAACTGTATAGTCACTTTGTTTATAAAAAGAAAAAAAAAGATTGCTTAATGTTGAGTGATTTAGAGGAAGGGGTGGTTATGAACCTTTCACAGAAAACACACTAAAGTCTGCAAATGTTTGTGTATATCTGTTTGTAAATACATATACACAAAACACTCCTGTACAGAAACGCTCTGTGGTACACCATCTTTGGCCAAAAAAAAACAAACGTACAAAAAAAGTATTCACATACATATTTTTCTTTTGTGTTTTTCCTATGAATTTATGGTAGTATTGATACTGTGATTATGGATTTTTGTTCACTTGATTAATAGGACTACACGCAGCTGATTGGTGTTTAGGAAACAAGCGGCAAGGGCGCAAGAAAGGGGGATTTACTCCCAACCAGCCTCAGAACACCTCACTACTCCATTAGCTCTGTCTCTAGAGTTATTCTAACTAGGGCTGGTTTAAAAAAGAATCTTCACAGTATGGGGACAAGATCATTTTAAAAGTAATTAAAGATTTTTTTTTTTTAATTTATTTAATTTATGGACCAGGTTTGAAGGTGTTGATAATTTGACTGCTTTCGATTTTGTTGAGTTTGTTTTTCCTCTCCGCCTAACTTGAGTCTGAACTGCTGTAAAAATGAATGTCTGGTAGTGTAAGGATCTTATTTCTGCTTTCTCTTTCTTATTGAGACCTTTCCAGTTGTACTTGCGATGACATCTCCATTCATGATGAACCTGTTTTTCTTTAGGAGCCCTCACATTTTCATTTTTTATTTTAAGAAATTCATATTTTTCTGTTTATAGATGCAGTGCTGTAATGAATACCTAAGAAAATGTACAGTGTGAACATAGTTGGATTTTTTTTTTCTTCTTTTTTTGGGGGGGGGGGGGGCGGGACGGGTCTGGCTCGTGAGTAGTGCCAGTGAAGTATGGATATACTTCCTTTTTTTTTTTTTTTTTTTTTTCTTCTCTCTCCTTCCAGTGTCTTTGACCTTTTCTACAGGTGACTTACCCTTCATCCTCATTAAGGGCTATCACAGTGCATAAGGCATCAGACAGTGGGGAGTGGAGTACAGGACCACAGTGAACCAAGTCATCCAATACTAATGTGTTTATAAATGGAGATTACTTGCAGTATGTGCTTTAAGAAGTATAGGCAGGGTGTTTGTGTGTGTAGAGAGTTTACCACCACTAAGCAGTTTTCTTAATGCATTTAAGTATCGGGCCCTACGGCCAACCTGATCTTCACTACGTTTTGTTTGCATTGGTATCACAGAGTTACCTGTGACACCCTGTGCAGTATAGAAACACTTATCAGTAAAGACACTACTACCAGGACAAGTATTGTGTGTTTTCCAGAGTATTTGAGCTATAGATGATAGCCAGGAATTTATTTTTAATTTTGTGTGTGTGTGTGTGTGTGTGTGTGTGCGTGCGTGCGTGCGTGTGTGTGCGTGTGCGTGTGCGCGTGCGCATATTTTCACCTGTCCACATTTAGACGTTGATTTTCTAGGCAGCCATTACTGTCAGCTGAAGCCAGTAGAGGGGTCTGATTTGCTCCAAATTCGGCCTTTCTTTGCGTAGAAGTTGTTGTTGTCGTGTGATAGCTACCTCTTAAATCATGGACTTGGGCACATAAACTTGGGCAACTTTTCCGCATTGTCAGACTCTGCTGCGTTATCATGTAATTACATAGACAACACTAAATATTCCCTGAGAAGTGGGAACTTTTTTTCTAAAGCCCCTTAACATTTAAGTTTCTTGAAATCCTCATCCACTATCCAAGAGCAGAGGTCTGTGGAAATTTACAGTTTCTCTGAAGTGACTTGTTTGTTTTCTTTTTCTTTTTTCTTTTAAATGAGCGGAAACCAAAGGCTACACAAGTCAGTAGTTCAACTTAAAATGTAGGTATGCTTCAAAAGTGCTAAGTGGTGAAATAATGTCTGAACATTAATGTATACATATATATTTAAAGAAAAAACAACACCAGTGTGGTTCTTAATGGCCATTTCTGTCTGCTGAAAATGACCCTGCTTTTGCGGTGACAGCCAACTATTTGGTCTGCTGTCTTAAGGAGGAAATGAAGTGGGATGACTAAATCTGTATAAATCCCCAAGTATTTATCAGTAGTTGTGTTATTATTTACTGTGTGTGGAGTGCAGCTCGCTTTATTGGTGACGAACCATTTCGAACTTGACTCTTCAACTCTGGCACATGGTGAAGGGCCACGTGGCTGTCGGTGTGGGTTTGTTAGCAGGCCAGCGTTGCACAGCATGTTATTTTTGTGACACATTTTTGTCTCAACATATGAGCGGGAAAGGGGGAGGGCAGTTGTTATGATAAATAATTATCCTGTCTTTAGCATTAACTTGTTAAAACAAAAAAGACTGTTTTCACTACAACACTTATTTATTGCCTTTCATTGCCTTGACTAACAAGAGATGGTAAACCTGGCCCTGTGCGGTTTTCCTTTTGCCACGTTTGGGCGATCAGGGTTGTGTGGCGCCCCCTTCCCATGGGCTCGTTGTTGGACTAAGGGGCATCAAACGTATCTTTTGGACATCAGTGTAAAGTTGGTGCATACTCAAATATTTCCCCCTCCCCTTTTTTTTTTTTTTTTTTTTTTGGTGATTTATTTATTTTTTCTTCCTCTTTCTCTGTATGATAAGACATTACCAGAACACTATTTTAGGACCACTTGATTTAATTTCCCTCACTCAAGTGAAACCCGAAGGTCAATTGTGTAGTGGTGTGTGTATAAAATGCTGTTTTGTTTGTTTTCTTTCTCTTTATTTTGTATGTAAACCAAATGTAAATTATGTATTATACTGAGTGTGCCAACCCCACTCTCTCTAGAGCCAGGCTCTCTCTCCAAGTGCCAACGCTGTGGTCATTTATCAAAAGGGCCACCACCCGAGATGGTCCCCCTTTTTAAATAAAACACACCAGAGACTAAAAGGATCCATGATTTAAGTACACACGAAGACTTTATTCTGTATTTAAGATCGAAGATTTAGGAGATAATCTGCTGTTTTCTAAGAAACTGTAATTATAATTGCATGTGCTGTTTATTTTGTGTTGGAAGTGAGGGCTTGGATGTTTTCACTGAAGCAGAGCCCTTTTACGAAGGGGTTTCAGTCAGTTGGTTATTATCAATTTATTGATTTACATAACTCTTGCCATATTTTTTTTTTTTTTTTGTGTTTCATGTATTTGTTTCAACCACTGTTGCCTGATCCTCATTCAAACATGAACATGACTTATGATCATTGCCGCCTTCTAAGAGAGAAACATAATGACAAGGTATCTGTTTTAAATTGAAATAAATTTGTTCCTATACTTGCTGATGATGTGTTGCGTGGGTTTTATATCTTCAGTTGAATAAAAATCGAATTCTGATTGGTAATGTCAAGTTGATGATTAAAGCCGGGGTAGTCTGTATTTATTTGAGATCTGAAAGAGCATGACCTGGATTCATTTTTCTTCCTTACTTAATTTTTGGGGGCATATTAGGCTTTGTTAGACAAGACTATGTAGGTTAAATGGGATCGTGAGAAGGTGAGTGTCACAAACTTGAACCCAGATTATTACTCAGGATTATAGGTACATGGGTTTCCTGCCTGGGGTCTTTGACCAGTCACAGGTTTTTAGGGACTGTACATCCCTAGAAGACGATGATGATGATGATGATAAAGAAGATAGATGTTCAGCCTGATTCAAATGAAGACTTCCCTGTAGGAAAACCATCCCAATGTTAACATGTAGGGTTTAGAAGAGCAAACCCATGTCATGCTTGGAAAAGCCTTTAAGCAATGTGTTTTTACCACAACTACTGCAGGTCAGCTGATTAATATTTTCCTCGTGATGTGCAAGTGTGTTACTGTGGCAGCAAAGTGGCTTTGTCACATGTAACTAATAATGTAACATTCTAACAGTGACCGCTGAGTTAAATCAGTCAGCCTGATGTTACAGTAATGTTGTGGCTTTAGTTGCCTACAAATTTTCAGGAAAAAAAAAAAAGCAAAACATAACTTAGTACTTGGTGGAAAAACCCTTGTTGACAAGTACCGCGGTAAGACTTTTCTTGTAGCTGTTCACCAGGTTTGCACACATGTCAGGTGAGAGCTCTTCCTCCAAACACCCAAGAGAGATGTGTGCAAACCTGAGAGACTTTACTAAAACTCTAAATCCTTTAGCTTTCTTAGCTGCTGTAAGGCAACTTGATGCTTCAACTCTCTCTACAGATTTTCTATACGATTTAAGTCTGGAACCTGTACAGTGTAGTAGCAGAAATCCCAGTTTAGATGTCTTCATTTATTCTTTAGGATGAAAATGAACATTTTATGTTGGACAGTGAAATGACCACATTCACTTTTTTTTTCTAGATTTTAAAACCTTTGTGGTTTCTTTTTTCTTTTTCTTTTTTAAACCTTCCTATGTCATATTCTGATTTCACTGTAAGATGCCAAAAGCTGTTCAGCGTAATATTAAGGAAGTCTGTGCACAGTGGAAGGCCGCATTCCTAACCTCCAGAGGGACTGTCCATGCAGCCATAGAACTTGTGTTAAAATCCTGAGGACTAATGGGAGGAAGGTTGGATAAATGGGATTCCACCTGTAGTCGCAGTAAAGCTGCTGCAGATATAAACCAAAGGCTTCATTCCATCTTCAGAAAAACATTTAGCCTTTTTTTAAATACAGTTATGTCCTTAGGTATTTGAACAGTGGCAGATGTTTTGTAATTTTGTCCCTGTACACCACCAACGAAGTGGATCATACAGTCAAGATGTGATTAAAGTGGAAACTTTCAACTTTAACTCAAGACACTCGGTAAAACTGTTTAGGAATACAGACATTTTTATTCATAGGCCATAGGCCGTAGCATTACACATAGCTCTCCTCAGTAAGGATGTTTTTCTAGTACAAAGTCCAAATATGTACATGTTCTAATTAAACGGCTAGTCGTCCGAATGTCAGCATCACACCCACTACCAGGTGGTATGCGCATGTTTAAGCTTCCCAAAAAAACAGACCCAAATCACATCCACATCAGGGGGAATCCTGCAGGGTCAGTGCTGCGTATCATCAGCAGAAGTAGGTCAGTCACAAAGATCCAAAAAGTCAGTTATGTTGTTTTATTACACATTCATAATTGCACAATGTTTTAGCATAATTCAACAATGGCATCCTTTAAAAGTTTCCAAGAATGAAATCAGACCACTGTAGTATGAAATATGAAACTGAGCAAAAACTCTGGAACAACATTTGTCTGTCAAGGCTGGGCAATGATGTCAATTTCAGTAATTTCTAATTTAACAATTTCACCTTGTGTAGAGATTGGCGCCCCCAAGTGGTAAGCTGTTTCTGCTTGCTACTTACTTCCTACTCACAGCCTGTCACAAAAACACAATTTGTTCATATTCCTTTAGTTGAATGAAGCATGCCAGAAATGTCACAGTGTGACATGTATATATCCTCGTAGGAGTTAGATGGGATCAAGACTTTGCATAGTACTGTACATTTTGCAGATGAAATAAAAAACAACTTTGTAGATGCTAAATTTCAGCACAAATGTTTCTTTAAAAAATAATTTAATTTAAAAAATCTATTGACACAAACCTAGACAAATTGTGACTTTTTGGGAGCCCTTTTAGTAATTCAGTCCCGGGTCTAAGACCTTATTTTCCGGCCCCAGCCCCCCTGTCTCCGGCCCTGGCTGCAGCCACGAGCCGATCAGTTCAGCTCTGTGTCACACGGGGCGCCCGCTCCTCCGCGGCTCACTTTGTTTTCCGCGTGATGCTGCTCTTCTCTTCAAAGCCGAGGAAAGTCAGGGGCTCATGTGTCAACATCCAGGGTTTCCCCGGGGAGGAATAGCATTAGCGTTATTCCAAATAAAGAAAAGCAAAACAAAACTCAAAAACGCCTGATGTTGCTTTGAAGAACCTTTTATTTTTGTTAACAAATTACTCCTCGGAAGTATCGGGGTTTTTTTTTACTTCAAAGACTAGAAGACGACCTAAGGCTCCTGCTGCTTTGACGTTAGCTAACGTTATTTTAAAGGATGACAGAGTACAAAGTGCGAATAGCGTCTCCAGTCATTTAATAACATCTGGGGAAACGTTAGCTTAGCCAGCTAGCCTGGTAGTTCGATTAGACAGAGGAAAGGCGGCGAAACACACTGCTGACATGATGTTTCCTCAATCGAGGCACTCGGTAAGTTGGCCGGTTGAACTTCTCCCCGGGTGGAAACTGAGCTAACGCTAGCTAGCAACACACAGCTGATACATATCGCTGCTTCCTGCAGGTAGCTGTCATCGTCACAGTGCAGGCACTGTGGCAGCTTAGCTCTTTACCTCGAACAAACGGCGAGCTATACGGCTCACTTATGTGCAGACACAGTCTATCGTTAGCTAGCTTCTCTTAAGACCGAGAAAGTTGGAGTGATGTTGTGCGTTGTTTAGACGGTTTTAACACCCCTTTTGCTACTTGCAGCAAACCACAACGCACATTTAAGCATGCATTCATTTTGAGAAAATATACTTTAAATGTTGCGAAAATAGGGCAGGTTTTTACTGAACATTTGTTAACTATTATAGGACTTTGTTTATTGGCGACTTTGGGGAATTAACACTTTAATTTAAAACGATCAATTGCTAGTATTAGTATAATAATGTGTAACAATAAGTGCATAAATGTGTGAGTACATAAAAGTGTGATTATTTACAAATGTACTGATTATTTTCTAGATCAAATGGCACATTACTTGTTGTGCAGAGTCAGACTCTTACAAAAAATATGTCCCACCTGACCCTCCTCAGGATCAGCTGATTTTGTGTGCCTGTGTTTGTTCAATAACCTCAATTGAAGCCATGGAAAATCTTACTTTCATACTCGATATTTTCTGAGTTAAATCCCCTGAAGTGCGTACAGATTGGTTGAAATAAGTTATAATTTTTAAGGCACTTTTAAGCCCCCATAACGTCTGAAGTACATGAAAGCTGAAATGCTGAAAAGAATGTATAGCCATTGTCCACATGAGCAACATTATTGCGTAAACAGCAGCAATGTTAAAGCAATATCACTGATCAGTATGTGACCACTGCCTATTATGATGCACAGTTTTAGATATGAAAAGAAGAGAATGAAGATATTCATCTAGACATTCTGTGCCAGTCATTGTCCTGGCCCTGTAGAAATGACAAGTATCCGATACTAAGATCTTCAGTCATTGCTGTTGTTCACAGTCTGATGATAGAAGCAGGTCGACAGATAAGGGCTTGGCATTATGAAGAAGAGAAATTCTTAGAGAAGCAATGAAGGCTCCAAAGCTTCTGAGTACTTCGGAGGTTCTCAGGGCTCGAATGCTCCTATGTACTTTGATATTGTACATGTACACGATTGTCTGAAAATATTCATAGTATGAATGTAAAATTATGCACCAATTCATTAAATATGCTTAAGTTACTGTAAAAAAAAATCAGGTAGGAGCAGATTTTATGTAAAAACAAAGATACTGGAGAAACTCAAACCAGAGTGTGCCTGGCATTTTTGTTTAAACAAAATCTAAATTCAGTTAGTTTCAAATCATTTTAGTCAACTATATTTTTAATGGTATATTAAATGTAGACAGATGTATCTACTTTCACTAATAGTTAGCAATAGCTATTAGTGAATGTGAAACAAGTACAAATTAAGAAAGCTGGCATACAGCCTCATATATGTTTATATGCCAAGTTCTGTTCAAAAAAAGAACATGTGCATGATTGTTGGCTAGTTTCAACATGTGACTGCTCTTTGCTGTTCCTCTTTCTGAGGGGGGTGGGCTGTGTCATATGTCTTTCCTCTCTGAACGTGACCATGGAACAACTTGCATGCTGTGCTTCTGTTTTACTTCTCCAGACCCGCCTAGCGATTCCTTCAATTACCGTTACGCATTCTCATACGTTTGGAGCTTTTCCATTTTTTGTCAAATTCAAAAACATGTAGCTCAATCAGTGAATTGACTTATTGTTTTATGCCTACAGGTTGAGCTAATGCTGATCGTTTCATTGCTACTGCAGGTTCACCCATTTCCGATCTAGCCAGTTTCATCACTTCTTTTTTGCACACCTGAAACTGGTCGCATTCGTGCAGAGTTGTGATTTCTGTGATCTCCATGTAACCGGCTGCATCGGGCCTCTCTCTTCAATCCCATAATCCGGCTGGAAACCTCTTGCTCTTGTGCCACTTATTTAGAGAGTAATGAGGTTTAAAGAACCAGATAAACCATGGATTACAGCTTTGGACTGTTGGTTTAAGTGTAGTCTATACATAACCGGACTTCTAATGCAGCCTCTAAATACCTCTCACATATGGTCAGCATGGACACACTTCTGTAAACACATTTCCTCAATCAACACACTTTGTGGCTCAGACAGATGTTTCATATCCGTACCTTTAAGACAGCTGTGACTGTCTGTAGACAATTCACAGTTGTGTGCTGTTAATCAAACACCCAGCTACTTTCTTTATCTCATTTTATGATGTGCACACAGACATGTGTACATCGTAGGACGCATGTCTGTGTGTACATGGTACGGCTGAGTCTGAGCTTTCTTTTAGCTATCCTCTCAAAGGGTTAATCTGCAAGGTCAAACTGCTGCTTTCAAACAAACCTAAACAAACCTTCATTAAAACACACATGCTCTGCAGCAGGGAGCTCTCATATGTTCATGTAAAGGATGATGATTTTTCTTTGAATTTCTAAGTCGCCTTCTCGAAGCTGAAAATCAACCAGACACCTTCTTGTGTTTCTTAGGCATCCTCTCAGTCCAGCCAACCTCTCAAGTTCACCACCTCTGATTCCTGTGACCGCATCAAGGACGAGTTCCAGTTCCTCCAAGCACAGTACCACAGGTATTCATTTAACACATCCATACACACCTAATTTAATCTCTAATATAAGTCACACACTTTCTTCCTGCAGTGTTTTGTTGTTACTGTCTTTTGTGAAATGGCCTCATTTAAGGCAGCTAATTATTCAGAAATGGACTTCATAATGTCAGTCAGCTTTTAGTGAACTTACTTTCTTCACTCAAACGATCCTCAAAGTCATTTTTGTCATTTTATAGGCATGCTTCTGTTTTCAGAACCGCTGCCCCTTCTAGATTTTGGTGAAACAACATGAATTTGTCCTAGATATGGGTATCCGGTAAATAAATATATTTAAGGAATGTTCATTTTATTATTGTAAGGTTATTTAAACAAATGGTTTCATATTACAGTAAATGCTGAATGCCCTTTTTTTGCTGAAAAGTAGATGAGAGGATTGATATAATTCTCATGTCTGTATTCTAAACATGAAGCTTAAGCCAGCAGGCTGTCAGCTTAGCTCAGAGTAAACAAGACAAGTTGTGGAATTAGTATAATTCCCCCAAAGTGCAGTTATCCCCAAACAGGATGAATACATACATTTTGCTTTCGAGCTGCTCTTTCTCATATTATATTTCTACACTTCTTACCCAGTTTGAAGCTGGAGTGCGATAAGCTGGCTTCTGAAAAGTCAGAGATGCAGCGTCACTATATCATGGTAAGTGTGGTAACTCATTTCTGTGGTATGCTGCATATTTAGTTTTTAAATCTCCCACCACAGTCTCATAGTGTCGCAATAGATATGCAGAAATCCTCAGGTTTACTCACTGCATGATGAGGCACAGATAAAAAATGACTACACATCTCAAAATAGAGTATAAAATGCATACATGAAAGAGAGAGTAATTAATCAAAAAGGGTTGTTGTGTGTGCGCGTGTCTTTGTGTAGGCGTGTTCTAAATCTTTTACTTGTCATCCTCTGTGCACTGTAGTACTATGAAATGTCCTACGGGCTGAACATTGAAATGCACAAACAGGTAATCATCGTCTTCATTCATCCATCCGTCTAGTAACCCGGCTTTCTTTGTGTGTTGGTCTGACCATTTTTGTTTTTCTTCTTTTGTAGGCTGAAATAGTGAAGAGACTAAATGGGATCTGTGCTCAGGTGCTGCCTTACCTGTCACAGGAGGTAATGATTCACCTTTTACTTAAACTTTACACCCACTGGCACTTTTATTTTGGTACACGTTGAGAGTACCAGATTGGACCCATCTGGAAACAGTCTGGTCATTCTTCTCTGGCATCAACAAGGCATTTTGGCCCAGAGAACTGCTGCTCACTAGATATTTTCTCTTTTTCCCACCATTCTCCGTAAACCCTAGAGACGATTGTTTGGGAGAATCCCAGTAGATCAGCAGTTTTTGAAATACTCAGACCGACAATCACGACTTAAGTCGCCTTTTTTCCTCTAAATGATGCTCAGTTTGAACTCGAGCAGGTTGTCTTGGTCATGTCTACATAACTAAATGCCCAATGCTGCCTTGTGATTGGCTGTGTTAGCAAGCAGTTGAACTAGTGTGTGGAACAAATGGTAAATGGCCTGTATTTATATAGCGCTTTACTAGTCCCTAAGGACCCCAAAGCACTTTACATATCCAGTCATCCACCCATTCACACACATTCACACACTGGTGATGGCAAGCTACATTGTAGCCACAGCCACCCTGGGGCGCACTGACAGAGGCGAGGCTGCCGGACACTGGCGCCACCGGGCCCTCTGACCACCACCAGTAGGCAACGGGTGAAGCGTCTTGCCCAAGGACACAACGACCGAGACTGTCCAAGCCGGGGCTCGAACCGGCAACCTTCCGATTACAAGGCGAACTCCCAACTCTTCAGCCACAATCGCCCAAAGTGGTCGATGCATAATATTGATGAGAAAGTTTTCTTTTCTTTGTTTTTTACTCCAACTTTCTGTTTTAAAGAGGAAATCTGTTTTTGTCGAAGCTTTTCTTGTGCGTATTTGTCTCTGAACTTGTGATCTTTGTTTTAGCATCAACAACAAGTCATGGGCGCTATTGAAAGAGCCAAGCAGGTCACACCTCCTGAGATGAACTCCATCATACGTGTGAGTTTGTCATTTGTAATGTCCACCAGATGTTGCTTCGTAGCATGCTGGTTAGGTAATTTTGACTGGGGATGGGCCCGTTTTGCTCCCTCATTGATGGAAATTTGTCTGTGAACACTTATTTCTAATTGTCAGGTTTCTATTGGCTGAGTGAACAACATTTACCACATTGTTGTTTTTGTGTCACTTCTGTTTAACCGTATTAATAGCAAGAGAATAAATGATGTGGTGTGGTTTGCTTTCTGCAAATTTGGAGAAATAGAGATATGAAACAGAGATAAAATGCCACGTTGGGTTTCTTTAGCATAATGATCACCACAGTCCTGCGTGCTTGGAGTTTGTGCTGCAAGTGTGATAACTAATCACACTAGTTTTATAGTGTTCACACTTCTTTTTTTTACAGATGGTAAACTTATATTATCTAATGTGTTGTTTTTGCAGCAACAGCTTCAGGTGCAACACCTGTCCCAGCTTCAGGGCCTGGCTTTGCCAGTAGCCCCGCTTCCCCTGGGCCTCACCCCACCCACTCTGCCCGCCGTCTCCTCCAGCTCCGGCCTGCTGTCCCTCTCCTCCATCCTGGCCAACTACTCCCACGGCCAGCCCCCGCTAGCGAAGGAGGACAAGGCCAGAGATGTCGCAGAGAGAGCACCTAGAGGGGATGATGGAGACAAGTCAGACTAGTGCAGAAAGAGCGAGGAGGTTTGGAGAGGGATGGTATGGGGTGTAATAAATGTCACAAAAAAAGGAAAGGGTGTCTGGAGGCCTGTCTACTGAGTGTCAATGTAGAAGAGTAATTGCAAGGATGATTAGCAAAAGGACCGAGCTTAAACTTTTGTAAGTGCTGAAGATGAAACTCCTGAATGGCTGAGAGTAAATGTTCTTATTATTTAGTGGTAATAGACTTGGTTCAGGCTTCTAGACTTTAATAGATGTGTGGGGTTTTTAAAAAAAAAAATTTTGTTCAAGCCACTGTTGTTAGGCTTAAATCAAGATAAATGTTTTCCCATTTGGAGAGAGAGCTAAGAAGGAAACACAATAGCAGTACCCTGGTAGATAACCGTCAGATTTATTTTCTCTTCCATTTTTTGTTATCAGATCTGTTTAGTGTTTATTTCCACGTCCTCTGTAGTCCCTCTGATTGAGTCTCAATGCAGTCTGCCAGTCATAAAAAGCAGTTTTAACAACTCCACTCCCCACATACTGCTTCGCTGTTGCTCACGACTTGCTAAAATGAAATCATCTTTTTCCAAAACGTTAACTGGAGCAGTTTTGTCAGTAATTCCATTAATTTACTCTGTTAAGTGTTATGTTCTTCATTATTCCCAACCTTGGATGCATTACTAGAGCTGTGTGCGCATTAGTCCCACATAAATCAAGTTGTGTTTTTTTTAATTTCAGAAAGATCGTTGGTTTGTACAAATGGTAAAGTAGCCAACTTGGAAGTTAATATGTAGTAGGTAGGCCTAGCTGACCCTGTGAGCTCCACATGGGATGTGGACCATTGACAAAAGATCATGGACCCCGCGTCTTTAAATGATAAGAATAGATGCTCTGAAAAACCCCCCAACTCATCTTGTTTTTGTAAACTGAGACAGGTTCTTATAAAACATAAAGATTCCTGTGTGTTAGAGTGAATGTGATTGGAAAGAAGAAAACACTTTAACTTTACTTTTAAGCACCTTTTGTGTTCTCCTTTGACCCCCCCCCCCCTTGTTCCTGCCCTTTCCCCCTGCGGGTCCACAAAATTGATCCCAAAATAGGATCTAAATGTTAAAACAGTGTGGTTTTGACATACAGCCAAGCGTTGTGTTTTTATAGGTTAGCAGAGCTTTTTAGTTTTAGCTGAGATTGCGTTAAGTACCACCTTTCTTTTCATCTGTGACTACACAAACCTGACATTCTCAGCATTTTGAAACACGAGCTGTATTCCAACCACATACTTACTGTCTTCATTATACACTATGGGTAGCAAGCTTTTCATGTAGGTAATGTGCAAAAAAAATTAATATGCTGTTTTTGTATTAATGAGAGTGACTTCTTTTAGCTTTGTTACCATCATGGAGATGTGGTGAGATTTTGTTTTCGGCTTTTTCTACCTGTGATCAGCTCCCACGTATAATTTCTTGTTGTTGGACAGTCATTTCCTCCCAGTTTTGTTTGAATTCTGACAAATGTGATTATTGAACAGAGCTGTAATTCACTTTCATTATTATTATTATTATTATCATTAATAATAATAATAATAATAATAATAATAATAATAATAATAATAAAGATGAGCAGTATAGCTTTAAATAGCTTTATCACCTTTAATATAAATAAGGATGTTATGTACAAATAGCAATTAACCGTTTGACTCATTCATTAATATAGATTATTAAGATATCAAAATGTTATTGTTGAAAGAAGCATGATTAAAATGAATTGGATCTGCAGTGTTAAAGAGCAGCAGTTCAGCTGACCACTTCCAACCAGTCACATGAAGGTCAAACTAAGCATCAGAATGGGGAGGAAAGGTGACCGTGAACGTGGCACGGTTGTTGGTGTCAGACGGGCTAAACTGAGTATTTCCAAAACTGCTGTTCTACTGGGATTTTTCCCAGAGTACTGCGCGTTTACTTTATCCAAACGCCCTCCAGAGAAACCAGATCTCAATCCAATAGAGCATCTTTGGGATGCAGTGGGACGGGACGTTCGTGTCCTGGAAGTGCAGCCGACAAATCTGCAGCAGTTGTGTGGTGCTGTCATGTCGATGTGGATCATAATCTGTGAGCAGAGTTTCCAGCTTTTTGTTAAATCAATGACAAATGTTCTGAAAGCCAAAGGTATTCCAACCTAATACTAGCAAGGTGTACCTAATAAGGTGGCTGGTGAATGTAATTTGAAGTGGCTTACAATTACTATAATATGTTTTAAATGTAGTGTATTGATGTTGGAAACATCAGGAGGCATTCTTTGGTAGTTTAGCCATGTTAGACTAATTTAGACTAAAAGTTGATCAGTGTTAAACGATAACAGTAAAATGAATCTTTAGTAAATACGATCCAGGCTACACACACTCAACAACTCCAAACCTGCTAGTTTAGTAGTGCAGGTTCAGGCCTAGAGGTAAAAGCAGACTGTTGGATTTTTATGTTGTTATATCTGAAAAGGAGCAGCTGCTCACAGATGTTTTCAACTTTAACCGATAATAATAGGGAAATGATTCAAGTGACATCTAAGAAAATGAAGATGACCGTTTTCGAAAATGCTACCCAGGAGGTTATATGCGTGTTGATAATTTCCCATTTTTGTGATCTTATATATGAAAACTTGTATGCATAATGTTTGCAGTTGGTATGTGGTATAAAACTGGTGAACAGCTCAAGTTTATGGCTGAGAAATGTTCATTTTTTAGGCAGCAGAGGGCAGCAGTGCTCTTCCAGTGATTTATTATGGGTTATAAAAAGCATGGAAACAGCCCCAGGTTTATCTGTCTTATTCAGTCACATTATTGCTTTCCTCTCTTTTCGTTTTTATGATTGTATGCTGACCACAGGTACACTGCAGGTGTGTCAGCTGTCCCCCCCCCCTGTAATGTGAGTGCTTTCCAGAGCTTTGATAACCCAGTTTTTAATGTCCAAGCATAACCCTTTTCCCTCTGTTTTAATTTGAAAAGCACTTAAGTTGTGGCTCACTGCTCCTTTTGTTTTTCTTCTTCCTGTCTGTGCAAGTGTTGGGGAGCTGGAGTATCTCCCTCCCTGGAGATCTGACTTCAATATATCGAGTGCGAGAACAGATCATTTAATCATTAGCACTCTTTATACTGACGTCAGCCTCTGTAGAAATCCTCCCTTGGCAAAACTCAGACATGTGAATGGTATGTGTGTTTGTTTTGCTGTGAAGGGCCAATTTGTATACATATGAATATATCAATATACATATTTTTTAAAGCATTTTTGTATGTTTCAAAGCTGCTTTTTAATGTGTGTGTATCATGGAGGACTTCGTTGTTGTACGCGTGCATTACAAGCCTACGCTACGAGAGGCACAATGTTGTATATCCTGTCTTTTTTTTTTCTCCTGTTTTCTCTTCCATTCATTCTCTCTCAGTAGGCTGTAACACTTAACTTTGTTTTCTAGATTTGTAAATGTTTTATCCTTTTTTTTTCTGTGCAAATGAAAAACTGTTAAATGTGTCTACAAACACAGTCTCATTTCAAAATACCCGGGACAAAAAAAACAAAAAAAAAAAAAAGATGTAAACAAGCAACTGTGTACTCTGAGAATGAATCAACCTTTTAGCAGTAAGGAAGCGTCTCTGGTGCCTTACAAATAAAAGATGTGATTGAGAGTGGTCATTTTTCTTCTGGTGGCAACGCACATGGGAAGGGAAAAACAGTAAAGGGCATCGCTGTCGTTATCGCGCTGATACATATTAAGTCAGCGCTGAAATGAAACATTTGTGTTTTGCTTGATAGTCAACTCCTCTGCAGCTTGATGGAATAGTTGAGGCATGAGTGTTTTGTACTCCCAGTCCACTGAGATACATGTTGGCGTTTGGAGGAGTGACTCAACTAAAAATTCCTCTTGGATGAGTCGAGGTATAACTGACCAGGTCAGATTGAAGCTGGTCTAATCAATATTTCTCATGTGAAAAGTTGTTCAGTGCTGTTAGTCTGATCCTCCTTATTTGAAGAAAAAAAACAAAACAAATTATAGTTTTGTGGGGAAAAGTTTTCACAGGACACCCCATCATTCAATAGCTTTTATACCATCTTTTAGCAGCAAACCTGGCTCGGGGTCGTTCACGACCCAATTTCAGCTAAACTTTAGTTGTTGGACATATGGCCTCTTAACTCTAGAATACTTTGGTGTACAGAGTAGTTCAACAAGCCCAGATCATAGGCCTCCACCACCATGCTTGACAGTTTGTACTCTGCATTCTGGTAGAAGACTTTGGTATCCCTTTTCCAGACATTGTTCCAGAAGTCTTGTGGTTTCTTCAGATGCAGTTTTGCAAACCTAAGCTGTGTTGCCATGTTTCTCCTGGCAACCCTTTTAAACAAGTAAACTTTGTCTTACTGCCCAAATCATCACCCATTATTACCATGAACGTTAACATTTCCCATCCTAGGCCTATTGATATTGATTTTTAAATTAATTTTTGTCAGTTTCTCTTGGGATGAATTTGTGGGAACATCTGCTTCTGGGAAGATTGCGGCAGAACCTGAATGCTCCAGACGAGCAAGCTGCTGAAACTTCTTGCCTAGCAGACTAAGTGAGCATTTTCCCTGAAGTTAAAATGAATTAAACAGTTGCTGGTTGTATAAAAGAGTGAATGCTTCAATTACAATAGACTTGAAATCCATAAAACAAGAGTCCTTTGACCTCAGGAAATCACATGATAGGGTGGGGCTAGGTTTCACAATGAGTTCATCTGAAACCTTGGCTGATGGTGACCTACACCCGTTTTCACACCTTGGCTCGTGTGATTAGGTAGAGGATCAATAGGGGGTCCATGTCCCTCTTGGGGGGGGGTACACTCCCGTAGGGCTTAAATCTGGGACTCTTCACCATTTGACCATAGAACTGAAGAAGCTTCTCAGATGAGAAGTGAAATGTCTTCAAACAACTTAAAGAAGTCCAGATGCTTTTTTTCTTTTCTTTCCAGGCTACTTAGACAATGTATTAGAAAGTTAATCTGCAACATCTCTATCCAGACTTAGTACCCCTGTAGCTGTAGTTGAGCCATTTCTGAGTTTGATGCCAAACAACTGATTTTTGTTTCTAATCAGAATCCCCCAAATCTCTTTAAAGCAGCATTTGAGTGAACAAGTAGATTTAGCATATCATGTAGCCTAACCAGTCTCTGGAGAAATATTTGTGGATTTTTAATTACTGTGTGCACCATAAATCTAATTGACAGTGTACTGGCATGGATGTGAAATCATAACGGCTCAGCCGGGATAATGAAATCAAAACTATCAGACTACCTTCTAAGGGCAAGTGGGAACCTTTTGTACAATTTAGCTGAAATGACGCTAAACATGGTTTTGTAATAAAGATTCTTTGCTTATGACAATTTATGAATAATTGCTAACAAAGGGGGGAAAAAACCAAACAACTTCCTGTTTCATGCACTGGCTCACCAGCTTCATTCCTCTGGTAGAAAGGGCCGTGAGCTGCAGGTTCTGACTTGAACCCTGCGTCACTGTGTTGTACAGAGCTTTCGCTAAGAATGCAGCAGAGAATAGCTCAATGGAAATAACTAAAAAGAAGGCATTCTCTCTGTGGGAATCCACACAAAAGACTGCTTTGCATGCCTTTCTTCATGCTGATAAAATAATCACACACGGAAGGTGAATATGCTGGCAAGTATTTATGGAAAACTGTAAAACACCCTGAAGGCTAAAGGAAGTAAGTGATTACATTATGTACAATTTCACAATAGGTTACACACGTTGTTATAAATGGGGAAGGAAAAGGTCCATGAAGGTGTATTTACTTTGTATCAAAAGAGGAAGGTTATAGGATGAAGATGCCTCAGGAACATCTCCATTTGTCCTTGGCCGTCCCTTTCAAGTCTGAGAAAAAGTGACAGAAGGAACAATATCGCCATAACTTCAGTAAATTAGTGGTCATACATTCTTGAAAAAAAAACCAACAATTGCACAATTTATTAGATATAGAAGATTTTTTTTTTAAAAAAGTGTTAGTGCTACAAATCATCCTGTATGTATATTATGTCAGTGGAAGCACTCCATAATTACACTTGCATATCTTTTAAAGACAATAAAGAGATGTCTGTAGAAAAAAACAAACAACAAAACTAATGGGTGTCACAAAGAGGCAGTCGAGCTCGAGAGTAGGTAAAACATCAGTCTTATCAGACTGTAGCAAAGTGTATAACATTATTCAGCCTCCAAGGATCGGTTCTTCCATTCAAGGGCAGAACAAAATCTTTGGAATTGAAATCGGACCGATCTCTTCAACTGTCAGTCACTCTTAAGTTTGACTCACAGCATCAATTTCTCAGACAAATCTGAATCTTTCTGCAAGAAATAATTATGAAAATTTTAAAAAAATGAACATAATGAAAAAAAAAAAACCTCACAAAACCCACTCATTATAAAACATAAAAAAACAACTCAATCACATCTTTGCAGCATATAAACACAAACTTATAGAGGCCCTGGAGTTTTCATAGCTGTGAAAGTGTTAGGGAGATCTAATAGCAGACTGTGCTCCGCTGCTTTCGTTGTTTTTTTCTTCTGTGCACGTTCTTTGATAACGGAGCTGCTGTTATAGAGTGCGAGGGCCGGGCTGGTGAGAGTAGCTGTAGGGTGGTGCGCTCATACTGATCCGCTGTAGCTGTGATTTCTGTGTTCTGAATCTGAAGGCCTCGGTTTACATTCGAGTTGTTCAGTCTCTGGTGTTTGCGGCTCAGAAACTGGAGGGCGCTGCTTGAAGAAATCGGACACATATCGGACCTTTGGGAACAAACACAGTAACAATTATAGGCTATTACGTTGCTTAATAGAAGCGTTAGCATTGCTTACAGCTGACGCTACTGCTTTACACTGTAAATGAATAGTTCAGCAGTCGGTCTAAATTATACATTTTAGATGTTGGGATTCAGCTTCATATTATACCACAGAGTAAAGTCACAAACACACAATTAACAGTTATAGCCTCAAAACGCCAATAGGTGTTCTTTGCAATAGCCAGGTGCTATTCCCAAGTACAGAGGCTCCTCCAAATGTAAGTCACATTTATGGCATGAACCATTGTCATTTGCAGCCCATCCCATATGGAAAAGAAATAGTAAAAACATATGATTTACTCATGAAAGTGGCCACTTTCTCATTACTTTCATATATTTTTTTAGTAAGTATACAAAACATACAAGTTTCATTATATAATTTTTCAAGGGATCTTATGTGTTTTCACTCTTGTATGCTTTTCATACAAGTTTCATACAAGACAGATAAAAACTTTATAAGATTTATATATATCTTTTCCATATGGGATTCTTACAGGGATGATCATGATGTTGTGCAAGCTAAGCTACTTGAACTTTTTCCAGGGTACATCTTTAATGGCTTTAAAAAAGTCATTAAAGATGGTTGCAGAAATTTAATTTTAGTTTGGATTTTTTTCCCCCCTTGGTTCTACAATGTCTTAACAAGGTCAAGAGCTCTCGCCTCTCCCTGGCAATCACGATTAACTGCAAGTGGTTGTTCCTCTCTGCCATCATTAAAAAGGCTCTGCTGCATTCAGCTGCATTCATTGGCCCAGGGGTAGACAACTCCAGGCCTCGAGTGTCCTGCAGGTTTTAGATGTGTCCTTGATCCAGCACAGCTGATTTAAATTGCTAAATTACCTCCTCAACATGTCTTAAAGTTCTCCAGAGGCCTGATAATGAACTAATCATTTGATTCAGGTGTGTTGATCCAGGGTGAGATCTAAAACCTGCAGGACACTGGCAATCGAGGCCTGGAGTTCGACACCCCTGGATTGGACTGATCAATACTCAGAACAGTGGGAAAGTCCAAGAAACTCAAGAAGTGGGTCCCACTACTTCTTTGCCAACCTGAAAGCTGGCAAAACTCACCAAAATCCCTCATTAGGTCTTTGTACTTGTCAATCTACACCATTTTACTTTAGGAAGAGGCTGCTCAGCCAGCCTTTGGATTCAGAAGTAATGATTCAAAAGTGGAAAAATATGTTTATCAACACTTTAAAAATAGAGGATTTCAGTTTTCACCTTATATAATCGTATAAATGTCCTCAGCTTTAATGATAAACATCAATAAACGTGACGCAGAAATGCACTCACTGTGAGCACAGCGATGAGAGCGCCCTGCAGCAGTCCCACCACGACGTCGCCCGGGTGGTGTTTGTAGTCAGAGACGCGCGTGTATCCCACATACAGAGAGAACGACACCAGGAAGAACTGGATGGTGGGTCGAACCAGTCTCGTCCATTTCCCCTGCATCCTGGCCTGGACATAGAGCTTTACACACAAAAGTACAGATTCGAATTCAGCTCGAAGGTTGCGCACATTAAAGAACCATTTTTTTTGTGGGAAAAAACAAAACAAGATTAAGGTTAAGATCGGAGCCATTTACCTATAGCAAATTTCCTGACTTCCCCCCTTAAAAAATATTTATACACTTTTTTTAAATCTAAAATTTGTCCCACTTTATCCATCCAGCCCCCCCAAATGCAGAATGCTGATTCCTGTGGAGTTTGAGCAGCTCATAATTCACTCCTGAAAACCCCTAACAGGGATCAAACCATTAAATCTGTCACCTTCCGGCCATTGTGCCACGTGTGGTATAGCAACAATGGTGTTTTTTTTGTCTGTGTCGACCACATTCTCCTGTTTGGCTTAGTCATGTGTGTTTTTTTGGTAAACAGCCATTTCAGAGCTGCAGAAAGTCTCACGCTATGAGGACACACTCACCGACAGGAAGATCATGCAGTACATCCCGAAGGACGAGTGTCCGGAGTAGAACGATAACCTAGGGAGCAAAATGGCAGCATTAGTAATGGTTTTCAGTGAATATGAATGGGAACCAGCATTAAAACTAGGCCTACTTATCAGTTTGTTTACCATTTAATCTAAGGTAAACAATCTTAACAGTTTGGGCAATCTGCAGCCTAAATTTTTGAATATTTTTATTTCTGGGTATTACGTCCAAACTAAACAAATAAACAGTCATCCAGGAAATGGAAACATGCACGTTGCAGTCTATTTAAATTTAACCTGATAATACTGATAGTATCCACTTCCTCATGTATACATTAGTGTGGACACTCCAACACTCCAGCAGAAACCAAAGAGATATTCGAGTTTTATATTTATATTGATTATATTATATTTCACTGACGAGATGAAATTAAACCTGTTATTGCTAATCTAAATAGTTTTTCAGCTATAAAACTGATAAGGTCAAACTTGGTAAATCAGTCCATGGAGAGAGCAGATCTTAAAGATTTTAAACTAAGCTGTCAGTAAGTTGGGGTTTTAAGAGAGAGGCTGCCTCAAACCAGGATACATCTTGGGATCTTATTCATGAGTGATGGGAAAATGGATTGAGGACTGAAGCGGCCTCAGCAGTAATAAAGAAATAATAAGCTAAGCCGAAAGGCAAAGCTTTCGATTTACCAGTCCATCTGCTTCCCAGCCAGAATGAAATCCCGGTTATGACTCAAAGAGTAATACAAGCTGCCAAAATGAGTTTCCTCTGTACAGTGGCTGGGCTCAGCCTTAGAAATAGGTTGAGGAGCTCACACATCCAAAGGGATGAAAATTCATAGCATTTTTCAAATCATCCATTTACTCCTAGCTCTTTGCACTGCACATAACAAATCTGATAGGTGTCGTAAAGTGTCCACCTGGATTCAGTCACATTGCGGTGGCTGCCGTTGCACTTGATCTCCAACATGTATCCATTACAGACCACTGGCTTGCAAACGTCTATGAAGTTTGGACGAGGACGGCCAATGGTGAACTTTGCCAAGTCAGTCAGCGACTGGCTGATAGCGGCTCCAAACAAGTAGGTGCCCACCACTTTGTAGAGAGCTGACAGGTATTGGTTGAATGGGGAATTGGAGCGCAGACGATTGGTGTGCACCAGGTAGGCCTCTCCTGTTGTGATCTGTGGAAGGAAGGGGCCAAGATTTATTATTTGGAAAATAAGATTCTTTGCAGATTGCCTGTAGAAAGACACAAGGTTAGTCTTATTTTTCAGTAACTAGGGGCTCAGCCAAATCAGACACATGGGCTTACAATGACTATGGAGCAGGTGATGGTGACTGCAGCCATCGTCCCATGAGAGATGGTGTCTCTCCTGTAGGGATAACGGATGCTCTGATCATCGCAGTAGATTCCTCTCTGGTAAGGCTTGAACATCAATGTGAGAATGGCTGAGGGTAGAGCCGCTGTAAAAGGGGGGGGGGAAGGGGAGAGAGAGAATACACCTTGAGCTTTGTTTTAAAATTGCAGTATGCTTTCTACTGCTCAAAACAGTATTAACTCAAATAATGCAGTGGAGATAGCACTGTTACTTGTTCATTGTATTCACAGTGATTATCTGTAGTCACGTGTGCTGAACTTAAACCACATTTAAGTATTTCCAGTAGTAATGACGCATTTCCTGTTGGGTGCTGCGTGTGGAAAAAGGATAACTTTAAATGATTTCATTTTCCTGATATTGTATTGAGTTGAAGTGTGAAAACTGCTCCAGTGAAAATGTCCTTGCAATTGCAAGAAAGAACAGGAAGCATGAACAGCACACACTCATTTTTATACTGAAATAAATCCCCCATTGTCTGCTGTTGTTCTAAATCTGCACCAGAAATCCAGTCACTTTTCTCACCACAAGAGAAGTTTCTCATGTTATTATGATTTCCTGGTGACTTAAGGTCACACAAATGGTTTTCACATTGGCCAGATAAAAGAAAATAGGTGACATCAAAAAGCCATATCAAAAATAAAAAAAATGGAAACTGTGGCTGGTTTGGGGTGATGCATGTTGCTGTAGAGGGGTTTTCATCGAGCTTTTGCAAACCCTTGCAGAGACTGGAAAATTACTACTGTAGTCTTAAAGTGTGACTACACAGTGAAGGTGCAACTCAGGAAACAGCTAAAAACACACTGGCGGACTCATCTTTTGGCTTTGCGCACAAGCCGCGGCGCTACGTGGTAAATGAATTTGTCATCGGTGGCAACGGCTTCACCTCTACAAGTCGCGTTTACTCTGTAGAGGAACTGACTGTCACCATGGCAACACACGCGACATCACAGCCAACACCTTTGACACCAGGGCAGCGTTCACAATGTGAGGGGCCTGGGAACTGACGACCGGAGCGGGACACACACTTGCATACCTCAAGACATTCGCACGTGCTCATGCACACCAGCGACAGATATAAATGGGTTATTTCAAGCCATGCATACATGTATAAAAGCTATAAAGAGCTGCGAAGGACAAAAAGAAAACTGGTTTCAGCAGTTTCTGTCTGTGCAAACAAGACGAAGAGTGGGGCATCTGCAGGAGGACATAAAGCTGTCTCCTAAATCAGAGCAGGACAATAGTCCACTTTAAAGGCCTAATGTCAGAAACTTTCTACCCCACAACACTTAAATCGTTTTCCTGTTTTCAAGAGCTTCCTGCTGAATATAATAACAGCAAGAGATGGATAAATGTTGTTTGTTTGCTCAAAAACTATTGTATATTTATGGGTGTGGAGCTGCTCGCCACTGACAGATTGCTTCCTTCCTCTACTGTATGGGCCTGACAATTCACATAAGATTACATTAAAAGCACAGATAAACTTTGATGGAAATTATCTAGACTCCCTTCTGCAGATGTTTGTTGTAGTCTTATTCTTGTTTGGGAGGATGTGTGTCACATCCCGACTACCCCTGTCATACAGTTCTTGAATGTGGCTCCGTTTGTGATGATTTTTGTGCATCTTTTATACACATTTCCCCAAAGCATGACAGATTTGGTACTTCCACAAACTTTAAGATCTTCATTATTTATAAGATTAACCCTGGGATGCACTGATATATGGGCTAATACCAGCCTTGTTGATGGACATTGGTCTGTCTGCAGATAAGAAGGTATTAAGTGTTGTGTGATTACTTCAATTATATGTTCGCCAAATGTTCAAGAATTGTGTGATGAAGAGCTGAAAAATTTAAAAAACAGGTAAGATGCTGTTGTTCTACTAGTAAATGCATAGTTTGAACAATGTTTGTTCAAACTGGGCTGTGCCTCTTTCAGGGAAAACTATGGTACAACCTTATGGTGCATCACTACTATTATACCATAAAGCTGCTGGACCCTGTTACATGGCACCACAACGTCATATCTGTAGCTGTAACTATATACTAAGGTTGCACAAAATGAGGTACAATTCAGTTTGATGAAAACACAGACCACAGGGGGCATGTTCTGTTCAAGTAAATATGACTTAAAATATATAAATGAAAAGTACACCAAAGGAATTTAAAGAGCAAACACATACAAGTCAAAGTGCCTTTTAACCTGCTTATAAACATATGGGTGAAGATAATTCGAGCATTTAAGTTATGCTTTTTGTGACAAATCTCGAACTCCGCTGCAGTTTAGTAACACAAAAAACGATTGCAGGTCACTGAAGTGACTCTTTTTGTAGGCCATCTTTTAACAACGTAACACTGAATTGCTCATGTCACCATGTACGTTTTGTTCTTCTGTCTATCTCTTTAAACACCTATTGGTCTGCCACGCCTCCTACTTTGTCACCATATAAGGGACACTTTAAGTCTCCCTGACCTAAATAGCCTAACGCCGGATTTGTCATTTGTTACAAGTCTGAACAAGCGCCACTAATAATATTTGATGACAAGCAGTTTCCTCATTAAGGAGAAATTATTTTCATGAAAGTTCTCCCTTCGCTCATATTCATTGTTCCTGTAGGTCAAGCATGCTTTCAGCTCCACTTTGAAGTCAAACCAAGCCACTGTTTATTCTGCAGAGCATAAGGATAACATTTAGATAAGAGACTATTTGTTTGACACAAATCTCCAGTGGCTTACGCATTGCCAGGGTGGAGATGTGTTGAGCAATGATCTTAAAAAACATACATGATAACCACTGGTCAGCTTGCTTAACAGATTTGGTGAGGAAACCCAAGTCAGACTTGCTCCGAGTTGCTGGGGGTGAAACTATTATCTGGACTGGCTCTGTTATTACAGAAGGCCTGACATGTTTTTGTAGGCTTGTGCTGGCAGGGCGGCCTCCCATGCTAGCGTCTAGGTCAAATTGATCCCAAATCAAATTTTTCATGCACGAAAACTACTTGCAAAAGTAAGGCATACCTAAAAGGGATTGTTTAAATACATTTTTATATTTCTTATTCTTCATTCTGTAAAAGGACATTTCTCGCTTCAAGAGCTTAACAACCTTTTGTTTTCTTTCTAGTTATTAATTACATGGTTACTTGTATGGTTTAGCAACCCACATTCTTATCACAAAACTTTAAACCTCAATAAAATAAGCACCAACATTGAGTGTGGTTGTCATCATAGATGGCTTCTCTTGCATTTGAGGTAGGAAATGCTACTCGTAAAATGTGGTTAGAAAAACAATCTCACTAGAAAAATAATCCAAACAGATGTGCTTTTAATGTCTTATTTAAACCGTCTTGCATAACTTGTTGAACCTTCTATAGAAGCGAATGCCTTCGGTAGGCGTTTCCTCTGGCTCCCTATTTAACTAGCACGGTGAAAAAGATGAATTGTCGTCCAGTACGCCTAGAAAACTCTTTCAATTCATCAGTATGTTTTGCTTGAACATACCTCAAGACAGCACCATGACGTCAGGACTCCAGCCTCTTGATTTACTTGTTGCTTCACCCAACCTCTCCCAAGCTTCAGACTATAGATTACCTCCCTGAATTTTTCCTTTAAAATGCCATCAAAGAGCTTGGAAATTCAAGTCATTGATGTTTCCTCAATGACTGCAATGACCAGCTCTAAGGAAGCAAAGTATGCCCACAAACCATGATGCTGCCTCCACCATGCTTCACAGCTGCAAGCCTGAAATGCCTTGCAACACATTTTTTTGTGTGTTTATCGACTCTTCCGATGATCTATATTAATTTGCAAATTAGTTTTCACTTGCATCATGTTTGCTACATCCTGCATTTGTTTTGCAATTTATTTCTAAAAATAAATAAATAAATAAAAGCATTTCGCAATTTTTTGTTGTTTTTTTTTGTGGGGGAAAGGGGGTGGGGGGCAAACTCATGTAGAAGTCTCAAAAACCCATGTATCAAATATGATACTCTTGGATTTAAATGGTTAAAGGAATGACAATAATGTTTGTGGTGTCTTTAAATTAACGTAATTATTTTCAACAATTTTCTTAGAGTAGACATGTGAAAAAGGCTTCTGCTTATTAGTGTTTTGTGTTTACTCCTGGGTTCTTTTTCACCTCTTTGTGTGCAATTTTGAGATCTTTTCAGGACTCCAAGAGAGCCTCCCTTTCAAGGCAACGTCTCATTATAGACTGATTTCCACTTGGGCCTTATACACCGCTTCTTCTAACGTCCAATAAAAAAATGACACCGGTCTTAAGCAGAGTTTCAGTAACTGGTTCCAATCTCATTTCTTTAATTTACCCCCCCTTTCTTGGTACTTGGAAGAGAAATCATTAGTAAAGAGGTTTATACACTTTATGTACTTCCAGTAATCAACAGTATTACCTACTCTGTTCTTACATGCACAGCAAATCTTGAGATCCTGAGTCTTAATTTTATAGCTTAGCTGTATTTGAGGACAAAAATATCTGACTCAGTTCCAATATACATAAAAGGGAGTTATTCCTCCCTACAGTTGCAAAGTGCTTGCTCATAGGAGGCTGTCTGACTATTAGGGTTCTCAAGCAAATACCTTACAAATTATATGGTGCTTTCAGATGTTAGTCAAACTTGTTCCCAGTGGGAGTTGGCCTCTGTCAAGATTGTTGTTTGTCACTCCTGTTCATAACTTATGAAGAGAATTTCATTGGCATAGTCAAGTGGAGAAGATGCTCCACTTTGGTGGCTCCTGGATCAACTCTCTGGTTTTTGTGCATGATGGTTGGCTCCTTCAGGCAGTGACCTCCAACGTGCACTGGGGCGGTCGTCGTCAATTCTAGCAGTTAATTTAATAGATGCAGGTTTTAGCTCCTTCTACTTACTTACTACTTTATATAATCAAACATCTCCCATTTCAAAAAAGTTAGCTTTTATGTACAGTTTTGTTGCACTTCGGCAACATATATTCAACAATAAAGTTGCACTGTCCGAAACATTTTATGCTTTTTTGGTTTTTTCTTCAACTTTTCCCCTCCATTCATCTCCATGTTACCCATTTCCCTCCTTATTTTAATGTTTAAACTCAAGTAAACTCAAGGTTTTGTTTTTGTTTTCTTTTAATGTGAAAGTAAAACTAAACTGCAAACAAAGCATTTTACTCATAAAATGTACCCAGTTTTGAATGTAAGATCATAAAACGTTGCTATTTTTTGGATCTCTTCTCCCTCCTTTTTTATTTTAAACTAAAGGAAACCATCTGAGTATAGCAGTAAAATGTTATTTGGTCAACTGAAAGTTTGTATCATCCTACTCCGAAATTTTACATGTAGCTGTCGAGTTTTATGTTGTCCATAAACCTTTACAGCTGCAAACACTGTAATAACTGTTCAAATCTCTTTGCTAAAAGAGGTACACACACACACACACACACACACACACACACACACACACACACACACGTTTCTGATAACTTTTGCCTTTAGTTTAAAAAAAAAAAAAAAAAAAACCACAGGAGATTCAAAAAAAGGAAGGAGAGACAGTATTGTTTTAGGCTTTCATAATCCCTTCTGGCGAGCATGCACCCCGATTCCACTTTGAGAAAATAAACATAATGGAATTTGGGATCAGACACAAGTACAACTTCCCCTTGACCTCTGACCCAGCAGGAAGGGGAAAATGTTCCTGTTATTCAGCATTCAAGATAAGTGATGGAAGTCCATACTGTGGCTCATCTTGAGAACTGAACTACTGAGACATTTGCTGGGAACAGAACCACAAACGGCTAACAACTAACAGCAACGTATGTGAACATGTATCTGCACATCTCAGCAGATGACTGAGATCTGTGAGCCTGCTGAGTAACTTCATGGTTTGTCAGCTAACAGGGGTTGTGTGGAGGTGATCTTAAAAGCAATATTTAACTTGTTAACTTTTGTTTATATTGGCAAGTTTTTCAAATTCTCATTGCTGTTACTTTTCTCTACGATACATTCCCAAGAAGTCAGCACAGCAAGAGAACAGTGTGAAATCAGCAGTCCAATGCTGTAACATTTTCATGTTTTTATCCAGTCTGTCTGCAATAGTCAGCATTATTCAGTTTTTTTTTTCCTTCATAAACCCGGAAAACTGGAATTGCAGAGAAAGTGGATCACTTCCTGTGAGGCTGGGGATTTTCCTGGGAAAGTCCTAGACAACACTGGCTGATAAAAGCTTTATTTTGTAAAAGAAGAAGAAAATAGCAAACTGTCTGTTTTGAGTTTTAGAGCTGATAAAATTTTGCTTTTGTTAGCTTTAGACGGGGTCAGGCTAGACAGTTTCCCCTCATTTCCAGTCTTTGTGCTAAATTAAATCGACTCCAGACTTACTGTCTGCCATGTGACGGATGTATGATACATATTGGCCAAATTCTGATATTGGTCAATATGGCTGATTGATTAATGTTTAATTTGCAACAATGTCAGTGGACATCATTTATCAGTTTTTGGCTGGCTGAATGTTTGAAAAAAGTTTTTCCTGTGCTCAGTCACATTTAGATATTTCAGATATTCTTCAAAGACACAAAAAATATGTACTAGAAGCCAACTGATTTATCAGCAGACCAATATTATCGTCTGCTTTAAGCCATTTTTAACAGCCAATAAATGAAAATGTATTGTAAACATGCAGAAGAGGCATATCAAACACCCTTCAACATTGCTTAGTTTGTCCACCAGAGGGTGCTCTGCAGCTCCCTGCCGGCCAAAGACCAACAGCAACAGGGTACACAAGTAAATAAATAACCAGGCATAACAATTGCCATGTTATATCTGTTTGCACCTGAAAGACAAAAAAAAAGAAAAAAAGAAATATATTATCTATCTATCTATCTATCTATCTATCAATCAGTGGCTATATCAGAATATTATATTTTTAAAATAACCAAATATTGGTGTCTTAAAAAAAAAAAAAATCAGTCAGGCTCTTGTGTGTGTACCAAATACCAATATTTGAACATATCGATATCAGCCCACAATTTCACAATCGGTGCATTTCTACAAAAGCGGGATTAATCTTCTGATGGAATTCCCAGGAACAGCACATACTGAAAGCCTGTAATATATCACTTCATAGGGTTATTTCAAGTGCAATAATGTTGGATCATGTTTTAGTGGCTTTTTTAGCGTTTTGTTTTTAAAAAAAAAAAAAAAAAAAAAAAAAATCACCTCTTTTCTTGCTTAAATTTGTCTGTAAAAAGAAGAGTACAGAGCATGAATTAGGCCATTAGATTTTGTTGCCCATAGGTCAAACCTTCATAAGAATCTGGTAATTTTGTCCATTGGTTGTTCTTACCATGCGTTTGATTTACATTACACTTTTTAGTTTAGTTTGCATCATATCCAAGCCAATAGTTTATTGGTTCACATTCGTAAACCTCTCATCTTACAGATCTGTGGCTTTAACCTTTTAATAGAATGCTTACACACACACACACACACACACACACACACACACACACACACACACACACACCTTCCTTTATGAAACGACCACGGAGGACAATGTAACTACGCACACACAGCCTGTACTATGTATGCCAACACAACAATCATATCTCGCTTCCATTTTCACGCAGGAATGTCAGAGAGCAGAGGTCAGCACTTCCCACTTGACTCTGACATGCATTTGGCAGAAGCAGATACAGTGTGTGTGTGTGTGTGTGTGTGTGTGTGTGTGTGTGTGTGTGTGTGTGTGTGTGGTACACAACATGGTCATATCTTTGTGGGGACCAAAAATTGGAAGTTTACTATACTTGTGGGGACAAAATCCACGTCCCCGTGAGTTAGGGTAAGCGGCTAGGGAAAGCATTTTGTCAATTAGATGTCCCCACAAGGATATGAAAACAACTGTGTGTGTGTCCCATACATGTCAACAAATTGTCAAAAATGGCATATAAATAACAGCTCTCGAGCCAAACAGCTGTTGTCAGTCACTGGCTGTCATTTCCGCAATACTGCAGCTCTTCTATGCTTCGGACCCTAGAAACAAAAAGCATGTATAGTTTCTGTTCCTTATAGCTCACGCTTATTAAACACAGAATGTAAGTCTGTGTTAAAGGTATCACATGAGCACTTTCAGTTTCATCTGATACATTTAGGTATGAAACCATAAGTCATCGATATAAAAACTAAAAAAAATCTGCCCTGCCTTTGCGTTGCTTGAAGTCTTATGTGGTAGGGAACTGAATAAGTTTGGGTTTCCAATGGTTTTTGAAAGAAAAGAAAAATACACCCTCTGACAAATGTAAAGTTTTACATACTTGGACATTACGAAAAGAATAATTTAAAAATTGGGTAAAAAAAAAAAAAAAAAACAAACAAACACGAGACAACAGTATATGACTTATATTAGGTGATTACATATTGAACAAAAGCTGAGCTAAAATGCAGAAGCAAAGTTTGAAAAGTGAAGTACACCCCATGTAACTTGTAAAACCACCTTTAGTCATAGTAATGTGAAGTAATCATTTTCTTTATGAATTTTGGTACACTTTTTATTACCACGCTGTTTCTGTTCTTTGAGGTTTTCGAGCAGTCTGTGCATCACTATTTTAAGGTTCCCCACAGTATTTCAGTCTTGTTAAGGTCTGGTCTTTGAAAAAGGAAAAGACTCAAGGTGTTGCAATGGCTCAGTCACTCTGTTGTAGCTTTGCTGCTGTGCCTGGGTCCTGTTGAATGATCCAGTTTGGGCAAGCCTTTAGTTATCAGATAGATGGCCTCACTCTAGAGTTTCTATAGTGATAGATGGCTCTAGAGTACTTTGCTATGCAGAGGGGTTTATGGTGGACCCAATGACTGAAGGTGCCCAGGTCCTTTTGCTGCAAAACAAACCCAAATAATCACATTTCCATCACCACGTTTGACAGTTTGTATGCTGTCCAGTGTTCTTGGACAAGACTTTGGTTTGCAAAGTTCATATGCAACTCTGCAAGCGTGACCATGTTGTTTTTTTTGTTTTGCTTCTTTCAAGCATAGAAAAGGTTTCCTTCTGGCAACTCTTCAAAATAAACAATACTCGTTCAGTCTTGTTCTAATTGTACTGTCCTGGATTTTATCATTTGCCTTGCTAACTGTAGTCTGTAGAGTCTGAGATGGGATTTTTGCCCTCTCTGATCATAGCATGGTCTGGCATTGGGGTGACTTTGCAGGGATGCTGACTCCTGGGAATACTGGGAACCATCTGCAGTGTTTTCCACTTGTGGATTTTCTTTTCACACTATAGCATAATGGGCTTTAAATTCCACTGCCAATTCATGGGCAGCAATAACTACTTTTTTAAATGAACTGCTTTCATCAGCTTCTTGATGCTAAAAGAACCTCTCAGCTGCTGAATGATATGGAGGATATCAGTATGACTCAGCAGATGGGTGGGGGCATTGTTGTTGTTGTAGTAGTAAGAGTCCACCCCCAGCAGGACAGAAGTGTTTGATGATGGGGTAAAGGTGATCACTCTGAACAACTTTGTATTGATTTGAAATGACTTTTCCCTCTAAAAAGGGACAACTAGATGGACCCAGATCATGCTAGCAAAATTCCTCCTCAGCATAACAAAGCAGATCCCCTCACTGTAGGGGGTCAAAAGCTTAGGTTTTCCCCCTTTATTTGCAAATTGACTGGATGTGTATTGATGCATTCAAGCTTCTGAAACAGATTCAGTCTGAAATCAGCGAATGAGTTTTGATATTCTTTTGGTTTTAGAGAGGGGGGAAAAGTGATTAGAACCACCGAAGCAGCGTGTAGATAGCTAAAAGCTGCATGGTCAGCAACAGCTGGGATAGCTCTTGCTGTCTTGCTGACGGGCAGCTGGAAAGGCTACAACTCAAGATCCTCTTCATGTACAAACAGTGTTTTAAGTGAGACAACATTACAACAGTTTCACTGATAAAAGCAATGAGTTCAGGCATTTCCTTCAGATGGATTAGTTTAACTTTGTAGTAAACAGCCAAAACAAAATGTCAGCGAATGGAGGAATGTGGATCCGTTAAGATATGTATGTACAGAAGGTTTAATAGAGTGCACGTTCAGTTTTTTCCCCATTGTATTCTGTCAAATACTGTTAAAATGGTGGATGTTCAGTATTCAGTTCAGCATTTTACACCCCTATCAGTTAATTTGGACATGTACGCTATTACACATATGCACACACTTCAAAACCCTCTATAGTCAAGCTAATTAAGAGGATGAAACCTTATTACAGTAGTTTACACTTGCAGTCACTCGCAGACCAATGGCAGATTACGTAATTTTAAAAACATTTCTGTTCCAGTCAGTACAGGGAGGATGAACTTTTTGGTGAAAATGCACAAGACAATATCTGACACACACCAATACCTCAACCTAGCTTTAAAGCACAGTGGAGGCAGCATCATGTTTTAAGGCTGTTTTGAATATTGCATAAACACCATTTACAGGTTTCTGTCAATGCAGCAACAAAATGGTTAAAAAGAAATACATGAATGAATGGGGAACACCAAGTCTGAATGCTGACCTTTACTAAAATGTTGAGGCTTGATTTGAAGGAAGACGTTTTCTCAATAAATCATAGGAATGTTGAACACTGTTTATTTTTTCAGGAGAGTAGTGGGAAGAGAAAAAAAAATGTTCCTCTTCACTGTGAGAGCCTCACAAGCACCTATGAGGAAATATCTAATTGAGGTTGTTTCTAATAAATTCGTATTTAAAGGTTTACTTATATTCTGCAGGCTGGACTGTGGTGGGGGATTATTCATTTTGTGTTCAATAAATAAATGAGAAGTACAGTCTTTGTGTGTTATTAGTTTAGTCACCACATTTTATATGCATTTAGTCCTGAACCGACTGCAGATTTATAACCATGTTTTCATGTGAATTCATAATCACTTTCACAGTCCTGACTAATCATCCTTATACCATGATTAGTCAGCAGGAGAAAAGGGAAAATGATAAAAACCTTGGTCAGCATTAATCATAATAATTATGACCTGAGAAAGGCTTCATCTGGGATTTCACAACAGAATGATTCAATGTTTTAAAAGTTCATTCTACATGTTTATAAGATCTTCAGCCAAAGAGAAAAAGACTATGGCGAAATATTGAAATAAGATCCACCAGCTCACCCCACCAGGTTTTTTTTTTGTTTTTTTTACAAGGAACTTCTTTAAGGCACGCGCACGAACACGCACACACAGGATGCAGAATGGTTATTATCATGGTTATCATTCCTCCCTTTCAGCCGCCAGATGGGTCCACAATTGGATGTATACATTGAAAAAGCACACGCACACACACTTGCTCCCTCATATTTCACTCCAGAAAAATCTACCATGAGAATTCAACATCAGTGTCCAGATTTCTTCTTCCACCATGTGGTACAAACTGTCAGGGTGACAAAAATGTGAGAGGTGTGACACCAACAGCTGGAAGATACCAGCTTCATTAATGGATTTGTGCCCTTGTGGTAGATCACAGCAAGTCGCAACAAGCCATTTTGGTTCTAGTCTTTCAAGACTGACATATTCAGTCTCTGGAGCCCACCCTCTTCACATACACACACGAAGACGCAAAAATAAACACACCTTTCAGCAGTTCCCATGACAGGATTTTAACTGTCAGAGAGAGATATTCAGTGACACTGATCTTCGCTTTTCCTCTTAACCTTAAGTTTTTGGGTTTTTTTTTTTTTTTTTAAAAAGGAGGAACAACCCTGCACTTCTTGGCAGTATGAATGCAATCAAGGGGAGGTAGAGATGCACGCACGCATACACTGACGTGCACAAAGTGTCGCCAACTGGCTGACAGTGATATGAGATAGCGCGTGTCCTATTTTAACCCCGATCATTTCAGTGAAGAAATCGGTGCAGTGACACCCAGAGATAAACAGAAGTCCAGGCAGCTTTCACACTCAGTCCTGGGAAAGATTATTGGCTTGTTCGAACAAGGTAGAGACCGATACCGACTCGCACAGTTTAACAGTATTGCATACTTTAAAACCACTGCCAGTCATGGTCCTGATGTTTTTCCCGAATCCGTGAGTAAAATCTTAAAGGGGCGTTAAAAGTTTCTGTAATCTTGCAGCGACCCATGAAGCAACATGTTGGTAATCTACCAGAGATATATAAATCAGACCTGTGCGTACGGTTGTGCAATCCCCTGTGCGTCACTTTGAAGGCCATTCAACTTTTAATGTGGACTTACTATGCTGTTGTTCCGTCCATACAAAAATCACCAGTGAACATTAAACCACAGCCAATAACCTACGTCCAGAAACTAATCACGTTTTCAGCCATATTGTCAGGAGGAGGAGGGCAGAACGGGGGTTTTCACTTACCAGCAAAGACGCACAGAATATCCACCGCAACCAGAATCAGTTTCTTCCCATGTTCTGCCATGCTTCTTCAGACGGCTCGCCACTTTTATAAATAATAAATAAAAACCGCGTTTGGGGAAAAAAACAAAAAGCAGGCAGGAAGGTTGTAAACTGAACACCTGGAGAAACTGTGGACAAAGTACTAACAGGAAAGAATAACCTGCTCGCTCTTCCGCCTCCAGTGATCCTTACCTGCCCGCCTCCCTTTATGCCTGTCTATCTGTCCGTCTGTCTTTCTATACACTTCGCTGTTGGCAGGTAAGTCGCAAAGGAAGCACGTTTTGGTTTAGCCTGCCTTTTTTACGCACGGGGGGCGCGTCTGTCTTTACAGAAAAAAAGAGAAAGCTAACAGATAATTGATCGTCCCAAAACGCTTGATGTTGGAAAAAAAGGGAAATTCCCCGACTTTCTCTCTGCTTTCCCTTTCTCTGCTTAGTTTGCAGGGTAATTAAAAGTTCGGCAATGTTCTCTCCAGTGCTGAGACTTTTTTTGGGATAAAATCATGACACCCTTTTATTTTTCCAAACTAATAATGAGTGCAGCGATTTCACCCAACTTTGGCCTGGTTTCGCACTAACAGAGAGTCACTTAGGTAAAGTATAGCACATTTGCCGAGGATTTGCGACCTGCTGACGCACAGTTGTAAGGGAATCAACGCATTTCTTTTAAATTTATTTTATTTTGCGCTTAAAATGAGTGGCAAACACTAGGTGCTGTAAACTAAGTTGGATAACGATGAACGGTTGGCCCAAACATGGCCTACATGTGCAGTTTTCTATTGGTTAAATTACATTTATACTAAACTCAAGGTGGGTCTGGCTACCGGAACACAGACACCACCCTGTATGATACAGATGTTGGTTGTTTTGGGACATTTGGTGTCCACATTTAATCACAATCAGCACTTAGACTTTAAACTATAACAGCTCAAGTCTCCACACACCTGAGCCTTAAGACACAGATGAGGTGTGTCTGCTGTCTCGTCAACAATCAACTTCAAAAATAGGATACAGTGCTGTTATTTAAATAGTTACAAGTGTACAATTCTGACCACGTGCTTGATTTGCAGGCTGCTTGCAGAGTGATTTATATTATCAAAATGTATACAATTAAATATTAATTTCATTAATGTGAACAAGCTTCCATCTCACAATTCGGCCCTAATAAGTTTTTCTTATCTCTGTTTTTATGTTCTTGCCTTTCGTTGCTTGTCGTAATGGCTGAATTTCAGTTAGTCTCTTTAATTTTACACACAATTTACACACAGACTAAATAAAGATTCCTTTACAGTAACTATAATGTGGTTTGCTGAAAACGAATATATATATATATATAGCCTATAATATATATTTTGTTGGAGTGATGAATCGAAACACAGAATTAGCACACAGTAAATTTAATATTTTACCCTTGAAATTCTGGTTCATACATTGAAGTGGATATTTTAATTCTCACAACGTACAAATTATGTAAACCAAATACAAACTCAGCTCGGAAGTATTCACAGTTACAAAGATGGCTCATTCTACTGTAACGATAAACTCAAGTCAGCAGCAGCATTTTGAGGGGTCTGACTCTGAGACATGTACATTTTTAAAACATGAGCCCACTTTCCAAACTGCAGGCGTGTAACAGAAAATAGGTAACATGTAGCAGAAGAGTCTAGACTAGCTGTAACAAACCAGAAAGAAATGCTGTTAATGGGCAGTCTAGTTAGTCTTTGTTCACAGTATTTATAACTAGTTCAAGTCCTTTTTATATATAACTAAATCTATATCTTCCTACTTAGATAGACAGATATAGATATATATATATACACTCACTGGGCACTTTATTAGATACACCTTGCTAGTGCTGGGTTAGGCCTCATTTGGTCTTTAGATTCAACAAAGTGCTGGAAACATTTTGGGCCATACTGACGTGAGAGCATCACACAGCTGCTGCAGATTTGTTGGTTGCACATCCAATGATGCTAATCTTTTATTCCACTACATCAAAAGCTTCTCTACTGGAATGTGACCAGAGGGCATTTAAGTACAGTGAACTAATTGTTATGTTCAAGGAATCAGTTTGAGATGATTTCAGTTTTCTGACACGGCATGTTATTTTCTGGACACAGCCACCAGAAGATGGTCATAAAAGGATGGATGTCGTCAGTAGCAATATTCAGGTGGTAATTAAACAATGCGCAGTGTGCCAAAAAAAGCGTAAGACCACCATGACCAGGCTAAATTGTTGATATAATGGAGGAATGATTCATGTTTTTATCTTTCTTACTCCAAATTCTGATGCTACCATGTGAATCTCACAAAACTCATCAGATTAGGCAACATTTTGGCACGGCATGTGGTCTTCTGCTGAGGTATGATGCATACTTCAAGGCGTAACATCTGCGCATTCAGATATATGCTTTTTGGTTCTAATTAGTGGCTATTTGAGTTGCTGTTGCCTTCCTGTCAGCTCAAAGCAGTCTGACCAGTATCCTCTGACTTCTGGCATCAACAAGGCATTTTTACCTAGAGAACTGCTGCTCACTGGATATTTTCTTTGCTTTTCTTTTTCTCTGGACCATTCTCTGTAAATCTCAATAGATCAGCAGTTTTGGAAATACTCACACCAGCCCAACCCTAAAACCAATAACCATAGTCATTTGAATCTCCCTTCTTCCCCATTTTAATGCTCACTTTGAGCTTCAGAAGATTATCATCTATGTGTCTAAATGTACCGAACTGGCTAAATAGACTAACCAGTTGAACTTGTGTATCTAAAAGAGCGCCCAGTGAGTGTATGCTTTTTTTCTTCTTCATAGGCACACACATAAAGCTTTCAGATACCTGATTTCAACTATATAAGCAACAAGAATAAATCACTTCACTAAAAATAGAAAAATAACAGCCAAGTCAAACATCATTAAAATACAGGGAGCAGTTTGCGTTAACATTCCTCAGCACTGACAGCCAAAACATGCGGCGTGTATATTAGTAAGATGAGAAAAAAAAACTTCATAATGCCTCAAAACATATACAAAAAAGTAACCAACCAATCACAAATGAGTGTGTTTACATATATATATAAAAATAATCCATCCTCCCTTTGACTGCTCATATTTATCTTGTCAAATAAAAAAAGATGTTCTTTACAGAGCCAGGCCAGCTGTTACCCCCTGTTTTCACTTTCTATGCTTCTGCAGAGTATAGCTTCACATTTACTGTAGAAAAGTGGTATCCACATTCTCATCTCCTTCTTAGGAAGAACTCGTATAAGTGCATTTCCCTAAATGTCAAATGTCAATGGCAACTGATTCCTGTTCACATCTTTTTTGATGGGAAAGATTCCCCAGCCAAAGCTTGAGAACATTCCCATCATTGGAGAATTCCCAGTTGCATGAAAGGGGCTAATGTTAACTGGACTGTTGTCAGCCGACCTTACTAATTACAGTTACTGCATCCTGACTTTGAAATCATTTGACTACAAAAATTAAAAAACAACAACAACATTTTTTCCATATTTTATGACTAGGAGACAGCAAGGTGGTGCAGTGGTTTCCATTTTTGCCTCATAGAAAGAAGTTCCTTGGATTAAAGTCCACTGGCTACCTGGGCCCTTTCTGTATGAAGCTTGTATGTTCTCTCTGGATACTCCAGCTTACTCCCAGAGATATGTATGGGGTTAGGTTAATTGGTGATTTTAAACTTTCCATGAGTGTAAATGGTTAGACTGGTGACCTGTACTGGGTTTACCCTGTCTTTTTGTCCTATGACACAGCCGGAATAGGTTCCAACACTCGCCCTGGCAACTGGATAAGCACAAGGTGGATGCATGAATGTGTCTTTACATATAAATAAAACACAATAATGACATTTTTGATGAATAAATATTATGTACTTCCCTTTCGTGACACTAAATCGTTGACGAAATGTAAGGATCACACTCCACAGGACAGTAGGAGAAATCCACAAAGATAGAAGGGAGAAACTGTGAAAATGATGTTGTGAAATTATCTGAAGAATCACTGGGATGACGGATGTTGTTAGACTGCATCAATGAGTTAAAGCTGCTTTGAGAAAAAGGATGCTTGAGGGAACTGATTTCTGTTGTGTGAGAAGGTAAAACAGCGGAAGAAGATATACTGCTTAAGTCAGAGAAGGAAGCGGGGATCTGATGGTGCTGCAGAAAATGATGCAAGGTTTTCTGTTCATCCTTGGGCTGTGACTGAGATGGCTCGCTGGCTCCACCTAGCTGCAACTTAGCATCATTGACGTTAGCTGTCTGCCAGTCGTACTGGTCACAGGAGAGGTGCACAAGAGGCCCGGGAGTATTCTGGAGCGGTCTGGATAACATGACACTGGAGTAATCTGAGCAGCAGGGGGAAAGATCAGTTGCAGACCTTCTGGTTAATGTTTTCCCTGATCTACTAATGTCAAGTGGAGACCGGAGACTGGAATATGTTCGCAGATTACAGACACCCTGATAGCTGTGGTCCTGATCCAGGCTGGAGTTCTCCAGCTCACCAAGCACAATGACTTCAGAGTATTTGACTGCAGGCTTCTCCGGCAGCACAAGAGGATTCATACTCTGTGGGGGGAAAAAAGCAATGAAGTCAGACATGCTATCTCTATTCCAAGCTCTTTGCACTGCCACTGCTAAGCACCGTACTTTAGAATTTTAAAACAGAACGAACAAGAACTGTAAAAATGGCAAAAAAGCACAGACTGCTTTCTCTGTCTGAATTCTGAATTCACAAGTGACCGACCAGAGAGTTTATCAGCTTGGCTCCAATGACCCACTTTGGGAGACAGCCTCAAGTGGCCATCTGAGGAATTGCAGTTCTTGGCACTTTGCATTATGTGGCTTGGTTCCCACTGACAGTAGCCTTAAAATGGATCGACAACGGGTATTTTCACTTTCAACTAATTGGGCAGCATATTTTTTTTCTCATCAAACATTATTTAACACCCGTGATTTGCTTTACAGTATTTGCAGCCACAGATTGGTACAATAAAATCTGCCCTTTTGAATAGCGGTAAGCTCCATAGAACAAACAGAACAAATGTCAGGCTTTTGCAACTCAAACAATACATGAAAGAAGGATCAATTGATTATTGGTTTTATTGTGATTGGCTGAAAAAACCTGATTTACCTCCAAGGTAGTTTTAGGGGCCCAGTGGGACAAGCTACTGTTGGAAGGATCAGGGACATCTTTACACAGCTTCTCTTTCACACTAAACATCACAGAAAATATAAATAAATAAGTAAATAAAAAACGTAAAAATTCATCTCAAGGCTTTGCATGCAATAGCTATATGTTTGTATAAGATAGATATTTAAATGGATATCTTACATTCCATGCTGTGCTAGGCAGGCCATCAGTATCAGTGCCAATATCGTCAGCACGAGTGGAACAACCACATACATCACTACCGAGATGTCCTCAGAGCCTTCAAAAACACATAAAGTTGTTAAATATAAAGGTGTGTGTGTGTTTTATGCTTTCTTTTTTTTTTTACTTTTAAGGTTCATTTAAGTTTGTCCTCACGTATGTGCACATTAGCCATGGTCCCAGTTTCTCCGGCACCAGCCTCAGTATTGGCCAGCATGACGATGGCGTAGTTACCGGGTGACAGATTCTGCAGCGTGTAGCTGCGAGCGTGACCAGGCACAAAAACACCTAAATAAACATGAGAAGCTATAATTGGCAAAATGTGATAAGGCAGGCGATCCATCAAGTCATAACAAATGGAAGGAAAAACAAACATCAAGCCTTTTACCCCTTTTCTCTCGGTTAACTTCATCCTCAAAGGAAAACAAAGACAAGTCGGTCTAACCTTGCACTTCCAAAAGGATTGCTTTTAATAAAGCGGTGTTTAAAAAAAATGCATGATGTTTTTAATCTGTAGTTTTTCATCTATGCTTCACATATCCTTTTGCATCGTAGCATGTTTTTTATGAGTCTGAGGACATGAAGTGGCTCAGACTGCTGCATAGTAAAGGTTTAGTATTGTTAGTCGTGTTTCTGCTGTGTAAATTCGAGAGTGGCTGTTTCGTGATTATGGTAGTTTACAGTACTGTGAAAAAGTCTTACCCCTCATTTCTTTTTATTTTGCTACCAAAACGGGAAGCAGGTGCACCAATTTATTGAAACATATGCAAACAGACATGGAAATACAGTATCTATGTAAATGTTGAGGTCGGGGCTCTGGGGAAGCCACTATGAGGGGGGGGGTTTCTATCCAAGAATGTTTATATTGCACTGGCAGTGTGAGGTTTTTTTTTCTGAAGACACCTAATCAGATGCTTTCCAGGCAGATCAAAATCTGACTTTAAGTTTCTGTGTAATTTCATCAATCTCGTTGAGATTAGGCTAAAATACAGCCTCAACCCGTGACAGAGCCTCCTGTGTTTTACAGATGATTGTTGACACTCACTGTTATACCTCTCCTGAACTTCTTAATATGATTTGATGACCAGTTGAACCAAAACTAATACCGCTCATCTCCTGTAGATAGCATTTGGTTTTTTGGCCTGCCACATCTTCTTTTGTCCTTCCTTTGTCCAGCTGCCTCAAATGCCCAAGGACACACTGCACATCATGCCAGAATATGCAAAGGTTTCTCTCCCACTCTCCTTTTTCTGAGAATATGCAAAAGTTTCAGCTAATACCTCTTAGGAGATCACCTTGTTGGTGCAAAGAAATTATTTTATGACTGTGTTTTCTTTGGCATTTTTTTTTACATTCAAATAACGAAATGGGGAAAAAAGCATTAAATGGCTTGAGAAACAATACCAAAAAGAAATTAATATAAAAAAAACATAGGACCGAACTTAAAATTTGTAAAAAGCAGCCAATTTGCAGCCAAATATGGAGAACTATTGCTCAGGACCACGTTCTTTTTTTGTACAATGAAGTACTCATAAACTTCTGACTCATTTCTACAGGGATGAAGTTGTTAAAAATAACAAGTATAGGGTCTTTACAATATAAAGCACCTGTGAAGCTGGAGTCTGCCACAGCGGTGATTTGACTAAATGTCTGCATGCTAACGTACTAATGGTGACAATAAAAACATCCCGATGTTTAGTAGGTTTAGTATTTGCACAAACCAAAGTAATGCAAAAATGATCACCCTGATGGTTGATATGCTGTTACATTTCACAACATTTTTTACTATTATAGTTTGGAAATGTCACTAAAAATGTGCCAAGTTCATGAAAAAGTCTGCCATTATCAGTAAATCTATGTTTGCCAAGTAGATGCTGGATGTTAAACTGAAACACAATTGCAGCTTGTTGGAGTGAAATGAAACAAAAATCAGATACTATGTAAGGCCATTTTCATCTTGTTGCTGATCACTTTTGTGCGGCTGTGTATAAAGTAAAGGTGTGTCTTCATATGTGTGTCAGGGACTCACTCCTTGCGGGCTGGTCTCTGGTTCTGTAGTACAGAGTGTAGTTACGGAGGAAACCACGAAGAAGCTCCACAGGTACAGGACTCCAGGTGAGCTCCACCATGCCGCCTGAGATCTGCTGCACTTTTACGTCAATACCAGCTGAGGGTGCTGTGCGGACAGAAACGAAAGCAGGCAGTGCGATGATGGCGATGATAACTAAACCACATGTTGTAAGAAAAAGGCTATACCCTTATTTCCCAACACCATCCAATCTGATTAAATTGTTTGCACCAGGAAACTGAGATGATATCATCTTGCCCACGAGTAGGTGACCTCCTTCCGTGACAGTGTGCAGCATTTCTATTCTTTTAAAGCTCTTTGAGTGTTCAGATAGAGTATAAGAACCAGTCCATTTACCCCTGTTCAGCATCTTGAGACAATGTCCCTCATTTTGACTGGCTCTGCAGAACATGCACTTTTCTAATGTCTGCCTTTTTATTATAATGAAATCAAGTTTTAGCCTATCTAATGTGAAGCCAATCAGTGAAAGTTGCAAATTACCATAAAGTCACAAGCTTTGCAGATTTTAATGAATCTGATGGAAACTCTATTTTCAGAAAAACAGAGTTTTTGTCCTTTTTGCTATTGTTATTTTTCTAATTTTGCACGAAGGGAAAATGTGAAATGAAGTGTGCATGCCATAAAATTGTAAGCCAAAGCTACATTCAAATATAACACATCTGCCTACATCCAAAAACTGTTTGCACATTGTTGTTGCTACGCATTTAGTTTGTTGGGGTCTAATCACCCTATCTATATGTAAAGGTGGACTGGGAGATTTTTATTTATTTATTTTTAATGAAAAATATGCTGTGTTGAGCTCACTAGATCACTGTCATGACTTAATCAGCACCAACACAGATTCAGCCAACAAAAGCAAGAATTAAAACGGCAGCTAAAAGTGACTTGTTTGTGTTGCAATTAGCCTTACCATCCTTATCAGCAATGGCGTGATGATGGTTTTCATGACATACAACACGAAGTCATTGGCTTTCATAATGCACAGAGATTATAGTGCAACTCATCTTAAGCATCAATGCTGCCATTCAACTATTTATATATATTTCTACTATTCATTCATTGTCCACATGAATTGCACAATTTTGTAAAAGAGTCTACTTCAGTTGTTAGTTGGATTACTTTGAATATTAGGAACTAATTTGCAAGAACATTTTTAAGAGGTGGAGCTTGAGCCAACTTGAAATTCGCCCTTGTATCAGCGAAATTATTCGTTTAAAAAAAAGAAAAAGTTCATCTTTAACAGACGACCTTGAGAGTAGCAGTCACACGCACGATGGGGAAATTGTGAAGCATTGTGTATTTTATTTTTCTTACTGTATTTTTCACAGTAAGAAAAATACACAACCCTCAAAAGCCAAATAACAATCACATCGAGGTTGAAAGGCTACTTTAAAGCTCAGCATGAAACAACTGCAGTGTTGCACAGACTACATACTTCCTTGCCGTGTGTACGTGTAGAGCGTTGTGTTTTTCCCCGCTCCTCGTTCGCCATACACGGCTCTCACAGAAACAGCATAACGCTCCATTGGCTTTAATCCCTCTGAAAAGAGATCAAACGTGAAATACACTTTACTTCTCTGCTCTGTGTCTTCCTCATAAATCATCATCTTGATAAGTGGATATTAAGATTGATGGCGCCGCAGTTTTAAACAGGCAGAGTTGTATTTTACAGGATTACCTGTGATAACCAGCGATGTCTGGTAGCGATTCAGCTCTTCCCAGTATAGCGTGCTGCTATTTTTCTCTCTCACCGCAAACCACTCCACCACATAGCTGCTCACAGATGCATCAGTTAGAGCCACCCACCGAACCTCCAAGCTACTGTCGTTCAGAGGAGTTGCAGTAATGTGGCATGGGGATGGTGACTCTGTGGAGCGAGGAGGAACAAGATGACTACCACGGGATTTAAAAAACAATTGTTAGTGCATTAAAATTTTTTTCTGGCGTCTCTTGTTTGATATTGGTCCCTTATAATGTCATAAATTACCAAAAGTCAGATTAAACAATGGTGTCGGTAAATAATGGTGTATCTGCACCATTATTAGTACAGTTTGCTGTCTAATTTGTTCACAGGATTTCTTTTAGTGTAATACCTGCCCTTCCGCCAATGAAAGATCTCTTTATGACAGACAAATTAACTTTTAACAAATGCGGATGACAAATGCACCAAAAGGCTTTGAAAGGTTCAAAGACCTTCTTTGGGCCCTGTCATGCTTTGCTCCTCAAAAGAACTTTGTCTGCTGTTTCTTTTAAACATGGATAATAACACACTATTCAGTCTTTCCTTTATACTGTTTATATTGTGTCATGTTTATATTATATAAACTCTGTGTTTTTAAAAGTCCTATACAAATAGTTATTATTTTTATTATTATTATTTTGTAGTAAGAATCAGCCGCATGACATCTGGCGTGTCACGTTATTAAGTATTTTTGTTTCCTGAATTCAGGTTCAGGTCAGGCAGGCTGTTCCTCCCACTCACATCCTCCAGGTTACACTGTCAGTGTCCATATGGGCTCTGAAGTCCCCAAGTAGGACAAGTAAGTCTCCGGCTGTGGCACATTTCAGCACTCCAGTCAGGGACCTGAAGAAGGCAAGGTACTCTGCTCGACTGACCCAAAGGCGCAGGGAATCAACCTTCTCGTTTAGTGAGGAAAACCCCAACGTGCAGTCGTTGAACTATATATACCCACCAGAGTCCAACCCCTCTTTAGCAGACTGGTTCCTGAACCCAAGTTGTGGGTTGAAGTGAGCCCAACTATATCTAGCTGGTATCACTTGGCCTCAAGTACTAGGCTCAGGCTAAAGAGGGGACATTCCATCTATACAAGTCCAATTTCAGCAACTGAGAATCAGATTGTCAAGTCTTTGACAGCTGCCTAATCCCTTAGTTATACTTCAATAGGCTCAGGCTGCTCCAGTGATGCACTGAAGCCCCCCCTCCGTGTTTACGCACAACAATTGCATTAATTGTTGGCGATTGTTAAACTCTGTTGCTCTCTTCCAGAATGTGTCTTTTGTCCTCCCCTCTGCTCTCTTCTCTTTCCTCTCACCTAACCGGTCGCAGCAGGTGATCTTTACCCTGCAATACAATGCACCTTGAGGCAACTGTCATTGTGAATTTGCTCTATATAAATAAAAATTTCATTAGACTGAATTATGTGGTTGCCTCTTTTGAGTGAAACATGAATACTCTGGTCTACAACTTGGAAAGAATAGGGAAAAGAGAAATAATGGGTGGGGTGGCATTCCTAACTCGGGCATCTTTGTGTTACAGATAAAAATATGGACAGAGATCTTTTAACTACTCTGCAAAAACCTTTTGTGGGAGCCAACTGCCAAATGTCGTCATTATAAGTAGGAACCGCATTATTAGAAACATGTAGGATCCATGACATTTCCATGGCATGTCAATAAACATGTCACGTTTAATTGGAAAATTTGTCAGAGACCAATAATTAACAAGTTACTTTTAGTATAATCCTCAAAGGCAATGTATTAGAAGTGCATTTGGTCCACTGTGTGCAACTTCAGTGATTATCAGATAATGATAATAATGCAGAAAGTCATCTTTTACTAAACAGCGATGCCTACCTGTTTCAGAGGATCCATGCAGCAAAATCTTAGATTTTGGTGACACGCCGGCAGAGGTGGAGGCCGTCAGAGTGCAGAAGGAACGCCCAGCAGGAAGGAGCAAGCTACAGGATGTACTCAAATGGTGCAAATATTTGCAACTCCCATGATCACTCAAGATCGGAGTGCTTTCTGTCTGGCAAGTCACGTTGTAAAAGATAATTTTGCCATTGGCCAGAAAATGAGGTAAGGGCTAAAAACAGAAAGAGAAAGCAGTGACTCAAAGCGATGTAATATTACTGAGATTTTAATTAAGCAATCCTGTTATATAAACACAGATTTTTAAATTCTCTCTCCGTTTTCTCCGGCTGTCTCAGTCTTACTCTAAACCTGAATCAAACTTAAATGCAATAAACGAGTAAGTTTAGGGAGACATAAAAGAAATTAGAGACAGCGTAAGGGTGGAATGGTGATTAAAAACAAATTGAATCCCAAAGATTATTAAACGGTAAAGCTCAGAGTGATAGTCATAAGATATTAAACTAGCGAGCTCAAACTCCCATGCAATTCAACACACACACACATACCTTCCAAAGCAGAGAGACGAGTCTCCATCCATTCCTGTGATTTTGTTTCACTCGTCTCCAGAATACTGGTGCTGCAGATGGAGCTGATAGGCGAAAAGAGGGGAAAACATACAAAAATAATTTGAATGAGATCCACCAGAACATCGAGGGACACAGTGAACCTACCTGCTGGCAGTGAACAATTTCAGATTTGTCTTCTACAGCAGGGGTGCTTCCTGTTAAGGAATGATCTAGCTCTTTGCCATATGTGTCAGCAATTGCTGACACATAACAACACAGGTGGGAGACATGACGGATGTGATACTACAGTTTATTTGAACTGTGTCTATGATGTCTTTAACACATAGCTGTCTTCACTGTTATTTTTGCCACATAATCAAATCTAGTTCAGAAACAGAGCCTGGAAGCTGGCATAGACAGCGGTCCCAAGTATTCATTCTAGGTTATGGTACTGAGGGTTGGTTGGTTTATTTGAGTGGCAGCTGGTCCACCATTTACATGTTAGGTAGAGTCAAACATCTCAAAAAATGATTGCACGTCGCTGACCTGGAAATTGGTACTGAAAGACAAATATAAATAAATGAATAATAACCGTCTCTCTGCATCTTTGTTTTCTGACAGCTTCCCACTGTCCATAGAATAGACTAGAGCGTAAAAAAGCATATGAATGCATTTGAAATGAGGAACACACGAAAAGATTCTAGAAGGTTCATCTAGGTTTGTGTAGCTGGTCCACATTTGGTTTTTGGACTGACTGAGTGGGGTTGCTGTAGCTCATTCGGTAGAACAGGTCATGTACTAATCGAAAGGTTGGTGGTTTGATCCCTGGCTGGCAAGATACTAACCCCCACTAACCTCCATCCATCGGAGTGTGAATGGATAGAAAATGCATAGAAAAAGTGCTTTCTTGAATGGGTGCATGTTGTATAAAGCACTTTGAGTGCTCCAGGAGAGTAGAAAAGAGCAAGCTGTGCTGAGGAAGCACTGAATGGAAAACAAGCTCCTTCTGGAGTACAATCAGTTGTAAAGGAGAGAGATGAGGCAATATGATTAATTGATAAGGACATTTTTTTAAACGTATGCAACTGGGAAGAGAATATCCTTCCCAGTTTATATATATATATATATATATATATATATATATATATATATATATATATATATATATATATATATATATATATATACACATATATACATACATACAGGTGGTTTCATATATATATATATATATATATTATTTTTTTTTTATTTTTTTTTTCGTTGTGTCCTTGGGCAAGACACTTCACCTACCGCCTACTGGTGTTGGCCAGAGGGGCCGATGGCGCGATATGGCAGCCTCGCTTCTGTCAGTCTGCCCCAGGGCAGCTGTGGCTACAACTGTAGCTGCCTCCACCAGTGTGTGAATGTGAGAGTGAATGAATAGTGGAATTGTACAGCGCTTTCAGGGCCCCGCAAAGCGCTATATAAATGCAATCCATTATTATTATTATCATTATTATTATTATTATTATTATATGTAGGGATGGAGTTGTCGTGCTACCACAACCAAGATGAGTGGTTAATAGATGGAAAATAATTATTTAAAAGGGGTCTTTTCCTCCCCTTATGATTGTTTTTATAATCTTCCTTTAGTTATCATTATTACTAGGATTCAACAGTGGATTTAAGCAGAAGCATAGCAACCATTTCCTCTCACCATCTTCTGCTGTCCTTCCCTGAAGTGCTTTGCTCCACATGCTCCATGGACTTGCAGGGCCACGGTAACGGTGGCGAAGCCTGATGGTGTATTCTGTATCAGGTCTAAGGTGACAAACCAGGACAGAGTAGCCTTCCATTGTCACATTTCTGATCTGAAAATCAAGCTGTATAGCAAAAACAAAAAAGAATGAGGTTGTGAAGATGCAATACATACAGTCTGATGTTCTGTGAAACAATTTAATATCAGTAAATATTTAAAGTGACTTATTATGCTTTCCAACAAAGTCTTGTACTTTTTTTCCCTACGTTCTGCTACTTAAAAATGTAACATTCTAAACACAGAAGTGGTGCTGAAGAGGAAGAAAACAGGATGTGTGAAATTTTGGTTTCTGCAGGTGTGAAAATGAATGAACGTGTTATTTCTGCATGTGCATGCAGTTATAGTAGCGGCTCACCTGCTCAGTCGCTGTTTCAATTTGTGAATTCAGATTTCCCTGCTGGATTTCATTGTTAGACACAGGAAAGTCCGATGATACGCGGCTCCAAGTTACATTCAGACACTGAGGAGAACCACGAACTTCTGTTACGTTGTTCAGGATGGCTGGAGGCAGCATCACTGAGAAATATGGGAAGAGAGACGTGAGGCATGAGCGATGAGATGGGATAAGCAAAGGGAAAGCAAAACTACCGTACCTTCTGTCCTGCCGGGCTGACATCGAGGGTGCGATGAAAAGCTCTCGCTTCCACCGTGTGCTGTGACTGTGATGCAAAAGTCAATCCTTGAAGTTGAACCATTAAGTCCTATTGTGCAGGTGGTTTCATGCGTGGTGCAGGTGTATGTCTTTTTTGCAGACCTGTTGGCACTTTGACAGAAACAAACATGCACCTACAAGGTCAACGGAGCGCTACTACACGAAAAGAGAGTGATGTACCAAAAAAGGCATAAAACCACAAACCCACACAGAAACATGTTGTGTCAGGCTCAGGTTCAAATTCACAGTTTTGCATACATCTTGAACAGTAATATCAGCTATATATATATTTTAAAAAAAAAAACTAGAACAAAAAAAAACACAGAGGAAGTGGAAACTGTGTGTCTCCCACCATCGAAGCATATCAAATCTCCCATCAAAGCCTCACACGGATGTCATTTTCAAAGGTGATTACACACAAAAGGATTTGCATAGGCACAATGAATTACCATCAAACAACAACACCAGCTCCAACTTGCAAACCTGCCTGCGTGCCAAAGCACAACGGTGGACCACTGCTGAACGGAGACTTGGGTAATCTCATTGAAATGGATCATTCTGAATCCACCACAGGCACCGATAAACACTGCAGATTGCTAAATCAATGTTAAGTTGACAAGCAGCACACGCAACATCTCACTGAGAAGAAAAATGCAATGAAAAAAAAAAGCAACCCAAAACTGAGCCTGCCATGACAGATATCAAACTTACATCTAAGACAGTATCAGACAGTTTGCTTCCTGCTTAGCAGCAGCTGCAGAGAAATTTTTAAAGGACTTAAAGCCATTTCTCAAGTTGAATTTCACAGTCATTAAAACATTAAATTAAAGCCGTTTGTCAAACTCTTTCTAATAACGACCTCTCTTTAATAATAACAGTGATAAAGGATTTGGCACTGGTGACGCAAACTCATACAGAATGATTAGTAGCACAAATCTTTAACAAATTAAACCTGCAATAACTGATCTGTCTTTTCCACTCACAGACAGCGCACACAAGTGCTGAACGCACCGACAAGCGCAATTAGCAGTTATGGACAAGCTTTATCGCTTACTTGTAGATCTGTTACTGGTCTCCTGGCAAAAGTGCAACATTCACACTTGTATAAGTTTGCTTTTAGCTATACGTTTTTGTTTCTTTAACTGGCATTTTTTTCTTTGCAAACAGCTGCATGTTGTAGCCTGAAAGACAGGTAAGAGCAGTAAGCGTTCATCATAATAGTAAAATTATGAGTCAGTCTGTGAAACAATGACCTGAAACTTTCCCTTACAGCCCCGTAAAGCTGAGCAGAGCTCAGGTGTTAAGTCCCCTGGAGGTTAATGATAACATGCCTGATGTTTTCATGTTGTTATACTATGAATGTTTTGTTGCAGCGTAGAATAAAGATGCAAGATTAAAAAACTAAAAATACAAAAGGTTTTCCGTGTAGCCAAAAGCTGATACTTGTAAGGGTTTTTCATCTTTGCCACCCTTGCCCCAAAAGACATCAACAGCGAGTTCTTTTATTGAGAAAAGCTGTTTTTTTAGACATGGAAAATGATCAATTTCAAACATTTTTTTTAAAAAGATACATCTTCAAAAATACTGAGTGGTACTTTGGACTTTTCATGGGGTTAGTGGACATTGTTAATCTACCAATGTTATACATCAAAAGGGAGAACTTGAGTGAATGAAAGAACAAGAAAAAAACAAATGGGAAACAAAAGACCTAGTCAACAGGGTGATGAATATGAAAAATGATGTAAATTATAGGCTGCAGGCATCAGATCTCCGAAGAACAACACTGAAGGTTTGTGTGTGATGGCCTTTCCAAAATTAAAATACTGTAGTATAACATTTTTCAAACGATTGTGTTAAACCTAACAACTGATTCTGATTAGATACTTTGATTAGGGTCTATAAAATCATGATCACAAAAATAGATTTTTACGTTGTTTCTTTTTCACTTTCCTTATCTACATATTATTCAAATGTCTTTGTCTTTCTTTTTATGTAAAAGAACATTTTGTCTCACCTAGATATCTTCTCAACCTGCAGAGTGTATTTCGTTGTTGGCGTGTCTCCGGGCTCCCAGTGGCAGGTGACATTAACTCGATGTATGAACACACAGCCGATTAGCCGAGGGGGTCGGGGGAAGGCCGTGGATGTTGTAATGCAAAACACTGGAAGAATTGAGAGTGGCTGGAGTTAATGACATGGAAAAGCACATGTTGCAGTTCATTGATAAGGATGAGTGTGGTTTTTAGTTTATTGTGTGGTGTAGGTGGGTAAAAGTGGATTTTAAAAAAAATTAACTAAAATAAGGACCTTTTATCTATGAGCCAGTCGTTGCATGTCAGCACTCGTGCCTTGCGGTACCTTTATTAAGCAGACTCATCCTTATTAGCAGGATTTATACTGATGCCAGTCTCTTTTGAAGTTTTGATTGATTATGTGTGCTCAAAAAAAATGAGGCTACACACATTTTAAGCATCAGCGCAACTGTTTTATCATCTCAGAGTGTGAACACAGTGCAGAGAAAGGCTTTCATGTGACTCAGGTATGCAAAACCTCCACTGCCCAAGTCTGACTCACTGTTTTCAAATTTGGGATGGTGAAAAAGAGATGATGAGAGGAATTAATTAGCTTTCAGCCATTTATAAGTTATTTTCCCTGAGGTTACAACAGTAGTTCAGGCAAGACGGAACAATATCCTTTCTTGGCTCCTACTGCCATAGCTTGTTTTGCCTGCTGGGTATACCTGTCGTAAGCCAATATAACCATACGCTGGTACAGGTGGACTGATTTCTTCAGAATGATGATAATGCTGACATTTGGGGACTTTTAGCTGTCTCAAAATCACCAATCTACTGCAAGATCAAAGCTAAAAAGAGGCAAAACTTTAAACCGATGATGCATAAATAGGGGATCTGGGGCTGAACTGCAGTTTCTGGCCTCAGGGTGTATACCGGGGATCCTTTGAATTCAGTGGGTTACACACTGGGGCCTGCATGGATCAGGCTAGTTCCAGTGTAGATGGTCGAGTGGACTGGGCTAAGGGGGAGACTGCAGAGAGATTCAACACTTTGGGCTCTTAGTTGTGTTTCCAAGCTGTTCCTCAGTTGTTTTTCTGGAGTGGCAGGATGCATTCCACTGCTGGGGGAGGACACTGCTGATAGGCAGAGCTCGTGTGATGGGTGTGCATTAGTGCAAGTAGCACTTTCGTGAATGTCTTGCAAGCGGAACATTGCATTGCAACAGGAGGTTTACTGCTATTGAAGTCCCCTGTCACCTATGTTAATAATGATAATAATGTGCCACTTACGACATGCTTCTAGTCATCCGACAAATGCTTGCCGAATTACGCACTCCGTGTTTTGGTCTTCACAGGCTGAAATAACAAAATGTTGTGCAGCACTGCATTCACTCACTTGTTGATAAGCTTGTCTGCTAATTGGTGTTATATGGTTATTATACAGTAGAATAACAAAACTGTGTGGTATAAAACCAAAAACAATAACCTGGGAGGAAAGTAGAGGGATGTGGTGTGACATGTTGTGGTTGTAACTTTCTCATGCTTGGTGAGATTCTGTCATTTAAATAACAAATTATTACCCGGTTCCACTAACGACACTTCCAGAAATACCAGCACATCCTCACATATTGTTTGAAAGCTTGCTCTGGATGATAACAAACAGCAGAAAGATAACAAAGTTAAACATTACCCAGGACGAGTCCAGCCCCCAGCAGCCAGGTCCACATCACAGCTGGACTCCGCTCCATGAAGACCAACTGCTTTTTCACCCACTCACTCCCATCATGCTACATGCAAATCAAGGACTCTTCAAGGACTCTGCACGCTGTTCCGCAAAATTGCTAAAAAGATTTGTGAAGTGTCAGCACAGGATGCCTGATAATGAATAGCTTTAGTGGTTAGATTACATCATTTCCATTGAATGCATTTCTGTAAGTTAAAAACTGTTTCACTACAACATTTTTTTACTGCTTTGAGTTCCTTGGCATTGCACCATAGGAAACGCACCAACCAATGTGACACATAGCAGTTTGTGCAAGTGACTTTCTAAAGTTTGTGAAAGCTTGCAAGTGGTGACTAGATCGACCACAATAAACAATTTGACATCTGACTTTTCCCCTTGACAGAAAACAAAGCTCCCCTCAGGGTGGGAGCTCTTACTCAGTGTGTTGGCGCACACCAATACAAAGCCACTCCAGATTTTTTGGTTATTTAAAGTCAGAATAGAAAACAGCATTTTAAAATGGATTATCATTATAGCCCATCTAATACATCTCTCACAATCTGATATATTGGTATCTGCATACATAGCAGCCTGAGTCAAGGGTCGTTGCAGTAAGCTGATACTGCTAACTAAACATCAAGCAAAGTAAGCAATGGCCCAGATGTTGTGCTTTAAAAACATTGTGAACTTTATACATTTATTAATGCACTAATATCAGAACTTTTATGTGCAAAAAGGTGCCAATCAGAATCGCCCATAACAAACTTCACTCTGAAATCTAAAGTTACATTTGTGCTAGATTCATAGTTTTCAGATTGAGGAGACAGTGACTGAGATTTTTAGATGCAAACAGTTTGATTATTTAATTTAATTATTTAAAGGAAGCTTAATTTCAGCTAAAGCACAGTGTGTAATATATAGAAGATTATAAACTATTCGCTGATTTACTGTGTTTAGTGCTTCTAAACACAGAAATGATGTAGCTTTCAAGTATTCCACCTTTGCACGAATAACATTAATAGACGTAAAATGCTTTAAATATATTGAAGAAAAAAAATCACGAAATTCTTAAGTCACACACTGGATCTTTATTAATCAAAACAAAATGATAAAACAAGTTCAGTAGAAATCAAAATAATCAAATCTTTGAAGGTTGGAAGTTAGTCAGAGTTAAACATTGCTCAAGTGTTCCTTTTTTTATTATTATTATGCATATAAACGAATCACTGAAGTACAGGATGACCCCAATAAATTTTTTTTATTGGATCACTGTTACTCCAGTTTTTATTTGATGGGCTCTCGCGATCTGTTTCTATTGTAACTCAGCAGGTTCACAACAGGACAGTAACAGCTGGAGCACTTTGGCTTTCTGGTCATTCTTGATCACTTTCCACATTTATTTAATTTAATTTAAAATGCGTTATAGCGAAATGGTTACGATGCTGTTTGTTTTTCTTCTTTGTTTTTGACCAGCTGGTCAAAATAGATTTGGGTAAAACATCGCAACGAAGTGAACTCGAAATTTGCAAATAATGGGCGATTTTTTTTTTCAAACTGAAAAAGCCGACTTCTCAACCAACTCACTAATAACGATGCGCGAAAGCACCAATGAGAGCTCAAGGAATAAAGCAACAATCACTTTTAATCACTCATTAAGAATTGTGGTAGCAGATTTTCTCGTCAACAAACCGCTAACGCTTGAGCAGCTTGACAGGTTGTTTTTCTGTTTGCTTACTGAAGCGTTAATCACGTTAAACAGCAGAACAAACATGCACTATGTGAGTTTCAACCAAAGTTGCAATTCATGAAACGAAACGAGCGGCTGCAAAATGTCAAAATCCGAACTCCTCTTACCGGATTATGCCCGAATGATACCCGTCTCGTAGAGTTCATCTACAGCGATTGCGCAAAATCTGCCGCTTGTCACCTCGAAGTAAACACACCAGTACCGCCCCACTCCGTGCCCAATGTGTGGCGTGCGGTTGCCTAACTGCGGATCGAGGTCCCCCCAAACGGTCACTTTTATATAGCCTACATGACATTTACACGTCACAAATAACTCATAACTTTTTCTATAACGAAAAAAAAAAAACAGGTTTCACTTTCCCGCATTCTATGTTGTGGCCAATTTACACAGAAACTACTCCAAAACCATTAGGCGCATCTGCACTATAATAATAACAATCGTTTCCTTTCAGCTATTACCTTTCTTAGCCTCGAAATTAGTCTGCAGTGTGTAAAACTGACGCATGGGGCTTGTGTTAACAATAACTATAAAAGCAATTAAGACGTGAAGGATGTACTACAGGATATGTGCTGCATAATATCACAAAGAAACTTCATCTGTGGGTAAGAATATCCCCCCAGTTGGTCTAATCAACCTGCAATTAAGCATGTTGTTCATCATTACCAAAGATGCACAACAATAGTCTTTAAAAAAGATATTTCACACACAAGCATGTTTTTAAGGAAAATAAGGAGAATAATTACACTTAACAGCAGCTTTATCCTGGCAAAAATTAGACGGGTAAAATCAGGAAATCTTCAGTTAATACAGTAAGTCCACAGTGGCAAATATCCAAGGGCTTAAACACTAAGATGTTGCAGTAGTCTTTTACTTATGTGCATAGCTATTCGCGCAGCAGAACAAATAACAAAGCTTAGTCATTATTTCACAAGGAAAACACTTCATCACGATTACAGTCTTCGGCAAGGAAAATGGAACAATCAACAGCTCTCTGGGGACCGGTGTTTGCCGTCACTGCTCTTACTCTGAGCTGCATTTGCGAGACAGAGGCAAACAGAGCTGTTGTATTCTGGGAGAGGGGCTGGCTGATCGGGCTCCCCGGCTGATCGTGTATGGGTCATATCCCTCATACAGAGCCTTCCTCTCTTTAGGACTGGACAGATCAAGAAGTCTTTGGCTGGTTATGTAGCTCTTTGCAGCTTTGGAAACGGACCAGCACACTGGGCGGTCTCCTTTGAACTCGGGGTGGTCATTCTTCGGAGCTAGGGCAACAAAGGTGATTGTGTCAACTAGCAGACAATACAATGCAAGTTTAAACACATGCAAAAAGTCTAGACAGCTTGAAGAAGAAAAAAAAAAAAAGCAACTCAATTCTAAAAACAAATTTGTATTCAGACGAACCCCCACGGACAAGAAGTGGAGCTACTTCAGTAACCTAAAGAAGTCCAGTTGCCTTTATTTCAAGCTCTCTAGAGAACCTTTACCTGGGTGACTGAGAGCCTAGACAAGCAAAGAAGCAAGCAGGTGAAAATTGCATGGTGGAAAAAAATAGGCTTACTGGCGAGTAGCTCTATGTGTGGAGATGCTTTAGAGGGCAGGTGGATTACTTGTACATGTTTAGATTCGTGCCTGGATTTCTCCAGAACCTGCCTTCGCTTTGGCTGGGCGAGCTGGCAGATCCGTGAAGTGGCAACAGCTGTCTGTGTGCTTACCTGGAATCAAATTTGTAAATAAGCCTATTAAACACAAAGAAGAATGGTGTCAGTCAGGTATTTTTCATCCTGTCCATATGAAACATGGATTTATAGTCATGTCACACACTTTAAATTGAAATGTATCACACCACGCCTAATTAGATAAATTAAGTTGAAAGGATGTACAGGCAATCACACGTCTCAGGATTAGGGAAGTTATTAACTTTGATCATCCTAACCTTCCTTGAAGGGAAAGTCAAAGCCAACCACAAAACACCTGGACCTATTCATGCTTTCAGAATACAAAACCAGTAAAAAACACAAGATGGCTCTGTTGAAAGTTATAATATAATTATATAATATATTTTCAAGTTTTGGTGCTTTAAATACCGGACATTCTGGCCTAACTAACACAGTAGGCTGTGGAGTTTAAAAGACTTTGTGGCAGGTATGGTAAACTAGCAGTCATCTAACAATGCACCACATATTCGTTTTCTCTCAGGAAATAGTTTGTGTTACTCACAGGGACCGACAATGGGCAGGCGGGCTGCCAACCAGCTGCAGGCGCCCGAGGTTGAGCCAGATGACACACCCGTTTGGATGGGACGGCCTTAAGAGCCCATTCACTGACCTGCCATATGGGAGAAATTCTGAGGAAGGACATAAAGATGGAGAGAGCTTTAAAAAAAAAAAAAGGTCTTGCAGGTACAGTTTAGCTACTGCCTAATTTGACGTGTTTGTTTGTGACATGTGTAGTGGCAAGAAAATTACAATAAATAGGTTTTCTTGTTATGTCTCTAAAGGGAAGGCTTCAGAAGCTTCAGGCTTCATGAAGGTCTGCACTTTACTCTGCTGCAGATGTGCACACAGAAAATTCTGAGAGGTCTGATTGCAAACACTGATGATGAAAGTTTCATCACTTGAATCCAATCAAACAAGTTTCTTATCTTGGTTTACTGGATCTTGCTAATAATATTAGTACAACATAAGATCTTAATGGGGACAGGGTGACAAAGCTGTGGGAAAATCTAACATTAAAAACTTTTTTAAAAAAAAGGAACAAGAAACTAGAAAACTGACTCATATAGTACGTATAAGAGCACATAAATGTTTCTGAAAAAAACCCCCCCATAAAGTTATTAAGAAACTGCCCAAAATGGGTCGCGCATTTATTAGAAGTCTATTATATTTACGTGACTTGATTGTAGAACTTTCTACTTATGCACAAGTCCGACCAGCGGGGGGTTAACTCTGTTGAAAACAAAATAACAATTATGCATGGTGTTACAAAAAGGCAGCAAAGATCAAGTTTGCCAAGAGAAGAAAAAAGGAAACGATTGGTACACAGACCAATTTTAGTGGTTAATCCGCTCCTTTCTGGTGGAAGCTTATCCAGCCAGTAAACAGACCGACTGAAAAACAGAAAAGAGCCCATTTGTGAAAAAGAAGGCGACAAAGACAGAGAGCTTCGTTAAAGGGTGCGATTCAGACCTACCGGTCTGGATATCTTAGTCTGTTTGGTTTGGGTTGAGCCAACTGCTGTATCCGAGTCGCCATGGAAACACTTTATGCAACTGGGAGAACGCTTTGCTGCTAAAATGATTCAGTTGTAACAAAAGAGAGTTTCTCAATTACAACCACATACTTTTATATCTGAGACAGCACATTTGTCAGTAGTTCTGGTTCGATCATTATCATAATGGTAGTCTCAGATGAAGCTGAAATGCTTGAGCGGCTTGGGATTCATAACTTTTAGTTGCCTAAAGATGACGATACAATGTCTGGATAAAAGCATTAGGATGATCGTTACTTTGGTATAGTTCTCCAGTGTTCTTGAAGGGTATTCAAAGCTCTTCTTTAGATGTTGGCTAACTTTTGCTCCATTTTCTATCAAGATGATCCTGCAATGCTTCAATAATGTTGATATAGTTTTTAATAATGTTTTTCTATCCAGGTACGCTTTTACTTCACTGACAGAGATCACTACCATCTTGAAAAATCAAGCTGTTGCCAATCACATGCTTTCCATGATAATGCATGATGGATCAAAGCCTGACAATACTTTCCTGTGTTCATAATTGAGTCGGTTCTTTTAAAGATCTCCAACAACGCTGGCTGAAATGGCGCCAAACAATGACAGCTCTACAGATGTTTTACTGATGCTGTAGACACTAACTGTTGCACCTCCCTGATGACCTTTACTGTACATACAGTTGATGCTGTCAGCTTAAAAATTCCAAACTCAGATTCTTTTCTCCTCGTTTCACTTCCTAAAAAAAATAACTTCTTGACATCTTTTCCACTAAGACCGTTTCTGATAGGTCATGAGTCAGATCTACGTCGACTTTTCCCTTTCTTTATTACTACAACTACTGCTTGAAATCACTTTTGAAAAACAACCGAAAGTCTGACAGTTTGGAAGCAAAACATAACGCATGAGGAATGACTAATGGCTTTTTCCAAGTAGTGTAACAAGCCTGATTAGTTGTCTAGGCAAAACGAGTTTTAATACCTATGTATAATTTTTGTCTGTAGCGTCCATTACAAAGCCAAGTGCATTATACCCTTCCAAAACTGCTTACACTATAAATAGAAACCAATTCACACAATTAGCTTTAACATATAACAGTACTTTTTCCAGTTACCTTAAAGCTATACTTACCTGTCCTGCAGCTGAGGTAGCAGCTTTCTGTGTTGACACCGAAACCTGCTGGTTGCTGTAGTAACAGGTGACAGTACACCTGCCTATGTTGAATGTGCTTGGCAAAGCGAGATCGTCTCCCACTTGCTGCTCGCATAAATTTCTCACTTTGTCATTGGCAGTGAACAGCTGCAATGTGAGATAAGACCTACATTTAACTTTAACTAGCATTCATACTTCCTTCATTCTTCAACTGCAAAAATACTAAAGATTTAGTTACTATATTTTTGTTTACATAAACTCCAAATGGGCATGAATATCATGATTCCTTTTAACATTTTTTCCCTATATTGGAAGGACTGTATAGCATAGACTTTAAAAAACAAGAATTAGATGCACAAATTTGGATTCATTTCTCCAGTCCAGACAACTGACCTGGCCAAGGCAAATTAATTTCTCATCAGTGATTGAGACTGACTTATCAGTCATATTAAAAAAAAAAAAAAAAGAAATCATCGGTATAAAATGTTTGACAGCACTCACTAGAGTGATCAATACTCAATGGGAAATTTCAAGGAACTCTGTGAAGAGCTAAGACTGAAAACTGTGCACAAGATGGAAGGGCCTCTTTCTAAACAACTGCACATTCCACCATGTAAAACATTGTTAAGCTTTGTAGTTATGTACAACTATCAAACAATTGCGCATAAATACAAGTTATTCAGATGTATCACCACTTTGTAAAGGACTGGAAGACCCAAACTGTCATCGTCAGATGAGAGGAAATCGGTTAATGTCCACAAGCTCAGCTGAAATTTGTAGCTGACCACATAAAGAAGTCGAAAACCTACTAAAGAAAAGTTTGATGGTCAGACGAGACAAAGATTGAGCTGGCTAGAATGACAAGGTGAGGCTGTCAAACCTACAAACATCAACAGCTATCAGGTATGGTGGTGTTTTTTTTTGCCTGTCCCTTGTGGTTCTTTAGCCGTCAGAATTGATCATGGCCTTGCTATATTGGCCCATTTGATCAGCCTTTGTTATTTCTTTTATTTTCAGTTGTTACAGACGGACAGACATGGGCTGGGGGACAGGAAAGTGAGAAAGGGCACTTTAAAAACAACAACAAAAAAACAACAACAACAACAAAAACAACAACAACAAAAAACCCAAAAATAACAACAACAACTGGGGGTTCCAACAGGACTGTGACTGTAATTGCACATAAACTGATAAAGCAGACCAATACAGGACATCCAGAATTTCCTTACCAAAGCCACAACCTTGAATCCTACCATTTTAAACTTGTTTAATTTTGACACTGTGTGGATTAGAAAAAAATCCAAAATAAATTCGAAGTTGTGCACCATATTCTTTTTTTTTAAAAATCCATCATTCCATCTGGGAAAAAAGAAGTGTGTGTAATTTTCTAAGCTAAACTGTGTGCTGGAGGAGTAACTTGAACTTACCTTTAATTCAATTCCAAATTTTAATTTACATTATTACATTTATCATTATGAAGCTCATAAGTTTTTGTGTTACACTATCTCATACCGTACATTACCAAATCTCCATTTGCACTATTTGCCTATTTGCACTACTCTGCCTGGTTTGCACTCAATGTCATTTACCCTTATATTGTATATTGTATAGCTTTCTGGTTATATGTAAAATTGTATTATATTTATTTAATTTTTTTACTTTAAAATATTTTACTTGCATTTTTAATCACTCTTATATTTAAATGTTCATTTTCTATTTTATCTAGGGATTGAGAGTAACGAAGTTTCTATTCTCTGTATGTCCTGTACATGTGGCAGAATTGACAATAAAGTTGACTTTGAACTTTGAACTTTGATATGAAACATTATTTATTTAAAAAAAAAAAAAAAAAAAAAAGGAATGCAGAGACAAACTGAAAACACCACAACCTTTATTTTTTACAGGGTTTTAAAATTTTATAAAATAGCACAGTCATTAAAATACCAAAGCTTCTTTGATAATCATGTTCACAAAGCCACAAGCTTTCAGTATAATACTGTAGTTAATATTCTCTAAACTAGTATTGCAGGAGTCTGTTATTGTGTGATGCAGTCAACTTTGTGTTGTTCACACATTAACAAGAGGAGCCAAGAACACTGCAGGGCAAAACGGCTACAGCATCAAGTAACATTGGCGGGCCTCTGAAACGCGCAGAGAGAAAACCCCAGGGCGCAGAGATGGTCCGGCTTAAATATGTAGTGTTTGGTTCATAATTGTAACTAAAACTTAAAAAAAAAAAAAAAATTATATATATATATATATATATATATATATAAATATAACAACAATACTGCTTGTAGTCACAGCATGATTTCAACTGCATTTCCAACCTTTTAAACTTAGTTCTCAATCCTCACACCAGAGCTCCAATCACTTTGACCTTTTGTCAGTTTAAAAACATGAAATTCATGTGACAAGAAAAAACAAACAAACAAAAAACTGGATTATTGGCACAAGCTAAGGCCACCCTGACCCCACCAATAATATTCTTTAAGTCTGCTTCACATTTGACAGCAATAAAGACAAAACTCCATGCAAGATTACATATATTCTACCGTCTCAAGACTAGATTTTGTCTTTTTCCTCTGTGAGGTGAAAGTACTGAGCTAACAATCCTATTATCAACAATTGCTGACTTTCAAGAGTCCGTGACAGATAAATAGAGGGATTTCAGTGATGTACTGTTTCACAGATTCCTTAAGCACTGAGCTCTCTTGTAAGCGGCCAGTGTAGATACAGGGATTAAAGTAAAAACAGAAAAGATGGCACCAGATGGTCCAATCTCTTGCAAGCTGTGCAGGTAGAATGGCAGTGTCATAGCATGTAGGACACCGGTAGAAATAGGTAAATACTAAGAATATATATGTATATAAGAGTATATTCAGTAGCACCATGAAAATCAGGATGTGTATGTCACCGTCAGAGGGTCTGCACTGGGACAGGATACAGCAGGGACATGTGCTCGGCTCCTCTGATTGGCAGCTTGTGTGTCGTGTAGTAGGTGATGACCTCGGGGATGGTCGAGAACGGAGGGCTGTTCTCTCCGAGGACGTAGCGGCCGTCTGGGGACTGGGTGAACTTCATATGCATGAAGCCTTTGCAGCTCCTGACAATAAAGAGACAGTGCAGATGAGCCTCAACTTGCCTGACAGGAATGTTAATTAGTACACTGAAAGACTGAGAATGAAAGTGTGTGTGCGTTTGTGTGTGTGCATGAGCATTACAGAATGTTTTAAGACCTTATAATTATCAAAACTGCCACCTGGAACAAATATGTCACGTTATGTTTCGTACAACAATCGGAGCGCCACACAGCTTTCTGTGATGAAAGTATTCCTGCAGTCTCAGATCAACATTCCAATTGTGTTATCATCATTGCTTGGGGTGGGCTGCACACAATCAGCCCATTCAGTTTTGCTTAATTAAAAAGTTTCTACAGGAACAACAACAAAAAACTGTAAAGGGAACTGGAGAGTTGTCATTCAACCAGGAGTCAGCATCTGTGCCTATTATTTTGGTATGAATTGCCGACAGTTTTATTCCTTCTCACTGTGAATCACTGATGACTGTTTATATAACCGAGCCTCAATCTCTAAATGTCAAACTTTGAAACTGGTGTCAAACATATAAATACAAATCCTTCACTTTTCCTCTAACGTAAAGAGTCATGTGACACACTTAGATGTATAAAAATACTGTGTTTTAAACTCATTTATAGGTATTTAATCCAAATGTGTTCAGGTCTCTGGGACTATGACACACACACACACACACACACACACACACACACACACACACACACACACACACACACACACACGGCTTCCTTCTGTGGTATTAGTGAAGGGTCTATGAAACAGAAAATCTGATTGGGAATAGGTTATTAATTGATATAATTAATGTACCATTAATCTCACTATGCACCCTCAGAACTAGCTTTAATGTCAACTTATTCATTCTGCAAAGTGAAGTTTAGGGATCCAAGATAAAAACAATGGCCAAAATCATCGCTTAGAGAAGCTTGGGTTCGTCTTCCTGTAATTTTGTTGGTGCGTTGGTGGTAAAGATAGCAATCATTAAAGACAACATCTTGAGTTCAAACAGGTCTTTCCTGCACCTCTCTTTTTCCTTGTATTTGTTATGTCATCACCTTCTACAAATACCCTTATTTAACCCAACACGCATGTGGTATGAAAGCAAACTCGAGCACCTGAAAAATGCGTTTTTTTTATTCTGAACGCAAAATTCAGCTTGAGCTTTTACACATCTGGCTTTCTTCCATCAAAACAATATTTTAGATCAGATTCTATCACATTACCAAAACAGGGCTTTGGCAGCAGTTTGTTCAAGTTTCCCTTCATCCATTTTGCAGCTACATTTCACTTTCTTTTTTCCCTTTTGCTAATTTGCTGATTTGATCAGTGGTTTAAGCACATAATATGCTCAGAGAATCCACAAATATTTTGGTAAAAAAAAAAAAAAAATTGCACCAGAGTGCAAACAAATTCCTGTGCTCTTTCAGCTCACTGCTTCAAAATAATACAGATGTGAGATTGGGAGCAATTCCCAGCATGCCTATGATCTTTTCCAAGCAGCTGTTTCCATGTTGGTTATTAAAGAGACTAAAAAAAAAAAAAAAAAAAAAAGACACTTGCTGAGAGAAAAAAAGCCAGAAAAAAAAAAGGTTGTTGTAACCAAGTGAGAACAGAGAAACTAGAAAAATGATGTGCAACAATACCCAAATGGGTGGGTGCGTGGGGGACCAGATCACATAAATTTCGGAAGGGCCTAAAGCCAAGTACACAAGGGAATAATTACCCTTTAACAGACTGCGGTAATATTGAAGTAAGACAACATGAAGGGTTTTTTCCTTCTTTTTGATGCACTCCACACCGCAGCATTCAGGGACACTCATGTTTACCTGAGGGAGAGAGAGTAGTCGTTTCGGCACGTCTGGCTATTTCTCACCAGGTAGGAGCTCTCTTTGCACAGAGTCAGCAGACTTTCTGCTTCTGCCCGGCTCAGGGCTCCATGGTACCACCTGCAGGCAAGCAGCAGGACAGCATAACACAAAGCTAAACATTTTATAAAGTCATAACTGCATTAATCTTTTCATGAAACAGTTGCAAAATTGTATACATTGTTTACAGCAATGGTCATAAGTGCATATCAGCCAGCTTTATATCAGCGTGAACTTAAAATATTTGTTTTCCTTTTGTTGTTGCTGATGGTAACCCATCACATTTAGGATGTGAAACGCAGAAGACAAGACAACACCAAACATGTGACAGTAATCGCCACAATTTCTTTATAATCAAATAAAAAAAGAAAATAAGCCAAGCCGAGTGCGGCTGGTTGTGTTTTGCAGATGCAAATGCGAGAGGAAATGCAAAGCTCCAGCCTCCATTTCTGATTTATTCTGTGAGTCACACAGGTCAGACTTTGTTCTTAAGCCAAGTTTTGCATGTTTCAATTTAAAAAAAAAAAAAAAGAAAGAAAAAAAAAAGTAAATGTTGGGATGAATTTTTCAAGTCGTTAAGTTGTAGGCATTTCCTTTATGAAGTTTATTTCGTCTGGGATGGCTGTCAGTACATAAAATTCCCCTTTACAACAACAGTAACTGAAAACTGTGTAGCCTAACAAGTACTGGCTTTTACTTTCTGTCACACACACACACACACACACACACACGTAATCTAAAGAAACTTAACAAAACAAACTAAACCTGCGAACTTTTCTTTTCTTTTTTTTTCTTTTTTTTTTTTTTTAAAATGCAAGACGATGCATGTCTGGACCAACGGCCTTGAACTTAAACCAGTTCAAGGCCGTTTTATGTTTTGGTTTATTTGAATGACCTTTCCCCCCCCCCATTTTGAAAAACAAACAAACAACAAAAAAACCCAAAGATTTTGAGGAACTTCACTTAAAAACAAAAGACAATTAATTACTTAGAAGCATGATGAAAGTAAAAGGGTATGTTGTGCAAGAAAGACTGCTATTTTTTGGAAGTAGAATAAAAAAAAGAAAAAGAAAACTAGTAGAGCCAACATCAAAGGTTAAGACTGTGAATCTCAACTTACACTTGCTTCTCCAGCGGCAGAGATGGATCCACCCTCTCTCCCAAGAGCGAAGGAGTGTCACCTACAAGACGGAGTGTAGTTGCCTCTGATGTGGCGCCTGTCATGGTAAGCCTGGACTGTTCTGTGTGACCTCGTGATCGCTCTCTTTCAGTCCCTTCAAACTGAACTATGGGCACACAGAGAGAAAATGATACGTCAAAGACAAGTAGTTACAGAACTGTAATAAATGGCCTGTATTTGTATAGCGCTTTACTAGTCCCTAAGGACCCCAAAGCGCTTTACACATCCAGTCATCCACCCATTCACACACACATTCACACACTGGTGATGGCAAGCTACATTGTAGTCACAGCCGCCCTGGGGCGCACTGACAGATACCAGGAAATCCCCAATTTACCTGCTAGGGCTTTAGAGATGTTGTCCTTCTTCCACTCCCACGGCTGGTCGTATTCATCAGCCGGCCTCTCGTCATCCTGAGGCAGCCTGCTCTCCTTGCTGTCTATCACCCCACCCTCAACCTTCTGAGGCGGACCAGCTCGATGGTGGTACCGAGTCCTCTCCTCATATGGGTTGTCATATAGCTGACTGCCATCTCCACTCCCAGACCGGTTGGCCATCATGTTGTGCTGTAGTTCTGCACAGGAAACATAGAAGGTGAAAACTTTTCACCTTTACCCCTCCTAAGAATTGGGTAAGTATTTCTTCCCAAAACACTTGTACCTCAATAAAATGCACAATAAATGTGAATTATTTATGGTACGGTAAGTATTTCACCATATACAAGTATCAACTTTTATGTAGAGGAAACCTGAAATGATTCGCTGGGCCTCAAATGGCTCCATGTAACTGCAGCAGTCTGCTGGTGCAGATTTGGGCTCCCAGTTTGTTCTGGCTCTTGGGTGTGGATGTGCGTCAAAAGGATCCGAGTAATCTGCGTCGGCCTCTGACGCTGCTGGGGCAGAGGGAACCACCTTAGTGGGGGGGATAGAAACAAAGCGAATTACACAAATTAAATGCAATGACATTGGACCTCAGTGTTTTGAGATTGTGATTGTCTGAAATAACAATGCTTACAGGTTCCTCCTGAACAGTCACAGGGCTCAGAGGGACTTTACAGCGACCAAATTCCTGAGAGTCCACTTTAATCAGTCTGTGTTTTGGAGACACAAGTTTTACCTAAATGTAAGACATGGATAGAGAACACATTAGATAATGAATCGAACATCACCCAAACAGGCGCATATCTTTTTTGGAGCATGTGCATTTAAAAGTGGTCATTGTGAGGCAATTTATGTAGGGACACATGGCTTTTTTGAGGAGGGAACATAAGCTGCATGTGCGCATGACTGTAAAAAAAGGAGTCCAAGTCATACCTCTACACCATTAGGCAGCGCTGAACCAAATGCAGGGAAAGAGGGAAGGCTCACAGTGGCATTACAGGAGCCGAAACCACCATTCTGATGCTCCTTATCAGTGTGCTGGTACGGGTCCTCAAAATCTAGCTCCTTCTGAGCTCTGTAGGCCCTCAAAATCTCGCTCTCGCTGTAATCTGGTCTCGGGGGTTGTGGAGGATCACGCCTGCTGCCAAAGTTCAGGTAGTCCTTCAGCCACTTTGCCATGGATCTGTGGGGATGAAGTAGTAAATATCACATTGTAGGGACTGTTTAGTGATTATTAAATTGGCCATTTCAGCTGCACCATCTTACTTAACAGAAATGCACAAATCTGCACAAATTTCTTCCACCTTTGTTTCCGGCGCCCCCCATGTGCGGCAGCCTGTTACAGCAGCTCTGCTCATTCTGAGTTTCTTTCTTTCTTATCTTTTCTTCTCGTAATTTTTTATAACTAAGGATCAGCTGTTAGCGCTGCGTCCCGCAGCGGTACTGCCGGCGGACAGACCCGACATTCCCAGCGAGCTGAGGAGGAAAAGACGGGGGTGTCGTGCTGGGAAGGAGCGCCGTCGCCCGAGAAGGAGACGTTATCGACCATCTCTTCCTTCTGTAATCATTGGAAACGTAAGATCTTTGCCCAATAAGATGGATGAGCTCACGTCGCTAACCTGGTCACAGAGGGAGTACCGGCAATGTAGCATCATGATGCTAACGGAGTCGTGGCTAACACCGCTAACTCCGGACACAAGCGTGACACTACCGGGATTTCAGATGCTGCGAGCGGACAGGACGAGAGAGAGCGGTAAGAGGAAAGGAGGGGGACTGGCAGTTTTTGTGAACGACAGATGGTGTAACCCTGGGCACATCACTGTGAAAGAACAACTCTGCAGCAGAGACATTGAGCTGTTAGCCGTTAGCATGCGTCCGTACTATCTGCCCCGGGAATTCTCGCATGTTATCGCAATAACAGCGTATGTCCCCCCCCCCTCGGCCAACGCGGATGCAGCCTGTGACACTCTCCACTCAGTGGTCAGCAGACTGCAAACACAATCTCCGAGAGCCCTTCTCATAATATCAGGGGACTTCAATCATGCCTCTTTGGACTCCACACTGCCCACCTTCACCCAGTATGTGACCTGCTCAACCAGAGACAATAAAACACTGGACTTACTGTATGCCAATGCTGAAGAGGCATACAGTTCATCACCTCTCCCTCCCCTGGGCAAATCTGACCACAACCTGGTGCACCTTGTCCCTGTGTATGAGCCCTTAGTGCGCAGGGTGCCACCAGCCACCCGCACAGTGCAGAGATGGTCAGAGGAGAGCGAGGAGGCTCTTAAGGACTGTTTTGAGTCGACTGTGTGGGAGGTGATCTGTGACGACCATGGAGAGGACATCGACAGCCTTACTACATGCATTACTGACTATATTAATTTCTGTGTGGATAACACCGTACCTACCAGGACTGTACGGTGTTTCTCCAACAACAAACCTTGGATTACCCCAGAAATTAAAGCTGTCCTCAAGCAGAAGAGGAGGGCCTTCAAATCCAAAGAGGAGTTGAAAAGGGTGCAGAGAGAGTTGAGGGGACCTATAAGGAATGGGAAGGACAGCTACAGGCAGAAGATGGAGAACCAGCTTCAGCAAAACAACGTTGGTGAAGTCTGGAGAGGCCTCAGAACCATCTCAGGCCACAAACAGCAGAACTCTCTGCCTGGGAGGGATGTGAGGTGGGCAAATGAACTGAATCATTTCTTCAACAGATTTGATTCAACCATGAGACAGTCTACAACATCGGCTGCAGACTCACCCACCCCCACTGCTGCTGTTCCACCTCTGACACCTCAGACACTTCACACCTCCTCTATTCTCCCTGCTCACTCCTCCCCACCCCCAACAACAGCATCCAATACACACTCAACACAAGGCTCCAGCCTGTCTCTCTCAACCACCCAGGTTAGGAGGGAACTGAGGAGGATTAATGGCAAGAAGGCAGCGGGTCCAGATGGCATCAGCTCGAGGGTCGTCAGGTCCTGCGCGGACCAACTGTGTGGGGTGATGGAGCACCTCTTCAACCTGAGCCTGAGGTTGGGAAGAGTCCCACAGCTCTGGAAAACCTCCTGTGTTGTACCAGTGCCAAAGACTTCACGCCCCAAGGACCTCAACAGCTACAGGCTGGTGGCTCTGACATCCCACCTGATGAAGACCCTGGAGCGGTTGGTCCTGGCTCAGCTTCGGCGCCTAACAAGCTCATCACTGGACCCACTTCAGTTTGCCTACCAGCCTGGCATTGGAGTGGATGATGCCGTCATTCACCTCCTACATCATTCCCTCGCTCACCTGGAGACCGCTGGAAGCACTGTGAGAATCATGTTCTTTGATTTCTCCAGTGCCTTCAACACCATTCTTCCCTCGGTTCTAAAGGACAAGCTGGTGAACTCTGGAGTGGACCATCACCTCACTACCTGGATCCTGGACTACCTCACCGACCGACCACAGTATGTGAGGACTCAGGGCTGTGTGTCGGACAGGGTCGTCTGCAGTACGGGGGCCCCACAGGGAACGGTTCTGGCTCCGTTCCTCTTCACCATCTACACTGCAGACTTCTCCCACAATTCCACCCAGTGCTTCCTGCAGAAATTCTCTGATGACTCTGCAATAGTCGGCCTCATCACTGATGGGGACGACAAGGAGTACAGAGGACTGACTCAAGACTTTGTGGACTGGTGCCAGCTGAACTACCTCCAGATCAATGCCAGTAAAACCAAGGAGCTGGTGGTAGACTTCCGCAGGCACAAGCATTCTCCACTGCAACCACTGAACATCCAGGGTATGGACATTGAGGCTGTGGACAGCTACAGGTACCTTGGTGTTCATCTGAACAACAGACTGGACTGGACTCATAACTCAGACGCCCTCTACAGGAAAGGGCAGAGCAGGCTGTACCTGCTGCGGAGACTCAGGTCGTTTGGGGTGGAGGGCCCACTCCTGAAGACCTTCTATGACTCTGTGGTGGCTTCTGCTATCTTTTATGGTGTGGTCTGCTGGGGCGGCAGCATTTCTGCTGGGGACAGGAAGAGACTGAACAGGGTGATCCGAAGGGCCAGATCTGTTCTAGGATGCCCTCTGGACCCAGTGGAGGTGGTGAGTGACAGGAGAATGGCGGCTAAGCTGTCATCCCTGTTGGACAACGTCTCCCACCCCATGCAGCAGACTGTGACAGCACTGAGCAGCTCCTTCAGTGGGAGACTGCGGCACCCACGGTGTGGGATGGAGAGATTTCGCAGGTCTTTCCTCCCCACTGCTGTCAGACTCCACAACAAAGACTTTAACTGAACAAACACACACATCCACACATGTGCAATAACACTAAGTGCAATAATCTTTTCTGGCATCGTTGTATTTTTACTCAGTTGTATATAGCATTCGTATTCTATTTTTATCTTATTGTATATTTTTATTCTATTTTATTCTACTGTATATAGTATATTATTTTATTCTATTCTGTACAGCTGTGTACTGTATTTATTCTTATTGTATTCTAATTTTTGCATCATAACTTTTGCACTGTCCACTTCCTGCTGTGACAAAACAAATTTCCCACGTGTGGGACTAATAAAGGTTATCTTATCTTATCTTATATTCCCTGACAAAGTCACCCCCAAAACAGAGAGCTATTGTTACAACAATATACTCAACAGGTTAGGCAAGATTAACCCCTAATCTTAAACCCGTGTGGTTAGCTTGCATAAGATTTCCTCTGGTTTAATAAACAGCAAAGCAGATCTCAGCGTCCACTGACAATCGCTAGTTAGCATTAGGTTGTAAATTAAAGGTGTTCAATCAATCACTTTCTGATAACACTGGATTAAGGGTAGCATTTCCCTCCTAAAAAAATACTCTTAAAGACCTTAACAGCTAACGAATCCTACTGTCTTTTAGTTTAAGAAGTTATGAGTTGGAGTATTGAGGTGTGCAGTTAAATATGAGTCACTGCAGTGTTAACAGGTCTAAGCTAAGTTAGCCGAGTAGCAGCTACCGTCAGTTTCTGCTAACGTTACTTCTTTAGGCTCACCCTTTTTCTTTGCATTGACGGTCACCCGTTCCAGTTATGTCTTTGTGGTTACCATCCGGGTTTTAGTGTTAATGCTGTCCAGCCTCAAAGTAAAACATATGCAATCGCTAAAATTTGCTTCGGAGCCAAGCAGGTCAGACAGCTAATGCTAGCCGGACCAGAGGAGACACTGGAGCAGACCGTCTCCGACACACCACACAGCCACGGCGGACTGGATTAAAGGGGAGGGGACACACATTTATTTATTTATTTATTTGTTCATTATTTTTGTGAGTCGACATTAAAGTCATACGAACCCTGCCTAATCCACTGTTTAAGCTGCAGCGCTGTGAATAATCCTCATTCTTTCAAAAATAATCCCCGCCATCGTGGAATATTTTGCTTTTCATCTGTTTTCTACACTGAAGAGTGTGCGACGTATCACTGTGAACTTTAACCTTCTACATTGTTCACATATGCTAAATTTTAGATTATCTTTGACATTTGAATTGGGCTTTAAATGATTGTACTGCATACAACTTTAATTATTTTTAAAAACAAAAATTGGGTGAAAATTTTTAATCTATTTTTGCTTTTTCTAATCCACACTGGATCAAAAATAGACATACAGCCTTAAATATATAAATGCACTCACCATGTATTTTAATAAGTGGTGTTTGAAGGTTCTACAGCATCTAGTAACTGGCCATGGCCTATTAAGTTCTCATTGGTAATCACAATTGACTACATCTGGTAGTTTCTCTTTGCCAGCATATAAAGGATTTATTTGACAGCACACATTGGATTGACCAATTCTCATAACAATAGAAAAGTCCAAGGAACTCAGTGAAAATAAGAAAGAAAATTACATAGAAGAGGCAAAGGTATTTCGGAACCACTTCAAAATAACTGCATATTCCAAGATTTCACTTCAAACAGCTGTACGTAATCGCCAAGGACTGGAGGAAGACCAAAATTGTCATCCTCAGATGAGAAAAAAATTGGTTAAGATGTTAGAAACAACCCAAGAAGCACCTGGGCTCATGCCTGCCATGAACTGGAAACTGTTGAAACACAGTGTCACGGTCCACAGTGAAGACAGTTTTACATATCTGTAGACGGAGAGGGTGCTGAAAGACGCAGCTACTCCAAAATCAACACCTTCAAGCTTGACTGAAATGTGACGCTGACCACATGAACAAGTCAAATGCCTTCTGGAGAAAAAAATGGATTGTCAGGCAAGAGAAAGTCTGACCGATTTGGCCACAATTACAAGAGGTATGTTTGGAGGAGCAGAGGTGAGACTTTCAAATATAAAAACACTGTAGGGTACCAAATGTAAATGATGGTGGTTCATTCTCTGGAGCTGTTTTGCTGTCAGTTGAACTAGTTCATTTCACAAAGTGCAAAGAACTAGGCCTACCTCCACATTCTTCTACTTCACCTCAACTCAAAAGCTAGACACAGTTGGGTCTAGCTTTCCCATAGGACAACAGTCCTATGGGAACGGAAAAAGCAGGCTAAAATTAAGCTTCTGGAACGGCCTTCCCAAAGTAAACCTCAGTCCCGCTGGAAATTTGTGAACTATGCTTAAAAGCGGGGTTGGTGTGAGGAAATCAACAAAATTCACTGCACTAATTCTACCAAAAACAGTGATCAAATATCTTGCCAGAAGCTTGTTGATGGCTAGCAGAGAAGTATGGCTAAGGTGCAACTTTGTTTAACAAAAATCATTAAAGATGCTGTACAATAATTCCACCCTGGAACAATTCCACAACTACTTAATTTATTCTGGGCTCTGAGTTAGACTACATTATGCATTTTGATTTTTAATAATGCTGGCTGCCTGAGGTGGAGCCAGCTTATGTATATGAAATGAAAGTTAAATCCAGTTAATCCTGTCTAAGGAGGGGGGGAAAAAAAACTACACAAATGAATTTGGATTACTGATTTACTGACTTATCTTGGCTTTGTGGTCAAATGTTGAAATGAGCTTCCTTTGAAGGGTGTCTGGGCTCTCCCTTTGAGGCAAGGTGGGGAGCTTGTTCATTTACAAGAGCAGAACTTCTACTGTTCCACAATGAAAGACGTCCGTTGAATTGGTTTGGAGACTAGATTAGGATGCCCCCTCCTGGACCTGGATGGCTCTTTGGTGGTGCGTTTAGGGCATGGACCTCAAGACCAAGGACAAGCTGAGAAATAACCCAATATGTTGCACATATGTTTCTCTGCTGGCTTGGAAACACCAGCATTATAATATGCTTTTAAGACACGGAGTTAAAAAAAAATGCTACATACAAACAGTACAGACATTTTAATAAACATTAAAATATACAGGTGGTATAGTCACAGGACAAACAGACCCATTTTTCTGTGGATCTGACTGGATTTAAAGAACGGGGGGGGGGAATCCTTAAGCTGATTTATATGAGATTTCAATATCTGTACAGCATTACAAACAGGGCTTAAGCACTGTATTCCTTTCTGCACAATACATATAGTTGTATGTCAGTCACTTGAGTCATCTTGTTCTCATTCGCTGTCATTGCTGTCACTGTCTGAATACGCCCCCAACAGGCTGAGGGATGATGACCCATTTTGTGTGGTGACGGGTTTAGAAGCGTCTGTCGTCGCTGGCTTTGAATCTGAAAAACAAGACAAACAAAGACTATCTTACAATGAAGAAAAAGCTAACTTTTGATTAAAGATGTGAACAAGTACCAACACGAAGGACATAGTTTGGTGAGAGAAAAACAAAAGTCAAGTACAAAATGCCAGAGACTTCAAATAAAAGAGGCCAAAGTGTGCAGGATAACGATGTGTTACCTGTCTGTGAGATAGGAGCAGCAGTTTCCGTTACTGAACTGGGTTTGCTCACAGTCATTACTGGTTTCTTTCGGACAATCAGTGAACCTAATGCTCCTTTACCACCCAGCGTCCCGACACTCCTCTCCCAGCTCTCCACCTTGGCCTTCTTTGCTCCTCCAGCTGAAGCTCCCTGTAGAAAGGATGAGGAAAACACAGCCCAAAGCTTTTCGGTCAGCAACACATAGAAAATTCTCATTAAGTACATTGTGATTGTGGAATTCTGTATTTAAAGACAATGAGCATTGTGAAAGTCACTGGCCTTAACTGCCACAACCTTACATATAAACCCTCTTCCAAAGAAGCTGAGAAAGTATGTAAATGAAAACAGAACATCATATTTAACATTTAAACTGAAAACCACTGTGTAGTATCACCTCGTCTTTAACAATAGTTTGTTAGCAACCAGCTGATGGACTTTTAGGAGAGGAATTTTCTCTCATTCTCGTCTGATAAGAGATTCTAGCTGCTCAGCAGTCTTTGGCATATTTTTCATTTCATGACTGTGCAGATGTTTTCCACTGATGAATGCAGGCAGCCCAGCTCAGCACCTGGACTTTTCTACTACAATGCCATGCTGTTGTAATAGATGCAGCATTGTCTTGCTGAAATATGCAAAGCTCTCCCAGAAAGACATGGTCTGGATGGAAGAATATGTTGCTCACTCGAAAACCTTTTCAGCATTATTGCTTTTCACTTTGCCTCAGTCAATTTTAAGCTAGGTTTGGGCCACAGAAGATGGCCATATTTCTGGATCACGTTCACATGTGTCATGAGAGGTCTGTGTTAGGTGACTGGGTTTATGAAAACCCAGCTCAATATATTGATCTCCAGACTCTAAATTATAAAATGAAAATCATAGTTCTTTATTCAAACTTTGAAACATTGGAGGTAAAACAGGAAAATGAAGAGGCAGTCACTGAAACCTTGAGGATTATGACTAAATAATCTTGACAGATATTTAGATATGTCACATGTGGGTGGCTATACAGACCTCTGCCTCTGTTGGTTTGTCAGCAGTGAGGATGTCTGTTGGTTTGTCTGAGCTGGACTTGTTTGACTGTTTGCTGCTGCTCTCTTCTTCTGTTTCTGAATCAGAGTCAGACTCTCTGAGTCTTTTCACGAGAGCACGATCCAACATCTCCCTGTTGAACAAAGCACAGTGTAATTTTAAATTTCCACATATACATCTAGCTATGTATTAGATATTATAGCAAAAAACATTTTCAATTAAATATGAAACATGCTTGAGATTGTTCAAAAAAAAAAATTAAAAAAAAAAATCAGACAATTTTTCTGAGCATGCACAACTCACTTCATTTCACGCTCATCCTCCTCTTTCTCCCGTTCCCGCTCCCTCTTCTCCATCTCTCTGTACTGGTCGATCATTCCCTCAAAGTCCACCAGAGCCTGTCTCTGATTCAGCTCCTTCAACTCCTGCAGGTTCTCCAAAACCTCCATCTCTAACTTTGAATCCTTTGTGCGGTTCTCCAGCACCTGGTCGAGGATTGGGAAACCATTCATTCTGTGTTTCATGTGCCAATTTAAGTAAGAACAGAGGATGACTTTTAAAACACTAACCTTCATGGGGTTGTTCAGTTCCTCTTCTTCCCTCTCCTGCTGGATTCTCTTCTCCTCCTCCTCAATGAGTTTCTCTGCCTGGAAGTTCCGCGTTGCGCCATGCTCCATGGCGTAGTCTGTGTTCTCTGGGTCAGTCTATGACGTCATCATAAGATATAGCATTGTCAACGGGTATTTTATGCCCAATATAAGTGATATCTCTGAGATATCTCTTGCAACTTCGATGATCAGATCATTCACACTTACCTTAAATGTAATTTCAGCAAGACAGCGGGTACATTTGATGTAGAAACGAAAGATAGGCAGTCCCATGTAGGTCTCATTCTGAACGGTCTCTTTGCGTGCATTGAACTTCTTCCCCTTGTAAATGTACTCACCGCATGTTTTACACCTGCAAAGTAGAAGAAATGATGACACTGTAGTGACAGGAGTAATTTAGAGAAGCCAAAAAAAGGTCCTATAAGTGAGCAGCAACCCTGTTTTACTGCAAATAAGCCATATATCTAATGAATAGACTTACATTCATATAAACCAAACCAACCAAGATTCCTGCTTTGACAGTTAGAAATAACCTTAACACTGTACGCTTAAGTCACTAAAAAGCAGAAATATATATGTTAAGGCCATGAATAAACTGGACCTGGAAGTCTCTATTTGGAAAGAAAGCTCTAAAACAGCTCTACCTTCTCCAACAACTTGAAAAATACAATGTTTGTGTCATATAGTCATTCCAAGAGCATGATATACGCTCATTTTTTCTGAAACTGCAAAAAATGTTAAAAGATTATTATTATGTGCTGGATGAAGGTCATTTACCAGAGTTATTAAAAAGAGTAGATGTTACTTTTTTAAACACATCCCACTGTTTAAAATCCTATTTGTTAAATCTCTGAAACTGATGTGAACCGAAGTATGCAAACAGTCATGAGGTCCCAGGTTACTACAGTGGCTGTGTCTGAGTGGGTGAATGTGATCTAAAGATTGTTTTGCATGTTCATTAAAAGCCCAGAATTACCATGACAGTCATGCCTATGATGAGTGTATATGTCTGACCACAACTGTTGGTACCAGTCCATTCATAACGCTCCAGGGGGCGTTTTTGTTCGCCTTCTCGCATGTTGTTTGGTTGTGTATTCATAACAGCATCCTTTACAACATTAGCTGCATTTCATTGTAAGAAAGTTAAACTTCAGAAGTGTAACCAGGAAACAACTTCTTAGATATACGTGGGTAAGACAAGCATACCTCATATTAAATGGAGCCATCAATCTGACCACATACTGACGATCTTTGGGGAGCTTTAGCTTCGGGATTTTGGACGGATCGAAATCCGGAGGGTAGTATTTCTGTGGATAGCAAAACACATAGGTTAGCTTACAAACTTGTAGCCATTAGACTAATAATGTCTAATTTTATTACAATATAGTCTTGATACACACTATCGTAGTAACAGTAGTTGAAAAAGCAACGCTACCTACCAGCTTTTAGTTAAATTAAACAGAAACTATAAAAAACGCCACACTTAGCTTCAATGCTAACGCCAACCTGCTCTGGTCCTATAGTATTTTAATAACAGCAGTGAAGTACCAGTTTTAGAGTTCATATACTTACATTCAATACTTTTCTTTCGGACATTTTTTACTGTTGCTGTTACCCAAACGTACAGAAAAAAAACGCTGGAAAGTCGCAACACCTCTTGTAAACTGCAAGATAAGCTTCCGGTTGCTTGTTCAATTGCTTCCCTCCTCCAAATTGCGCTCGCCCCCGCGCGGTAAAAGTGAGAAACAACAGCAACAACAAAATATTTTAACAATGGATATTGAATACATTTATTATAAAAAAAATCATTGTCAAGGGAAATACATGTATAACGACTTGAATTACTTGGATTTTTACAGTTCTCTCCTTCAAACCCCCCAAATCCCTTTATCCTTTGCTGCCATTCTACCTGAATGACTCATATAAGCTTTATATATTGAACAGGGCCCTCAGGTGCTGTCTGCTTTGTCTTTTTTTTCCCAACATAGTGAAAGGGATCATGACCAGCATGGTAAATGGCGTAAAACGATTTGTCAGTGATATGGGGGTCAGTAATATGGTTTGGTGTGTAAACAGAAGCCTGACAGCCTCACATATTCATTCCCATTACTCTTGGGAGGGTAAGGGGAGGGTTAAGGTTATTCCTACAAAAGGAAATTGTATCTTGATTACATATTGGTCTCTGTGTTGGTCAGCCTGTCTGATTTAAACTTTGCAGAACAGCAGTGACATCAGAAGGGCAGATCGTTAAGAATAAGATATGAATAAAGTTTGACTTTAAGATTAAGGACTTTTGTTTCTGCTATTATTACTATTTTTTAAAGACAAAGAATTGAATTAAAATGAGACAACACCATGTATAGATGGAAGCATTAAATTTTTAGAACTACCCTTTTAGGGTCTACTTTCTGAATGAGAGCACATTTATTAGACTTCACCAATAGCAAACTTGAAAGAAAAAAGTTAAATTACACCAAAACAGATATTTTGTTTGCACATACTGACCCTTATCATCAAGATAACTGTGGCCACGAGTGTGCTATCCCATTAGGCTAATATTGTAAATTCCTAACCTTTTCATTGGTAATCTGTAATTTATAGTGTCAAATGCAAGTCATAAAATCTCCCCAGTGGATTCCTTGTTGTGCATTTTACGCAGTAAATTGTATTTTTCAGTGAAATTATCAGAGCTTTGCAAAACACCACTTTCAAAAATTGGAAACAATTCTGTTGTTGTCTTTTTTGTTGTTTTATTATTTCGATAACTGTGCAATCAAAATGCAGATTAGCTGTTTTACTTGATTTCTCACTCTGATTCTGACACATCAATGTGACGCATCAGTGAGTCAGATATGTGATTAACCAAAAAGGCCACAGAAACAGGTGGAAAAAAATGTGATTTGTTGGGAATTCAATGGGATCAGTTAACTGAAATTGATTGGAAGACTGGGATAAAAAGTTTTAGATAAAGGAGTTTAATTACTCTTTGGTTTCATCATCACTTTCACAAATTTTAATGTCTCACATCGACGTTTGGCTTTCATCTTCTCTTATCGCTTCCTGTTAAAGATGCAAAGGTGCCGAGCAGTGTCATCCATGTCAAAGTTTCCATGAATATTTCAAAGACTGGCTGATGTCAGCAGCACTTGCAAAGAGCCTATAAAGACAGTTTCTGTGGACAAAAGACATCCATCCTCAACACTCCAAAGAAGCGTTTGTCTACTGGAAAAGAGCTCCACCCGCTGAAGAGAAGGACTCCTCCTTTATGTGTCTGAACACAATGGTCAGTGCGCGGACTCTCCTCCTCGCGGTCGCCTGCTGCTACGCCTACCTGTACCTCGTTCGCGCAGAGGACTCCTCACTGGAGACGCGCTCACTGGATTTCACCCTGAAAACTCAACAAGAGAAAGACTTGGTGAGAGCTTTTGTTGGGGATGTGGGTTAAGTCGATTTAATTTGTATAAAGAAGGATGTTGATTTTTTTTCTGTATTTAGGGTATTTAAATTATTTGAACAACAATTTTCTTAAAAACAAAGTCCATAGTAAACGTTTTTTGATAATATGACTTTTTATCCCCCCCTGTGCAGATTGACGCATTGCAAGAAGTTCTGGAGAAGCTGAGGAGCAAAGAGATGCCCTTGGAGAAAAAGCATGGATGGTTACCTTCGGTAAGCAGACAAATGAGAAATAAAACAGCACGAAACCTGTTAGATTTCATTTTCTTATTTAAGATTCTCTGAATTTACAACAGTCAGAAAAAAATGAGGATTTTTAGACGTTTGTTTTTATCTAATCAAGATTTTTAAATTCTATAAATCGCAAAAAATTTACAATGTTTTGTCTACAGTGTACTAATTTTATGTTACCCTTTCAGTGTGACGCAGGGGAGCCGTGCGCCGTGCGTAAAGGCGCGCGTATTGGCACGCTGTGTAGCTGTCCACGGGGGACTACTTGTAACTTCTATGTTCTGAAATGTTTGTGATGAGGAAAAAAAAAGATAACAGAAGTACAAGAAATAACGAAAGAGTTCAGGGCTGATAAAAAAAGATGAATGTGAGAAATGACAGGAAGGTCTGCTTCTACTGTTCAATACATTTGTGATAGAAAATAAAATGCTGTAGAATGTGACTTTTTTTTTTGCCTTTATAAACATTGACTGTTATGAATAAGAGTTTTTGTGAGTCTGTCGTTTTAATTTTTATTTCTCTCGTCCGTGTTAATTATTGTGTCACATCATTGTGTTAATCATTGCGGCATCTTGTGGAAGACTTTTTTTGGTCATAATATTTTACTATATTTATTTCTTTTCCCCTGATTGTTGGAAATACCGCACAGTTAGTTTATAAATAGATTTGTAAGATGAAAATACCAATAAATGAACTTGAATTCAAGGGTCTGTAGAGTGTTACTGCTGCACCTTTGCGGTAATAATATTGCATGGGATATTATAAAATATACATGGAAGTAATTTACAATGGGATCGGCGATTAATAAAAATAGATATTGATCCCTTTGCCACGTGTGATCAATAATTCAGCCTCTTCCTGCCCATTCACTGATGCGCGGCTGAATTCCAGCACAGCAGCTGTCATCCCTGTAATAAAAGGCGCTGTCAGGCTTTTTCAATGACATCACATAGAAGCGCAATTTTCCAACATGGCGTCCAGCCGGGTGCTGGAGAGGGAGGTCCAGGAGGAGCCGAAGCGCGCCGCTACCGCAAACCTCGACTTTTGCCTCCATAAATACTCCCTGCTCATCATAATCGGACGGACCGCTCGCCTCAGGCAGACGGAACACATCAGCAGGGAGATAGAGCGAGGTAGGTTTATTTCAGCCCGCGTCCAATAGCTGCTGTATGCCATTTTGCTTTTTCCTATACAATTGTATTACAAAAAAAACAGCTTCCTGCAAGTTCTTCTTGCCCAAATCATCACTTGCGGTGATATACTGAGCACACTGCAGTTTTTTTTATGCAATTTTTCCCCACCGTACTGAGGATGCGTCATCTGGCGACACTCCACCATCAGCATCACCCCCTCATCCCTCCGGACACATTATAATTAAAAGCTGTCTGGAGTGGGTGCTTTGCCTTTCGCCTCAGTTTTAGTTTTTAGTTATGTAAGGACAAGCTTTGAGGGAAATGTTGCGCCGGGGATTTTCAGTCCACACACAGCCACTTGTAAGCGATGTCCCATTAACCTTTGTGCATTTATGCACAGCTGTAATTGTGGATGCTGCAGACCAGACAGTGCGTACTCATAACGATCCATTACAGTCTATGTTTTATTGCTTTGCTGTTTTGCAGCTGTAGACATTTTATGGAAGCCAGCATGTGTAGCAGACAGTTCATGTAAAACAGGATAGATAGGGAAATTGAAGAGAAACCACGAGGACAGACACAGATAGAAAAACAGACTGACTCATATTCCTGCACTGTAGCTAACTGGGCCAATTAACATTTCATTACACTCTGGTGAAAGCTATGTACTTCAAAAATGTCATCAACTTTTCATGAACTGAACAAACAGCCCAGTTTTTTGAATGTACATCTGTAGCTAAAGATTATTTCTTCATCGGTTAATCATAAAAATAATAATTTAACAACTGTTTGTCCTACAGATTGGGAAAATCATCTGCTATAGTGTCCTCCAGTTTTTCAGTCTTCATCATGTGTCTTTAGCAGTCTAAAAGCCAACCACATTCAGCTGACTGTCACGTGTTTCAAAGAAAAACCTCAAATTCTCCTCACTTGTCAGCTAAAAACAGAAAATACATTTACATGTACAATATAAGATGGTACATTCTGTATTTAATGTGTATAATTAGCTGAAAGTAAATGCTACAGACTCTTTATCGTGTTTATATGACAGATTGCAAGATACAATGATACTCGTTGTACTATGTTAAAAAGAGAGAGCAGATTTGGTTGAATGCATTAAATATTGAAATAAAATATACTATGGGATAGCTACGATTATAACAGCCAGTTTTAATATTTTGCGAATACTTGGACATGTGTAGGCTTTTATCACATTGCACCATGTGACAGTATAGCCTCTAACTTTCTTGCTGTCAGGTATTCGGTCATGGGATGTGGACTTAAAATCCTGTAACCTGAACCTCTACCTCCAAGAATTCCTCTCCCATCACACGGCATCTTTCAAGAGTGCAGGTAAGATTTAAGTCATCTTTCTTGCCAAACTCTTTGGCCCTACTGGGGAAACTCCCATTGCCATAGCAATATTTCAGCTCAGCCAATCTGGGGTCACTAAGGAAGGAAGGAAGGAAAGTGGACAAGCAGCCAGACAGGGCGATTGTTGAGCATGGGTGGGCCCACGACACAGAAAACAATAGAAACCTGCAGCCAAGTTTTGCCACCTCTCGTTCTCTCTGTATGGTTGGCAATTAAGGACAGCTGAGCACAGGAAAAAAGACAGACAAAAAGAATTAAACAGTTGTGTCACAGCTGATCCGTGTAAAGTGAAGTGATGAAAATGGTCAAGAGCAGACATTTGTCTATCCAGAGAGGTTGCCTGCACTGTAGTATAGCTTCCATAATAAGATCGACTACAGAAATGAATAGTGTGAGGCATGCATTTATTTAATTTCTTGTCCAAAAGTTAGACAACAATCAATAGCACTCACTTGCATTCAGTGTCAAAACTATGTATCTTGCTATAATACTAATAATACTAACAATCCTGCCTCCTGAGCCCTCACATTTACCAGAGTGGTGAATCAGCATGTTGAGGTTTTACATTAACCACCAGTGGAGACTCCAGGAAGTCACTGCTCCCAGCCTTCACATGCTATGTGATATGTGATGCTATTTTCTAATTTTTACATGTGTTACAGAAATATTAGTCATTTTCCCATTTCCAGTCTTTATGTTAAGCTAAGTTAGCCAGATGGTGTTTGTAGTTTCATTTTTTAGTGTACAGAAACAGAGATATATGTCTAATTATTGTCAAGGAAAGGAAAAGACATATTCTCCCAGAATTTTAAATGTTTGGTTGAATTATGCAAAATGTCATGTAGGGAAAATAGCCCTTTCTGTTTCCCTTTGTGTAAAAAGACTGAGAAACATTTGTTCATATTTGGGTCATGAAATTCCAGTCGGCTAAGTACGCCTCTGTATTCTTAGCTGTTCACCCAGTCCAGCCTCTCAGACTGGATGTCCTTCTCAGATTGAGGAAACTTGGCATCTCTTCCTCAGACAATCCTTCTGACTCAGCTGTTCCACTTTTCTTACATTCTCTTTTTCACCCAGTGAGTCAATCACCCGTCCGATTAGCCCAGTTCACTTTCTCCTCTTCTCCTATTTGCTTCCAGTCTGTCACTCAATGCTCGGACCTGTCGGCTTATCTCCCTCTTGTTTGCATCCCTGTGGCTGTCTGTTTGTCCTTCTCTTTATATCTCTTCTTATTTTTCTCTCTGCCTCTTCAGGGCATAAGTGTCTACGTCACTGTACCAGAGTGTTGGACACTCAGGTGGTGATCAGTCCATCTCAGGACCAGGTTCATTCAGAGGTGAGGGGATAAATCCTCGGGTGGCAGCTGACAAAATGATGCTGTGTTAAAATGATTCAGTTATTCAGAAATAAGTTGAATATAATAATTTCCCAAATGTATGAATTGTTGTTTTATTGCCATCACTATGTTTAAGCAGGTGCAACAGGAATTTATACATGTACATTATTTTCATTAGGCTGTAGATGCCTTGAATAACTATGCAAAATTACAACATTATTATCTCAAATACTTCCACACTATAACTGGGCTACTGTATGTAGTATAATATGTATAATAGGCAACATCTCAAAGCAAGGTGCAATATACCAAAACACTCACCCTCTTCCCCCAAACTTTAAACACTATTCCCCTGTTTTTACGTGGGATCCAGATTTGTTGAGCTTTCTGTGAAAAACGCTAACCTCGTATGTCACCTCGTGTTCATATCAAAAGCACCGGCATGCTCTAAAACACAATTAACTCAAATCATCACTGCCAGAATCCAATTAGCACACAATTTGTCATGTGGAAGCACAGACAGTCCAACACGTTTGCACACCAGTCAGTAGATAAAAGGGCCATGTGGCAGTTCACTGGTTTTGGAACATTTCCCCGGCTGTCTGGCCGTGGCTGTTATTGACTATTTCTGGCCTAACACAGACCAGAGAGGGGATGTTGGGGCTCAATCAATTACATTTTCTTCCATGCACAAAAGTTTGCCTCTCCATCATATTGAGAAATACCTGGCTATTATGATAATATACTGCATTTCTGAAAATCTGTTGAATATTTTTTGCGGTGCATTTACGTTTTGCTCTAAATTTCAAACTGACCGAAGTCATAACTGCACACTGATGAAGACCATTGTGCAGTTATGCATGTGCCTTCAGAGGAACCTAACCTAATATAACAGCTCTGTCATATCGGGGCACAGACATGTTACCTTTGTTATGTTTTTGCACGATTGTGACCTGAACGCAAGACTCCAAAAATAAAAATAACCATGTAGTAGATTGTGCATAAAGTTAAAAAAAGTACAAAGAATTCAAAGTGGCAACAAATTCAAATCCAAGATTTCAATTCACAACATTGTGCTGCATTTAGATGATCAGTGATAAACACTATCAGCGTTTTAAATGTGGTGGCTGATTGGTCTATACTCAATATACACATTTTTTTGCATGGTAAAAATGAGGCCTGTAGCTACTCATTTACTTTGTTATGGAGTAATCCTGGAATGTAATCACAAAACAGCTAAACAAGGGTGTGACATCTTTGTGACATGTGTGACATTTGATGTACAGAGCTGTGCAAATGTCTTGAGAGACCCTTCATTTCTTTATAATTTGCTTCCAAGGAACCAAACTGTCTTATAGTTTAAAAAAAAAAGTAGTCTTGAGCAATAGTTCTCCAGGATTTCTGAAGCTCTTATACAGTTTGTCTTTTTGACATTGACATTGCCTTTTCACTCATTTTTGGTCCATCCTTGTACCTGAGCATTTCAGAAGATCTTTTTAAGCTATTTAATGCTGATTTATGAATCATTCAAGCATAAAACAACACCTAATTCAAGACATGAACCGGTTTGGTGTAAATACATAACAGACAATATAGAAAAGAGCCTATTTTAAATTGTATCTTCAGGCACTTCATTACTAGCAGTCTGTTATAAAACACAACATTTGTTCCAATTTCTTTAGTCAAACCTACAAATAATACCAAAGTTAAGACAACTTGATATTCATAAAATACTGGTTTTTGGTTTTTTTTTTGCACTAACCAGGTGATTTGAATTTCTTTCAAGATACTTGCAGAACATTTCTTAAAGAAATTACAAGAAAGCCTGCCTAAGAGTATTTCATGCATTTTCACAGTACTGTTTACTATTCTTTGATTTTTCTCCATCTATATTTTTACATTTATCTTCACTGCTTTTCTGTTGACTTTCGATTAGGCCTGATTTTTTTTCCATTTCTGTTCCCTGGTCAGGTGTTTGCGTTCCTGTCCAGAGAATCGGCTCATAAGCTGCTGATCTTGGCTGGCCTGAGTGAGGAGGAAAGCGGAGACGTGCTTTTTAACAGAGGACTGTTTTCACCATACCAACTGAAACAAATCTTAACAGAACAGGTATACACCTAACCACAAAGTTGCAATTATAATTCTGAATGCACAAACTTGCCACACCTTGAAGCCCAAATGACCGGAACACTGCATATAGACAATATCAGAATATGTTAAGAGTACACGCTTAAAAACAAGCATCATGTTTTCAAGCACACGCAGAGGTTTTAAAATTATACATGTAACAATAGTACAGTTTTAAAGTAAACCTTTATTACCACCTACAAATCCAGGCTTAATTCAGAGCAGTGACTAATGATTATCTTCTCATATTACTGATCATTCTTTCAGTTTCAGGGTCAGAAAATTGTTAAGAGTTCCTGGACTGTGGTCTTGAAAAATGATCTTTTAATAAATAGTGCAAAACTCTTAAAATTTGCAGTGAAGGGTAAACATCAAGTTCTCACAACAGTGAAGTTTGACCTAACATCCAAATGATACTTTAAAAACGGGGCTGTAATGTATTATTGAGGATGATCCTGATATTGAGAGTTTATAAAGATCCCAACCAGTATTTAGTATCTTCTCATTTTTTATAAAAATCATAATCACATAATATGATCAGCATTTAAAATGACCATCCCATAAATTTGCCTGTTTAATAAATGTGAGGCGCTATCCACTGACATGACTAAGATATAGCTTTGAGCGACTTTACTGTAAATTGTGAAGGATAAAATTAAAAATTGTATATATAATGCTGGGAACTTGTCTCTCTTCAGTCTTTTGACCAGGAGAGCTCTGCCTCCTCACTTCCACCCAGCAGGATCCATCTGACCCTCAGTTGTCCCAACATTGGCCAGTGGAGAAAGACTCTTGTGGAAAACCACCCCCTGCAAGGTCCTTTCAGTCTCTGCATCAATCCCCCAGAGGTGCTGCCTGCGATGGAAGCTCTGGGGAAATTCACGTCACTCATCTCTTGCACCATTTGTCCTTCTTCCCCCTTTGACCTGCTGCCGCCTCCTACCACTGTGGGTTTCCTCAAGCTGTCCCGCCCCTGCTGTTACGTATTCCCTGCTGGCCGTGGTGATTGTGCCTTCTTTGCCGTTAACGGGTTTACGGTGCTGGTGGACGGAGGCTCGGACTCTCAGGCCTGCTTCTGGAAGCTGGTCCGCCACCTCGACAGAGTTGATGCTGTTTTGTTGACGCATGTCGGGACAGAGAACCTCCCTGGTGTCGTCTCCTTCCTGGAGAGGAAGGTGGCTGAGCAGGAGCTGAGAACTGACGTCATAGGTAGCATAACAGGGGATAATGAGTAAATTATAATCTCTTTATTTGTTTCATTTTCTGAAATAACACATTGTGGCTCTCTTTCTTTCTTTATACTGCTCCACAGAGGACTCGTGTAAGAAGCTCATCTCTCCAGAGCTTGGGGTTGTGTTCTTTAATGCCCCCAGCAGGTTGCAGGTGGAACAACAGCCCTGTGAGTGCTGCAATAAAACAACAATAGAGTAAAAATTGAAAAAATAACCAAACTGTTAATATCAGCTATCAATCATTTTTCTGATAAATGCATTTATATTAATATCATTTGTTCATTTATTTACTTTCTGTTTTGTTTTGCACTGAGCAATCAGTGTAATGTTCAAGCACCAACAACATCTACTTGTGCATGTTATCTCATGACATTTTTAACTGCTAAAAACAATGATATGACTGATTGGTTATACAAGTTATCATTATTCTCCTGTCAGGTGTGGACAATGTACTGAAGAGCACCCAGCAGGCTGCTCTAACCCTACAGCTGTTAAAGAATTTAGACATCAGACCGCAACCAATGTTTCGACCGCAAGGAGTCCCCTTTGAGCCCTTAACCCTTTTCCAAAAGATGGGAGTGGGACAGCTGGATTTATACATACTAAACCCAGGCAAAAACAACCAGGAATACCAGACATTCATGCAAAATTGGCCCGATGGAGTATCATCAGCATCTAAATCCCAAACTCTCCCTCTCACCGCCCTCACCTCTGTGTGTGCTCTGCTTGTGTGGCATCCAGCGTGTCCTCAAGAGAAGGTGGTCAGGGTGCTTTTCCCTGGCATTACCCCACAGGCAAAGCTGCTGCAGGGGCTGGAAAAGCTAAAGGGGCTGGCCTTTCTCCAGAAACCCACAGTGACAATGGGAGACTTAGAGAAACTAGGAGAAGAGAAAAAGACCAAGAGGACAGAGAGCCAGGACAGTGTCAAGTCACAAGGAAAGGAGGGAACACACAAACAAAGGAAAGAGCGTGGAGATGGTAAGGATGTGTCTTCAAAGGAAAAAGGAAAAGCATTAAATGGAACTGGCATGATGGAGACTGATAAAACCAAAATAAAAGAGACAGGCATAAAGGATAAAGCAGCAGAGAAGAATACTTCCAAAAAAGGAGGAGGAAAGGATGGGAAAAAAGAGGAGAAGACTGACAACAAAGAAGGGAGCATAGCTAGAAAGAACAGTCAGAGCAAGAAGGATGGTGTTCCCTCCAAATTAAAGAACGAAAATAAAATGAAGCTCAAAAAAGAAGCAAAGAATGACTCTAAAATAGGAGAGAAGAAAGCAAAAAAGCTACCAGGAAAGGAAGCAAATGATAGCAAGAAGCTGCATGTCAACAGTGCACTGCCAAATAATGACTCAGCCAAATCTGACACTAGAGCTGTGCCAGAAATCCTTGATCCAGAGTGCACTGTTACTGAGCAGGAAAATAAAAAAATGGACCCCGAGGAAAATCCCTGTGGCTCCAAAATGTCTACCCCTGAAGATATGACAGCTGATTTTCTTAAGCTGAGGGAGGAAATCGAACGAGAAGAGGCACAGGTGGAAACGGTAGATAAGCAGAAAAGCAGTGATCCAGAAAATGAAAAGAGCCTAGGAGGCCTGAGCCAAGAAGACACTTGTAATGAAACAGCTGACAGATCAGTAGAAAAAGCAGCAGGTAGTGGAGGGAGTGGTGATAATGGAGTGCAACATATGCCTGGAAGTGGTGAGAGAGCTGATACAGACTTGCAGAAAAGCCTTGTAGACCAGCCTGGAAATGCTACAAAACCTGCAAAGGTTGTAGGATTTCCATCTCCTTTGAACAAGGCACCAAAGAATGAGCGTACAGTCCAGTTAGACTTAACTCCAACTGAGTACACGCTTCTTGATGGGGCTTTGAAATATAGTCCACCCTCGCGATCCTCTCCAGAGAACCAGGCTCCTGTCAGCCCCGACGAGGAGACCGTAGAACCAGCGTCCCCCGACTCACGGCCCAACAGCGCAGGCCACACTCCTTACTGTTTGTCCCCAGACGATGTTTGGTGCAACAGGTCTGCTCTTAGCCGGCTACAAGCCCAGGGTAGCCTAGATTCTGCTGATGTTAACCAGCCAAATGGGTCATCCAGGCAAAGTGAGGGGCAGCTATGCCATCCTAAAAGCACTCCAGAGAACCCCACACATCCCAGAGAGAAGCATTTAAGTTTTCTTCCTTTGGGGACACTTAAGGAAGTTTCTTCAGACCCGTCTCCCTCTGTTGCCACCACCACTACACACTCCATGCCAGCAGAGGTGAGCTCACCTCAGTCCACAGAGGTAGATGAATCATTGTCCATGTCCTTTGAGCAGGGACCAACCACTGGGAGCCAGAGAGAGGGCGATGACAGCGTTTATCACTCTCACTCCAATGGCAGCCACTATTCAGGAATGTCCTTACAAATGAAGAAGCCTCTCAAATCTTTAGGTCAGAGTTCAGAGGCAGCACGACCTTTGGCTCCCAGCACACTTCATTTCGAGGCTTCAGGTCATGATGTAGACCTGTGTTTGGTTTCTCCCTGTGAGTTTAAACATTTTAAACAGCCCGACTCCGGCTCAGGCACCAGCGAGGCCTCCAGAGGAGCCTTTACTCCGCATCATCACGGCAACAACAATAACAACACCAAGGACACGTCACCCAGTGACTCAAACGCCCCTGTCTGCACTGAGGACTGCCCGTCCACCACTGCTGACGGAGCTCTGGACTCGGATGAGGATGAGTCATGTAGCGAGCCTTCTAATTCTCCACAAAACATCCTAACCCATCAGGCTCTGCCGTCAGACCCTCTTCCAGCACCTCTCAGGGACAGTCCACCTCTGCCTCCACATCCTGACGCCTCCATGCCAGTTCCCCAGTTTGACTCAGATGTTCATGGCAAGAGAGCAAAAGCCACGGGCATGCGAGGAAAAAAACTTGCAGGGGTGAGTTTGTCTCGTGAGCAGAAACACATGCCTGTGTTAAGATCATGTATGAGCTTTATTGTGGCTTCAGGTGGATTGTGGTATTTCTAAGCTGAAGACAGGTTGAATTATTTTGTTGTGTTGTCACACAAAGAGGTCCGAGTAATTACTGAATTTATCTCGTCTGCTAGATTGAAGGCAAAATATGTGATTTATGAAAATATATGAAAGATTAATTATACTATCAGTGCAACTGGTTTTGGCCACAGGTTAAAGCCTGTGTCTTTATTTTATAAGAGTAAAAATGATTATTATATGAATGGCTGCTTCAACATATCTGACATTTTGATATGATACAAAATGTTTTCTGTTACTTCATAAAACCCATCAAAATACTCAAAGTGGACCTTTTGACTCATGTTATTTTTATTTGTAAAGCGTAACCTAATTATTACTTTAAAAATTTGGGCCATAAAATTGTCTAAATCATAATCTATTTAAACAAAATCTACCACTGAACTTTGTATTACATTTGATCTTTTTTGTGATCAGGTCATTGAGGCCTCCCAAAAATCAGGCTCAGGGAAAAGCAGGACAGGGAGCCAAAGTGGAGTCACAAAAGGAAGCGTCTCTTTAGCTCGTACCCCCTCCACCAGCACTCGATCAGCACCAGCAAAATCCTCGTCCAGTCCAGGTATGAGCTGTGAAGTGGGATTTTTTCTCTTGCCGTGCGTAATTTAAGGGCAACTTCAACATTTAAGTGTTGTGTCTCGGTATGAGCGCTATTAGGCTGTAATTTCTCCTCTCCTTTCGGCCACAGGCTCTAAGGCTACCTCTGCTGGGGAAGTCAGTGTGTATGTGGACCTGGCTTATACCCCCTCTGGAGCCTCCTCTCCCACAGTGAGTGTGGACTTCTTCAAGTGTGTTCGCTCTTCTTGCTACATCATCAGCGGTGACAGCCCGGAGCGGGAGGAACTAATGAGGCAAACCCTGGATGCTCTGCTGGATGGAAAGATATCATGGCCAGACTCTATGCAGGTAGAAACATTATACAGTAGATTATTATGTAAGTGTTTTTTCCCCCAAAATGAGAAAATGTAAAATGCAATCACAGAGATCATTTCCATGAAAATTGGGCTGTTACTGAATCCCAAACCACACTCTGTAGATCCCTCCAAATGCTAAAATCATCAGCTATTACTGAATGGCTAAAGGCGGCCTTTTGTATTTCTCCAGGTAACAGTGATCCCTACCTTCGAATCGGTGTCGATGCAGGAGTGGTACCAGCAGACCTTGGACAAACAGCGTGAACTAGGAATCACTGTCCTGGGATCTAACAGCACCGTTGCCATGCAGGATGAAACTTTCCCCGCCTGCAAAATAGAGTTCTGAGACAAACTAGGATCTGCAGCCTGGAGGATGGAAGGTGGACCTGGGCTAAATTAAACTGTGACATTAAGGTAGAGAGCTTGAGGACTGATGGAGTGACAGAATAGGAAGTTAGAAACAAATATTATGGAAAAAAGTGCAACTCTTTCTGCACGTTCACGACTGAGTAGATAACGATATGAGGCTTTTGCCTCACTCTTCCTGGTATAACACTTCCTTTAGGGTGTTGTTGCACCGAGGAGCCCTTAGATCTCTTCCCTCCGGGGGTAATGCATGACTTCACTGACCCATGACCCTATGCAAAACAGGAGAGGAGGTCATACTCGCTGCAAGAGAAGCATGTCAGCCTGCATAAATGTAGATTTACATGAAAGCTGATGCTGTAGATTACTGAAAATAATGTACACGGGGTCAATGGCACTTTGTGTAGGCTTGCACTGAAACGTGATCGTAGTTTGTGCTGTGTACCTGGGCCCGTTTTGCTGCTTTTAGCATTAACAGCTTTCTAACAACATTTATCCATATTACATGCAACTGGTGAAAGTGTGCAAACTATTAATTATGAAAGCCGTGCATTTGTTTATTTTTCTTTTAATTAGACTTATTTGATCATTCATTTCTCAATGAGAGTCCAACAACAAATATTCATATTGAGTGGTAAAGCATTTTGTTCTGAGCACTGTAAGTACATGTGATGTTTGCTGCGCTTGTGTTTTAACTGCTTTAAAAAAGTATTACGCCACATTGGTGGCAGTGTCAACTGTGCTGAGCAAACAGACTCTCAGAAATACTGAAAATGACAATTACTGACTCTGAGATTACTGAAAATGAGTGTGCAAATCTGCCAGAAGGGATTAGAGTACCAGATTAAATTTAACAGCATTACAGCAATCGTGATATTAATATTAGTCCTGCAATTGTAATCAGTTAAAATGCTTATGATCATAAGCGTGTGAGGCTCAGACTTGTTAATATGTATTTGGATTGTGGATATGATCACACGGTCTGTTGTAGAGAGGCTTGCCAGAGTGTAAATAAGAATTACTTAACAATCAGATTGTATTTAAACAGTGGAAAGCACCCAACCCCCCACTCCATCCTAATACTGAACAGTTTTAATAAAGTAGACTACAGTACACAGGGCACTTTGTTTAATATAGTGACAAAATTCTTTTCATTTAAAATTTTTATTTCTTGTTCATTTTGAAAATAGTTTTAAAAAAGCCAAAACAAAACAAAGGGAAAATAAAGAACATATTCAATGCATATCTAGATTATAATTATTATAACTGAGACATTAAATCCAATCTGGCTACACAGAAATGCGCAATTTATCACTTTTGAAGGTAAATATTTAAATGCAGCTCTACCCTCAAGGAAATTGTTCTTGAAAAAAAAAAATCTTAACTAATTAAATCAATTGCACAGACGTTACAAAAGGCCAAAGAAATTGCAAGGGAAGTGCAAAGTACAAGGAAATGTGTCCAAAGTACCGTCAGTGCAGTCTCTCAATAGTAAGTGTTGATTTTTTATTGCGTCTGCACATCATAAAAACTGGTGTAGTCACAGTGACAGGTCCTTCTTTTACTTGAGCCCAGACTAGATATCCACGAATCCATGGAGGGATGTGTAAGAAATCATCTGTGCTCTCTGTTCCTGTCACATGAATGTGCATGTGGAATGCAGAGTTTGATTAATACCAAAGCAAATGATCACAAAGACACAACAACCCATTTTGCTTTTTAAATCCACGTTTTTTTTTCAATTGTTTAAAGACGCTATAAAAACTAGTCATAAGTTCTTATTATACTTGAGAAAAAAATGATTTATTTCTCGTCACTCATCCCAATAATGTTACAATGATGTCCAGTGCTAATTTATAACAACTCATGACTGCCTTTTTTCTGCAAAATGGCGCCAGTTTGAGGTTTTAAACGATTGACTACTTGAACCTGCAAGTGAATTGTAACTATGTGTATGTGTCCTGCATGTATAAAAAATGTACTGTATGTTGTTGTTCATTCATGATATTCATGAAGCAAGAGAGCAAAGCACTGTGGGAGACAGGGCAGAGCAAGGTGTTGTGAGCAATGGGAAAGTGTCACTTTGTAATTGTCTGTAAGAACATACAATAACAATGTCAAATGTGTGGGTTGTAGGGCAGTGAGCAATGTATGAATAAAGAATGTGCATCACCATTCAAAGGTCTGCTGAGAGTTGCCCTGTGGATGTTGAATCAAATTATCATAATCTTACAACACAATAGAACAAATTACCCACTTTTGCTTATTGTAGCTACATTTTAATTAATTTTATATTTCTGGAAATGCTTTGGATGGTGTTACATACTTAGGATTATAAAATTTTGATTAAAAGAGACAAAGAACTGTAATTTAGCATACTGCATAACACAAGATCAACCAAAGTATCTTATTACATAGTAACAACCCCTGGATTAAGTCAGTAAATGTACGGTGTGGTCACTTTTCGTATAGGCAGTCTGTTTCTTATTTCTGCTGATTTTGCTATATGTTGCCATAAAAGTCAGTGAGTTTAAAAATGAATTTGGTTTTCACTGACTTGTCTTTCAGGAACAAAACAGGACAGGGAATCACGACTGAGGTTGTTATTGGGGAAGGGGTAAACCTACAAGGTTGTTTTTTAGAGGAAAAGCAGCCAACGTCCAAAGGAAAAAGTTTAAAAGTCTTTTGCCTGGAAAACTATTGCTTAAGACCGGTTTAAAAAAAATCAACAAGGTGTGGTTCCTTGAAGACGAAGTGTAAAGAGGAGTAACTCAAGACTTTTGCACAATACTGTATGTATGTGTATGCATCTGAATTTGATTATACTTAAAAAAAACCTCTGAAAATGACTAAAATACACATGAATAAAGGAACAAATACATACTAATTGAATAATTTATTCATAAGGCTCATTATACTGTATATTCCTCATAACTGTATTTCTTTCGGTGTATCATCAAAGACGCTTTTATAGCTTTTAGACTGAACTGCAAAACTCAGTATCACAGAAGAATCATGTTTCATGTCAAGTCTTATTGGTTGCACTCATTTTACAGCCTTTACAATGTGACCAATCACAACAGGGACAAAGAAAAAGGGTTTATTTTTACTTTCATTCCTGTTTGAACCTCCACAACACATTAAACCACTGCGGCGTGCCACAGACTGTATTTTTCCTGCATCAGTTTGTCTTCTGAAGGTGAGTTTGTTTTGATAACATCTAACTTCATCCACAGTATGCATCTTTCTGCTGCAAGTATGACTTTTATCACTTCAGCGGGTTTCTTGAAGGTGGTTTTACTTTCAGTTTCTCTTTGTCTGAGAAAATGTTTCTTCCATTATATTTCTTGTTTGAGAATCAAACATGAAATGTTTTCTGTGCTGATTATCCTGCATAATAAAATTGGTAGCTGTAAATTAACATATTTTCTCCTGACTGCAAATATGAAAACTAGGAAAAGTGAAGTCAGATAAATAAAACCCACTTCTGACTGACCAGTGTCATAGCTTGGTGTATGTCAACCAGATGTGGGCCAGGTCTGGCAATGATGACACTATTTATGTTCCTATTTTCCTATTTTAGTTAGAAGACACAAATGCCATGTTGCAATATTATACTGCTATGGTAACCAACGTTTCAAATGCAAGTTTGACAGGTTTGTCAGTGTACACTTTATCCAGAACCTAGTGACAGACAGTTTACTCGTCTTAATTAAGCTACACATTAGGCTGACATCTGGGGCCAGAGCTGAAACTGCTCTGGGCCAGCACAGGACCACCAGTGTGTCTGCAACTGGCTTTGTGTGGACCACATCTGGCAAACCAGATCTGGGCCACCAAAGGCCTGTCATTCTTTGTAGCATGTGGGCCATGTATAAGCACACTGTGTGGGCCAGATCTGGGCCATACCAATTTTGCTATGTGGACTGGTGGTGATTGTATTTTACATGTTTTAATGAAAGACAGCAAACGTGCCCTTCAAAAAGAAAGTGTTTCACAAGCAAAAGAGTTTTCAGTAAGGTGGGAGTGGGATGATTCACTTGCAGGTTTACATGACATTTTATTTAAAAAAAACAAAAAACCCTTAATAACATATTATATAAATGGTCACAGGATGCATGTGCAGTTGTGGTTTTCTGAGATAACTTGTTAAACTTGATCTGATCTGTCTACATCATCAGGTGATTTCCCATCATGGCAGCAATGAAATCCGCCTTGTCTAAGGATCAGGAGAAGCAGCTCCTCTCTCTTTTCGGTCGTGTCAAACTCCATCTGCTCCACAAAGCCAGCATCCATGGGTTCACTGCTAATGTCTTCCACAGACACTGTGACAATCAAGGGCCCACCGTTATTGTAGCCTACAATGCTGCTGGGTTCATCTATGGAGCCTACACCTCCAAAGATTACACTCAAGGTGGAGAGGGTGTCAATGATGAGAAGACATTTCTCTACAGTATCAGTGCTGAGAGAAACAAACCACTGAGGGTAGCAGCTATCATCGGGCAGTGTGCTTTCACTGATGGAGGCACCGGTCCAAATTACGGTGCTCTGGTTTTCTTGCATGATGACAAACCTGAAGTGCAGTCAAATCCAGGCACAGGCTTCAACTTTCAGGCTGCAGATATGCATGGAAATGACTTGACACTGACAGAGTTTGAGGTGTATCGAGTTGAAGGTGTGTAAAAATAATCCCTGAGTTTTATAGAATTAAAAAGATGTCTCCCATGGTTATACTTTCAAAACAGACATTTCATGACCATTAAGAAACGTGCTCATCTACTTGCAGAAATGGCCTCGTGCACTCATGAGCTTATGCTTAAACCAAGGCTTGTAATTTTACTGTGCACTTTTTAGAGAATTAATATTGATATGATTAAAAAGTGATCCTGTTCTTATTAATCGATTTTTCACTTATAGACCTAGAAGATCTCTTGCCCAAGCCCTGGAGGAACATCAAATGGACAGCTGAGTATGTAGAAACCTGCAGCACAGTTATTGGTGGTGTTTGTGTAAAATATATAAATTTATGTTTGGATTTTGTAATTCTAAGAAAAACTAAATTGTTCATCATATGTTCATCATCAGTATAAGGTTATGTCATATCTTTTTTAGCTTGTCATCATGTAAACTTTTTGTGCTTGCACTCTGGGTGGTGTGGGTACATTTTCTTTCTTCTAGACAAAAACAGCAATTGATGAAGGCCATCCTGAACTATAAGCCTGACATCAAAACAGTACACCAAGCCCGTGTGTTGTTGGTAGGCCCGATTGGAGCAGGCAAGTCCAGCTTCTTTAACTCCATCAACTCAGCATTTCGAGGCAACATGACTTCCCAGGCCATCGCTGGCACAGCGGGGGAGAGTGTGACCACTCAGGTACTGGCACAGGACTTTTTGTATAACTGAATCTGCATGCTCTACCTGTAATGTACAGTGTTTTCCCATTAAATGACATTTTCTATCTTTTCTGTAGTTTCGCACTTACACCATCAAGGCAGGGAAAGGTGGTTGCGTCGTCCCACTGATCCTCTGTGACACAATGGGGCTGGAGGAAAAGGGTGGTTTGGACATTGAGGACTTGGTCAACATCTATAAAGGTCACATCAAGGATCGCTACCAGGTGCATTTCATGTTAACTGATTAAATAGTAAATGATTAAATACAAAAAACGTAGGCAGCTGATTGATAAGTAACAACTATGTTTTTTTGTACTTCAGTTTAGCACATCTGGCCCTATCCTAACAGATGCTCCTGGCTATCAGAAGCATGTGACTCTGAGTGACAGGATTCACTGTGTGGTTTATGTGGTCGACACCTGCAAGGTCTCTATTCTCAGCCAGAAAATGCTGGAAAAACTTTGTGCCATCCGGAGAAAGACTAATCAGCTGGGTCAGCAGAAAATCTTTTGATTTTTTTTTTTTTTTTTTTTTAGAAAACATTGAAAACAGCACGTGCAGCAGGCAGTTTTATGTATATGTAAATATGTAAGGCTATATTAGGGAAATACAACAAAGGGTAAACCTTTTCTTGGTGTCAGTAAACTGTTTCTGGTCATGATTTGTATTTCCGGTCCCTCAAAGGAATTCCTCAGCTGTTGCTGATGACTAAAGTAGACGAGGCCTGTCCACTGGTGGCGGAAGACTTGAAGAATGTTTATCGCAGTTTTTACATCCAGAAGAAGGTGATGTTTTTAGATGCATTTACAGTAGCAGGTCAAAATTTGACATGACAATAATGCTCATTTAATCTGTGTACCTGTGTTATCTGTGTAATCAGGCACGGGAGCTGAGTGAGGCTCTGGGCATCCCGTTATCCTGTATACTGCCGGTGAAGAACTACAGTGAGGAGCTGGACCTGGACCAGGACACTGACACTCTACTGTTTGGTGCTGTGCAGCACATGCTGAACTTTGCAGACAGCTTTTTTGAGAACCAGGCTGAAATTCAGGAAGGGAATGATCAGATGGAGCTTTACAGATCCAGTGATATTTCCCGCCCTGATTATCAAGAACACAAAGAACATCAGATTATTTGAAATCCAAAACATATAAGCAAACCATTTCAATTCAGACCTTTTCAAAATGATCAATTAATTAGGTTCTCCAAGAGGGTTGCAACAAATGATCTTAAAGTAAAACCCTTGTATTGTGGGCAAACTGAAACTATATTTGTTTCATGAGTGAAACAGTAAAAACATTTATAAATATTCACTGTTCATTTCATGTCTGCAAAGATGTGCCAGCACGTTGCATGCTGCTTTCTCTCAACTAAAAGCCACTGGATCAAAGTGCTATATTTTTGCGCTCTGAAGCTAAAATCATTGAGCTTAATTAAAGTCATTAACAGATGCCACGTGATCCAATCATGGGTCCTGATCAGCTTTGAGGTAGACCCTTAAGTCAACTTGAGTTTCAGATCCTTAGAAGCAGAGTCTGTTGTGTGCACTTCTTTTATTTTAATTAACTTGGATATTCTGAAAATATTAATTTGCAAATATATTCATCCTTGTCCTGCTCTTATTGTGTAAAAAAATAAAAATAAAGGAAAACAGAGAAAGTCAATGTGCTTTATCATATGCTTTATTTCAGTTTGTTACATATTGCAAATTTGACTCTAGGTCCATTTTTACTGATGATATAGTTCCACGAATTGCTTGCTTGCTTTATATGCATGACTGCAGTCTTTCAGTAGTAGGAGGGTTACATAGACGTTCCCCCTTCATTCAGCCACTAGATGTCAGTCATAATTACATAATCACATCAGTCCTGTAAAGACGTTGTTATGAAAAGGTGATCTCTTATTAAACACTTTTATCTCATAGTCCAACACGGGAGCTAGTTGGACCATTTCACTTGAACAGATGCATGTATTTGTTTATGCACAATATCAGTTATGTCAGAATGACAAGTGTACTTTTGTCCCGTAAAGTCATCACTCACTGTAACCATACAAACCCACGAGGCCACATGACAAGAAAATATGTTGGTTTTCCTTTGAGCCAATTGCAAAACTCGCCTAGTTTCGGTGCCGCCCACCTTCCAGCTTCACTATAAAACTGTGACGCAACGTTGCCAACAACAAACGCAGAAGAGACTGGCATAACTTTGGTACACCGGCAGTTGTCACGCATTTACGCAGTGGGATCGGTTTTTAATTTGCAATCATGATTCCCGAAGAAAGCTTTGCTTCCATCGAGAACAAGTAAGATTTCTTGCTTCAGCTCTATATTTATGTTGGTTCAGCATGTGCATGTGCGTGATCATGTGCTGGAAGGGTATGTTGATCGTCCTTTGACCCCTCCGTTGTGTGGATTGCTTAGGCTGATGTAATTAAAGTGCTTTTTGGAAAGCTTTGATTTGAGACTGGAACGCAGAGACTTTCTGTTATTTAACATCTGGGTGCATAAAATGTTACAATCTTTTCTGTGCTGTCAAAGTTTGACACCCGCATAAAAGCCAAAATCCAGAGATTATGCATGAATTATTATGAGTCATAAGACCTCAGTATTAATATCTTTGTACTGGCATACACAATACTACGCATGCACGTTGCACAACATGCAGCGAAATTCCTTGAAACTGTAAAATGCGCATTTATGGCTTGTTTTATATCACCACAATCATCCCCATGCATGAAACTGATAATGAAACTGATCTGAGCGTGTATTTCAGTGTTCTAACGACTTTTAATTCAATTAATATGGAAGAGGGGGGATTTTTGAAGCAGTGCTGCATATATTTAATACCACTAATGTTTTGTCATATTGCAGAATACAAAAGGCTAACTGTCCTGTCCTTATCCCTTAGGATGCAGTCTGTAGGTCTGGCTCTGGAGGAGTTGCTGGTAACTGCTCAGAAACAAGGCTGTCTCACTGTTGGCATTTATGAATCAGCCAAGCTTCTTAATGTGTGAGTTGAAAGTATTAATTTTGGTTTGTGCTTCTCTTCTCATTGCCCAAACTGATCACCCCCAGACATGTGAATTCAGTTTTTTCCTCATTTTTCTTCTTTTCTCTTCCCCCTCAGAGATCCAGACAGCGTGGTGCTATGCGTGCTGGCAGCCGACGATGAAAATGATGTGGCGCTGCAGATCCACTTCACGTTGCTACAGTCCTTCTGCTGCGACAGCGGCATCACCATCTTGCGAGTCTCTGGGTTTCAGCGACTCCAGCGGCTGCTGGGAGCTGTGGATGCCAACAGGAACCAGGAAGAGCACAGAGACCTTCACTGCATGCTGGTTACGGTGTGTTGACTCAGCATAGTGGCTACCTCTTATGTAACTGAAAGGCAGATGGTGATCTTTTTCATGCACAATTTTCAGCTAAGATATTGCACCTTTTCTTTCTCATCGCCTTGTGATTTTTACTCTTACTTTGCAGGTTCAATTCAAATTGAACGCTGGACATGATTCTTTTTTTCTCCCACACAGAATCCTCAGGCAGAGCACTGCAGACTGCAGGAAGTGGGGACCTACTGCCAGGAGAGTCGGCGCCTTGACCAGTGGGTGCCTGAACTAGTCCTGCAGGAACGCTGAAGGGTCTGCATACAGGAACTTTTGTGGCCAGATACTGATACACTGAAGGATCTTTATGCTCAAGCAGGGATGACCTGGAGTGTAGCCGCTCCAGTCCACTATCCTTAATGACCAGCAAAACCATGGACTCCCACTCAAAGACTAGTGAAACAGCTGGACTGGACACTGGTTTCTAGAATCTGTACTTGTGCAAAAGATACAGAGAGAAAAGTCACAATGTTTTTACAATGCCATCAAAACACAATCTGTTGTGTTGCTCTCTGGGTGCTCACAATGTCTATGGGGTGTGACATAGTAAACATTAAGAGGAGTAGTAGTTTTGAAAGGAACACATCCACACCCATCTTATACCTGGAAGTCTTGTTTGTTTGACTGGACAGGAATGTTGCAGTGCTGAAACTGTACCAGACATTCCTGGGAGAGTCCCAGAAAAGGAGAGGAGAGGTGTGTGTTTGTATGTGTGGTATGTCTATGTGTGGTATGCATTTACAATACTTGTATTTTTCTGTAGAAAAGACTGGGTGTGCATTCTTAAAATGAGCAGCTGAAAGCTGCTGGGGAATTGTCACCATGGAAACTGAAATGGAAATAATGTTAAAGACACACAGGACCTATTGACACCAGAAGAAACAAAAGAAAAAACAATGTAAAGAGACTCCGAGGATGAAAAAATTTAGGCAGGATCCGAAATTCCCAATGATGCAGAACGCCTGTGCTGTCTGATCCGGACAGATCAGCTTTAAATGTATTGTAAAAATATCAACTTCTTTGTGCCTTCAAGAGTGCTGCCTTTCTGATAAATAACTAATGTAAAGTGGCTACACTGTTAATTTATTGATTGTATTGTTTTTTTGTAGTTATTTGTAATCTATTTTGTGCTCTGTTATCTAAGTAAATAAATTATTTTATTCATAAATTCTTCTTGTTCCTGGGGCTTCTGCTCAGATTTCAAAACAAAAGCCATGTGTGCGTCATGGAACCTGCTGAGTCACGCAACTACAGTTTACATTCGGGCTGAAGTCATGGAAAATGCATGCACACTTAGGGCAAAGTCTTTGTCATTGCCAGCCCCTTCTATTGTCGTGAGCATAAGTCAGTGAGAATGAAACTGGGGTGGGGACAGAAACTCACTAAAACAAGCATAACAAGCTCATGCAGACCTACTGTCCCTACAAGTCAGGAAGTAATGAAGCATTACAGGAAAGACGCATTACCTGCGTGTCAAGTGTTTTTATTTATTCCCTAGCCAGATTCCATACATGCATAACAAGAATCTTTTAAAAATGTACGTTTTGCATTATATATTGCAGCTAAAGCCCTGCAACAATGTTGCATGCAAATAACATAATGTGTGTTTGTGCGTGTGTGTGGGTGAAGCCTCTGATCCCTCTATTATCTCTGCTTAATCTCAGGATCTTCCCTCTGCTTTGCAATCTATTCCACCCTCTGCTCTCACATGGCTGTTCACAGCCCTGTCTGCTGCTAGAGGAGAGAGGAACATATTGAGGCACATGGACCTCACACTTGTTTACAATCACACAGGGTAGTGACTGGTGAGGGGAGTGTCTTCTCAAAGGCCGTGGCTCATCCAGCCTAAATCCGATTGGCTGTGACTTGCAGAAGGGTCATGGGAAGTATGGTTTGAAACTTGGAGACAAGCTTGTAACGGTTGAAAGCACACTCCAAAGGGCACAGTGAAGGCCTGAGACGGCTACAACAATGGAATTCCTGTGAAATGACCAAACTGGGAGACTTTTACCTAGCTCTGCTCTTTGTTTACTCTGTTTGATGCATTCTCTTACATGCATCATGCGCTGCACATCGTATACCAAGTAGGCCAGAGAGCATGTTTCTGCAAGTGCATTGTAAATTGCAGTTGCATTTTTAAACCAATAAACTGCAGATAATAATCAAAAACACTAATATTCTGCAGCTATACCAGCAGCTCTGCGAGGCTCATACTGGTATTGTATCTGATGTTTGTGATCTGCCCAGTAAACTTGAAATACACTGATGTTAACATCAAAACAAAATAAAAAAAACAATACAGGAAAAGTTTGTTATTATATCATCTTTTTATTAATGTTATCTACTTCTCAATATCATCTTTTTTAAACAGCAATATCCACAAAATATTAACAATGTGCAAGAAAACATGAGTTATGGCACATCAGAGAACAGTTACAAAAAATAGATATATTTTCTTCATAGTCAATCAAGGCAAAAAGATACATATACTGTATGCATACACAGGAGATCAGAGCACAAAAGATGATTCTCAGGAAGGGATCGGAGCCAAATCAGAGAAGCTTGATATGAAAGTCCAACAGGGAGGAGCCTCGGCTCTCCTCACCAAGCTTGAAATGAATTTCGAGAGGCTTGCATTTTTGCGCACAACACCAGTAAATTTCCACTTTGAGCCGTGTGTTCCACTTTTAAGACTGTTTAAGACTGCCCCCCACCTCCAAGTCCAGCATTTACATGATATACACCACTATAAGGCAAACTAACAACCAATCAATCAGACAAACCAGCAATCCAAGCTGTGTGTCTCTGATTGAAGCCCAACCATGGATGGAATGATAGTAATAAAAAAAAAAAATAGCATATGCTTGGCAATACCAGGACATCTGTGCGTGTGGTTGTGTGTGTGTATGTGCATTTGTCTGATGATAAGTTATGCATGTATGTTTCCTTGTGTTAAACCTCTGCAGCAAGAATTCTCTTTCACTTTAGCTTGCAAAGAAATGAAACGAAAGTGTTTATCACATTCCTGTAAACTGACAGGGAATCAGTTCTTTCATCTTAGAATAGTTCAGGTCCTTGATAAGCAAACCCAGGCCAAATAAGTACGTATAGTTAAGCCAATACTGTTGCTCTCCCTGTTTCTTGTCTTTAAGGTAAGCTAACCAGCTGCAGGAGAAAGCAAATATACACATTTCCTCAAATGTCAACATGTTCCTTTACGTATCCAAGGCTTACGTTAGTGGTAATGAAATTATTTGTTTTGCCACATTTCACCTGATCAGTTTTAGCCTGTGACACAATCCCCCTTTTCACTCTTCAAAATATGCAGACTGATTAAGTGAGAAAAGGAGGAAGTGCAAGCCATATATGTTGTTCTGACTTGTGGTATCACATGACCTTTCCTCTGGTCAGACTAACCCTGACCTAGAACTGCAGGACTGCAGTACTATAACATTACAGTCTAACACTGCAGCACTGGAGGCACTGCTCGTTCTTACGCACTGTGTCACTCGCACAAACACACACAGACCATGCACACGAGCACACACTTGCACGCTCCTCTATTTTCTCCTCTCCACCTACTGCTCTGCCAAATCATCCCTTTTCAGCTACCAAACACAAGCACCCACACACACGCACGCACACTTGCACACCCTCTCTATGGCCTTTCTCCAGCTCCTGCTCTCTATACTTCTATCTTTGTCTGTATCATAAGCCATTGGCTACAGTGCAAAAACACAGATGCTAAGCAGCGATTTAAACTGGTAATTAATCACAAAGCTGAATTTTTAAAGGAATCATTTGACATTTTGGGAAATATGCTTATTCTCTTTTTTTCCCTTTCACACAGTTTGAGATTGCTAAAGGTAACAATTACAATTATTCTAATGCCGATTTGTCTAAACCCCACACATTCCCAGGTACGCATGAGCACGTGTGGATGCAAACAACTCTTTCCACCCACCTCCAAAGTCTGTATAGCAGCTGGGTCACACTGACCTAAGTGACATGAAAGCAGAAAACTAGTAGGACGAACCCTTGTGACTCTCTGTCAGCAGATATAAGCCATGTCCAAATGATCCCACCCTCGGCTAAATGCTAAAGTGTAAATATGATGGAAGGAAGATCCCCTCTCTCACCAATTCTCCTTACAGCTATTAACCTTTTACCTCTGATAAACATCATTCAAGCTTGAAAAGAACCCAAAGCACAGGATGTAGGTGTGTGTTGCATGTTGGTCTAGATGCCTGTTGCCCCCAAAAAAACAAAAACTAAAAAAAACAAGGACAGCTTTGGTGTTAAAGGTCAGATCAGGAGGTTGGTTTTGCACCACCGTAATGAGGTCCGATGTTGATTCATCTTGTTACGGGGCATGACTCTAAACCAAACACAGCTTTTGTTTCCGGTACATTACTTCATCCTCATCGGTTTTATATGTGGCCGAAACCAACCTCAGCTATCGCAGGCCTCTAAAACCTGATTGACGTAAAAAAGGAAAAAGCAAAGGACAGACGTGATCCTGATTGACAGAATAAGTAGTACTAAAAAAATCCAACATCCACAGAGGGGAAATCTGTGTTCTGAGTTTGTATCTTACAAACACTGTACAGGGTAATACTCAACTGACCAGGTTCCATGGACTCCATAGAAAGAAGAGAACTTAAAAAAAAGAAAAAGAAAAAAAAGAAAGCCAAAACAGCTACTCTTCAACTTATCACTTCTGCACATGTCTGAAAGAAAGTTTATACACTTAGTTTTTTTTTCTTCTCTTAATTAACTTGATTTTTTTCTTCTTCATGTTTCAGTTTTTACAATCAAGTTTGGTTTGTCAGACAGGAGGAGCGCTGTGGAGGAGACGAGGATGGAGGGACACAGAAAGGAGACTGCCAGCTCCTACTGATCCAGCCTGTGACCAAGCTGGGATAACATCAGAGTGAGCTCTTATGCTGGGGAAACTGGGACCTTTAGACTGATGAAGGCAGGTAATCTGATTAATAGCCATAATTGCAAAGCATTAAAACAAGATGTAAACCCCTTGAACAGAGAGGTGACTCCTTATTTTCAGACTACCCACTCCTCTCATTTTCGTTCTATTCACCCTACAAGAACTAGTAATCGAAATATATATGGGCTGAGAGGGTGGGAAGAGGGCACCTTCATTTTTACTTTCTATGTCTGGGTCATCTCCTCCAGCCTCGCAGTCCCTTACAGAATGATTCTCTGATGTGATCATTCTGTGGCCTCGCCCTCTCTTGGGGTAAAGCACAGGGAGGCTTGATGTACAGTAGATCTGGTTAGGTATTACCCCTGGCTTACAACCAGATATCCTGTTATTTCATTAATGCAAGCAGGAAAACAAACCTGATCCGCCAGGGGCAACACCTACGTGAAAAGAAAACGATCTAAAAAAATGTAAAATATTGTCCTATCTGTTAAGTAATGCTTCAACAAAATATCTAAAACGTACATTGAGTTCACAAACAAGTATTTCTTAAGAAAAAATGCAGTAAACGTCTGCGGTTAATAGCTTGAGTTCTGTGTAGAGCCGTTCACTGCTTGCTCTCATAGGTGCAGATCTGGGATCAGCTTAGACATCAGCCCGTGGCGGCTATCATGAGCCGCAGTGGAATCAGTGACAGCAGATCAGCATCTAGAAAGGAATTTTTGTACAGGTTGGCACAGCTGGAGGCTTGGCCAAAGGCTGCAGGCAGCCATTGTGAGGCCACAGGCAGAGAAGGTCTGTTGATACAGGTTTGGGTGGGAACATGCTATGGCCTGATAAAGGCAAAGGCTTTAGCCAGTTGCTCCAAAATGACCCAAGAATGAAGCTTTCATACTTTTTAAAAAAAAAATCTCCCACAGAAAAAGAAGCATTTATTGAACTTTTAATGGGACACGAGGTCCAGTTTGGCACAATTGGCCTAGCGCCTACCACTCATTCTGTTTTTTTGCACATGCATCCTCCCACCGCCTGCCTATGGCACAGCTACCCATCTTTGAACCAACACCTCATTTCACGATAACAAAAAAAAAAGAAAATGCTGATTTCCTATCGATCATTAATGTCCAAATCCCTTTTCAATTTTAGCTGAAACTTGTAGTTAATTCACCAGCATATGTGAATAATACCAAAGCACCTTGGATCATACTCAGTGATATACTGATCTCAGCCACTGTGAGCGCAGCATACCCTTCCCCTAGCTGTTGCTCCGGTGTATGGCGCTTTTCCAGAGTGGCGATTCTGGGAGCGTGTGTGTTTCTGTGTGTGTGTGGATGCTCGACAGCCCTGTAAGATCAGACATGGCTGCTCCAAGGTGTGTCTTGGTAAATGCGGGGATCTAGTTAAATGGCAAAAGTATACGTTTATGTGTTAGTGTGTATATGTATGTGCAAGAGTGTGTGAGAATGTGTGTTTGTGTGTGTGTGCGTGAGAGGGGTAGGAGAAGCAGGAAGCAGCTATAGGATGATGCAAGGTTTCTTGTCCTTGAAAGGGTTTTCAGAGGTGGGAACACCAACCAGCAGAGGGTCGCTACGAGCGTGCTGCTCACAGTAACTCATCAGGTCTGCTGCTGCTTTAGACACCTGACCGGACAGAGGGGGGAGGGAGAGAAAAGGAGGAAGGGCATGGGGGAAGGCAAAAAAGGGGATAGATAAGAAGGTGCGAAATTTAAAATGAGGGCATTGGAGGTAGAAGAAAAAATAAAGTTGTAAGGGTAAATGAAGGAAGAAGCAGCAAAGGGGGAACAAGAATGAGTAGAGAGGGAGAGCAGTTAAATGTGTATGAATAATTACGCACTCACATTTGCTAACACAGCAGAAAACGGTTGTTTTACCTTAATGCGCTCAATCCCTGCCTCAATCCTCAGCTGTTCCACCAGTTTCCTGGCCTGGGCGATATTATTAGTGGTAGACATACTGATCCATGAGAATACACCAACACAGGAGAAAACTGAAGGAGTGAAAAAACAGAATGAGTTGTGTTTGGTTTACTTCACTAGATTTGTCAGAGACCAAGAAACATTAATTTCATGTATACTTAATAGAGATGTGAATTTAAGTACTAGATAATTCCCTGATTATTCCCTGAAACTGTCCTTTATAGCACTGCTATGAATCGCACAAAAGCAAACAAAAAAGAAAGCCTGCAGAGGATCAACAATAAACAAAGCACAACAAAGAGTGTAATATTTTTTGGTTTTTTGCCATTAGATCAGAAATGAAATGATGGCTTAAATTCCCTTTTTAGTGTTATGGGTCATAAATTTAAATCAGTTAAGAGGATTGTGTGGAACGTCAGCTGGAGCGCTATAGCACCACCATGAGGTGACTACATAGTAGTGCAGCAGAAATTTAGAGTGAAACATAGCAGCATTTTAATTCATAATATGACGATTGAAAGCAACAGTGTAACGACAATGTAACCAAAAATGAATTTGATGTTTAACAAAAAAGCAATTAAATAAAAGCCCTTATATTAAAGATGCTAATACGCATCAGCATCTGATATTAGTCTTCTGAATGTAATTCACACACTGCACAAACAACATGTTGAAATAGGAATACACCATTAGGTTGTTGTAATAAACCTCAGTGAGATCTTTGGGATTGAGAATGTTGTGATCCAGACATTCAAATAAATTCATTCCACATTCCACTGCCTCAGGGACTCCTGAGTCCACTGGGTAATTCACAAGAAAATTCGAGTTTAAGATACTTTGCAGATTAAGCAGCCTAGGAATGTGGAACGTGATACAGTGACCACAGCAAACAGAGTATTACCTGGCTGATGGTGTGCAGACAGGACTCCCTCTGAACACTAATATGAATGGATGGAGGCGGTCTGAGCAGTGCAGGAACGGCAGTCACAGTTACAGAGCTGGATGGCGGCTGAGCTTACATTGGCTTGTCTCTGTGTAAAAGAAGAATGGGCAAACAAGTGAGCTGCCTGCTGATAAAGCTACGTTATAAACAGGCAGTTCAGTAGTCATACACATTTCAAAATGTTTGCTTTTACAAATAGGTTTCAATTTTTCCACATCTCCACATACAGAGAGGTTTTACTGTTTTAGCAATGAGTTAGCAAAGCAATAAAAACTAAAGGTGAGATAACGACTGCAAATATGAAAACTGCAATAAAAAATATTACCATGACACAGCTGCTACTTCAAACACAAGAAAATGTCATACTCATCATATCCATTAACTATCATATCCATCATCGCAACCTCCTTTTCTTTCACAAAGCACCTGTGAGAGCACTTTTCTGAATGGGTGGTGGGACATTCTGTCATATGGAGGGTGGGGTGGTCCCAAACTCATTTTAAATCACTACAAACCTTCAGATTAACACAGCAGGAAACTTGCTTCTGTAGATGTGAACAACACATACCTCAAATACATCACAACGAGCATGTTACCACCGGGTCTCTCAGTCTGTGTCTCTGTCTGTCTCCCTCTCTAAGGAGGAGAGTCCTGCTTTAATTACTCCTGCTGTGGAGTCTTTCAGAGATTCATGTCTGTAATTAGAGCTGTGTGTGTGTGTGTTTGTGTGTAAGAGAGGGAGAGAGAGAGAGAGAGAGAGAGAGAGAGAGAGAGAGAGTGAATGAAGCTAGAGATTACCACTGTAACACCTGAACAAATTCTCATTCTGCCTTTGCCTGCACGTTGGCATTAACAGACTTATGCGGCTTTTTGCCGATTTTCCTCTATCCAAATTCTAATTTTTAATCCTAATCTTGAATCTTGAACCCAAATCCTAATTCAGGAACAACATATCTTCATTTCTTTCCTTTAGACACTCACAGGACTTGAGAGTTGCACTGATTTCAATTAGGAGTACACATATTCATAGAAACTGAAGATAGCAAAAAAAGGCATCATGTTTGGCAAATTGTGGCACATGAATCTTCCTAAATGAACTGCTTGTAAGAGACAGAAATACTGACCCTAGCCTTACTTGGCACTAGATTTCTTTTTTCCCCTTTAACCACAAGTGCCCAATACTGACCCCAGAACTAAAATATAATGTACACACATGGGCCTCTGTCCAACAATGGGGGGTGAGTCCCTTGGTTATGGCTGTGTAAACAGATAACCCTCAGATGTGTCTATAACAAGTGCAAATAAACAGAGACAAACACCTGTTCCCTCACAACACATTCTACGCTTCTCATTATCTGTCAGGATTTAATGAATGCTCCTAAATCACAGCGTGCAGCATCACTGGAAGCCAAGCGCAGAGTATATGCATATGAATATAATAAAAACTCAACTCTATAAGACTTATTGCAGGGATTGTTCACATGCTGATGCATGCCTTTGACACAAACATGCTAACATTAAAGGACAAGGCAGCACTTGCATCCTCTTTAGTTATAAGCTGCTGTTCCTTTGAAACATAAATGTGTGCTTTTTTCTGTTCTATCAAGTGGGTGAACCACGGTGGTTTCAACTGGCAGAGCCGCTGCATACAAAATAAAGTACCAGATATACTTAAATGACTCATTTATCACTTCATAGACACTACTAACCTAGTTCTTTAATTTCCTCAGCCTGTTGATTTTTCAAACTTTTTGCTATGGCGCATACCGTGCCGAGAGAAGAGAAGCCTTTAAAAACAGCAGACGAAATTCTCCCCCAACACAGCCACATCTCTCCCTTCTTGCCCCAAACTGAACGCCTTTCTACTTAGCAGAAGCAAAACATATACGCTAAGCTGATCATTTGATTCGGCCTGGTCAACATAAACACCACCAGAGCTGGACAGGCCTCAACCAGCGAGCACACAGAGGCTCTCAAGACGCGCAAAACTGCATCAATCCTTATTGATCCAAGCAGCTCCTGAGCGTTGATCGGGCCTACAGTACGAAGCCATGTCCTCTGCTATAGGGCCTGCTCGCTGCTCTACCGTGTGAAAGCACAATGCGGGCATTTTGATGGATAGAACAGCATGTCCTCTCTCCCGTGGCTATCCACGTACCACACACACTTAAACGCATAGACTCAACAGAGCCAACATACAGACGAATACGCACGGGAGCGCAAACACAGTGCACATATCAAAGCCAGATATATTTATCCCAGTGAATAACAGACTACACCGCTCCGGGTCTGCAAATAGGCCCTGATTGTTAGCCGTGGGAGCAGGGTGGTGACATGTTTTGAGGGAGGCAAGCTCCGGCAAATATAAACCCATCCAGCGACAACGAGCACAAGACCGGAGCGCATGCCGTTATATTCCGCTATTATGCAAATTGATACGGCCTACTTCGGCATATACGATCATGTTACTGTGGCTCGTGCGTCCTCAGAGTCCAGCCGAGCTGAAGGAAATCTTCCACTGACCCTGTCCCCGGTCCTCCCCACCCTCTCTGCCGGCAAAGGGCTGGGGAAATCCGGATTCGTGACACTGACGAGCCCCCTTTTCGCTGCAGCCGCCCTCAGTTGCGAGAATGCGGGGCTGCAGCAGCACACAGAGGCGCTACAAATATTATGCACGGGGAGAAAAATAGCCAAATATCTCCAAACTCACCTCCGAATGTGCTGTATTGGTGATTTAAAGGGCCAGATCCGCTGGTTTCTCACACTCTCTGCGCGTTCACTCCCCGTTTTCACCGAGCCAAACGCCTCCCCCTCCGTTACCAGTGCCTGTCCACTCCTCTACCCCCCTCCTGCTCTCTTCCTCCCTCTCTCCTTCTCCCTCCCTCGATCCGATGGGGTGACAGCAGATTTAGCAAGGGGCTCCCAAGGAAGCATTTTTAATGATCTATAGCTATATATACCCTGGGAAAGTATCCTCCAAACAACAGAATTTTAAATGGCAGACTAGATTTGCCAGATATACGTTCACAAATAAATAAATAATGCAAGTCATGTATAAAATGACGGCTGCTCCTAGTGACTCCTGTATTGTAAAGTGTAGAATGGGCACTTGCACGAACTGAAGCCCCATTGAAATGTTGTTAAAATGCATTTCTTTACGTCCTCTCAGTGTTATAATAATAATAATAATAATAATAATAATAATAATAATAATAATAATAATAATAATAATAATAATAATAATAATATTTACAATGATGACCAAATCTCAGTTTCTAGGAACTTTGGGCCAATCTAATCTGACCTTTTATTTGCTGTAAATTTTCTGCCGTTTGCAGATTGCAGATAAATAAAGAAATGCCATAAAATCCGAATTACTATTTTCACTTCATAAATAAAATGAATAATAATTTAATACTTTTTATACTTTAGTTTTGTTTGCAGAAATGGTAATGACCGTGTTTCTCTTTGTGGTAGAAAATACTTTAAGTCATGTCAAATGCGTTAAATAAAGACTGCAGTGCACGACCCACACCACTTCTATAATAAATACACGTTCGGACAACAGATAGTGTCCTCTTAAAGACCACTGGCTTGTTCATTTCCCACCAGTATTCCCCAAGGACACGAGATAACAGATAGTGGCATGCACATCTGGATTTGTGTACCTACATTACAGTAAAAACGACTGCGTGACTCCGGTGCGTTGTGTTACCACGTGATGGCGCCATTGACCCATCTGCTGTTCTGACTTTCTCAAGAGAGGTGTGGGCCTCTCCTTCTATTCCCGGCAGGCCCCACAAACACGCAAACTCAGTTTCCACCAAGCTGTAGTCCACTCCTCCACACAGAGCTAAAAAGCGCTGCATCTGCTCCGTGATTGTTGGCTGAACATGAGCCGGTTTCACTGCGTTAAGAGGGAAAAGGTCTGATGTGTGCAGGATCTCATTTTTACACAAAAATTCTCTGTTTTAGTCCATTTAAACCCTGGTGGTGCTGATGGAGATGGAAATTCTGATCTATATTCTGGTTTTGATGCGCATATACGTCTCAGTGGTTGTATAGCAACCATTTCCTTCCTGCTTATTATAAACACAGGAGAGCTATTTATATCTCACACAGAGTACCGCATTGGCCTCGTTTCCAGAGACCAGTGAAATTATGCTGATGCCTATACATTTCCCTTTCATTTCCTCACCTTTCTCATCTCCCCCTTTTCTCCCTTTGCTGGCTCTCTCTTCCCTCTTCATTTTTCTCTCTTCCATTTCAGACCCCGTGCTTCCCTCCCTCCCTCTCCATCCTGTGTGTGAGGAAGCAGCATAGGTTACACTGGATTCAAGCAATACTTTTCATTTTCTAAGAAATCCGCGGTGGAAGCCCATGAGTCACCACTTAAAGATGTTCACAGGCCGACAGGTGGCATCCACCCACCCACACCTTTTTTTGTCGTATGCCACGTGTACTCCTGCAGCCTAATCTTAGACCCAAACGGAAACACAGACTTTCCCAGGGTGTCTCATGTGTTTCATTTTTATGTGTGTATTCGGACACGATAATTGTCTAATTAAGACCCAGCAGAGGGGTTGCCACACTGGCCTTCATGGGGAATGACATGTTTTTTAATCCACCCCAGGAGCAGGATGGGAGACCCGCCTGTCGCCGCATCTCCGCCACCAGGGTCACACCACACTGATGCGACAACCACCGTCAACGTCACACTGTCTCCATAGCAACCGTGCCGGGCACAGCATCTCCGAGCAGATGTTGGAGGGTTAAGAGAGAATGAAAGAAAGAGTAGGGGGGAAGCCAGTATCTCTGTGTGATGAATTAATAAACTGTAAAGAGTCTGCATGTCATGGCAGCACGACATGGGTGAAAGAAGTCAACGATCCCGAGTTGGGAAAATAATTTAAATTATTATAGTAACATTTTAAAATTAAAAAATGAGAAAAAAGAACTATCAAAGAGAATCACTGAGAGTCGCTGAAAAGAAATAAACCCCTTCCAAAGTCATGCCAGCAGCAGAGCTTTTACATGAATGTTAGTCAACAAGCAGAGAAGATTGCTGCACTGTAACCTGTGATTTAATTAGCATCTACAATGTAACACAAACAGCAATATATTGTAGTAGGTTTTAACAGTAATGTACTGTAAATGGCAAAGGATTGTGGGAAAATATTGGCCCACTACTGTAAATGTAACTGAATAGTAAGTGTTTTAGTACTCTTAAATGAAAAATGAGGCATATGGAAGCCGTTTTTCTATTTGTATGTTAGATAAGATGGAAATATTGCACACAATGTTCTCCCTTTTAAATATCGTACATTTTACAGGGTAAATCTCCCTAAACTATATCCACATATGCTTCCTCAAGGAATATGCTGTATCGTATAATGCTTACACAGAGGGTTTCTACAGCATGCTTTTAATTCTTTCAGTTATTTCCTCTCTTATTTTGAAGGCTGCTTTATTTTTTCTCTGCCAAGTTTTTACTTCCTGTCTTTGCTCTTTCCCCTCCCTTTTGTATGTCCACCTGTTCCTTGTTACCCTGTTGCCCCTTATGTGTATTTATCCTGCGTGATTTCCCTAAGGCTTTGGACTGAAGTGGCTGACCATAATATCACTGATTTTCTAAGATCCACATCACTGCATGGATACAAACGGCAAGCAAAAGGTGAGAATGTTTAAAAAAATGACACGAAACACTCCTCAGTTCATATTTTTATTAAGAAAATCATTTTGCAGATTTGATTATTATTATCACCTCTCTCGCTCTCTCTCTCACACTCTCTCTATGTATATATATATATTTATATATATATATATTTATATATGTTAGTTTCAGTTATTCAGAGGATGCATCAGCACAGTATATTTTAATAGGAAGACTATTGCTAGAATAAATATCTATACATTATAATTAGTCAAATGAAAAAATCCCAACGAAAAAAAGAAGAACCAAAGAAAAATCATTTACAAAAACAATGAGAGCTTAAAAGAAATAACCCATTTACAAAACCAAAGCCATAAATGTTGCAGAGGAATTTATTTAAAAAATACAAAGATGATTCACAGTTTGTGTCCTTGTTCTCATGCTGGCTGGAACACCAATAGGGACCATGCAGGAATGAAGGGCCAGAGCGTCTCGATAGTACCAAACTACGTTACCCACAAAGTCTAGGCTAAATTCCCCGCCGTATACTGCTCATTAGGATCTGAGGCGATCAGATGAAATGTAAAGGGGTGAGCCTGAGTGATTGGCAGGAAGAGTGGGAGTTCTTTTGTATTTTGATCCTCCGGTACCGATTTCCTTTAGCTCCTGTGGCATGAAGCCCTGCTGGACAGGAGCACAACCTGCCCCTCGCTGGTAACAAAAAGCCTGGTGTGTCAGAAAACCACAGCTTTTCTTGAGTATAAAGGTTTAACTTAGTGCTCGTTCTCTAAGCTTCACATGGTCTGAGGTTTCCCTTGCAGCCACAGAAGAACAAATCCGAACCCCACTCCCTTTATTGTATGAGACTCCTCAGCAAGATGAACAGAAAGTACCCTGTGACCTCACTGGTGGCAAACAACTCAAGTAAACTTTACCTGGTCCTACACAACAATCTGTGCCACCAATGTAGTTATCTATGGAGGCCCAAACTATAGCTGTTACTAGGCAATAAGTATATTTGATGTCATAAAATAAGTGATCATACCAACAATATTAAGACTAAATGTGTAATTTAACCATGAAAATATCATCGTACAAGCAACATTTTAATGAAAATACCTGCAGCATTTTTTAATTAAAGAAGAGTGTGGAATTGCAAAAATTATTCTAAATTTAAAATATCCACCAAGTTCCACAATTTCATGGTTCAATTACATCTTTCTGCATCCATTCGTATGATTATTCATTTTATAACTTATCATTTAGTCACCTTTAACATAGCTGGTCTCCATAGAGTTCCTCCTTTAAAGCCAGTGCTTCTCTTGCTACAGCATACAAAAAAAAAAAAAAAAAAGCCCAACGTAAAGCTTTCACATGAAGAAAACTTTAACTGTCCTACTTCTGATTGGAGGTTTTGACTATACAAAGAATGCGCAGGAGACTGCGCGCTCCCACCACGGCATCCTTTATCTGCACGCTCTCCCTTCGCTTCTCTGAAACCTTTGAACAATATTTACAGCTATCTACAATCAGATGCGAGGAGGGTTGGTTTTCAGTAAGTGCAAACATCAAGCAAAAACACACAGAATGAATATGAAAACGGCTCACAATTTATGCGGATTTATGCAGAAGTAACGCTAACAGAGGTACAACAGCGGAAAACAGCCAGAGAGCAAATGATGTTTCACTGACAAGGCCTGTGTGAATGTAATATGTGTGTATGTGTGTGTGTGCAACCGAGGGCATGCAGTCATTCTATTTCAGCTCCATGCCTGATTTATATACTAGTGTGTGTGCGTATAGGGGGTGTGTGTTGTGCAGGATGACTCATGCAGAATGTGTAGGCACTCTCCACGGGAAAGCTGCAAACATCTGACAGACACTTCATGAGATTGTACAACAGCAGCAACAACACAAGCACGCGCACATACACACCCGTGCAGGCCGGAGTGAATTAACGTGAAAACAATATATATAAATAAGGTGGATGAATGTGCATATACATGAATGCACTCCCGGTTAAACACACAGAACAGGGAATATGGTTCATGGATAAATGAGATGAGACACGCCATGGAGGGACAGGGGCAGAAGTGTCTGTCCTGATTCTTGCGAGCACTTAACTCACACAATCCACAAACTCAATAGCTCACACACTCCACAAGCACAACGTCTTCTTTCAACGGCTCCCACATGAAAGCTCGAACGATTCTTATACAGGCCACGGCTAGTGCAGTTGAACTTCATATATTTGCTCTATGTCTATTAATAGCACAGGCCCCTGTTGTCCATAGTGCTCTCTCACGCTGCCTCATTGTTGTTTTTCCTTCCCTGTTGTATCATATTCCATGCAGGAACATGAACAATGACAGTCTCCTTTTAACGTCAGCAGAACAGCAGCTTGCACAAACATGCGCACACAATCTGGCAACCAGACGTGTCAAGCTGATATCTATGCAGCGTGTGCACCACTGCCGGTGGCTTTGCGTCAGACCAGAAAAGAACTCGGTCTGAAAATCATTGCAGGCGATTTTTAAGGTTTTCTTTTTCAAATTTTAGCTCGTCAAATGGCCACAACCCGTAGATTGCACTCTATCTATATAGAGCAGGTTAAAAATAAATGAATTAATAAAAAAAAGAAAGAAAAGAAAGTGATTAAAATACAACTTATATATCTGTTTTACACATCTTGTTTTTGGAATTTAAACAGATTTTCAAAAAAGAAAATAAGAGAGTACAAGTGAGCATCCCTGGCATCTAACAAGTAAAGGGTATGTTTACAATATAAATGTTTGGGTTTAACAGGACCTCACATTAGTGCAAAGTACAACACAGTAATAACAACAGATTCATTCAGCTTTCAAAATAAACAGAAAAACAAAATTACAGCCTGGAGTGGAACTTTTAGTTACATATTCACATTTTGCTAGTGCTATCTGATTGATAGATCTGAAGAGTGGATGCGTCAAATACAATAGATCATGAGTATCGTTATTAAGCCGTATATTACAGTACATAGCAACACCAAACCTTCTACTGTAACAACATTTCCCAGAAAGACAGTGGGTACAGTATTTCTTTACATGGGTAACATCTTACTTGAAGCTCTTGTGAACATTTCGCTGAATTTCCATCTGCTTATCTACACATCTGAAATCATTTTATAGTGGTTTGTGGGCATGAATGATAAAGGTAGGACATTTTACACGGTGCTTATGAATGAGGCGTCGCTGATTAATAAGCAAGTCTTCAAGTAAAATGTTACCCTAAAGTGCCCAGTTGTTGATCCTGCTGCACACATAAAGACAGAGAAGGAGACAGACGAGACTAGTTACTGTGCTTATTCTCTTTTTTCTTCCTTTTTTCTTGAGAAATGAACACACAGTTAAAAGGGGTTATCATCTGTGTCTTTGGGTTTAACAGTACAGGAGCAGATTATCCGCCACGCTAATTGTTGTCAAAACCGCCTGAGAGATGGAGAAAAGCAGACAAATAATCTGACCCCTCATCGTCGTCCCACAACCTGTGATCCTGTGGGGGTGGTGTGGGGGTTGATGTTACATAACGTTTACGCTCTTTGTGTCCACAGCTAACCGGTCACATCACGATACCCTGTTGTTCAGCAGAACCACAACCTCATTGTGCCAAGAACCAGACAAAATAAAGCGCCATACATCAAGACAGAGAGCTACCTGTGACCATGCTACCTATGCAATCCATGTTCAGGACTGTTGAATGAAAGCTAAGGATGGAAACTGCACACAAATACAATAAAAGAACAAACAAAAAAATAGAATTAGATATGTTGGAAAAAAGTATTGTGCTTTTGGCTGCTCTGTATACACTGTGTACAATTTTAGAGGTCCTACATGAAAAAAAGGGGTATATATATTAAATATATATATATATGCACTTTGGACATACAGCACAACAGAGATAATTATTAATACACATGTAGGTGGAAACATGGCAAATAAAATTGTGTATGGTGATATAAAGTGCAATGTGAGGGCATTTAGGCTGAGTGAGCCCTGTTCTTCTTCATGTACTCAGTCAACGATGTTACTCAGATTGACTATCAGAGAGCTAAATGTGTGTGTGTTTCTTTTCTTTTTGCATGGATGCATCATGTGTGTGTTGTGTCTGCACATCTCTGTGACCCATTCTGTTTCCTGATGCCTGGAGTTACAGGTGATGAGTGTACGGAGATGCATCAGGGTGCACTGGACAATCTGCATGGAGCTTTAAAGATCCACCCTCCGCCTTTTCTCCCCTGTGTGCTTTTTGTTAAAGGAGATGTGTTTAAATGTAACTTTATAAGAGCATCATAAAGAAAACTAGAAAAAAAAGGCAAAAAGAGAAACTCTCACATGAAAAGTGCCAAAGCAAACTGACATTCTCAGAACCAAAAGTTCTCTTTCATCTTACCAGCTTGGCAATGATTATCTAAGTGTATTAACCTCGTAGGCAAGGCAGACTCGTATTTCTGTTTCATGTTTCAATGAGAGTCCAGCTTCCTTTCAGCCAGAGTTATTCTACACTTGATGAGAGTCTTAAAAGGATTGTTGCGTCGTATCAATGGCATGCGTGAAGCCCCTGCCGCTGGATGTTTCTCCACATCAGATGAGGACATTTCGAGGGTTCATAGATGACCTTTTACCATAAGCATTTGGGGGATAAACGCAAAGAAGTGTTTTTATATGACGATGGCAATTGAAAATTGAGCTTCAGAGCATCAAACTTGAGTCAACATCATATACTAGTTGGGGCTGAGGATGTGCAGACTGGATGGAATATATCTAAATATCCCATATTTATATACATCAAAGTCCTTGGGGTGTGGCTGGGTGATCTGTTTTTTTGCTGTGATGCTTCATGCTAGCAGTGTCAAACTTTTGAGTCCTCTTTGTACTAGCATGATAGACACCTCAGTCACTTACAACAGGGTCTCTACCAGATGAGTGAGCTTTGGAACTCGCTTACTTGTACATTACATTTCTCTACAGTCGATATAATAGAGGGTATGAAAAAGATGAGAAGGGTGAAGTGTGAGCTGAGCAGGGAGGTGCAGAAGTGAGAGAAGATATCTAAGATTTTGCACTGATCAGAAACCTCTTGCGTTTTTATGGACTTCTGGTCTTCGTGGTCAGTACTCTCACCCAAGTTCTCGAAGAGTGCTCCATCCAGGTTTTTGTGACACTTGGAGGATACAAAGTCCACACCCCTGCCATTTCTGTATTCATCTGTGTCACGCACTACTTGTCATCTCAATCCCACTCACCTGTTTCCCCGTTAAGGATGTGCATGGATTTATGCTCCGAACTGAAACGTTTCCTGTATGTAAGTTGTGTTTGTGAGGAGCGTGTCGATGATGAGAACCCCGCTGCCGTCAAAAACCTTGTTGCTCTGTATGATGCGTTTGGTGTCTGGCGTCCTCCTTCTTTACTTCTCCGTATTTCATCTCCCTCTCTCACCTCCACCTCCACCTCCCTTTCCTTTCCTCTCTTGGATTTTACATCACGCTGCATTTGCCCTTCAGTCTCTCGGCACGGGATTGCTTCCCAGAGCGCTTGCCGTCGATGTTGAGGCTCATGTTCCTCTTCTTGTCCAGGTTTAGCAGCTCTTGAAAGAGCTCGGTTACGTTGTGGTTGGTCTTAGCTGATGTCTCCATGAAGGCGCACTTCCACTGGTTGGCCTGGGCCTCTCCGTCCTTGGTTTCCACCTCTCGCTGGGTCTCATCACTTTTATTTCCCACAAGCATGATTGGGATAGCCTCAACATTGCCCTTTATAGCCAGGACCTGCAAAGGCAAGCAAATGGATTTGATTTGTTATTTTCTGGGAATTTTGCTTGTAGTTTTAGCACCCAAAGAGAATACATCATTACAAATGAAAGCATTTGTGGTTTAGACATCACCAGTGACAAAGTTGAGGAACTAATGCAATACAGATTACCCCAGACAGCATCATTACTTTTGCTCTTTATATTTAGTACAATGCAGAAAAACGTTTCAGTATAAAAGCCCAGCGCGATTAAACAAGCTCAGCCATCCAAAGACACACAAACACTCCTCACCTGTTGGTAAATGGGTTTGAGCTCCTCCAGGGACTGTCTGCTTGTGATCGAGTAGACCAGGATGAAGGCGTGGCCTTTAGAGATGGAAAGGCGCTGCATGGCAGGGAACTGGTGACTGCCTGTTGTGTCTGTGATCTGGAGGGTGCACACGCTCTTGTCACAGCTGATCACCTGGCGATAGGTGTCCTCCACCGTGGGGATGTAGGTGTCCCTGAATGTGCCTTTCACAAAGCGCAGAACCAGGGAGCTCTTCCCCACTCCCCCAGCACCGAACACCACCACACGATAGTCGTTGCTCTGTTCTGGCATTCTGTCACCTCGGGTTTAAGATAGTCTTACACCTATGAGATTAGGAAAGGGAACATGAGAAGATAAGATTCTAAGAGAAAATCTGGAGCTTTTGTTTAATGAAGCAGAACAAGAGGAGTATATGCTGGCAGAACTTAACCTCAGGCCAGTGGGTTTTAAAACACTCCATCTTTCGTGGTCTGACTATGAGCCAGAATACAAATTAGAAAAGATGAGTTTGGTAATGATCCAAGTGTTTCACCTCATGCAGACATTTCCCTAATCAATACCCTTCGCATAGTCACGGTTCTTCAGTTTCAGCCCCAAAAACAATCCCGCATTTTCTAATTAATCATCAAGCCAACATAGAAGCCTCAAAGAACAAAACACTGCGCATGGCTAACACCGATCACTGTGCCTACCACTAATATGGATCCAAACAGAGTGAGTCAGAGCAACTAAAGCCATCGTAGGGTCTACCTACCTTACAAATTAAGCAGCTCGAGGCAACTGTTGTTGTGATTTGGTGCTGTACAAATACAAGTGAATTGAATTAAAAGTAAAAAGATGAAAACCAGTTGTGTGTGAAGGGTAAACACAGAAATCTATTTGAGAAAATAGATGGACTATTGGATTTGAATTCACCAGTTGGCTAAACACATCACAAAGGCATACTGATTCACGCCAAACTGGCTTCAGCGTTACACCTGTCAGTGTTACATTTGCAGCTTTGCTGCTGCAAGTGGCCAGTGCTTGTTAGGTTGTTTTATTGGTATTAAAAATTTGAAAAGAGTCCAGGTTTAGTGTTTTCTTTACAAAACAACACAAAGCTCAGGGCTTTAAAGAAAGTGTTGCATTGCATAATTCACAGCAGATTTCATCCTCGGTCATCAAACTAAAAATGCTAAATCCACACTGTGTGATATCAGATTATATATATCAGGTAATAAAGATAACATGCAAATGAACACAACTAACTGAAAAAGCCCAGTTTGTAGACAGCAGCAGCACAGCGCTGTGAAAGACTCTACAATTAATCACTCCTAACATTACCTGCTGCAGCTCATGCATATGCATCTAAACAATGTCCTCGCACAGAATCTACTGCTATCTTTGTGAGAGCTTGCGCTGTCTGCACATGATTGCACATCGTATCTGTTGCATTATTTATCCGCTTTGGTGCTAAACGTGCTTTAATGTTCCGTAATAAGATATTCTATCAGCTGTGATCATGCTGCTCTCTAAGCTGCAGTCATAATGAAAACAGTAAATCGACATCAATACCATATGGAATAAGTGGATTTCTGTCATGCTTGCACTGCAGGAACCCACTATTGATGGCAGGGTGCCTGTAATTGCTTTGCTGGGTTCTAGATAATATCAGTCCACGAGTTTGAAATAAATGAGGATTTGGGGAGTGCCTCTTGAATTTTATAGACCGTCTCTCAGCTGTAAGCATGTGTGATGTATAAGACTGCTTCATAGCTTGCTGAGAACACCACCACAGTTTAATTTTCAGGTGAGCCTGTGGCTACTGTTTTACTCGGGTCTGGAAGAAGCAGAAAATCTTCCCTAATGGCTCTCTTGATACTTCAGAAGGGTGATAAACTTGAAACTGCATTTTTTAGATAGAGGGATGCATGACTGAAGTTTAACCTCTTGGGACTTCAAGTCTGTCGTATTTCTCTTTCAGACCGTGGCTGCGGTAATGAAAACATGTGCAGTGAGGGTCATGTTAACCTTTACAACTCTTAAGTGCAACATAACTACAAGGCGCTGCTGTAAAATTGCCAGAAACAATAGTCATCTACAGTGCCTTACTCTTAGCTTTAATGAGGCAGTCAGTGATGAAAAAAAGGTAACACTTTAAAAATTGCCATGTAGCTGTCAAAGCTGCACAGTGATTTTTGCTTAACCTGCTTAATTACAGACACACACCTAAGCAGGAATGATGCCTCAACATAGTTTAAAAAGCCAATTTCTAAGTGAATTTATTTTGGCCTTCTTGGATGTAATTTGGCATCTAGAGAGGATTAATTGTTTATTACAGTTAATTCTTGAGACAATGCTGCCGTCTTTAAAGCTGCTACAGTTTATATTTCTCCTACTGGTGGTTAAAATGGCTGTTTATACAACACACAACTCTGCAGTCCATCTCAGATCTGCAAAGCATTTTAGCATCTTCATCTATCTTTTAACTCATTATGTAAAACTGGCATGAGTGTTGCAGTACAGTCTGGCTTCCTGCTCTAATCTGTGCAGTATGTGGTGGCAGCAGGCACCAAATGGCAGACTGACAATGTTCGCACCTATCTGGTGAACACAGTGGAGCATTTAGCTCCTGGGGGAATCTGATATTTCCCTCTGGAGCTGGTAGAGACCAAAACAAAAACAGTGTAAATATTTGACTTGCATTTGACTTTGCTTTGTTTTCATTTTGTTTTGCTGCCTCCAAGAGGCCCGAAACAGAAAACACCCCAGAAACAAGCCAACGGTTTAACTCAAACACGTTACATAGAGCTAATCTCACAGTGCGTCGGAAATGCCATTTAAATACAGAACCAAGGAGTCATCTGCAAACTGTGGAATGATAATCAAAGTATACAGTTTGGTTAGTGCAGCAGTGTTTCTAGAGCTCAGCAATGTGAAGAGTATAGTATTATTATTACAGGGAGAAAATATGGTGACTGCTGCAAAAATAGGACCCAAGTTACTAGTTTCTGGTAATAAACCAGATCTAGTTTTAATGAAATACTGCAGCAAACACCATCACAAAAATCCACAAAGATCCACACTCAGCCACCTATCTAGACAAAGCCACACAGACTGGTATGATGTCTTTGATTTGAAGCTGATATATCAGTGCATCTGATACATGCATGCTCTGATAAACTCTTAAATATTCTCTTTACTTATCCGCAACTTTAGCCTTTCTTTGAGCTGCTACCTAAACTTCCTCTTGCTGATCTGTCACTCCCCAGGTCTCCATGGTGTTTGATCAATAAACTAAAGCCGCTCCGGTTTTAATCGATGGGGCCCAGTCTCTGTGGGCCCCGTCAGTCTGTTGTCCTGCCGCGGTTGGTGTCTGTTTGGTTTCTTTGGATGTGGATTTTAGCTCTGTGACAAAGATCCTGCTCATCAAAACCTCCCCCACTTTTCACCTGAGCTATAATTATCTCTCTCCCTCCCTCTGTCAGCAACTATAACTACACACACAGGTGCAACCTCACAGTGGCACACATACTGTACTTCCGCTCCTTCACCATTTGTCCTTGATACCAGGCTTTTGAGATTTATGACACTCTTCCCAAACGCAAGTAGTCTCTCTCCTTTCCCCCATCCTCTTCTCTGGTTTTATTTGAAATGAGAGGACTGCAGTTCTTTAATGAATTAATGGTATACTATAAATGCATCTGCATCAGTGCAGCCAAACTCCATTAGCAGATAGCATTTGGCACAGACCAAGGAGGCCTCTGCTCTTCTCCGCCAGAAAATAGCTGCAACGCAGCCTTCTCCACTCGTTTATTTCACAGAGCGAGCAAGGAAATGTCACCTTTAACAAAAATATGCACATAATTTCCCTCAAGAGAGCCACTTATGCAGCGGCACAAAGGAAGCGCATTAACCAACATCAAACACAATGCCATTCAACAGATCAAGAGCGTGATTAAATAGACACCCACAAAGCGGTCCCATGGTATCTTGTAGAGAAAGGATTTTAATCAGGCTGTGCATAGTGGAATGCTGAGAATACACCGCTATTTGGCAATGAGTGTTTTACAGGATCAACAGATTATCAGCCTGAAATATTTTGTCTTTTTCTGGCCACAGTGAAACCTACACAAAGTTTCTTAAGCTCTCAGCCTGTCAGTTGCTGTATGAATGCGTGTGTGCGTCATGTGTGTCTGCCTCTGTGCAGTGAAGCAGAAGATTCCCTGTTCTCGGTGCACACATCAGCTCAGGTCTTTTCAAAAGTGTGTATGTATGTGTGCGTTTTGCCACGGGATGTAATCTGTGCTCTTGGCGAGGCAATTTTTAGACACGGGTGTTTTCATTAGGTTTGAGCAGACAGTAGAGGTTCGATTTATAAATTTTGATTCAGTCTCACACATTCAGGCATGCCGTCGCCGCTTCTGCTTCGCCACACTCACACCTGCTAAAACACACACATGGAAAGCCTGCAGAATGTGTTTATCTTAGAGTCTCTGTTGGATTTCATTTACAGCTCTTGAATGTGAAAACTCATCTCCATAAGTTTCCTAAAAAGAGACTGACGAAGCTGCATATTTTTGTCACCTTTACTGTCCGTGTGTGCGTCTGTTGGAGTATGATGACGCACAGACAGGGCATCCATAGAAGTTAAAATATTATGTGTGGTGCTTTGCACAGAATTAAGAATATGCAGTTTTCTCTATTTACTTTCTGGATTATTATCCCCTGATACAGCTACTGTCCTTCCAGTGAATCCAAACACTGATTCTTCTGATTCTGTTGGATGAAAAAAGGCCACTTTAGTTAGATGACGGTGCATTTTTGAAGTTAGGAGACTAGGTTGGAGAATTCTGATATTAGCTGTTGAGAGTTAGATGAAAATAACAATACCTTTCTCAGGGTAAGCTACAGCCAGAAGCCAGTTTGCTCAGCACAAAGACTGAAAATGAGAGAAGACAGTTAGCCTGACTCCATCTAAGTTTGGAGAGTTATTCGGCCAAGCCAAGAAAAAAAGGCTTACGTAGTTTTTGTGCAATTTACGCAAACATAGTAAATTTTGTGACCTCCGGCAAAAGCCAGGCTTGCAGTTTTCTCTGCTTGTAGGCTTTGTTTTAAATGAACTGCCTCCTGGCTCCAGTTTTATATTCAATGGACACTTCTAAGTTTGGCATTAATGTTCCTATCTAGTTCTTGTCAGGAAAGCAAGTAAGTAGTTCCCCGTATGAAAGTATGTGGTTGTAAAAAACTTTTACTGTCCAAGTGAAAATTTGTTTTAACCCCGTAATGCCTGAACCATGAAATAATTGCCAAAAATTTCTGTTTGACCCCCCCCCCCCCCCAAAACAAAACCAAGTTATTGAACAGTTATTGAACTGTCTGACATATATGTGGATTTTAATTTGTGTTGATGTCCTTACATTTGGCACTTTGTGTAATTTATTGCTTATAAAATTATTGTGCAATTTATGCATATTTTTCAGGGGGGAAAAAAACTCACAAAAACTCATGTATCACAAATGATACAGATGGTAATTGATAAAGTTCAGTTTAGACTCAATGTAAATGATTTATGTATGACTACAGGTATCACCCCTGTCAGTCTATACTGTGACTGGGCAGACGGCACCATTCGTGCATGGAGCGTGTGTGCTACACTGTCCAAGAGATTGAACGCCCTGTGGTCTTGGCTTAGTAGCTAATCATTGAGCTTAACCTCCTCTGTGCTTGTGGCCAGCTCTGCATTGACCCAATTCCCAGGACTTAAGTTACCAGCAGTCTCTGTATAAGACTACACGTACCCTGAGGCCCTCTGATATCCCCGGAGCATCTCTTTGATTCAGTGTGAACTGACACTAACATAGAGCCACGGGAACATCAGCTCAGCCACAAAACTGTAAAGGTCTGCCTGTGTGTAGTTCAAAAAGGACTCATCAGAGCACCCAAATTTCTCACCTTGGCATAAGTTCATCAAGGTGGGGTGCACTGTACAGACCTGTTCTGAGTGAGTAGGAAAGGAAATAAAAATGCTCAGATGCTTTATTACCGACCAACATGACTACTTTAACTATCCAAAGTCAGAATATCATTAGAAGAAATCATTAAAATAACCCTAGATTTCACAGAAACATTTAAAATACAAATAATGAAAAACATTTTTTCAGAAGTTTTAAGAAAACACATATACACTTACAATGTCTGGATTATTGCACATAGCAGTTTTATGGCGATAGCCTCACACATAAGCCAAAGAGCTTTGCATTTTGAGAGATGATAAGCATTCATTTAAGCTGCCATACTACTATGACTGATTTGGTAATGGTTGTGATTAACATAAACACCCCTCTACCTGCACTTTCTCCTTAATATATCTAAATGTGCACTTTTAAAAAGAATTTAAGAGGAAAATGTTTCCCTCTCAGGGTGATTCATTCCTGAGCTGTAACCAGCATTTGTAATCTTAATCATGCTGTTGCTATGCAGCACTTTTACACACATTTCTGTGTAATTAGTCTTTAACTGTTTACTTGCGCTGAGTATTAGTGTGACCGGGGGAACCCATGGATTGCTCCGTCTGGCCTCTTTGTAAAACCCTGTTAATACATCAGCCTGGCAATCTGGGAGACACACAGGCACCTGGCTAATCGCACAGCAATTCAGCCGAGGAAAAAATAAAGAAACTGAGATTCTGACTCTGTGACAAAACACTTAAGCTCGTTTTCAAAGCTGCCATAATGTGCACAGGTTTATTTTTTTCAAGAAAGACTATTTTTAGACACAGTAAAGGCCCTGACCTGACTGAAGCACTAACTGCAGACTGGTGGAGTGTGCTGCAGAATCCTGCCTGCAGTGACAGATGGTGACAGGGTTGGTAGTTTTGGATTGGCTCCATGGTTTCTACTGGCAAGATCAACCGAACATAGTTTTTTCCCCCTTTTCTTTCTCTTTTTTATAAGTAGCTGATCCAGGTTTGATAACAACGCAGATGGTTAAAGGAGGAAACAACACAGGCTTTCCAGTCCAGACTGCTTGTGATGCTGACATGACGCAGTTGAGATTATAAGAAACTGACCTTTAACTTTTCCTCATCTAAAACCTCAAATTGTAGAAAAATATATGTCTTTTTAGGAGCGTTGAAGATGGATGGCATTGAAAGGCTGATATGTGAGAAAAAAGTGTAATCAAAATATTGGTTATACTACAGGTTGCAGTGTGCTTAAATGACCATGGCAGCTATTCTGGGCCATGATTAGTTATTCACAAGACTCAGGCAGTTCTGCTTAATGATATTAATAAGTAAGACAATATAAATCTTTTAGCTGAGCTTATGCTTTCAGAAGAGCTAAAATGCTTTAGCATTGATCTTTTCCAATATTAAAGAAGACACTATGCCTTATATAGTTCAGAGGTACTCAGCGGGGATGGTGCATTTGACCAGACTTGTGCTGTCAAAGCAACAGACAGACTATAAATGAGCAGGTGAAGATAAAGCCTCTGCTGCCACGTTTTCTTTCATAATATGGCGCTTGCTGATTTCTCAATGAAGCTTCAAATGTTATATTTTATAGATTTTTTCTAGTTTCATGTAATGACCATTTCATAAAATGGTAAATTTAAGACACCACAGAAGGGTTCAAATGTGATGAAAAAGATGCCTAAAATGATTCATAATTGATCTTTTAATTAGCTGTAAACTGTTCACTGAGCATACATATGCTTTCTGAAAAACTAGTTCAAATTCTCACTGTTTCATTCACTGACAAATGGCAGTCATCCAGCACACAGCAACCACACACAGGCTCCAGTCCATGGATGAAACATTACACAATAGTAGTAGAGAGGGTTTTTTTTTTCTGAATAAACTTTCTTTACTCAGATTTTATCAGCTAACAACCTTCCTGTCATCCAGTTGTTTCTGGATCTTTTAGGTTTTTATGGATTTTTTTTCACATTAGACTTGTGTTTTTACTGGTCCTTTATCATCATCATCATCACCACTGAGTATCCACTCCCATACTCATCTCAAACATCATCACCTTCATAAACTCGCTTTGGTTTTGCTTGTTACCACTGAATCACTTCTTTGTCCTGTTTCAGCAGAGAGACATGTTCTTATGCAACTGAACCGTGGCCATTCAAGAGAGACAGACAGGCAGGCAGACAGGCAGGACACTCCCCCTACATGTCCACTTTTCCTCCAATGCTTTAATGCAGTCTGCATCTCTAACTACTCTCAACCACACACTTTAAAGCTTACTCACAGGATTTACTGCCATACATCTCTGCTCTCCTCTCCATCTCTTTCTCCCTCTCTCTCACACACACACATACAATCATGACTGGCAGTGTTAAACTCATACAGGAAGTTCACATATATGCGTGCGAGCACGCACACACGCGCCGGCGCACGGGGGACCTAAATGATTCACAGCTCCTTTACATTTCACGGTGGATCTCCTTTCCAGTCTTGAAACCCACAACTAAGATCACAGATCCAGGGGGGAGCACAAATGCAGATGGAGGATTAACTGTAGCATTTGCCACAAAAATCGAGCTTTATTCGTCACGCTGGCGTCATTAGTGTATGTGCATTAATGTTGACGTGCATTCTCCGCCTCGATTGTAGTCAGGAAGCGGTGGCGGGAGAGGGCTTGCCGTGGTTCCGCAGATTTGTGCGCAACGCCATTACAGACCACCCTACTCTGCGTGGTTCATTCATAAATACCGGAGGATCGCCATCTCGCAGTGCTGCCATCATTTCGCAGTCGCAGCGAGCCCCCTCCTCCCAACCCTCTCCCTCTCACCTACCTTACTCCTCAAAGCAATATGACAACCCCAATACCTTCATATATTTGCCCTCCCTCTCCATCTCCCTCTCCTGCTTACTGCCAATATGGCTGTACGAGGATACAGGCAGTAGTTTGCAACTGACACGACCGAGGTTAGCGAGCAGAAATGTAACTTGTGATACAACAGCGGCGAGATGGATGCAGAAAGTGAGATTTGCTGTCCCGGGTTGGCCGTGAGCAGCAGGAATCGTGTGCGCATAACAGCCAGCCAGCCAGAAGGACCGCGGTTACGCCACTGAATACCAACATCTGATCTCTATGTAAGATGTGGAGGCTGAGGAGCATCTCGATACCTGATCGTGAAGAACGGCTCCGCTTCTGGCTCGTCCTTGGTTCGGAAGGATGAAAGACAAACGCCGAAAGCGTCTTAGAGCATTTTACTCGTTTCATGTAGAGCTCATGTCGTCCGATTCCCAACACCACCACAGCAGACTCTCTCTCTCCCTCTCTCTATTTCTTTCTCTGTCAGTCTCTCCCTCTCTCTTTCTCGCACATAGGACGTGGGAGGTGCTATGCTCTCTCCCTTTTCTATCCACACTTGATTTTCTTTCGGTTCATACACTTCCTAGTGGTTGGATGCCAGCAAAATAAGTTATTTTAAAACGTCTTCCTCTTAAAAATATTCTGTGAAGGCTGGATGTGTGGGAATCTGATTAAATGTAATCAACCACCTGCCCCCCAAAATGGAAAGAAATTGCACTGAAATATATGAATAAAGAATATATCACTGCATAGAGATACATATGGATCAATGCATATAATATATTTTTAATAGCTGGAGTGGTCACCAATAGACTCATTGGTGACCACTAAGCAACAAATCATATTTAAGTTAATGGGTGAAATGCAATTTATGGTCAAAAATATAAACCAACAAGGGCCCCATTTCTTTCAAAACGTCTCAGCCAGAGACAAATATATTGTAGCCTTCAGACATCCCCAGGGCCATGGCAGACTTGTGGCATTTCCCGTTGACTTGGGGCCGCATAAATGAAAAACTGCAGACTGCTGAAGTCCTGAGATGGAAATTGCAAGATGAAAAATGTCAAACTCGTTGGATTTATTAGGCCAGGGTTTTCATTTAATATTCGGCTGGCATCGACACAAAGAATCCTTAACATAAGCTAACATTTAACATAAGCTATGCAAAGATTACATCCAAATCAGTCCTGTATCACTTAGAGCAAAGGTATGTGAAGCTGGCATATTAAGTCAGTGATGTTATAGAGCTAGCTGTAATGGAATCAAATATATTTAAAGTGACACAGAAAGATTTTAATGAAAAAGAAAATCCTGTGTTCGATGCCGTTTCAGCACCACGGACAGAGACCCCTTTGTGTTTCAGCACCGTGGAGAGCGCCGTGAACGTATGAATGCAGTAGACTGGTGTGTATAATACAAAGCTAACCAGAGCGTGGAGAATGGAAAAATGAATGACGTGATGACAAACACACATCGATATAACAGTAAGTCTAACTAAATCATCAACCCATGTCAATATCCGCTTGACAGTGTCAGGTAACATCACAGCTAAGTGTGAATAAGCATCTACTTCACGGTAATATAGGTCCAAGGCCAAGTCAGACCAAGCCTTGTTTTGAGCTGTGGTGTCTGTACGTGACGGTCTCGCTGTATGACTCACCAACTCCATCTGCAAGGTCTTGTCTTTGTCCCCCTCTGTCGGTAAGAAGGGGAACTACAGATGCTTTGGGAGAGCGGGGAGAAGCAGATCCATACGTGCGTGGTTCTTTCAAGCAGCATCGATTGGGGAGAGGAGATAATGAGGAAAACACCAGGGAGGAGGAGGTGGAGGTGGTTTAAACAGGAGACAAGACCAAACCAAAAAACTAAAACAAGACTTCAAAACAATCAGACCTGCCTACAAGTGCGTGAAGATGTTGACATTTATGGCACATTTTCATTAGTACTTTCTACCTGTATGCAGCAATGCAAACAGGAGTAAGTTAGTATAGCAGTAAGCGAAAGCTTTAACCTTCTAGTGGAGCTACGTGACAAATAATTCACATTTATGATTTTTTTGCGAAAACACAAAGGTGGTTGAGAAAGATTCGTGAATGTACAACACATGCTTTGTCTCCTTCCGTTTAGCTCTTCTTCCACTGTCCTAAGCCATTACAGCCCTCACACTCAATAAAAAGCCTTTTCTCAAACCACACAGCAACAAAGTGCAATAACCGGTGTCTGGGTCCCATTTCTGTTAAATCAATAACCCATCGGCTGAGGGACTACACAACAACAAAACACCCAACAGGCACATCTTCACAGGAGCCATTTCCAGATGGGTTCCTTCCTTTCTCCCTGAGGTGGAGTGTGGCCACCGCACTGGCTCCATCCACCATTTCCAAAGAATTATATCCAGCGCACAATCACAAAGGAACTCCCATTCAGAGCTCCTCAAGCGTGAATAAAAAGGAAAACACAAATTATTGCATGGGTGGTTTGGCTATCTGAAAGCTGGTAAATGTACTACAGGGGACAGGTCAAAAGATCAAGTAATAAAAAGACTGTGACAGTGGTATTTTCCCTGCAACAAACCCTAAAATAAAAACATTAAATAACATTTTATGTGACCTCTGATCTGAAATTACACTATAAGTTATTATACACAAATGAGAAACTGGTAAACATGTGTAAATCTTAGGTAGGTATACGCCAGTTTTAAAATTACTGCAGATAGAATTCTATATTAAAAAAAGATATATACTGCTGTAAAGACCAAAATCCTCACCGGGTACAGATCCAGTGGCACAATCTCCTCGATTCACTACCTCTGCTAAAAAAAATAAAATAAAATAAAATTCACTGTTGCGTGAATGTTGCAATCCAGAACAAATAAAATCCCATTTGGCACTATGTGAAGTGATTGGAAAAGGGATTCTCAAAGAAACAGATAGTAAAGACAGACGCAGGGGTCCAGTTTTATTGCTTCATCATTACAAGGTGATAAATTAAGACATCAAAAAACATAGAAGTCAAGTTAAAGACTGAGAACCTTCATAACAAGCTTTAAATTCTGCTTTGCACAAACAAAAATAAAGCTTGTAAAAGCAAGAAGACATCAATGACCCAAGTGTTCCAGTTTTGATTGTGAATTTTAAAAAAAAAGAGAAAAAAAAGAACACATCTTAGGGTAACCTGCTTTTATAACTATACTGTTATTCAACCTTGGTTTTCTGTCACTAGTGGCTCAGTTAGACAACACTGCCGACATGCCCACAGAGTACTTGAAGGTATAAAACTGTATTTTTCTTTTATGTTAACATATTTTGTCACACTAAAACAAACAAAAAGAAAAGCTCACAAAACAGGTCACAGTTTCACCGATTGCCTTAGCAGTACCAACAGGAGTAAACTGATGTAGAAGTAAAAACGGCTTTATTTATTTTAGAAGTGTGACACTTCCATGATGTGAAGAGAGGATGGAAACCAGTCACCAGAGTGTCATAGAAGGAGGAGTAGGACAATCCAATAGTGAAATCACATATTTCCTGTCACTCAGCTTTCCCATGTTTCTTACTGGTCCTTTTCGTGGTTGAGGGCCCGGTTAACAGCTGATGAAAAATACAGGGAAGGACAAAACAGAACAGAAAAAAAAAAAACAATAATATTTTATAGAAAATACATGAAAAATATAAGACTGCTGTATATGAGGATATATTCTGACAGTGTGAAACTGTGTGGTCATGCACAAGTTTGTCTGGTGTATTAATGTGTTGCTGCGATACATGCAGAGTATAAACGTGGCTGTACTTGCATGTACACTGTGAAGGGCTCACCCTCCTTTGTGACGGTCTCAGTTATGTTCTTAGCCTTGGCACTCAGATCGCTGACCATACTCTCCATGGTGGCCTGGTGTTTCAGAAAAAATGGTCTGATCACGCGCTTGTACAGGATTTCGGAGCCGTTCCACGTTACTGGAGCCATACACCATATGAGGAACAAACACTGTAAAAAGAGCAAATTTTCTGTTATAATAAAAGGGAGAGCTATACATTTTATGAATATAATATAATGAAATGATAATGAAGGGTTATACATTTGTTGATTGAAGTTCAATCAACAAATGTATACTGGGATTAAGGTTTTCAATATAAACATAGTGTTTTAATGAAGGTGAGCCAAAATCGTCATAACAATAAGACCACAGTGTTTCATCAGTATGGTGGCTTTTTGTTTCCATGATGTCATATTATTATTGTTATTATTTTTTTTGGTAAAAGCATTTCTGCATAGTGCAGTCTTTATTTAGCAGTTACACAAAATATCCACAAGAGGGTGGTGTTGGCTACTGTAAAAGAAAAGCCATCTGCCCTTATGTAATTCAAGACAGTATGACTATCTATGGCATGACAGTGTGAGCAGACTTGGGCCAGTGTCAGCTGCATACAGTGATAATGTCCAATATAACCACAAAAACCATATTAAAATGTCAGCCTACCTTGCCAGCATAGTAAAAGGGGAACCAGAAGAGGAAGATGTCAGAGAAGAACTCAACAACGCTGAAGAGTCCGTAAACAACCCAGTAGGTGAGCCACTGTGTGTCATCCTCCTTAATATTGCTCTCGATGGCCTTAATACTGAATGGAGAGGAGAACAAGAGACTGATGAGGTCATGACATCCATGGTACATTAACATTAAAAGTCTAAACTCTAAACCTGATAAGATGATATTATGCGAATGTGACAATTAGCAGCACTGTACAACAAGAAATTCACGAAAGGAGAGGGTCAATATTCTGCAAAGCTACATGAACTATAGGGGAAAAAACCCCAAAACATTTAGAGACACTGTCTCAAGTTGCCCTTTCCCAAACACAGAGCTGGAGATGAATTCACTACTGGAAGCAGCTTCATTTAGTCCAGAATGCTGCCAGAAGCAGAAGGTACATACGATGACCACTTGAAAACCACAAATTCAACTATTATCTGTGCTTCTCTCCCATCAGTGCAAATCACTGCACATCACTTTGTATTAGAGAGCTGATAAAGACTGTTTAACTCAAATCAAATCAAATCAAATCACTTTTATTGTCACATCACATGTGCAGGTACATTGGTACAGCACATGTGAGTGAACTCCATCAGACATTTACGTTCTTACATGCAGCTCTGTTAGTTTCTACAAACATTTGTGGCTGTAGTACAGGTGGTCTCATGGGGACATGCATGATGTGATTTGGTAAGCTGAAAGTTGGTCAACAGTATGAATATCAGAATTTATGCCAATATGTACACTGAATGAGTTACTGCCCACCGTATCATCCCACACCAAAATTCTTCTATGTAAAAATAAATTCTTTAGCAAAGTTAGACAAACCTATTTTCCAATGTAGCCTTTTTTAGTAAAGCTTTTTCTTTTCCCGCATTATTGTCTTATTGAGCTTCAGTTACACAAAGAAACAATCCTGTAGGAAAGAAAATCAGATAGAAAAACCTAATTTTACAGCCAGTAAGAAGTAAAGAAATTACAATGCCCCATACATGCTTCAACATAGACACAAGCATGCAAGCAATGCATGTTTACACTGATTTAATCTAACCCAGCCATCAGCGTCGCCTGCAGAACAGCAACCGGTGCCTTATGCGCTGGTCATGAATCAAACATTTCATTTGGGGTTTAAATGTTTGATTTTTGGGTGGGGGGAAATGTTACGATTCGATGTTGTCAGTGTTTTGTTGTAGGCGTGACTGTTATGTGTTTCCTGTTTTACTTTGAAGGTCTGTCTTATCTCAGTGTGTTCAGTTTACGCTTCCTTGTCTCGTCAGTTCTGATTTGCCCCAGCTGTGTTTCCCTCCTGTTGTCCATTCCCTGATTGCTCCCTCTATGTATTTAAGTAAAAAGTAAGTAAGTAAAATTTATTTATATAGCGCTTTTCACAGATAAAAATCACAAAGTGCTTTACGACACAGAAAATGGGAATATAAAAACAATATAACAGTAAATAAAACAATGTAAAACAATAAAACTATAAAAACAGCATAAGAAGAAATTAATCAAATGCTTTTCTAAATAAAAATTTAAGCCCTGTGTTTCAGTTTGTCAAGGTCGCGATCTCCCCCGTGTTGTAAATAGTTGTCGTATATAGATGTAAATAGTTGTCGATACTTTTTCTCACTGCAGCAGCTTAGTAGGCGTGAGAAGCCATTTTTCCTTGAGAGCAGGGAGTGTGGGGGCATTTCTCCTTATTTTTCTTTTTCTTATGTTGCACGCCAGTTTTCCCTGGGCTGGGGTGTAACACTTTTCATAATAACACTGAAAGAATAGGAAATGGTCAGCAATCTCTAAAAGTCTGTTAAATACAAGAGGCAAAATAGACTTTTGTCATGTTCTTTTTTTCATGTAACGGCAGGTAAAGCACTAGTCTTATCAAGGATATTTAATGATTAACAATGCAGCATGCCACTAAAACACATCAGTAACACAGATATAAACTGGTATTATCAGACTGACTACCTTGAAAAAGCCATAATTAGTATTAGTAATAGCAGTCTTGGGTTGGGCTGACATTGAACTTTGGATTCTAAAAGAAGTGTTCATATATTAGAGTGGACATTTTTTTGAACAGATGTCATACATACGAGAAATATGCTGGATAGACAAATCCAATCAGGTTGCAGAGTAGTGAGGCTCCATATCCAAACAGAAGATATATCGCAACAAAACTCAGGAATCCTGCAGAGAGAGAAACACGAGAGGCGGCAGTGAGCTGAGAGCAGACGGCGCGACAGGGAGGGGAGTGTGAGGTTATCCAGTTACTTTACAAACACTTCTAATGTCAAGCTACATTACTGTGTGTCTCACAGCAGGATATGAGGAAAACACAGTACCAGGATCAGGAGGAGCACTGAACACACACCAAACACTGATATTAATGCAGCCAAAACAAGAGTGGATTTTTTTAAAATACATTTCAAAGCTCATTAAGCCACATGAAAGTATAAACTTCAAGCCTACACACCTCAGGCATGATAGACTCCACAACACCACAGGTTTTATGCAACTTAAAATAATATGTTTATGATAGTGTGTAGTATGTGAAACTACAATTCAATCACTATCTTAAAAACATGACTTCCCAATTCAGTGTGTATACTTTGTGTCTAAGGAAACAGACTGACTTTGAGTGGAAATGACTCAAGTTCCTTATTTATTGACTGGCACGAAATTACTCTCTGCCATGCTAAAAAGTAAATACGGTATATGGATAATATAATATGGTCTAGAACACAGCATTAAGGCATGATATAGCCATGAATAAAGATAATAAACATGTAACTGAAAAACCAGAAATACTACAGAACTGCCAACTGGTAACTTTGAATTCAATTAACAAACAGCAGATACACACTACAGTTTAGCATGCAAAGGTTTACCTACCAATTTCTGTCACATACTCAAGATTTTCCCAATAATATTTCTTCAGCTTTTTTAACACTGAGTTTTAAATAACATCTTATCAAAATTTCGTAGGAACTCTATTCATGTAAACCTGAAAAAACAAGCCAAGTGGGGTCACCTCTCATCCCTGTAACATATTTATATGTGCACTTGCAATATTTTTAATCATAAAAATATTTGCTACCACAAAATTGTCAAGAAAACAAACGAGGAATATTGGGACACTGCTTGTAGCCCAGTTACTGCTTACTAAATACATTAATAATACTATATCCCTGCTACGGATCTCTGCGGGGATGAACGGGTGGTAGCTTTCAGAGGCAGGTGGAGTTTCCAGCAATGCAGAGTTGATTAACACACAGAGAGTCAGTATAAAATGTAACTAAGGTGACTCCGTTGCGAGTTGATGTAAAACAGAACAAAAACAAATATTGTGTAATCTCCAAGGTACTGTAGATGTCAGTACTTCAATATACTATTAAAATTTATGCAAAACTCAACTGTTCATTTAAATTCAGCTAATATAAAAGGTCATACATTATCAAAAGCACTAAAAGCATATGATCCTGTTGTAACCATTGCCTGCTCATTTGTTTGTCACAGCTCATATACAAATATCTGTGCTGATCCCAGCCTATCCAGCTCACGCCCTGTCTCTCTCTCTCTCCCTAATGAAGACCAAACTGGAAGAACCGGTTGACAGCGAAGACCCCAGGCTAGGTTACAGACAATGGCCAGTGTAAATAAACACACCAGCTGCAGCACAAAGCACTAACAGCATATGGTAATTTTCAAACCAATGTGCCATCAATAAAGAAAATGCTTTTTTCCCCCACTAGATTTTGACAGCTTACATAGAGTCATTACTTCATAACCCTGAAATGTAGTAGTTAAGAAACTGGATAAATAATGAAACCACAACTGTTTGATTTTTATTATAGCAGTAAATAATAGGACAAAGAAACTCATGGATTTCTCTTAGACCATGATTGTGTATCTATATTCATTAACATCTTTGTTGTGGAACAACTGAAAATGTGCACAGAAGTCATTACATAGATGTGTGATCTTGTGATGAATGACTCAAAAGTCTTTTTTACATAATTTTTGAAGGTCAGCTAAAAATCCAGTTTGACTTAATTTCAAATGATGACAAAGACCCATTGTTATGAGTACAGTGGGTGAGGGGTGGAAGTTGACTTTAAAAATGTGACGTTTATGCACAACTACTAACACCCAGTCAACTGGCTGCACACAGCTGACTTGAGGCATCTCTACTCCAGTCAGCACATTAGTATTCACACTTCAGAGTGTTGCAGGAGTCAGCATGAACTTGAGATGTCTCTCAGCTAAACAGCACACAGTTGCAAAGCTTGGTTCTTGAACTAGCTCAGATCAAAGTGAAGTCCAGTACATTAAAGTGAGCAATCAGAAAAGAATTTATTGTACTCAAGTGTTTTTCAGTGTACAACACATTTTTACCCCAAAATGTGGACGTAATATCAAGTAAGCATTATAACGGCACTTACAAATTGGACAGGGCATGGTATAATTTGGCTGCTCTGTACGGTTCTATTAATTAATTATAGGGTAGAGACAGGTAGAAGTGTTTACATACAGTCCAGAGTATTTGTTTTGCAATTCAGTCTGCTGGAGGGTGTGGGAAAACAAAACAAAACATGGATGTACTTGCATGTAGATCTAAAACAGAAAGACTGACTGACAGCAACTGTCTGTGCAAGCGGTTGTTTTATCAATCTTTTGAGAGCAACTGTGTAACTGGAATCATTCTGAAGTACTTGAGATAGACGGTGTTCAAAATCAAGTTGAGTACAAAATCGCCTTACTTATACTACTGGCTTTTTGCACACACACACACACACACACACACACACACACACACACACACACACACACACACACACACACACACACACACACACACACACACACACACACACACATATGAAAATATAAGCCCATACAACAACAGCAGGCATGCCCAACATGGTTCTTACTAAGGCTTACTGCCACGTGTTTAATGCTTAACCACTTCCAGTAAAACCCAAAAAAGTCTACAAAAAAAGCTTGTGCTTAATATCTCATTTGATTGCAACGTTTGGCTTTTCTATGCTACACGTGTGTATAGATCTGAAATGTTGCGTCTAATTTTTTTTTTTTTTTTTACATTAATGAAAAAGTATGACATGTTTTGTTTTGTGTATACACATATATAAAAGCCATAGTTCTTTTGAAGGATCCTTCCCAAAATATGTAGTATTTGTTACATAAAAATAAATCTGCTGATGAAATATTGGTGATAGAGATTTTTAAACCTTCAATTATCAACATTAGTCACCAAATGTACTTTTTTAAAGTCATCTTTGTATTTTTACTTATGTTGGAGTACTGTTTGTTAGAACTTCTTATCTTTGCCTGTATTCAGGTTTTAGTATGTAGTATTCAAACAACGCACTTCACATACAGTACTAAAGATTCTCATCCTTTGCGACCTTGAAATTGGTTATCCTGAAGGCATGCCATTGTTCTGCCATGAACAGACAACCGTTTTTGATCAATTGAGAGTAAAGACAGTGAGTTTGAATGTAGGTCACCCTGGTGTTTCCTGTAGCTGAGTGGCATCCTAAGCACAACCTTGCCTGAGGTGTCTGACATTTATTGACTTTAACTGTGCAAACTGACTACAAAGTAGCGTCAAAACAAAACTGCTAAGGAGTATGGGGCGCTGTTTGCAATAAAGGAGTGGATCTGTTTGCAGCTGTATAACCAGTCACCCTAGAATCTCCCTCCATTTCTGACCCTGGATATTTCAGGACATGATAAAAATACCCCTGAGATCAGCTGGTGGTGGATCTCAAATATTAGAAGCAGTTCATTCAGCAGCAACGCTTCGAAATAGATTTGTGTGTACATATAGGTGTGTGTGTGTTTGTACTTTTAAACCAGGTCAAACGCAGTAGTGAAGCATTAGGGCCTGAGCTGTATAAACTTTGGTATTCTTGCATGAGAGAGAAATAAAATGAGCAAGCTAACAGAGAGAGGGAGGATATGAAACATCTACTACTCACGAACACTGCAACCACAACTGTGTGCCAGTTTCCGTTTGAGTGACAGCTTACCAGCTAAAAAGCTAACGTTGGCATACTTGTTTAACACGAATATTGTGCCAAGTATTGGAGGAGAGGGGTAACTCCTAAGCAAAAGTTAATAAACACCTCCAGTGTTTTAAAGTACATTTGTGTAGCTAGCTGTTCGTTTATTCTCGTGAGCTGTTAACATACCCAAGGCGATATACTCTCTCTTCACTCCCGTTTTTTGCTCCAGTGTTGCCAACTGATCAGTCACAAAGTTCTTCTCATGGAGCAGAGTCACGAAGCGCTCCTTAAAGTGACTCATTTTCGGGCCTTCCCGAGCCTGCGACCGAAACAAAACCGTACAGAAGACAAAACAAATGTTACATGACCCCAAATTCGAGGAGTTTACAAGAAAACGGGCGGTTTACTTACTAACCTTTGCTTGATAACTTGCCCAAAAACTTGCCGCTGTGAGGGTGTCCGATGACTCCACCGGGCTGTGGTGGCAGAGGGGAGGAGCCTGGATGTGTCTGACCAATCACAAAGCTCGACTGACAAAAGCTGGCCGCTACAGTTGATGAAATAAACGGTTTGTGCTGCCCACGTTTGAAGAAGCTCAGTCATTTGACTTGTGTCAAGCCAGCCTCCAATTCGAGACTTGCAGTCAAGCCAGCCTCCAGTTGATTTTACGTTCCCTGTGTATTCAAAGTATTACGGGAATGGATGTGGAAACCGGATTTCAAAATAAAAGCCAACTTCGAGTGAATTAACAGATATGTTAAGAACATAATAACATATAATTTAGGCTTTTTTTTTTTTTTAGAAACTCTAATGTTACATCTACATGACACAGCCTTGTACCCTAATTGTGCCCTGTCAAGGCCATCTTATTTTGGATTTCAAAGTAAAAGCCCTGTGAATCTTCATTTTTGAACTACTCTTTCAATGAATTCATAATGCTCTTAAAAGCAAAAGTCGTATTTCCAAATACTATTTGAACTTTGTATCAAGACTTTCCAACCGCAGTCTTTTTCACAGTAATACCATATCAAATAAATTCTTTCTGATTTTGCTTTTCATAGTAATGGCCCTTTGAAATTGCCGATATTTGACTTAATCTTCTAACGATTCAAAATGCTCTAAAATGAAAAATTCTTGTTTCCACAGGGTAATTCCACTTTAGATCAACAGTATACAACCTCACAGTGATACCATATCAATATCAAGTCATTCTGATTTTGCTTTCAAAAATTAAAGCCTTTTCAAATTGTCCATAATTGACCTACCTTTCAGTGATTTCAAAATGCTCTAAAATGGAAAATTCCTGTTTCCACAGGGTAATTCCACTTTAGATCAACAGTATACAACCTCACAGTGATACCATATCAATATCAAGACATTCTGATTTTGCTTTCAAAAATAAAAGCCCTTTCAAATTGTCCACAATTGACCTAACTTTCAGTGATTTCAAAATGCTCTAAAATGAAAAATTCTTGTTTCCACAGGGTAATTCCACCTTAGATCAACAGTATACAACCTCACAGTGATACCATATCAATATCAAGTCATTCTGATTTTGCTTTCAAAAATAAAAGCCCTTTCAAATTGTCCACAATTGACCTAACTTTCTGTGATTTCAAAATGCTCTAAAATGAAAAATTCTTGTTTCCACAGGGTAATTCCACTTTAGATCAATAGTATACAACCTCACAGTGATACCATATCAATATCAAGTCATTCTGATTTTGTTTTCAAAAATAAAAGCCCTTTCAAATTGTCCACAATTGACCTAACTTTCAGTGATTTCAAAATGCTCTAAAATGGAAAATTCCTGTTTCCACAGGATAATTTCACTTTAGGTCAACAGTATACAACCTCACGATGTTACCATATCAATTTCAAGTAATTCTGATTATGCCTTCCAAAATAATGGCCTGTTGAAAATGCCCATAATTTACCTAACTTTCAGTGATTTCGGAATGCTCTAAAAAGGAAATTTTCTGTTTCCACAGAATAATTTCACTTTAAATCAACAGTATACAACCTCACGATGTTACCATGTCAATTTCAAGTCAGTCTGATTTTGCTTTTCAAAATAAAAGCTTTTTCAATTTGCCCATATATGACTTACTCTTGGAGCGAATTCAAAATGCTCTAAGATGGAAAATTGCTGTTTCCACAGGATGAATCCATGTTAGATCAAAAGTGTACATCCACACCATGGTACTACTTCAATTTCAAGTCATTCTGATTTTGCCTTCCAAAATAATGGCCTGTTGAAAATGCCAATAACTTACCTAACTTTCAGTGGAAAGATGTCATGGTTGGTTTGCAAGCTGTTTTGTAATTTCTTTATTTAGAATGACATCTTTCCACAGACTTAAAATATAAACGTACTATCAATTACAACCTAGTGGCAATTTCAGCTTCCTTTTACATCATCTTTATGATTCAATTCTGTCATAATCAATTGAGTCTGATTTTGCTTTTCAAAATGAAAACCCAATATGTGTTGAAACAGCAATTTTCATTTTTAAAACATTCTGAAATAATTGAAAGAGTATATCACATATGGACAAATTCGACGGGCCATTAATTTGAAAGGCGAAATCAGACCAACATAAAATTTACATGGTTTTACTGTCGGGTTGGATACTGTTGATCTAAAGTGGAATTATCCTGTGGAAACAGCATCTTTCAATTTAAGAGCATTTTGAAATCGTTAAACGAGTAGGTCGTCTATGGGCAATTTGAAAATACTTTTATTTTGGAAGGCAAAATCAGAGTGACTTGATCTTAACATCGTATCTCTGTGGGGTTGTATACTGTTGATTTAAAGTGAAATTATTCTGTGGAAACAGAAAATTTCCTTTTTAGAGCATTCCGAAATCACTGAAAGTTAGGTAAGTTATTGGCATTTTCAACAGGCCATTATTTTGGAAGGCAAAATCAGAATGACTTGAAATTGAAGTAGTACCATGGTGTGGATGTACACTTTTGATCTAACATGGATTCATCCTGTGGAAAGAGCAAGTTTCATTTTTAGAGCGTTCTGAATTCTTTAAAAGAGTAGGTCGTATATCGGCAATTTGAAAAGTCTTTTATTTTGGAAGGCAAAATCAGAGTGACTTGATCTTAACATCGTATCTCTGTGGGGTTGTATACTGTTGATTTAAAGTGAAATTATTCTGTGGAAACAGAAAATTTCCTTTTTAGAGCATTCCGAAATCACTGAAAGTTAGGTAAGTTATTGGCATTTTCAACAGGCCATTATTTTGGAAGGCAAAATCAGAATGACTTGAAATTGAAGTAGTACCATGGTGTGGATGTACACTTTTGATCTAACATGGATTCATCCTGTGGAAAGAGCAAGTTTCATTTTTAGAGCGTTCTGAATTCTTTAAAAGAGTAGGTCGTATATCGGCAATTTGAAAAGTCTTTTATTTTGGAAGGCAACATCAGACTGATTTGATATTGATATGGTATCACTGTGGGGTTGGATACTATTGATCTAAAGTGGAATTATGCTGTGGAAACAGCAATTTTCCATCTTAGAGCATTTTGAATTCGCTCCAAGAGTAAGTCATATATGGGCAAATTGAAAAAGCTTTTATTTTGAAAAGCAAAATCAGACTGACTTGAAATTGACATGGTAACATCGTGAGGTTGTATACTGTTGATTTAAAGTGAAATTATTCTGTGGAAACAGAAAATTTCCTTTTTAGAGCATTCCGAAATCACTGAAAGTTAGGTAAATTATGGGCATTTTCAACAGGCCATTATTTTGGAAGGCATAATCAGAATTACTTGAAATTGATATGGTAACATCGTGAGGTTGTATACTGTTGACCTAAAGTGAAATTATCCTGTGGAAACAGGAATTTTCCATTTTAGAGCATTTTGAAATCACTGAAAGTTAGGTCAATTGTGGACAATTTGAAAGGGCTTTTATTTTTGAAAACAAAATCAGAATGACTTGATATTGATATGGTATCACTGTGAGGTTGTATACTATTGATCTAAAGTGGAATTACCCTGTGGAAACAAGAATTTTTCATTTTAGAGCATTTTGAAATCACAGAAAGTTAGGTCAATTGTGGACAATTTGAAAGGGCTTTTATTTTTGAAAGCAAAATCAGAATGACTTGATATTGATATGGTATCACTGTGAGGTTGTATACTGTTGATCTAAGGTGGAATTACCCTGTGGAAACAAGAATTTTTCATTTTAGAGCATTTTGAATCGTTAGGAGATTAAGTCAAATATCGGCAATTTCAAAGGGCCATTACTATGAAAAGCAAAATCAGAATGACTTGATATTGATATGGTATCACTGTGAGGTTGTATACTGTTGATCTAAAGTGGAATTACCCTGTGGAAACAGCAAAATTCTATTTAAGAGCATTTTGAAATCACTGAAAGTTAGGTCAATTATGGACAATTTGAAAAGTCTTTTATTTTGGAAGGCATAATCAGAATGACTTGATATTGATATGGTGTCACTGTGGGGTTGTATACTGTTGATCTAAGGTGGAATTATCCTGTGGAAACAGGAATTTTCCATTTTAGAGCATTTTGAAATCACAGAAAGTTAGGTCAATTGTGGACAATTTGAAAGGGCTTTTATTTTTGAAAGCAAAATCAGAATGACTTGATATTGATATGGTATCACCGTGGGGTTGTATACTGTTGATCTGGAGTGGAATTACCCTGTGGAAACAGGAATTTTCCATTTTACAGCATTTTGAAATCACTGAAAGTTAGGTCAATTATGGACAATTTGAAAAGGCTTTTATTTTGGAAGGCATAATCAGAATGACTTGATATTGATATGGTGTCACTGTGGGGTTGTATACTGTTGATCTAAGGTGGAATTACCCTGTGGAAACAAGAATTTTTCATTTTAGAGCATTTTGAAATCACTGAAAGTTAGGTCAATTATGGACAATTTGAAAGGGCTTTTATTTTTGAAAGCAAAATCAGAATGACTTGATATTGATATGGTGTCACTGTGGGGTTGTATACTGTTGATCTAAAGTGGAATTACCCTGTGGAAACAAGAATTTTCCATTTTAGAGCATTTTGAAATCACTGAAAGTTAGGTCAATTATGGACAATTTGAAAGGGCTTTTATTTTTTTTACTTTTATTTATCAGCTTGCAAACCAACCATGACATCTTTCCACTGAAAGTTAGGTAAGTTATTGGCATTTTCAACAGGCCATTATTTTGGAAGGCAAAATCAGAATGACTTGATATTGATATGGTATCACTGTGGGGTTGTATACTGTTGATCTAAGGTGGAATTACCCTGTGGAAACAGGAATTTTCCATTTTAGAGCATTTTGAATCGTTAGAAGATTAAGTCAAATATCGGCAATTTCAAAGGGCCATTACTATGAAAAGCAAAATCAGAAAGAATTTATTTGATATGGTATTACTGTGAAAAAGACTGCGGTTGGAAAGTGTTGATACAAAGTTCAAATAGTATTTGGAAATACGACTTTTGCTTTTAAGAGCATTATGAATTCATTGAAAGAGTAGTTCAAAAATGAAGATTCACAGGGCTTTTACTTTGAAATCCAAAATAAGATGGCCTTGACAGGGCACAATTAGGGTACAAGGCTGTGTCATGTAGATGTAACATTAGAGTTTCTAAAAAAAAAAAAAGCCTAAATTATATGTTATTATGTTCTTAACATATCTGTTAATTCACTCGAAGTTGGCTTTTATTTTGAAATCTGGTTTCCACATCCATTCCCGTAATACTTTGAAAACACAGGGAACGTAAAATCAACTGGAGGCTGGCTTGACTGCAAGTCTCGAATTGGAGGCTGGCTTGACACCAGTGTCATTTGGAGGTCCAGGAAACATTGCTAGTCTGTTGGGCCGTTAGTGAGTTAATAATCTGTTAAATTATGTGACCCCATCTTTATATTTTCTTTTTCCTATGTATGAAAGTTGCTAATATGTAAGGAATGTTTATTCTCTGAATGTGTAATATATGGTGCATATTGTTTAAATGTTAATTTTACTAATAAAAAAAAGAAGTCTGTTGAGCCGCTATCATCCTTAAAATGCTTTAATTTCCCCACACATCCACTTCTGCAGTTACACCGGATGAATTTAATATTTGACTTACAAGGCTTGACTGTTTACTAAGTTTTATCAGTGTGTATCCATGCACACTAATAAACAGTGTTGGGAAGGTTACTTTTAAAATGTATTCCACTACAGATTACAAAATACATGCCCCAAAATGTATTTTGTAACGTATTCCGTTACGTTACTCAATGAGAGAAACGTATTCTGAATACTTTGGATTACTTAATATATTATCATGCTTTTTACAACTACATGACTGTACTATTGCTGTGTGATTTATTACTATTACTGAAGGTCCGCGGCTCCGAACCGTAGTAAAGGGACCTCTGGCTAATATGTCAGGTTTGTGTCCGGCTCATAGCTGAAAACTAGCTTTACCTTGTTGTCTGGGTCAACTTTGCTAGCGAGAGACAGAGAGAGGCGTTGAAAGGCTGCTCCAACGGAACTTATTGTTTCGGAGGAAAACACAAACACGGTGTACAGTCGAGTCTTAATAGCTTACTTACAACTGGGCTCGTCAGGCACTCTTTTTGGCTGCAGTGGTTATTATTCTATTTACATGGTTCCAGCTCCCGTTTCTGCTCAATGACAGCTCTACTTTTCCACTCTCCTTTTTCTCACAGACACATAACGGGTATGGCAGTCCATTCTCCCTGCAGCACGGACTACACTGCCCACATTCTTTAGGGCTATGCCTGTAGCATTCTGCCTATTAGCTTAGCACAACAACAACAACAACAAAAAGGCCTCTCTCACCCAGGAAACACACAGTCGCAGAGAGGGCAAGCGTCACCCTGTAACCATGGTAACCGTAACGCTGCCTCCTGGAACAACAGAACATCACAGCTGTCAAACAAAACCCAAACAGTCCTGACCCGCCACAACATGAAACAGGAAAAATACCGCTGTGTAATCCATTTATTTCAACAAAGTAACTGTATTCTAAATACCACCTTTTTAAACGGTAACTGTAACGGAGTACAGTTACTCATATTTTGTATTTTAAATACGTAACGGCGATACATGTATTCCGTTACTCCCCAACACTGCTAATAAACGTACTAATTCTCGATCGTAGCGGCCTATGACTTTAACTGCTGTTTGGACAGTACACTTGTCCAGGCAGGTAAGAATTTTTAAGAAAAACCTGGGAAATCTGCATGAGGTGTTTACATTTCTATCAGAAAACGTCTCTCTGTTGCTAACCAGAATATACTAAAAAGCTGTATACATGTATAAAAAGTTCTTGCAATGTAAGAAAGAGTAAGGCCAGTCACTGTCAGTGGTAGCAGTGAAGTTGCCCTTCAACTGAAAGCAAATACAAACACATTTTCTCAGAAGAGGTTTTATTGAAACAAAAAGAAACACATACTCTTGTATCACCAGTGCACATTAAAGGAATGTTAATTACACATAAGCATATATTACATAGATGTGCACTCTTCAAACAATTTATTAGGTACATCTTGGTAATGCTGGGCTGGACCGCTTTTTGCCTTCAGCATTGCCTTAATTCTTTGTGAATTAGATTCAAAAAGGTGCTGGAAACATTCTTTAGAGATTTTTCATCATATTGGCATGATAACATCACACAGTTGCGCTCACGTTTTCATTCAAACTTTGACCACGTGGCAAAGGTGCTCTTCTGGACTGAGATCTGGTGATTGGGGAGGTCATTTGAATACAGCCCCCCGCCCAGTCTCCTACTGCGCAATTTCTGTGAAAAATGTAGCCTCAGTTTAAAGTTCTTAGCTGAGAGGAGTGACACCCAGTGTGGTCATCTGACGCTGTAGCCCATCTGCATCAAGGTCTGATGTGTTTTTAGTTCAGAGATGCTCTTTTGCATACCTTGTTTATAACAAGTGGTCACTGTTTCCCTCTCAGCTCGAAGTACTCTGTTGTACCTAATAAAGTGGTTGCTGAATCTTGCTAGCATGACTTTACTGGACTACACAGTAATTGGTGCTATGTTCTCAGTTTGTATATTTTTTTTGTGTGTTTTCTGATGCATATAGTTGCATAATTGTGTCATTTCAAGGTTTTTATTCAGTAATCACAGAGATGAAGTGATGTACTAGCCTTTTGCAAGGATGAGTCAGTTAAAATGCCTTAACGGTTTTTAAAAATGCATTAAGAACAGTAAGAGTGATGCTCCTGATGTGAGAATTACACCAAAGTGATTGAGAACAACTTTAATATCTCAGTGTTGACTCTTGATTCCAGTAGCTTATGACAATAAAAGTTGTATGTAGAGTGTACTTGTCTAGGCAGGTCTTGATTCTTAGGAAAAAGGGTGTTTATGCAACATTGAAATCTTGTGATTTCAATGTTGGCAACCAAGATATATTAAAAACCTGCAATAAGCTGTTGAAGTGAAAGAAAACTTTTAAAAAGCGTTTGAAACTTTTATATAATAAAAACCAGTCGTGTTTTTTATAAAAGAAAATAATTATTGTAACAGTGGAAGTAGCCACTGCCTGCAGCCTCGCAGCTTTACATTTGTGTAACAAAAACCACCTCACCCATGGATTTCTGTGTGTTTACAAGGTGAGTCACAGCAATCTGAGTAGACAAAACCTTACAGCAAACAACCAAAGTACAAAACAAATATTGTTCAGGACATATAACTCAGATCTTTCTAAACTGCTCGTTAATCCAATACAGAGAATGGTCTGAAAAACAGAAAGTGTCAGTGAGCGGTAACGGGTGAAAATACCTTGTTCATCTCATGGTCATTGGAGAATGAGTACCTTGACCTGATAGGAAGGCAACAGCACCTCAAATAGGCATTTGTTACAAACAAGGTATGCAAAAGAAGACCTATGAACGCACATGGCACAGATGGGCTACAGCAGCAGAAGACCTAGCTCTTTATTAAGTCTGCCATTTGCCAGCTAATAAAGTCTGTCGGGCGAGTCCTGCATTTGGGTCCACTGCCTGGCACACAGTACTTCATGATACCTTCAGTCATCACATCTCAGTCGAGTAGAGCAACTTTGGGATGTGACTGAAGAGGAAATTTGAATGAGGAGCTTAAAAATCTGCATTACACTTTTGAGAACTGCTTTAAGTGAGAAACTGTAAAACAGTCATTAGATAATACAAATAACCAGCCAAAAATAATAACAGATTCATTACACACCATTTCAAATACTTCACAAAATGTAAATAAAAGAACAGTTTTCACAAATTGTAACACAGGTCTTTCCGAACTCTGCTTGTTTCAGTTCTACAAAAATAATAAAGATGTGGGGACCAACATATGCCAAGAAAATATCACTCGTATCATTATTGTACATCACTGGCACTGGTTGAACTGTTGATACAAGCCAGTGTGGAACTGTGCTTTCATGTGTGTATGTCAAATTCTGACCAAACTATCCGAATATCACAGGAGAAATCGAGACTTATTATACCAGCAAACATTTTCCAATCCTATTTTGTTTAGTTTTGGTGAATTATAGTTTGTTTCCTGTTCTTACCTGACAGGAGATGCATCCTGTGTGGCCTTCCACTGCTGCAGTCTATCTGGTTCAAGGTTTGAAGGATCGCTTCCGCATTACTTAGTTGTAATGAATGATTATTTGAATTATTGTTGCTTTCCTATCCTATTCTCCTTTGAACTCTGGTATCAAAAAACTCCCAAAAAAACATGCAAATAAAGAAAACAAACACATTGATACTGCCTTCCTTGGGCATTTTCTCTTTTTCAGATCATAAGATGATTGTCTGTAAACCCTAGAAATTTCTTTGTGGGAAACAGAACAAACAGCTGGCACAAACAACTGTGTCAAATTCAAAGTCACTTAAATCACCTGATTTAACTGCTGCTCAGTTTGAAGTTCAGCAGATCATCTTGAACATGACTACGTGCCTAAATACAGTGAGTAGCTGCCATCATTGTGTCTTGAGAGATTTGTGTTATGCTGTGGCATCCAGTGTACTTAATAAAATGGCCAGTGCTTTTTTGAATTCTGTTCATATGGGTTTTCATTGCATGTGCAAAAATATAGTCCAACATGGTTACAAAAATTTCATTTGAAATTGCTGTTCCTGATCTTTGTCTCCGTCTTCATCTTCATCATTTCTTTCAAATGGTTTCCATCTATTTCTGGATCCACCTTCAGCTCAGATTTGCCTTTACTCTGAACTCACTTACATTAGTTTCATCACATCAGTAGCAACAAAATGCAACAATTTTAGAGATGTTTGTTCAAGAAATAATGGTTATCAATAATGATTGATAAGCTGTGTTGAAATTCTGCCTTCAGTGGTTATCATTATACATCACAATGGGAAAACTACAAAAAATGTGTTTGGCTGGAAGAGAAGATGTTCAGAGTTTTGCAGAAAAGTTTTACCAACCAGTTTCTTGACTCATTAAATTTGGTTTATAGAATGAGATGTAATACTGGGATTTTGACATGATATTAATGACTAATGGTAATCTAGGAGCCACTGAAAACTCATACATGAACATTTAAAGCTTGGAACACTGTTGTTGCGATACAATCTTGGTCTCTGCAGTGTTTCTAACGTCACGGATGAAGCACCAAGATTAACTGATACACATGATCATGGACATTTACCAAGAGTTGTTGTGAATTTGGATTGTCAGCAGAGGGCAGTCTGCGACTATCTATGGTTGAAAAGACCTTCCTTGGCTTCCTTGGGTAATCTTGCAAAGATAAGAAAGCCACAGGCATGGAAGTGGGAAGTCACATTTCTGCATATTCAGTCCACAGGGATATGCAGAGTTATCTTACACCCCCCTCTCTCAGTTTCACAGGGACAGATGTGCCCAAATGCATTTTGCATGATTTTATGCATCACTGATCTTTGGAGTTTAAGTTCTCCTTTCAATGAGAGTCTGAACTGTTTTCATGCACTCACACTGAAAACTGCATCAAGATGATGTTGATAGCAACTCTGACTCTCGTGTTGGGTTTTCTAATGCAAGGTGAGAATTTCTAAACATTTATTAACTTTTTCATTTAAATGTTTTAGTTTTATCGTAATCTTCGCTGGTGATTATCAAGGTTTTTTTTTAATCAGATTTAATTTTGTTTATCATTTCAGATTCCTTGGCCAATAAATTTCTTACTCAGGCTGATAAATCCAAACCTGTCAGTCTTGGTGGGACTGTGACCATCAGCGCCACAGGAAGTTCAGATATTGGTGCTGATCTCAGTTGGTACCTTCAGAAACCTGGACAGCCTCCCAAACTTCTTATATATCAAGCATCAACTCGCTCCTCAGGAACTCCGTCTTGATTCAGTGGCAGTAGATCTGGTTCTCAGTACACTTTAACCATCAGTGGGTTTCAGGCTGAAGATGCTGGAGATTATTACTGTATGGGTGTGCATACTGGTGGAGTATGCGCACAGTGATTTAGAGCTGCACAAAAACCTCCTTCAGTCTGAGTGAAGGCTGCAGCTGCAGAGTGCAGTGAAGAGACTGTGATGAGAATAACCGGTCCACTGAACACAACAATAGAGTCATCAAACACATACACAAAATAAAAGTTTATAATAAGAAGTTTTAACATAAAAATGTATATCATTTAATCAAGCCCCGGCTTGGACAGTCTCGGTCGTTGTGTCCTTGGGCAAGACACTTCACCCGTTGCCTACTGGTGGTGGTCAGAGGGTCCGGTGGCGCCAGTGTCCGGCAGCCTCGCCTCTGTCAGTGCGCCCCAGGGTGGCTGTGGCTACATTGTAGCTTGCCATCACCAGTGTGTGAATGTGTGTGTGAAGGGGTGGATGACAGGTTGTGTAAAGCGCTTTGGGGTCCTTAGGGACTAGAAAAGCGCTATACAAATACAGGCCATTTACCATTTACCATTTATCTTTTCTAAAACATGGCTGCTGCGATGGATGCATTGATAGAAAAAAATATTACATCCCCATAATTTTCCCCTACCGCTATTGTAAGTATAATATAATGAACATGTTAATCTTTATCTTTAACTCTGTTGCGCAAAAGTATGAGATTCACAATGCAGCATAAGGTTTAATAATTAAACATAAAAGCTCTATTGCAAAACTAACTAAATACAAACACAGTGTTTTATTGTACTTTTATTTCATGCTGTAAGTTACATTCCTTATTATCAGAGATGGGCAGTAACGCGTTACAAGTAACGCGTTACTATAATCCGATTACTTTTTTCAAGTAGCAAGTAAAGTAAGGGATTACTATTGCAAAAACCGTAATTAGATTACCGTTACTTTCCCGTAGGAACGCTGCGTTACTGCAACCGTGATTTTTTGCGAGAATGTCTCATGACAGTGAGTAAGCAAGTGCGACGTTCGTGACAACAGCTGTGTGCAGATCAACAATGGATCATATATGGAATGCAGGAGAGAGTATGAGCATGCAGCGTTTAAAGCGTGGAAGTACTGACCTTACTTTGAGTTTGATTCCATAAAAAGTGACAAAAACATTAGTGTCCGTTGTGTGTGGGAAGAAAACTTCTTTTTACAGCGAAAAAAACCCCTAAACTTCCAAGCAAGCACGTAATGGGAAACTCTCAGAGAAACTCGCGGATTCCTCAACTGACCGCTGCGGCACACCTGCACCAGGGTAAACCTCCGCCTACCGCAGTCCTGCTTTACAGGTGAAAATAGAGCAAAATGACCGCTGAGTATTTGACTTTATTTATTTTCTGCTGTGTTTTACTTGCATCTATTTGAAAGACTGAGTGTAAACACAAAAAAATATTTTATTTTATGTGCTGGAATGTGCAGAAAATAGGTTTAAATAGGTTTAAAACAAATTTCTTCCAGTCAGAGAATGTTGCAGATAATTAAATTTTTGCTTGATGCATAAAGTTAAAAGATTAAAACTGATAAAACAAGTTTTAAAAAGAGACTTTTCCATTTGATTACATTTTGTATGATGGATTATGCAGAAAAAGTAGAATTGGGCTGAAAGATCTATCGCTTTATCACCTCTTCAGGTTGTAAATCGTGTTTTTAAAAAGTAACTAAGTAATTAAGTAATTAAGAAGCAGAACATGAATATGAACATTTCTCGAAAGATCAAACATAGTTTTACAGACACACTGGAACAGAGATCTGAAGATTCGAAAACATCATTTGTAGACAGGAAGTGTTGCTGAAGCTCTACTCTGAGCAGTGGTCAGGGTCCAGGGTTTGAGTGACGGGGCTCTGTCCACTCAGACTGGCCTCACAGCTAACTGAGCCCGCCTTCCTCCACTGGTCTGCAGAGAGGCTCAGGGTGCTGCTCCAGCTGTAACGACCATCTGTCCCCAAGACCTCCAGGCTGTTTGACAGCCCTGAAGATGGGCTACAGCCCCCCACCTTCCAGCCCAGCTTCCAACCTGAGGGGAACCCTCCAGTGGCCAGACACACCAGAGTGGCACTGCTTTTCTTCTCCTCCTCTTTAGAAGGAGGGAGGACAGTCAGGGTGGGCCTCAACACACCCACTGGAGGAGACAGCGCAGAGAGAGGAGAGAGTCAAAAAGGTGAAGAAACTTTGAAAGGCAGTTATATGGTAATCTATTCCTATATCTATTGAATAATACTTCAAAGTGAATAACTCATCTCTGTGATAATGTTCCTACATATAAATGAACCAAGCTGAAACACTCAAGTGAACAGTCAAATCTTTGTCATCTGTTTCTTTCACTTCCTTTAAAACTACATTTAAAGTTAATGAGCCATGAACACCAAGATGATCTGCAGTTACTCTAAAAAAATCACTTTTTTAATTTGGCAAAACTACGAATCACATTTTAAATCTAAAAATAAGCAGATATTGAAATAATGAGCTAAAATATTACAGCTGCTCTTCTGCAGTGTTACATTTTTAATTTATTAGTTTATTTTGACTTTTCTAAATATTTTTAAAAAAAATATAAAGTATGATGAAAATAGATAATTGTTCATTGATTCAATGAATTTAACTGCAGCTTGGAAAGAATACGTTTTTTTCTCATTTTGTGACATCAGCATTTTTTCAATTTAACCTTAATTATTAGCAACATACAAAAATCTAAAGTTCATTAATTAGTATTATTATTAGTATATGTAGTATTATTAATACTACATGTTTTGCAAAGTAAAAGTTTTTGGTACTTACAGTTAACGATGAGTTTGGTTCCTCTGCCAAAAGTGTACCACAGTGATACAAACTCACTAAGTGGCCACACAAAAACGGCCTGCACTCAGAACAAGTATCTAAGCACTTAGAAAATGTCTGCTACCCCAATACTTAAACGGCTACATTTATGCTAGTTTTAATCTAAAATGCTTTAAAAAGAACAAAATAATTTTCCTACAAATAAAGATAATATCTTGACAATCTACAAACTGGAAATAGAAAGAATTACTGTCTTTGTAACAGAGCATCTAACAAAATGCTTCTCAATACTGACTACTAACAAAGCAAATTTAAAGTAAAGTAAAAAAAAAATCACAATTTTCTATACTTTAGATTTCATACTAATCACACTCAAAATAAAACGTATCAATTGCAGCCATGGACACCTTAGTTGCAATCCCAATGTAAATATTTTCTTCAGTTGTTTCACGTTGCCTTCAGTGTGTTGAGAGCAGAGAAATGATTTCCATAGAGAGGAGGCTTTGCATCATCAGCTGATCCTCCAGAGAACTGAGAAGGTTTATAGTCCTGTGACTTCAACACTGCAGGACTCACATCTGTCAGTCAACACAGCAGAAAGCACAACCACCATGACTCTCATCACCATCCTCATCTGGACGCTGACCTGCTGCTGTTTTACAGGTTCATTCACTCAGCAACATTTCAAACATGATGTGCTGCTTTTTCTCTCATTGATTTCTGCTGATAAATGAATGATTTGTTTCTGTCTGCAGGAAGCAGCGGTCAGGTGACTGTGACTCAACCTCCAGTACTGACATCTACTCCTGGATCCACTGTCACTCTGACCTGTAGGACCAGCCAAGCTGTTGCTAGCTGTCGTGATGGTCTGTGTATGTACTGGTATCAACAGAAATCTGGACAGACCACAAAGCTCCTAATTCGACATGTGAGCATAAGACATTCAGAAACACCAACTCGATTTAGTGGCAGTGGAAGCAGCTCTGACTTCTCTATGACCATCAGTGGAGTTCAGGCTGAAGATGCAGCAGTTTACTACTGTAAGAGTATCCATGTAATAAACAGTGCTGATGTGTTCACACAGTGATTTGTAGCTGTACAAAAACCTCCCTCAGTCAGACTGCAGAGACTGCAGCTGCTGAAGAGGAAGAAACTCTGACACAGACCCCTGAACACAGAGCTGGCAGTAACCTCACTAAGTATACATTTCTTATTTAAAGATACATTAAATTAAATATTTGATTCTGATCATCTGAAATATATATAAATATATATATATATAAAATAAAATTGTTTCTAGATGATACAGTGGTGACAGCTAACAAAGCAACAAATTCATACACAAACACTAGGGGTGGTTTGCTATTCGCTTCACTTATAAGAGGTTTTACACCCACGCTGAGGTTTTAGCACTGATGGTTCTGTAAATATTTAAATAAAATTATATTTTTAATAAGAATAATAGTTATTGTTTGTTAATGTTAGTGTATGATGCATTTGAAAGTAATTTGGGGCTTTTGGCTGGAGGATTAAGATTTAAAAGCAGAGATAAATAGATAAGTAGTAAGTATTTGTTTGCTGTTTGTTCCATCCACTAATCTTACTGCGTGCATTGTCCAAGGATTAAATGCTATTGGACTGGTTAAAGGTAATGTAGGAAGACATTGTTAGAATGCTCAGTGTCAAATTTGGATCTCTTTCAAGGTCAGTGTGGACTAAAAGGATTAGCAGACATCAACAAAAAGCATTAAAACAGCATGCAAACAGCACACTACAACAGACAGCTGGTAGCTCAGAGTACTCAGCTGTATTGATCACTAGTTTCCCGCTGCATAAGACAATACTTTATATTTTTCCTTTAAATTCTTTATATGATCAATCTGGTGTCACTAGCTATAAATTTAATTCTGCTTGAATAACAGTGTAGATTGTAGTGTGTAAACCATGCTAGTGTGAGAGTGGTCATCTTTTCCTTCACAGCCTGCAGGGTTAAAGTTCATGCCTTCAACTACAAACTAATTTGAGCTTCTTTTTGTACCAAGATGGTATTATTTACTAGTTTAAGTGACAAATCATGACATTAAAGCTACCCAGTGTATGTCCAGACCTGTTAATCAGTTTTACGTCATAGCTGAATAGTGAGCGCTGATGCTGGCGTCATGCCTTTGGCCTTGCCTCTGGTAATCCTGCCAGGACAGGTCATTCCTCAGTCTAATAAAAAAGTTTCATGAGTAGAAATCTTTGCTGTATTATTTAAAAGAGACCTTGCGATTAATTTATAAAACCTTCCTGTAATTCTTACATTGTGCTTCTCAGCAAGTACAATATAACTAATTAATTACATACATGTGAGTAAACATGCACTCAAGAGCTTAAGTTGCAGATGACAAAGTGCATGAAGGTGCATTTGTGAATGGGATGACTTGGACACAGGTAGTAATAACTCATAATGAGCTTACCTTTAGCCTCTTTAATAAGCCTGAGTGTCTCTAAAGGAGACTTTGTTCGCATGGGATAGGGATAATCCTTTTAGACACTGCTTTACCAGGAACAAGTCAGCCAACGTTTCCTCCTTCAGACTGGATGAGCTCCTCAGAGTTAAACAGGACCCACATTTCTTCAGGTACACCTGCTCTCCTCTGCCGTGGATCTCGAGAGATACATACCGACAATTCTCACTCATCAAGAGATTCGGATATCTGCTGCCAGCGACGGGGGTGGGGGGGATTTGCTGGGATACAGACTGAGCCTGAATCAGGATGGAATGTCTGCAGAAGTTATTAGAAAATATAGTGTCTCTGAAAGTCAGGGCGTACGTGAAGGACTACTGCAAGAGGAATGGTCTGCTGACACTCTCGGTCTTTGCGGTAGTGACCGGCTGTGTGCTTGGATTTATACTCCGGTCATTCAACCTCTCCACACAGGTATGAATTAATGGATGAATGTATGAATAGAGAGAAAATCAAACTAAGACAAAGTGACTCACTTAGGCTCTAACAGACATTCGTTACATTAGAATGTTGTCCAGAATATGTACAAATTAGTTAGGATAACTCCAGTTAGGATAAAAGGAATAGGCAATGAGTACTCCTGACATGTTGACATGTCTGCACTGAGGCTGTAGATAAGGTCCGTTATGCAATAATGAGAAAGAACACAGACACAGACAATCAGTTCAGAGGTAAGAGGAGAAGATAAGCATAAACAACTGAACAACTGTAAAAATTTTAAATATCAATACTGGATTATATGCAACTTTGTGTATGTGAAATAACCCAGGATTCAATCAGTTTTATGGAGTTTATGAAATGTTATTGGTTTGATTCACCAAAAGAAAGAAAAATTAATCTGTTTCCTTTCAAATACAGTGGTATAAAGAAATAACTTGTCCATTATTTGAGCCTCATAATATAAAATAAACAATAAACACAATTTCCAGATTCAATAAGTTTAGTTTGTTTCCCAGGAGTAGTTGAAAATGAATGAATTAGTCTGTCATTCCATACTGAATTTCTCTCAATGTTTTGTTTTTTTCCAGCCTGTATTTATGATTTTATTTCCATGTGTAGCAATGACTCATTCAAGGTTACAGACTACAACCATGAAGTCACTGTGATGTAAGACGCTCTTAAACTGAGAAGCTTATGTGTCCAGTGTGGATCCTCAATGTAATCTTGTCTAGTAGCAGGAATGCTCTAAAAGTACATTTTTATTTCCATCCAATGATCAGTGAAAGAATCTGTGAAACACAAGCATAATACTAACTTTCTTTATTATTAAGAATTTAATATTAATCAAAATTACTACATGTGACTTATGCAAGAGCAGAGTTTGGATGTTCTTTCTGCTCAGAGAGTTACTCTGACCTCCTCCCACAGTCCAAAGCCATCCACGTTAGATTAACTAAATTAATTTTAAAACCTAAATGTAATTTATTGGTGATTCTAAGATTGGGTTAAGTCTGGATACGATAGTGTGTGGTTTCCTTTTTTCTGTGTGTTGACCATCTAATGAGGTAGCAACCTGTCCAGTGTCTACCCCTAACCTGACTACACTACACTACAACAGGTGACATATTCTGTACATACTTCTTGTAAATAATGATTTTTTTTAACTGTATTGAGCTCATTGCAGCCCCCCCCCCCCCCAAACCCTCCCCCCCCCCCCCCCCAAAAAAAAAACAAAACAAAAAAAAAAACAAGTCCAAAGCTTAACTGTTCCTGTCTTTAACAGGCCAAGATCTACTTCTCATTCCCTGGAGAACTGCTGATGAGGATGTTGAAGATGTTGATTCTCCCACTTATCACCTCCAGGTAAACGATAGCTTTAATTTTTAAATCAAATATATATTTGAAGGAAATATTTTTACAGAATTTAGAGGTGTGGAATGTCCTGGTCACAAAGATTAATGGTACAGTCATTCAAGAGCTGAGATGCTGGCTTTGAATTTGGTCTGGGACATGTGTTGGATGTCATATTTCCTATTGCTCCACTTCAGTTTGAACACCACCAGTTAAATGTCACTACATCTATTGAAAATCTGCAGCCTTAGAAAAACAAACAACTAATTCAAATCTACTTCAGTTCCAGTCTTTCGTAAAGCCAACATCCATAATCACACCTCTTCTACTTTCCTATCCAGTCTTATGTCTGGCCTGTCAGCCATGGACACCAAGGCAAGCGGTCGTCTGGGAGTCCTGACCATCACTTATTACCTGTGGACGACCTTCATTGCTGTCATCGTTGGTATCGTGCTGGTTATCATCGTTCACCCAGGGACCGGCTCTGAAAAAGACAGTCACCATTCACATTCAGGGCCTGTTATGACCTCCGCTGATGCTCTGCTGGACCTCATCAGGTTAACATTCACACAGAAACAAAAGATTTCAGTCTTTCATCTATTCACACTACTATTCATAGCAAACCATGCCATATCTGGCGTTCAAACATATCATCTCTACAATGGCACCAGAGATTATCTAACGAATTATAAGATTTTTCACTGAATCAGGACATTTTAAAATGCTGATGCTGCTGGATGAAAGCTAGCAGTTGTGTCAGCAGGATGTGCTTGGCAAAAAAAATAAATAAAAATAAATAAAAAAAAAAAAAGGCAAATTACTCAGCAGCAATCTGAATCTAAATTGTATATTGTTGCAGTGAACATTAACAGAGATGCAAACTCTGTATATAATTACTTTTTCAGCAAGCTTTCTCTCTTATATATATATATATATATATATATATATATATATATATATATATATATATATATATATATATATATATATATATATATATATATATATATATATATATATATATATATATATATATATATATATATATATATATATATATATATATATATGTGTGTGTGTGTGTGTGTGTGTGTGTGTGTGTGTGTGTGTTTTAATAGAGCATTTCACAAGATCAGCTCTTAGAGCTCCCGGTAAAGTGATCTCTCTTATATCTGTTTCATATTCCTTAATTAATCTCAAACTAAAATAAATAAATACACAAATAAGTAGAAAACGACTTAATTTGGTATTATTTGGAAAATCATATTTCTCACAAGCAGTACTTTATTAATATGCAGAAAAACCCTCATTCAGGTTTGGTCAATCACAAAATCTCCTCAGATAGGTTAGATTTCCAGAAAGACATGAGAGCTTTGCAGAAATCTGTATTCATCAAAACATTAATTTACATTTGATATTAAACTGTTTCTGGCAACAGTGGAGGGATTTTTAACACAGAATTTAAATGATAAGCTTTAACATCATCCTTTAAAATCCTTGTAGCATTGTTGCAATGTCACTACCCTTGCAGCAGCTTGACTAAGAATAGGGAAAGAGTTAATTGTGACTCTTTAAGCTGACACTTTCTCAGAAGATCCTACTGCAGAGTCACTTTGTTAGATTGAACCTGTACTCCTGTACAGGCTCAGGCTTATTGAAGGGCCATTCATGTCAAAGATCCGCTTATTCTTAAATGAGATTAAACTGGAGAGCTGTGGTGAGGTGCGCATTTCAGTCGTCTTATGTGTTTGGTGCCAGTGTCACTGACGCAGGTTGAATAAAAACAGTCTGATGATGCTGGCTCTACCTGTTCAGCTTCCATCAACCTTAACATGTGAAACTCTCTGTGCTGTTATACTGTGTGAAAACGTAACCTGTGTTTTTCTCACTATTCTTATAAAAACTCATTAAATCTAGGAAACTATTTTACTTTAATGAGTTCGGCCACTGGAGACATTTACGGTATATGATGACATATGAGTACAAGTAGTGGGCTAAATAAATATCCGCTATGTAAAACTTATTATTGTAAGAATAAATGGAAGTATCAAAAGTTAACATACTCCAGAAGCAAGAGAATTGAGAAATGGCAGTACTGTTCAAGCCACTCGAGGTGCTTTTTATATTCTACTGGCTCATTTTAAAGTTGATCTATTTTACAAAATGATGCAAAATATGCAATTTCATTTTTAGTACTAGCAGTTAGATTCACCAAGAACTTCCTACTGTAAACAAAAGTGAGACTGTGTTTTATTTATAAGGTTTACAGTATAATTGCTGGTTAATCATTGATGTTATTATAACAAAGTCTAAATGTTCAATAACTGAACACCATGACACTTTTTAATTGATGATTTGAGCCTAATTATTTACATACCCATTGCATATTTTTACATTTTAAGCTTCTGAAGATTTCTACTGTGAAAAACTGTATTTGTGCATCCCAATAGTTATACTGAAAAAATACTAACAATTTGTTTTTAATATGTTTTTCACCCTCAAAACCATCACAAACAGTACATACTTTCTTCAAACATAAGATTAAAATATTTAAAAACTCAAAAAAGCTGTCTCACCACACACATTTAGTATCTAGCTTTTCATGCTATTTACCAGTAGATGCATAAATGAGGCCAGTTGTAAAAGAATTATAGAAAATCACCTGCGGCAAGCTTTTTTCTTTTACCCGAGCAATCCAAGCACTTCTCATCCGTGCTTATTTGGTGTCTAACACAACCCATTATTGTTTTTAAGGTCAACAATAAGTGCTGACCATCATTTCAGAATCTGTCACACACAAGTAAATGATCTAGCTGCCATCAGTTGAACTGTATATCATCCTACACATGTGATCATATGGCTTCTTTCTTTTTATTGTACATTGCAGGAACATGATCCCATCAAACCTGATTGAAGCAACTTTTCAGCAGGTGAGTCGACAACATGGAGTTACTGATTGAGAACTGCGCAATATTATTCAAATTTCAAATATTCAAATTTCAAGATGCCCGTAGTAAAAGATCTATATGGTTGTTCTTTCATTTCGTGCCAGTACCGGACAGATTTGGTACCCATTGTACAGAACAATGACGCAAAAGTGTCTCAGGCCAACTATGTATACGTCATGCCCGATTACCACAACCCTCGCCTGGGTCATCCAGTCTTCCTGGAGATCACCCCTGCACCTGACATCAAGTATAAGATTGTCCCAAGTACAAGCAAAGGCATGAATGTATTGGGGATTGTCATCTTCTCAGCTACAATGGGTAAGACAATCACCATTCAACTTTAATGTTTTATATAACAATAACCATGGGATTTTAAAATAAGCCAGCCTATTCAAGCTCATAAATAAGTTACATGCTGACCATGCAAATGCATAGATACATTATTGCATTGGTTATATTACAGGACATAACAACTTTTGCACTGGCAGGCTGTCTCATGCCATCTCTCCACATGTCTCCATTTCAAAAGTGATAAACTAATGACTTTTGATATCAGAAGCAATGTCTCTATTATCAGCATAATGTGCTTAAAGTTTCAAAAGTAAATGTGATGATGCATTGGCCGATGTCATATATGCAGAGAAAGTAAAATTACTTTACACAGTTCAGTTGTATAGTTCTCTCTATAAAGGAAAATAAGTTATGGGAAGTTTAATACAACAGTAAAAAAGAAATAAAAAAGGATGTGTTGAACAAGTAAATTATATCCACTAAGTGCATAATATTGGATCTGAACATCTGAAAGGGCACAAGAAGGTGTGGTTTTAAAAAAATTCTTTATTTTGCAATGTGGCACAAGCAAAAGATTTTGTAGACTAGTTTTAATTTGCAGCAATGCATTGTGGTATTTATGTTTTTTACAACTTTGTCTGAAAAGTACTGAAGTTCTGATCATAATATTGAATACCTGAAGTGGAATTCAAAAGTACAGTATTTTCTAATTGAAATATTGTACTCTCACAGATCATGGAGACTCACTAAAAGGAGCTAAAAATTTGAGATTTATTAGCAATGTCAGCAAAGCAAGAGCTGCTCTGCCTTATAGCTTATTTATATGACTAACCAACTAACTACTATGCAGTTAGTTAAATTTTGTAAAGTCTTTTTTTCTTTATCGGGATAAGAAGGTTGCACCACAACTATTAACAAACAACTGTGCGACTGTGTTATCTGTTCTCAGGTCTGCTGCTGGGGAAAATGGGGGAACGTGGCACACCACTCGTCAATGTGTGCCAGTGCATCAACGAGTGTGTCATGAAGATCATCAATGCTGCTATGTGGTAAGGCTGCACTCTCTCTGTCTCCCTGTTTCTTTTTCTGTCACACACACAGATACACGCTACTGTATCACGCACATGCATCCAATAAAAGACTACACAAAGTTCACACAGCAGAGCCAGATTAGATCCAAAAATAGATCTCATGGCGATTCGAGGAAAACTCAGTGGTGTATCTAAAGTGACCTCAAAGCTTCTCATTGGACATGAGTTGACACTTGAAATACAGTTATATGAATGGAGCAAAGAGGACTCTTTCTATGAGGGCCCGGTGGCGCCAGTGTCCGGCAGCCTCGCCTCTGTCAGTGCGCCCCAGGGTGGCTGTGGCTACGATGTAGCTTGCCATCACCAGTGTGTGAATGTGTGTGTGAATGGGTGGATGACTGGATGTGTAAAGCGCTTTGGGGTCCTTAGGGACTAGAAAAGCGCTATACAAATACAGGCCATTTACCATTTACCATTCTATATAAAATTAGTGCTACAAACTCATAGGTAAATACATCAGGCAACTCACAGGCACCATGCATGTACGTCAGAAAAAAACTTGGAGCTTCAAAGACTGATTGTATCCATGTGTACAATATGTGATTTTGAACATGTAAAGTCACGTCTATGAGCTTCAGCCTGCTGCTATAACAGCTGGCACTCTTCTGATGCCTGGCAGCATACAACATGGGATTTACTCCCATTCAGACAGAAGAGCATTAGTGAGGTCAGCAAACTGATGCTGGATCACAGTTGATGTCTCAAATAATCCCAGTGGAGTTGTTTGGGGTTAAGGTCAGGATGGAAATCCTTTCCTGTAGGGACACACACTCAGAAAGAAACAAAAAAACTTTCATATATTTTCAGGAGTCAACGTGGTAAGAAAATGAATGTAATTCATGTTCTATCTTCTCTTCTTTGAAGGTATTTTCCCTTCGGCATTGTGTTCCTGGTGGCAGGAAAGATCCTGGACATGCACGACCCAGCCCATCTGGGGGAGAAGCTGGGCATGTACTTCATCACTGTCCTGTGTGGTCTCTTCGTGCATGGCCTCATCCTGCTGCCTCTCTTTTATTTCTTCTTTACCCGCAAAAATCCATTCACCTTCATCAGAGGGCTGCTGCAGGCTCTTGTCATTGCACTAGCTACATCTTCAAGGTAAGAGAAAACAGACATTTTTATGTGTTATATCCCACCAATGTAGATCTTTCTACATTTCTAACTAGGACATTTTACCAGTCCTTGGTTCAGATTGAAGTCTGCTGACTAACCTGACATCCTTTTATATCCTCTGATTTCTTTCGTTGCAGCTCAGCCACGCTGCCAATCACTATGAAGTGTCTCCTGGAGAACTGTGGAGTTGACCGGCAAATTGCTCGATTTGTGCTTCCAGTGGGAGCCACTATCAACATGGATGGAACAGCCCTGTATGAAGCAGTGGCAGCCATCTTCATAGCTCAAGTCAACGAGTATGACTTGGACTTTGGCCAGCTGGTCACTATCAGGTGAGAATAAATACTGAGAACAGATGCTCCCCTGAGAAGTTCCTTGTGTTGAAAATCTGTTTCCCTTTTTTTTTTTTTTCTGTTTCCCTAACATCTTTTCCTCTGTCTCATCAGTATAACAGCAACCGCAGCCAGCATTGGAGCAGCTGGGATACCTCAAGCGGGTTTGGTAACAATGGTGATTGTCCTGACCTCTGTGGGTTTACCACCTGCTGACATCTCCTTGATTGTAGCCATTGACTGGGTGCTGTAAGTCCCACAAAAGTTATTATCTTTAAGTAAGTCTTAGTATTTAGCTAAATTGGTCAATTTGTGATGAACTTTTCCCCTCTCATTTCATCAGTGATCGATTCAGGACAATGATCAATGTTCTGGGTGATGCCTTAGCTGCTGGGATTATGGCTCATATATGCAAGAAGGACTTTGATAAATCAGCAACCGCTGCTTCTGCTGCTGTAGCCAATAAAGAACGGGTAAGGACCGTTTCTGTTAGTATATATCAAAGTTCACATAAATGAAAGATTTCAAAAATTCTCCCAAAATCCAATCCTGTATATAGTTAATGAACTAGAAACAAGAGTCTGCAACCTCAGTTTGCAGGTATTTATCCTTAAATAATAACAACAACAATTTGTATAGCACTTTTAAAAACACAGAGTTACAAAGTGCAGTTTAAATAAAGCCACATATTGATGATACGTGTACATGTTTAAACATACATACAGACACATAATCAGCCATACTGACATACATTCATTCCAACATACACACATACATGCAAATAGTTGCAAACTATGGCCAACAATGAAGGGGGAAAGATTAAGCAAACAAAAAAATCGAGTTTTCAGCAATCGTTTGAAAGAAATAACAGAGTCAGCTGATCTGATTGACTGAGAAATCTGGTTCAGTTTGGACGGAATAAACAATGATCACCTCTGGTTTTAAAATCAGAGCCTGGAACAGTTAGGAGACCCCGTTAGACAATTGGAGAGGCCGGCCACATGATAAGGTCTTAGAAGCTCTGGTATATAAGCAGTTCTGCTGAGGACAGAAGGCCCACCCACCTGCTGTTCATCCCTTTGTTTATGAGGGGCAGCCAATTAAGAGAAAGTGAGCTTTAAAGAGCTGGAGAAGCGGCTGGTGCTAAACCACCTGCCCTTCAGTAGAGAAACCTTGGTCCATAAGTACCTAGGTAAGGTACATGCTGTAATTATTTTGAACTACAAATCAAATATAATGTCAAACTTGGCAATGGGAAATGAAAACACATCAGTCCTCCCCAACACCTCCTACCTTTGAACTAACTGTAGACCTACCGCTGTCATCTTCCCTACAGAGAGACACAGTAATCTCCTTTGGCAATCAGAGCGTGGCACTGTCTGATGCTCCGCTGATCACACATCGCTGCGATTATGTGTTTGAAGTGGATGGAGACAACGTGCTGGAGAAACCCGTGCCCTGCTACAACCTCTGTCAAGTCTGAGACACTTTTACACGATGCCTTCTACAGCACGTAGATGCACCTACAAAGGCACTAACGGAGGCTCTAAAAGTTCACTCAAAGCCTGTGCCATGCAGAAACCTGTACTACTTGATACAATGTACAAAACAGCATGTCTCTATTCAGCTTTGCATGTAGAGAGATGTGAGGAGATGCATTTTATTAAATCTTGAATGCCACATTGTCTGAATGCACTTGCAGACAGGAACATACGTCACGATGACATGCATTGGATGGAGATCAGTGTTTATCAGTTCCAGGGGGACAATTAAAATCCACAGTAGACCCGTCATAATGAAACATGACTGCAGTTTTAACTTAAGTCTAGGTTTTGAAATGCCTTAACGTTGCCTCATTTTTGACAATAATGCTGAGACCTTGAAAGACTTGAATGTTATAAGGAGCTAATAGACAAAGAGCAACAGAACAGGGGCTTTCTCTCTGTTAGACAAGGTGTTTATGCATAAATATTAAAGCAAAATTAAGAAATATACCAACATATCCCTAGCAAATGAAAATTATAGCATAATCTGTGTTTTTATACCACTGCTTTTAATTTTGTGTTCATTTCTAATAAAAACCTGCTACATACCAGTGCTGTGAAAGTTTTTATTTTAATAATTAACCTCAGAGACTATTGAGCTTAAGTATATGCAGTGCTCATGATACATGCTGGATTATACTTGGCAAGGTAAAAAGAAAGTATAGCATCTGTCAGTTATAAGGTTTTTACATAATCTGGTCCTTCAGGAGATCTTAAAATTCTTTGAATACAACCTCTGATGAACAACAACATGGCATATTACAGTGTTATTAAACAAAAATTAAACCAAAATGCAGAAGCAGTGTGTGAAAAACTAAGTGCACCCAGTGATTCAACAGCTTGCATAACCACCTTAAGTAGCAATGACTTAAAAAAATTGTTATGTATGAATTTATGTGCTCAACTTTCCTTTTTTCCCCTTTTTCCTAAGACAAATAAATAAATTCTGTACACTTAGCTTGAAATTTAGTTGGATTTTATAGAATATTTCATGCAAGAAAGTTGACAAGCACAAAATAATTGATCAAAGCTGTCATGATATTTAGGGCAAGATTTAGTAAGTTTCTAGAAAACCTCTGTTGTCTACAAAAAGGCCAATTGTTAGTTTTGTGACTGAAAGCTCCCTCTGGGGTAATTAGCATTGAATGATCCAACAGTGCACGGATTTATGTACAAAGATGCAGTCACTTGAAAAAATTACTGGTACAGGGCAGCAAAAATTAGTGGCTCAGGAGCACAACTTAGGTCTTAAAAATAAAAAAGTATAATCAAAGGCCAGGGATTAATCCCACACTCTAAACACATTAACAGTTGGATTTTGACAGACATCCCCACATTGATGGGCAGCAACAATTGCTTCTAAGATCATTGTAAGATCATTGCTGAGGTCTTTCCTCTGTGGCAACATGAATACCCCAAGACCAGCAATTTGTCAAAACTTTGTACAGAGCTGCTTACCGTCTTAGTTCCTGTGGAAGCAGTAAGGATGCGCTTTCAATTTTCCACAAACACCATTTCAGCATTTTGGTTTAATTTTTATTATTTAAATAACAAAAAGACAAAGACAATGCTTTACGTTTTGGTAATTCGAATTCAAAATGGACCATATCCATCCAAACCAAGGCCTGGGGAGTAAAAACGTAAAATAAAACCACCATTTCTGGCATTCTTCTAGCTGGTTGTTGTTCAGGATGAGCCCATGCACTGTCTTGTATGCTGGTCATCCTGTACCATATTTCACTGCCAAGAAAAGTTTTCACTTCAAGCTTTCAAACATCATCGCTCACAAGTGCGAGTTCTTCTGAAAAGGATGCGAGTCTCAAAACAGAAAAAGGGTCCTGCTTGAAATGACAATTTGCTACAACTTAGCTATTTATATCTGAATAAAAGAGTTTTTAGCATTCCAAAGTCACTAAAAACAGAATAGCCAGACTGGTTTCAATTTTCTCTTTCCTTTCCAAGCCATTTTGAAGAAGCTGGGGTTTTTTTTTTGTTTTAAATATGTGTAGGTGTCTGAAATTGTATATTCATATTCTACTTTAGAAAACTCAATTTTTGGCTTTAATTTTAAAGTTGAAGGAAAACTGAGACAAAGAGCTGCAGAAAAAATAAGCTTCAGGATAGACTCTGCTCACTGTCCCCACCATCTGGTTGCAGAAGGTTCCAACTCCGATCTACATGTCAAGTCTACTATTAAATCACATCTCCAGATTTCCAAGAATGTGCAACAATACTGTCATATCACAGCAACACTAACTTCAGTAACATGTACATAAAAGTGCAAGTGCACATCTACTCATCTTTTTTCAAGAGAATCACGTAGATCAAATCCACAACAAGCTTCTAAATACACATTTAATTTTCCTTTAATTTTTTTTTTAAAGCCACCATGTTTTTATTGAAATGTTAGAAGACATTTAACGGACTTCAGCTTAGTGTCAAAAGTGTTCAAAACCAAGAAAACAAAACAATCCATTAAAAACACTGCAATAAGTATCAAGTATGACCACAAACACTGTCAAATAAATAAATGCGCCTCCTCTGATGTAAAATACACTATTTCCTCTTATAAATTAAGGCGGAATGCAGTTTATTTTCACTGCCCCTTAAACGCACTTGCACCTTTCATGCAAACCAAACTAGACTGCCAACATAACTACACAGTAACGTCAATAGAAAATTTTATATATTTTTAAAAAAAACCCAAAATGACAGTCGATGACTATAACAAATGTCTATTACCTGCACTGAGCAAGTCATGAAATATTGCACAAAGTTAAGGATCCTGACACAATAATAACAACATGGAGATACTAAATCAAGATGCACAATAAGACCAAAGTTTCAAGCTCACAATGTGAGCATTCCTTTATGATGGGCCAGACAATTTTAACTATATTCTCAAGTGTCAGCTTAATTATTGCTGGGGAGGGAGAAAAACAGTTTTAAAACAGAATCTGAAAAATTTTGAACAAGTTTTGTAGCCAAGTATATTCTTAGAAATACATCTCCAAGTGTTATGCTTTTTAACTCCTGCTGAGCTTGAATCAGAACAACTGCAGCACCGATGCTAACGGCATTTTTAAAGAAACATACACAAAGGTGGACATAGTTCTTTTCTAACTGGGTGAGTCTTTTACTAATAGGTGAACAAAGCCATGTGGTAAAAAGTAATCTCCATTAAAGATCAAAGCAGTGCGTTTGGTTTTAAAAGCCTAAATCTTTGACACTTCTAGTTAAAATATGGAAACTAGCTTGTGTACAATCACTAGCTTCATTAGATACCTACACTGACAAGTGGACAATTTAGTGTGAATACAAAACTAACAGCCAGATATTAAAAGCAGCTTCATACAGCCAGATGTCTATTGATGATACTGAAATCGGATTAACTACAGGCAGCAAAACTATCAGCAGTGCCAACAGACTGATTCAGTTTGCTGTTCTTCTGCAGTTAAACTTGTGTCATGTTTCAAAAATCATTGTGGAAAACATCTAACAGATGCTTACTTGCCTTAAAATATCAGTTTTGTTTAAGTAGCATCAAATCCTCTCAACCTACATTGGTCCATAAGTTGTTAACATCTCAAAAGTGTAAAAGCTTCCAGTGAAGAAACTTTTGCTTGATAAGTGTTAGGAGCGCTCTAAATTTGCTACCGAGGGAAATAAAACAAAACTGAAAAACAATTCTAAAAGGGTAAATAAAATAAAAAAAATCAAACAAACAAACCAAACAAAACTTGCAGCAAAACAAAACAAAATTTAATGGTTTATGTTCAAAGGGAAACAAGCAAAACAAAAGAAAGGAAGAAAATTAAATCTAAACTGAAATCCATAACAAAGGCCATTCGAGATAAGCACTCGTTAAAACAAGTTTGTAACTTAATACGGTAACAAAACTGTATGAATCTACAAAGAAATATAATCAAAAGAAAATAAACTCAAAAGGAAAAGGAAAAAAACAAAACAAAAATCAACAGATCAGCAAACAGCTAGTGGCATTGCTCTCAGTAAGAATCAGTATTATGTGTAAATAATTAGTACCTCATCAAAAGAACAAAAGAAAAAAATTAATAACTAGAGCTCAGCTGATACCTGTAAATCTCAGCTTAATCACAGAGGTTTTAAGTATCTGCAGATTATGGTGAACAAAAAAACAAAAAAAAACAAACATTGGCCAATGAGAATCCAGTATCAATTGGGCTCCAAAATATTTATCTTGAACATCTGCTTAGAAAAACTCTTGCGAGGTTATCAGTATCTCTCCCTGCCTTTGGTCCATTTTAATTTGTGACTCACTGACTGGGGTTCATTTGCAACTCGCATCAAACAACTTATAATTAAAGACACTTTACATATGGATAACAAAACAAACATTTCCCTTCTAGGGCTCACTGTTTCTTTTAAGAACTCTTAAACCTGCCTGGAAGGTATACAGAAGTAATAGATTACCATCAAAAAGACTGATATACAGAGCAACCTAAAGCTGGCTGGCTAAAAGTGCTATGCTCTTAGACTGACTTGTAGTAGTGAGTAGTTAAAAGGTCTACTGGATGTCCACTGTATGATCGTTTAAGGCATCTATTTCTACTTGTGATGAGGAACCAGGACAGAGCACTGCTCTTCCGCAGTAAAACTGTCTCATTAAAAGGGGGAGGGCAGTCTTTAACCCTATCTTTACACCAAATCATTCATTGAAAAGTTCACACTTGGGATCTTTTACAATGTTCTGATTTGTTTGTTTTTAGTGCACTGCTAAGAATCATTGGTTTGCCTCCTTTATGCAGTTCCTACAGCTTTACATGCAACACATATAGACAGGATTTTAGTTTTTGAGATAAGTTTCACAAAAAAATGTTGGTGGTAATTTGGGATTTTAGCCTCTCCATCCACTCCAAATTAAAATTGAGTGTCCTTGAACCCCAAACAAACAACAATGGAGAAAAGAAAAGAAAACCTTAGACACTTTTGAGACAATTACAAAGGTGCAGAAGAGTGAACATGTCACTTAACTCTGAATATGATGAAACTGAAACTGGTGTGTCTAACATTGAAAACTTAAGCTTTCTGCAATAAAAGCCTGACATGGGTTACTTCCCGCTTTCTTCTACACCTGATTGTCCGGCTTATTCTACTTGTGGCCCTTGCTGGTCTTAAAGGACACTTGCAGTATCTTGTCTCCAAGCCGGTAGCCATTCAGGCTGGCGATGGCCATGGCGGCCTCCTCGTAGTTTGTCATGGTAACGAAGCCGAAGCCTTTGCACTTGTTGGTGTTGAAATCTCGGATGACCTTGACATTCGTCACGGCACCAAAGGGACCGAACATCTGCCACAGGATGCTCTCGTCTGCGTCCTGGCCTAGGTTGTATATAAAGATGCACCAGCCAGAGGTGGAGTTTCCAGGGACACTGACGCCTCCCATGCTGCTCATGTGATCGACACCCATGGGAGAAAACCTGAAAGTGAGAGTATTTAGCATACTTGCTGTTACTAAGAATGATAACGTGACTGATTATTGTTTTTTTTTCTTAGATAATCAATGAAATATAAAAATGGTAGCATTTCAAGCATCAGCACCATTCAGTTTATATGTATGTAGCTCTTCCCTCACCTAAACCGCTGTGCCTGGTGGTGTAAGGGTCCTCCAAAGCGTCGGGATTGGTTGTGGTAGAGCTGAGAGAGGAGCTGTGTGTTCTTCACCTGGTTTGGGTTGGCTGCAAATTTTACTGTGATTGGCTCCGAGGCTCCTGGTGGCTTTTGACCATTTAGGTTTTTGACAGCCTCCTCCGCTTCTGCACGCTTGTCAAAACGGATAAAAGCCACTCCACGGGATGAACCTAGGTTTGAGAGAGCAGCTGTAACCACCTACTCCGATACAAGCCGCATGAACTGCATTTAGCTACTTAGCAGTAACTGATATCACTTTGTAAAAACAAACTGTTTATTTAATTTCAACAAAATTTTTGGAAAAAAAAAGCAAGGAAGCCATTCACCTTGCGTACCTGTACCTTGATCAACAAGTACCCGGGAATTTATGATATGCCCGTAACGTGAGAACATGTCCTCCACGTCCTTCTGGGTCATGTTCTTGGGAAGTCCGCTGATGTACAGGTTAGCATCCTTTATTGTGTCCGAGCTGGGCCGTGCATATGACACCTGGCGACAGGAAGCAACAAACGCCTGATTAAAACTCTGATATGCATGCAGAAATTGAAAAAGAATTGCCAAAGTAAAACATCTAAACAGTAGTTTGATTGAACAGAGATTAATATAGCAGTGGTTTGGTCATATTTATACATCTTTTTATTCAGCTGAACACTGCTGTGTCTGTCCATCAGAAAGCAACATTTTGGATTAAAAAACTACAAAATAATCTGGTTGTTTTAGACATCAAGTTTTTGGTCTGAGTAAAAAAAAAAAATAAAACAAAAATGGGTGAGGGGGAGGATCAGAAGCAACAGAACATTACAGTGATAAAAAAAGAAATCAAATTGATCATTTTGAAAATTAAATACATTTAATACACTTACTGTGACAGAATGTGTCAAATAAAATAAGTTGAATTAAAGTCAAACACCAGAGACTTATAAGATAGGGCAGTAAGTGAGCGTTAAAAGCAGTATTTCTTTCCTCGGGCTGACATGTACTAGCTAGATAGCGGACAGCACAAGAGCCACAGCAAAGTTAAATGACATAACATCTTTGCTTTGAGAATTGTAGAACACCTTATTGCACGTTACCTTGATAGTTTTGGACTGTAGCCTTAGTCCATTCAGTGTACTGATAGCTCTTTCTGCATCACTAGGGTTAAGATAGTTAACAAATCCGTACCCTAAACTGTGGCCTAGAGAAAAAAAAGGAAAACAATAAAATAAAACAAAAAAACGTTTTATAGTTCAAAAAAATCTGCAAACAAATAAATATTAAAAATAAAAACAAATCTCAAACATTGCATGCTAGAATAAACAATTAAACAGGGCTGGGCTGGTTGGAATCAATAAAACAAGGCTATGATAATCAAAAATGTTCAGGAAACTACTTCCCAGCGTGGGCAGGAAATAAATTTGGGAGATCTCTCAAATAAAAGTTACAGAATCACTGAGGGCAGAAAACAGGCCATTAATAAACAGCGTCCAAATAAATAAAATTATTATAAGACAAATCTCCACCTCGACATGGTCTGGCAATGCCACAGCATGTATTTTTGGCCAAGTCTAACAGGAATCCTTTTCTATTTAATCCAAGATCTTGTTTGGATCTGATCTGACATGATTTATTGCTTCAAAACTTTGCATACCTGCAACTTTGTCTCTTATTAGCTTGGCAGACTCCACCTCCCCAATGCTGCTGAAGAGGCTCCGCAGCTCATCCTGCGTCATGTTCTGAGGGAGGTAGTTCACGATCAGGTTGGTCTTGGCATCCTTCCCCTCATCCCCTCCCATGTGGTCTTCATAACCGTTCGACATGTCATACACCTCCTGCAAGTCAGCCAGGTGGGCCGAAAACACAAAACAAGGTAAGCACGTTGGGTAGAACAGAACTGCTGCTGAAACCGATTTAATTACTTACAGAAGACGGTCATTTGGAAGTTTACCCCAGGCCGTTAACTGCAAGTACGTGACCTGTAGTAACCTTTAGATTTTGAACTATTTATTAAACAAAATGATGCAGTAAAAATTAGTAATAATAGTGGGCATACTGGACAGTTTTGATAGTTACTAGAATTAAAGAAAAAAAAAATGGTTTGCACCAAATGAACAAAAAGCTCCTGTACAAGATCCAGATGCCTCCTTTTCAACTATACGGTTAATAAGAAAAGGAGGTCACGCCAAGTAAAATCTGATTATTGTAGTCAACACGGTAATCTTAGTTATCCATCACTTATCCATCTACCGGACTTAAAACATGTGTCTTTTTCAGAAGATTTATTTGAAGTTTAATTATCCATCATTCAAAGTCCATGACTCTTATAACGTGGCAATTTTTGACCATAAAGCCTGTCACCTAAAGAGAAATAGTGGTCCCTGTTTGCCTAAAGCAAACTTGTCTCAGGTGATCTGCATGGCAGCCACAGGCTGAGTGACAGCACACAGCAGACCAGGTTCCCACAAGAGAGTATGAAAAGAAATGTGATTTTTCTTGTTTGTTTCTGTAATCATCGGAAGCCGAAACTGTAATAGAAAGCAAATGCCAAATACCTACCAAACAACTTTTCAACTTTCCTGTGTGTGATTCACTTTATATCCCAGTCTGTCAAGTACAGTAGAGACACCAATTGTTAGGTGCAAAAGAGACTTTGAATTCACACTTTAGTTCCCTTAACTTCATTAATCCTGGGACTTTCTGGTCAAAAAGGCCAAGACCATTCACACTGCTTGTAAGTGTCTAGAAAGGATAGTAAATACTGGAATACAATTAAGTCATAATCCCAAATATATTAGACAAAGATGTGAATGGATGTAAACTTTACCTATGTCAAAGCAGTGATTTACACTAAGCTAACATGAATATGCACATTTTAAAAACATAACAAAGCTGGTACCTAACGTTAATCCTCATGATTATGTCTAACACGAATTATCTGCAATGTGGTCTTATGACACATTTGATAGGACTAACATTATTTTAGATGACTAGAAAATGTCTTAAAATTATTTTTTTAAAATACCAATTCAATTGTTGTTTTCACAGCCCGTACTACAGAATACACTAGTTGAAGACTGAAATGCGATTGGGCCAAGAGTCAATATTTCAGCTACATAATATTGTTTGTGTGTCTGGCTGATAACTTTTGATTATTTGCTTGAATTGCAGTGTGCCTTTTGGATTTTTATTATCTTTTACAAACTTGTTACGCTGTTACTATATAACAGCCAACTTGCTTTAAGTTGTAATTGATGCCATTAATATGTTGTACACTGACCATACTGCCAAACAATATGGTCAGATACTACAGTACTCACTGAAATGAAAGCTGGCATTCGTACTCACTTTCATATACTTAATGTGTCCTCGACGAACTGCCATGAAGACACTTCACTGCTCCTGAAGCTACGCGGAGAAAAAACAAATATCAAACAACGTCAGGGCAACTCAACAAGCAAATAACATGCAATAATAATACTAAGTGCAATAATCCTTTCTGTCATCGTTGTATTTTTACTCAGTTGTATATAGTATTTGTATTCTATTTTTATCTTATTGTATATTTATTTTATTTTATTCTACTGTATATAGTATTTTATTTTATTCTATTCTGTACAGTTGTGTACTGTATTTATTCTTATTGTATTCTAATTTTTGCCTCATAACTTTTGCACTGTCCACTTCCTGCTGTGACAAAACAAATTTCCCACGTGTGGGACTAATAAAGGTTATCTTATCTTAAACCTACAATCTGATCAAGATGACATTAAGATGCAGCACATCTTATAATACAGAACCTTGTATTGGACATTAAAGCTCTACAAATTCCTTGAAAAATCATGCTACCAGATTGTCTATAATGCTTTAAAGGAGGCAGCTCTCCCAGCTTAAATGCTCTCCTGTTTACTTTGTTTCTCACATGGGGCGCCTATGAATGAAGTCACAAACTGGACTGGTATGCACATTGTGTAAAGAGACCATAAAAAGTGCAATTAATTTTACATTAAATGCATCTCTCTCTCTCATATCTATCTATCTATCTATATGATAGATATAGTTTAGCAGTAAAGTTATTCTTAGTTAGTGTATTGTCTGTCTTGTCTTAATGTTGGTTTAAAATGGAGCACTGTAACAAAAAATAATTTCCCCCAGGGATCAATAAAGTATTCTGATTCTGATTGATTAAACATTGGGTCTCACAAAATGGGCATACATGGAGGTCACCAGCCAATCCCACTCTTATCTCCTGTGAAACACATCTTTTATAGGAAACGGATAGATAACTTTTGGATCAAATTTTATTTTCCTAACATAACCTCCAAATAAAACCAAACTATTGTGAGAACAGAAATGGTTTGTTGACTCTGCAAAGACAGGGGTAAGGGAATACAAAAAAAACAAAAACAAAAAAAACAACTATTCACCACATAACAACTTAAAGAGTCCAGACAAGCCGAACTGCCGTGCAAGATAAATCGTTTTAGAGCAGTTGCTGAATATTAACTGTTAAAGCATGGAAAGTTTCAATTAAAGACGCTCTTACATCTTTTCAATGAACACAAGTAATCCTGATGAAAAACTGGGCTAGCGCACTAGTATTTTTTTTTCCATATTATCCAGTCGGATATGGAGCGGAGCTGATGTAGCAGCAGCGTTAGATCAGAATTTGAATGTGCAATATTTGAATGAACAGCTTCCAAGAACAAGGGAACTGCGAGCTACTGTGCTCACTATTTAACGCGGCTAAAATAAAATAAAAAAAGCACTATTGAGAAATCTTAGATGAATTTCTACAGTGACTCCGCTTTAATACTGCACTTTTGTTTTAAACACACGGGTGAACAACACATCGACTCGCGAGCTCAAAATCTAAATCGGAAACGTGCACGGGCCCGGCTAGCAAAATTTTATAGCATTAGCAAACTAGTGAGCTGCATACTCCACGCTTTTCTGTGCTTACAATGATTACAATGATTACGATGACAAATGTGTACATCGGGATTAGCAAACAGAAGGTAAATTTCTTATTCTAACTTAAATGTTATAAGGGTCCGTAATAGGTCGCAATGTGAAAAGTAAAGTGACACCGACGCCGGATAGCTAACACAAAGCACCGCTGCCCCATTTTTGAGAGCGTCACATGAATGCTTTTCTGTCCCTGTGCCGAAACCCCAGCGGCCTGCTAACAGGCCACAGAGGCTAACGCTAGCCAACAGCTATACAGGCCGCGAAAGCGGCATGGCAGTCATTTGCCTTTGACAAACCTTTGCACGTCGAAATATCGAAGCAAAGGCTAGACGACTCCGTGGAAGCATTTGTTACCATGAAAGCTCTTACCAGCTTTTAAGTGGTGCTTTTTGCTGTTTCTGCTCCCTTCGCCTATTTCTTTTCTTCTTGGCAACGTCCACTTCCCTCCAAGTCGGCCTCACGTAACGAAGGAACCCAGAACGAAGCTAAGTGACGGAAACAGCCACGCCCCCTCACGGATCTGAAAGACGAGCTGTTAAATCGGCACGCCTCTGCAGGAGACGACGGTGGGATCCGCATCCAGTATGGCTAGTTCGATCAAAGCTAAAAATATTTCCTCTGTAGATATGATTAATTTGAATAAACTCCGGACCCCATGAAAGGCATGCTGCAACACATAAAAACACAAATACTCTAGAGATGAAGAGATTACCGAGGAGTATGCGAAAAAAGAAATATTATATTACTATTTTGAAAATAAACTAAAATAATTTAGATTTTTTTCCTATACTATTTGAGATTTAATCTCAAAATAATATTTCACGATTTATCTCGAAATTTCGACTTAATTCTAAATTCAGCAATAATTATAACAACAACAACATCAACAATGATAATAAACATCAATCCTTCCAATTTTGTAATTATATTTATCTACGTTTTTTATTATTTATTATATTTTTATTAATAATATTATCATTAAAACATCTTTGTAAGGAGGTAACGTGTATTTTTATTTTCCGTTTTTAACCCTTTAAAATAAATACTTGACATTAGGGAGTCTTATTGGCTTATAAACCTTATAACCTTCCCACAAAAACTGACCCCAAGCCGTAATGAAAAATTGCCACAGGCAGATATTTTCTTGGGCCCTAAAACACAGCATCTCATATTCTCTCTCTCTCTCTCTCTCTCTCTCTCTCTCTCTCTCTCTCTCTCCCTCTCACACACACACACACACACACACACACACACACACACACACACACAAACTATTACAGTATGAGTACAAAAACACAAGCTACTCATCAGAACTTCATGTTTTGTGCTAATTTCCAGCGCTGCTCACATCCAAAGTCCTAGCACTACACTCACACTGCCCTCTCCTCCCCTTCTTTTTTTGAGCATTTTTCTTTGCTTGCTTAACATAATTTAAAATGACTCTCACCTGGCTTACTATACTGGAAAACCAAATTGTTTATTTTGACAGGTTCGGACATTTCAGACAAATGACTGGGAGTATAGGATTAAGAAGTACAAGTAACTAAATTCCCAGCATGCAAATCCAACATAAAAACTTTTCAGAAAAGTTGCCCTTTTTTACTTAGTGGAGTTTGAAATAGCTAATCATTTGCAGCAAAAAGTAAATTAGTAAGGAAAATCTATACAGTATTAAAAAATAAATACATGACATTACATTCCTGTGTCAGGTGACCTCAATAGATCACATGATAGGATCTCACAGTGGTTCAGCCGAAACATCTGGTGGTAATGATCCACACCTTTTTTCACACCTTGGCTCACATGATGAGGCACTTGATAAATAAGGGATAACCAAGCTTCTTTGATCAGAGGGCATTATTGTTAAAGGCACGTCTATATAAAATAGAAAATAAAATAATAATTTGGCTTTCCAACAATGGCATCATTAGGTTTATTTTTCATCTACATCAAATGGACAAACCCCAGGTTTTGGCAAAGGGTGAATATTTCTCTGGGTCTTAAGGAAAACGAAAAATAGTTTGTTGGTTGACTTGTTGAAAAATATTATTATATCTTAAAAGTCCATGTCACAATTTAGTGACCATAGGGATAGGGATCACATGTGAATATCAGTGCAGAGAAGCTTAAATTGCTAAATGCAATGTAAAGTATACAATTAGTTTCCACTTCATTTATATTTCTTTTATAAAGTAATTCTGTATGCACCACTTTCAGTCTAATAACAAAACATTATTACACAGGCAGTGATGGAATTCTCCACATACAGTAATGCACTGACAATCAAGATACAAACTTACCACAATTCAACCACACACACTCAACACAAATATTGCTTGAGAGAGCTATAGCAGAAATGTGCCAGCCCTCTGTAGGCCAAAAAAAATCTGACAGTAACTCATATTGATCAAACCTAATTTAGGATATATCTCTAAGCCCTTTGCCCCATCTTTGCCTACATTTTGTCAGGCCAGAAGTCCACACAGGCCAGTTCTGCAGTATGTTTACATAATTACATAAGTTCTTTAGGGATTATTAAAGTATTCTGATTCTAATGTTTATTGCAAAAAACTGTCAGTCTTTTGGTGACAGACTATCCAGTGATAACAATAGACATCTGTACATGTATTACACAAAACGACTTTCTCCAGTTTTACATGTTTCATAGTGTACCGGCAAATGACTCAATAGTTTTGACATTTGAACTATATCTATTCAAAGTGTAGTGATCTTCCATCCATTAGAGCATCTTTAGTTTTTCTCCAGTACTTGGTACCTCGTAGATCTATTTGTTCTCATGAGCTGTTTCACCATCACAAACAACCCAATCTGCAGGAGAAGAAAGAAAAAGAGCAGGATTTTGGTTATTGGCAAATAATCACCTTCTGCAGCCTGTGTTAAACATGTGTAAGAATTTATGATTAAAAGCTCAATCTAACACCACTAAATGAAGTAAAACCATTTATAAATTGCATGATGCAGAAGATGTTTAGGTGGATTCATCATTGTAACAGATGAGCTTTTATGTTGTTAACCACCTTAGTTAACATGTGTGATGTAGAGAAAATGGAGTGTGAAAAGTTTAAATATTCATTAAAATGTGACACATTTTAAAGATTTTAATAAAAAACTATCAAATTATTGTTCATGTTTTTAACGACTGCTTTAAACAACATTTTTATTTTGCCAATGGAATAAATAACACTATATGTCAAATGGACTTCCACACAGGCAGTGATAATGGTGCGCAGTGAAATGTTATTTCCAATGTCACAAGCTTAGGACCTGAAAGTTGTTGAGCTTTACTCGGCATCCAGCTGGCAGCACATCTTTGTAAACAGTCCTTAATGTTAAAAGGTTGCTACTAATTGAGTTGGATTTTAGATTTTTTTGTTTGACAAAATAGGTCAATTCAATATGCCAGTCCAGGCTTTGGAAATTTTGTTGTGCATTTGTCTATTTTCTGACATCATACTGGTTATTAATCTCTTTTTCTCTTCCAAGGCATGTGGAAGAAAGATGGCCACCCTTCCCTGAGCCTGGCCTGCTGGAGGTTTCTTCCTGTTAAAAGGGAGTCTTTCCTTCCCACTGTCGCCAAAGTACTTGCTCATAGGGGGTCATATGATTGTTCGGTTTTTCTCTGTATGTATTATTATAGTGTCTCCCTTACAATATAAACCACCTTGAGGTGACTGTTGTTGTGATTTGGCGCTGTATAAATAAAATTGAATTTACATATTAGATATTGTGCTAAATATTTGGCCAAACTAAAATTAAAGATAAGATTAAAGCTTGCTCTCATGATAACAGTCTCCCAGTGTTTCATTTTTCTTTCAGGTGTGCATTTTATATGCAATGTATACACAATATGCAGTTCAGAAATGTTTAAAGTCTTTCAAACCTCCACCACATAAACTAATAGGGAGCTCCACATGTCCATTTTCAGCGCAAACTGTATGACCTTCGACAGCTCCTCTTGGCAGCCCTGAAAGATTGAGTCAATGAACAAGAAAATCAGAGAATCATATGGGTCTAATCAAACCTTCATGAAGAAGCTTGATGAATTTATCAGGATGCACATGTCTACCTGTGTGTAAATTTGCCATGGCTGGTAAACAGTGCCATTACAAGTGGGGAAAGTAACGTTGCAGCAACTGTAAGGAAACCTGAGCCCTCCACTTTTATTAAACCAGGTGGTTTCCAGCCAGTCCGTGTAGTTCTTCACACCACAACATTTGAGCTAACGGAGACCAAAAAAAATCACCACAAGTTAGTAAAAGACAGTGGAAACTGTCAAAATGTACATATATTATATTTGATTGACATGAGTATGAACAGGATTTGTTTTTTATTAGAATTTCTTAATATATCATGTATTATATCTGACCATAATACATTTGTCCATGTATTATGGACAACTTACTTTAAGCCTGATTTTTCTGGATGAGGTAAAGCAGATCAGGGCTGAAAATTATAGCACTTTATAGGCATCTTATGGGACGCTTTCAGTCAATACCTAAATATCCTCTTGAGTGAAAATTTCCATTAAGGAAAGATTATATATTTTGATTTTTAAAACATCATCTATTTAGAAGATATAGCTGTTGTTTTAGTATTACTGCTGCACAAGCTACACAAGTTTTACAACAACAACAACAACAAAAAAAAGCTTTTGTAGGGATTCATAGTCATGTCCATGTGACATATTAAAGTACAAACCTCCTCTTGCATAGCATCCACAGATCGAGAATTGGAGTCCTCGCTGCTGCCGGTGTAGCTCTCAAACACTCCACTGAAGGGAGCCATCTCTGTATCCAGCTAAAGAAAAAGTTGGAAGAGACAAGGAGCAAAAACACATATGCCTCTTTATCCCAAGAATAATCTTCTTTTATCATGAAAGCACAATTGTCCAATGCTTATTAATTTTTAAGTAATCTTACATACCGTCACTGAGTGGAAATAAGCCAGTGCTGAAGCCGTACTTTTCACACAAAAGACCACAACTAGGAGGTAAACAAACTGGAGAAGAAAACACTTTTTTATGTAAACTCCAAACACTACATACACATAGAGATAATCACAGTCACAAACAGACTGACAGCCTCACCAGTCCCTGTAGACAGATGGAATCCTTGAGGCTCACCCAGGAGCCGAGGCATCCGGTGACCAATAGCAACGCAGCACTAGTGACTATGACCAAAACTGTCAGGGTCATGTAGGACTCTGAAAAAAAGCGGCTATTCTCTCCATACTTTATCAGCAGGTAAACTCCATTCAGCCACACCAGTATCCCCACTGCCTGATAAATTAGAATAAGAAATTATAAAAGTTATATTTACACATGCTATATACAGCTTCATGGGTTATCACCACAGATAACCACACATCTTTTCTTTATGACAATAACTTAGTAAGAGGTCTCCTGTTTTGCCAAGCCATCTTTGCTAAGCTCAATATCTGCCAACTCTTCTGGTTTCATCGTACACACAACAACGTGTCCAAAGAGAATAACTCTTTCTTTTACAAGATACTTTGTTCAAACCTATTTTCACCTGGAAGCTTTCTAACCTAGCAGCTACAGAAGTGTTACTACACCAGTTGGGCTACATGCCTCACATCATAGTTCTTGGAATTCAGCTGGCAACCTTCCACCCACTGATGCATTGCTGTTGGCTTACCCTAGCTGTTATAACTGTGCGTTAATTTAATTCAACACTGTTTCAAGAAAATCACAGCGGTATGATCAAATTTAAAAAATAACTCACAGCAGTTATACATGTTCCTTATTCTTTTGTCCAGGAAATTCAGAGGAAAATTCAAATATGAATGGCTTAAAATGAATTATTTGAAGAACGAGGAGAGCATTGGTTCTTTCTACTGTTCTCAGGTGTGTAGCTTGTTTTTTATGTTACTAACTTTGTTAAAAAACTCATACAGTTACCACAGAACTAATCATAGGTTTGCACTGTGTAACAATAAAATAAAATAAAATAAAATAAAGGGAAGTAAACATGGACTGTTAAAATGTACAAATACGTTTTTTAACAGGCATGATTATAAAAAGAAATATAATAATAAATCTTCCACTCTCCCTTACTCTGATTTTTCTGTAGTTCCTGTTTCTCACATGACCTTCTCTGTCGCGTGACATGTGACTCGGCACTAAGGTTTACATGTAAAATCGCAAACAACATCTTTTATATCAGTAGCTTTTTTTTTTTAAATACTGTATTTACTATTTTAAACAGAAGAAAGAATCAACACTTGGCAAAAGTAAAAACCCCATTAATCACCCTAATAAAGTTAATTTTGGTAATATGATTGGAAGGAGAATACAAGATAATACAGTAAAAACTGTAGCAAGGCTGAAAAAGTCTCACCTACCAACATTAGTTGAGAAGTCAACTGAAGTGCTGTTTTTAAACAGTTTGTTCTCGGATCACTCATTTTCAGAGTAGCCTATATAAGCCGAGAGAAGAGAGCGCGCAATAATCGACGCCAGGTGCGGATGCGTTAAAGCAAAGATGACATAATGATAAATGAATCGCGAAGCCTCTGTGGGTCTATGCAAAGTAAGGACAATCTATCTGATAAAACGACGTGCGCCTGGAAGCACCTTAGTTAGAACGTAGACTAGTTAAACTTCCCTTCCGCACTGACCAAAGATCAACTTCCCGTAAGAACGCGGAAACCTCTTTATTGTAAAAACGTAATAGAAGCTCCACTAAGCCTCCAGCAAATATCTTGTGGTTGTTTAACTTATGGTGGAATCACCAGTTCAGTCACATACTCCAAGTAAGAAATCCTGCACAAGACCTCACACGCTGTGCATTTGCTTTTGTAACGCTTGGTGTATTTAACCTCCGTATATCTGCACTCACCTGTGTCGCAAATGGAAAACGTTACTTTTTCGAGCAGACCCCTACCTTCCCTTTGCAATCCTAGTTTACGTCAACACTGCCCTCTTGTGAATTTAAGCGAAATTACGACCAAGTGAGAGTTATTTTTTGATTGTGCCACAGTGCACGATCAGTGATTGGTGAGTAGGTCTAACTCAAACAACTAGTAAAAATTGTAAAAGTATTTTTTACAGCTACAAATGCAGGCATATTCTGCAAACATTTCCTCGAGTTTAAAAAGTAAAAGCAATATTGTGTTTTCTGTCAACACCACCCTGGATTGGAAAAGAAAATAGATGCACTTGTATCTGCATACAATTTCATTTTATGCACTTACATTTTTGCCTCAAATTTGTAAAATTAAATTTTGACTGAACATTGTGATGAATGATGATGCACTATGTCTTTATTTAATGCCAAAAATATGCTTATATCTGCAAGACTAACATAGTGCCTGCAAATTTATGAATTTATATGAGCGCTAATCTGGGTTTTTGGTGATGAAATTATTTTCTGTGTTTAAAGTATTTCTGATCTATTAAACAGTTGTAAGTCAGAGTGTGAATGAGGATGGTGATGGGAGTCATGGTGGAACTGCTGGAACATGTTGGACATGCTTTTAGCATGATCAGCAATCTTACAGGTCATGTTACATTGTAAATGTAACATGACCTTTAATATTATTATTACTATTACTATTATCATTATTATATTTAAACAGCCACCTTTGTCAGGAAATGTGAACAGAACAGAACTTGGTGTAAGAATTTTTAAAATCCCTATTTCAAAATTCAGACAAAATTCATGTAATACAATCAATCAACCTAAATCTGTAATTTGTACTTAGTGAGGTTAGAGTCAGCAAAACACTCTCCAGTATCTACAGCCTGTATATCACTGATGATTAAAGATGAACTTTTCTTAAACTGGTAAAACTGGCAATCATTCAAAACAAAACCCATACAGTCAAACCAATATCGTGTTTGCACGAGAGAAAATTTGTGTGTGAAATGCAAAGTGAAATAATTATTCAGCTTTGTTACATTAGTGACCTGATGAACCTGTTAAAAACCAAAATCACAGAAAAATGAGTTAAACATGATCAGCCTGTCTCTAGTAATCGGCTATGTACCACAGGCCTTCAAGCTGGCAGTAGTTAAACAGTTACTTAAAAAGCCTTCTCTTGACCCAGCAGTCTTAGCTAATTAGTCTTAGCTTTCTTTCATCTCAAACATTCTTGAAAGAGTAGTTGTCAAACAGCTAACAGATCATCTGCAGAGGAATGGCTTATTTGAAGAGTTTCAGTCATGTTTCAGAGCTCATCACAGCACAGAAACAGAATCTGCTTATAGCCTCCAGTGTTGGGGAGTAACGGAATACATGTAACGGCAACGAAGAACAGAGGTAACCACGCACTAAATATACACACAAAAGTAACAAGAAAATGGCAGACAGGAGGGAGACACAGCTGAACCTAATTAGACAAGACAACAGTGATGCAAAACCCAAAACACTGAACACTGGACGTGGGTGTTTTAAAAGAGGTAAAAGAGGAAATACAAGACAGAAAGTCACAATTCCCAGAATAAAACTTAAAACAAAAACAGAAAACACTGGGTCGCAGTGTAACTGCTGAAGCTCTACTCTGAGCAGTGGTCAGGGTCAAGTGATGTTTCCAGTAACTCAGGTTATAATGTTTGGCTTTCTGAGTCAAGGTGAGAGTTTTTTTATTTGTTTGTTTTTAATTCTGTTTGTGCTGCTCATCTTTCTCTGATTTAACCTGATACATTTTCTGTTGTTTTTTCCTCAAGATTCACATCATTTTAGTCCTCATTTCAAAGTCATTTGCCAAAAGTTTTCTGACTCTGTTAAGCCAAGCCTGTAAGGGACTGTGACCGTCAGCACCACAGGGAGTTGCTGGACTTAGTACCTTTAGAAACCTGGACAGCCTCCCAAACTCAGGAACTCCATCTTGACTCCAAGGCAGTAGATCTGGTTCTCAGTACACCTTATCCACCAGTGATCTTCAGGCAGTAGATGCTGCAGATTATTACTGTGGGTTACCATGGTAGTGAAGTGTTTACACAATGATTCATGGCTGCATAAAAAATTTCTTCACTTTGGCTGAAGGCTGCGGGTGTAGAGTTTTCAACTGCAATGAGAATAACTAGTCTCTCTCTCTCTCTCTCTCTCTCTCTCTCTCTCTCTCTCTCTCACACACACACACACGCTCACACACACACACACACACACACACACACACACACACACACACACACACACACACACACACACACACACACACACACACAAACAGGTATTTGTTTGTAGGTTCTGTTTTGAATGCTTGCTGCGCTTCACTGATCCTAAACCAGTTTAAGAAGAACTAGCGGGAAACATCTGTGCAGAGTCTCTGACAGTGAGATTTTTCATAATGATGATGATGTTACTGACTTCACTGCTGATCACAATCATGCTCAGACTTCAAGGTGATGAGTGATGTGGTTCTGTTAGATTCTCTGTTATGTTGTACTTTACATCACACTGTCATTTTAACAAAGTAACATATTTTAATTTCCAGGATCAGATGCCAGTTCATCTGTGACTCAGTCTCCTGTGTTTAAAGCTGCTGCTTTGGGACAGACGGTCTCTCTGAGCTGTACAGCCAGTAAAGGAGTTGATGATGATCTCAGCTGGTATCTACAGAAACCTGGACAGCCTCCCAAACTGCTGTTTTACAAAATCAGCAGACGCCAATCTGGTACTCCGAGTCATTTCAGCAGCAGTGGATCTGAGCCTGAGTTCACTCTCACAATCAATGGAGTTCAGGCTGCAGATGCAGGAGTGATACAGAGTCGTACAAAAACCTCCCTCAGTTACTATTTGCAGTGTTGCAGCTGTGAGCTTCTGATACAGACTCTGACATGCATCACTGGTTCACTGAGTTCACTTTCAGAGGTGGAAACTAAAATATGTATTCATTCCTGATCACATCATTAAGAAGATTTTAAATTAAGTAACACTGTTTAGAATCTGCAACATATTATGCTTATCTCACTACATTTTGTATTACTTCTAATTTGCTGTGCATAATAAGGTAATATGAAAATAATTTTGTTTATACAGTACATTTTAAATCACAAAGTTATAGGGTGCTTCACATTTTAAATAAAATCAACTTATAAGAAATACTTTTTTATATCACAGCATACATAAATACATATTTAAAACTAATTGGTGACAACAAAGGTCAAAATTAAACCGCCACATGATCGGGATAACGAAAACGAGCAAAAATTGCAGAAAAATGTATTTGGTTAATTTTATTAATTTGATTAGTAAAATTTTAATATTAATTCTACAGTTTGCCAGAAGGCCACGAAGGGAAGCAAGAGAACATGTGTTGTTCTTTGATGATACTTTGAGTCAGATTTTTGCAGTATTAATTCCTTGAGAAAACAGACTGGATGGGCTTAGAGGCTCAAAATTCAAGTCTTAGTCAAAAAACTTGCACAGAAAATTCATCTAGTCATCAAAACCAAATATTGAACCGAGACCCTGTACACAGTTTTTAACTTAATCAGCTACTTTGATTTGAACTTAACAATGATTGCATTCCATACATGAACATGTTGTTTGTATTTGTTTTTTCAGTTTCCTACCAGAGGGTTGGAATCAGGTGTTAAAGTTGGATTTGGGAGGTTGAAAGTTCAGCTGTAGCAGGGCAGCAGCGACTTTACATTTTGCAACATATAAGACCATATTACATTCGTGATGGAAAATTTTCCAACTCTTCACCAGTATAAAGCTGGATTTTAGTTGGTATCTTTATCTTTTGTTTCAAAGGTCAACAGCAATCGCTGACTTTGCACACAAATAAGCCTTTAAAAGCTTCTCCCCAAGAACAAAACAAAAGTGATTTTTCTTAAGCTGTGATTTTATTTTGTGATTTTTCCTTTTATTACACCCTTTTTTAAAGTCGACATGGATAATATTAGCTGATAAACTTAGCATGCACATCATTAGAAAGTCAAATGTTTGCAGAAATATCGCAACAGCAGAAACAGCTGGCAGTAGTTAAACAGTTACTTAAAAAGCCTTCTCTTGACCCAGCAGTCTTAGCTAATTAGTCTTAGCTTTCTTTCATCTCAAACATTCTTGAAAGAGTAGTTGTCAAACATCTAACAGATCATCTGCAGAGGAATGGCTTATTTGAAGAGTTTCAGTCATGTTTCAGAGCTCATCACAGCACAGAAACAGAATCTGCTTATAGCCTCCAGTGTTGGGGAGTAATGCAATACATGTACCGGCGTCACGTATTTAATACAAAATATGAGTAAATGTATTTTGTTACAGTTACCATTTAAATAGGTGTCCCTCACGCCAACCGGTCACGGCAGATGGCTTTGGTGTTATTTTTGTGCCTCTATTCTGTGCGAACCTAAAGAAAATTTGCAAGATCAAATGTTGCATTTTGAGGAGAAAATTATTTTGAGTGAAGAAAAGTTTAATTTAAGCAAACAAGATTCATTGTTGCTCAGTTGTTGGCTTTTGCTCTTGCTCAGATCTCTGCTCTGTGTGCTCACAGACATCTGCAGACCTGCTCTCACACATAATAACAGCCCTTCTGAGCGAGAGGGGCTGTTATTATGTGTGTATATGGATAATAGCAAAACTGAAATACATTTCTTGCATGTAGCAATGAATTTTGTCTGCTCAAATTAAACAAATACACTGACACAGAGATGCACTCACCCCCCTCCCAAAGCCTCCCAACGCCTCCCAATGACTCCCAGTGCTTACTCCAAACCAAAGTAGGCAGGCTAATATGTCCAGCGCCAGAACACTGGCAGCAAGACCAAACTGCTGTCCACATGGGTTAACTCTTGCCCAGCCCCCCACGCCTTTGCAAGTCATGTGAATTTATGTTGCAAACAATTTCCCTAGGGACAAATTAATTATTAACAATCAATCAATCAATCAATCAATCAATCAATCAATCAATCAATCAAAACTCCCTCAGCATGTCTGTTATTAAAACAAGTTTACTGATTGAAACAGTTGCACTTTTTTATTTACGTACATAAACTAATAAACTATAATGCATTCTAATGATTTACTAATGAAAAAATACTCTATGAACTATACAATGCTGATAGAAACTATAACGTTGAATATATCATTTTCTGTATTTAAAAAATTTATTGCTGTGATAGAAATATGAGGTTTGATGGAGCATTTGTAATTAATAAAGTTTTGTGAAATTTCCACAAAGTTGTTTTTCTTAAGCTGTGATTTTACTTTGTGATTTCAACTTTTTTTACAGCATTGTTTTAAAGCACAACATGGATAATATTCGCTGATAAAATTACACATCAATAATGAGTCAAACATTTACAGGGTTATTGCAACAAATGCAACATGTAACTTCATCAAACTATAAAACACATCAGATGCCAACAGGAAGTGTTGGTGAAGCTCTACTCTGAGCAGTGGTCAGGGTCCAGTGATGTTTCCAGTAACTCTGATTATAATGTTTGACTTTCTGAGTCAGGGTGAGAGACTTTTTACTTGTTTGTTTTTAATTCAGTTTGTGCTGTTAATGTTTCTCTGATTTAACCTGATACATTTTCTGTTGTTTTTTCCTCAAGATTCACATCATTTTAGTTCTCATTTCAAAGTTTTTTGCCAATAGTTTTCTGACTCTGTTAAGCCAAGTCTGTCAGGCACTGTGACCATTAGTGCCACAAGGAGTTGCTGGACTTAGTTACTACCTTCAGAAACCTGGACAGCCCCCCAAACGGCTGTTTCTCAAAATCAGCAGACGCCAGTCTGATACTCCGAGTCATTTCAGCAGCAGTGGATCTGAGCCTGAGTTCACTTTGACAATCAATGGAGTTCAGGCTGCAGATGCAGGAGATTACTACTGTACGGGAGCATATACAGGCCCAGAGTTCACACAGTGATACAGAGTCGTACAAAAGCCTCCCTCAGTTACTATTTGCAGTGTTGCAGCTGTGAGCTTCTGATACAGACTCTGACATGCATCACTGGTTCACTGAGTCCACTTTCAGAGGTGGAAACTAAAATATGTATTCATTCCTGATCACATTATTAAGAAGATTTTAAATTAAGTAACACTGTTTAGAATCTGCAACATATTATGCTTATCTCACTACATTTTGTATTACTTCTAATTTGCTGTGGATAATAAGGTAATATGAAAATAATTTTGTTTATACAGTACATTTTAAATCACAAAGTTATAGGGTGCTTCACATTTTAAATAAAATCAACTTACAAGAAATAAGTTTTCATATCACAGCATACATAAATACATATTTAAAAGTAACTGATGACAACAAAGGTCAAAATGAAATAACCACATGATCAGGATAACTAAAACAAGCAGAAAATGCAGAGAAATGTATTTGTTACAGCCTCAAACGACTGACTGCAATAACATGTTAGCAGTGGTGCTGCACAAACATCAGCCTGGCCATGAAGGGCTTTAAATTTGATTAATAAAATTTTAATATTAATTCTACAGTTTGCCAGAAGGCCACACAGGGAGGCAAGAGAACATGTGGTGTTCTTTGATGATACTTTGAGTCAGATTTTTGCAGTATTAATTCCTTGAAAAAAACAGACTGGATGGGCTTAGAGGCTCAAAATTCAAGTCTTAGTCAAAAAACTTGCACAGAAAATATGTCTAGTAATCAGAACCCAATACTGAACCCAGACCCTGTACACAGTTTTTAACTTAAATAAAATTAATCTACTTTGATTTGAACTAAACAATGATAGTGCTTCATGCATGAAAATGTTTTATCAGTTTCCTACCACAGGGTTGGAATTAGGTGTTAAAGTTTTATTTGGGAGGTGGGAAGTTCAGCTGTAGTGGGGCAGCAGAGACTCAGCTACATTTTGCAATAAGACAAAGTTCCATTCACCATGATGGCTATTTTCCAACTCCTCACCGTATAAAGCTGGATTTTAGTTGGTATCTTTATTTTTTGTTTCAAAGGTCAACAGCAATCGCTGACTTTGCACACAAATAAGCTTTTAAAAGCTTCTCCCCAAGAGCAAAACAAAAGTGGTTTTTCTTAAGCCGTGATTTTATTTTGTGATTTTTACTTTTCTTTACACAATGGTTTTAAAAAACAACATGGACAATTTTAACTGATAAACTTAGCATGCACATCATTAGAAAGTCAAATGTTTGCAGAAATATCGCAACAGCAGAAACATGTAGCTTCATCAAAATATAAAACACATCATATGCAGACAGGAAGTGTTGCTGAAGCTCTACTCTGAGCAGTGGTCAGGGTCCAGGGTTTGAGTGACGGGGCTCTGTCCACTCAGACTGGCCTCACAGCTCACTGAGCCCGCCTTCCTCCACTGGTCTGCAGAGAGGCTCAGGGTGCTGCTCCAGCTGTAGCGGCCGTCTGTCCCCAAGACCTCCAGGCTGTTTGAAACCCCTGAGGATGTGCTGGTGCTCCCCACCTTCCAGCCCAAATTCCAGTTTGAGGGGAAGCCCCTGGTGGCCAAACACACCACAGTGGCACTACTCTGTTTGTCTTCCTCTTTGGATGGAGGGAGGACAGTGAGCGTGGGTCTCACCACACCCGCTGGAGGAGAAAAAGTTGAAGATAACCAAAAAAAGAGATACAAATGTACAATCACAGGAATAAATATATATTTAGTGATTACTGATCAAACCTTTATTATTTCATAATGTGTTACAGTTAATAACTTGACCTTGTGATAATTTTCTTATTTGAAACTGACAAAGCTAAAGCACTCATGAGAATACAGTTAAAACTTCACATCTGTTTCTTTCACTTCCTTTAAACTTCATTTGAAATTGATCAACCATGAACAAAAACTTGATCTAAATATACTGAGAAAATTATTTTGGATTCTAACAGAACTCCACAAAACATAATTCAATATTTGTTTTTATTTTAAAATTCAGTGGTAAAAATACATTTCAAATCAAAGTGAAGTAAAACGTCACTATCACTGCTTTTAATATCTTAACAAGAGAATATTGAAAGAAGCAAAAATAACTAAAAGAACATTACAATTTGATGTTTTGTGTTATGTGAAAGACTAAATGAATATTAATTTAAGAAAAGTTCATTTCAAAATTGTGACAACTTAATAATAATCACTGAATTTGTTCAAAGTTCTGTTTTGTAGGTTAAAAATATGCTTAATAAATACTACATTTTTCAAAAATGACGAATTTCTGGTACTTACAGCCAACGATGAGTTTGGTTCCTCCACCAAAAGTCCTCCACAGTGATACAAACTCATTAAGTGGCCGTACAAAAACCTCCTGCACTCTGAACAAACCTCTAACCACTGAAAATGAACCTTTTAATATAAAACATCACAGTACACCTGATTAAATGCATAAGATGATTTAACTTAAGTGACTTAAACTAATTTAATGAATTTAAATCTTAATTATCATAATTGTATCTTTAGTATTAAGAACTGAAAGACAAAACTTAATTTTCACATAAACCTAAACATACTTTTAAAACACAAACAAACAAACAAAAAACTGTTTAAAACAGCAAACAGAAAAACTTTTAAAAAATCATGAATTATGAGGCTATACTGAAGACAGTTTTACAGTTATATTGTATTTGTTGATACCAAAATCAAAAGGTAAGCATACAAACCAGACTCCCACAGGTGTTAAAAATATGTAAATATGTTTCCAATTATTTTCGTCTATTCCATAAAATCTTTAATGGTATTAGTTCAAACAATTTTTTTTTTGATTTTGTGCCACAAAGTTTCCTTCAGTGTGTTGAGAGCAGAGAAATGATTTCCATAGAGAGGAGGCTTTGCATCATCAGCTGATCCTCCAGAGAACTGAGAAGGTTTATAGTCCTGTGACTTCAACACTGCAGGACTCACATCTGTCAGTCAACACAGCAGAAAGCACAACCACCATGACTCTCATCACCATCCTCATCTGGACGCTGACCTGCTGCTGTTTTACAGGTTCATTCACTCAGCAACATTTGAAACATGATGTGCTGCTTTTTCTCTCATTGATTTCTGCTGATAAATGAATGATTTGTTTTTGTCTGCAGGATGCAGCGGTCAGGTGACTGTGACTCAACCTCCAGTAGTGACATCTACTCCTGGAAACACTGTCACTCTGACCTGTAGGACCAATCCAAAAGTTTATACTTGGAGAGATGGAGATAGTAGAGTAGCTTGGTATCAGCAGAAATCTGGAGCAGCTCCAAAGTTGGTCATTTACTTGGGTACAACACCCACAAGTGAATTTTCTTCTCGATTCTCTGGCCGAGGAGATGGAGTGGACGCAGCAATGACCATCAGTGGAGTTCAGGCTGAAGATGCAGCAGTTTACTACTGTCAGAGTGCCCATGAAATAAACAGTGCTTGGGTGTTCACACAGTGATTTGTAGTCATACAAAAACCTCCATCAGTCAGACTGCAGAGACACTGAGCTGTTACAGCAGGAACTGACTGCAGCTGCTGAAGAGGAAGAAACACTGACACAGACCAGTGAACACACAGCTGATGAGCACTTAAAGACTTAAGCAAGCAATAATAATCATTATTTACTGTATTTCTGAAGTTTAATTTATTGAAAGATATTTTAAAGAATCTAAAGACACCACATAATTCATTTATGTTCCCATTTAATTACCACAAAACAAAACAGTTCTTACTCAAGTACACATTTCAGTTATTAAAACTGAAAATGAAAACATTCTACTTTTCCCTGCTATCAAACATCACCAGATACAAAAGATATGGCAATCTAAATGTCACCTTATTTTTTTTTCACTGACTGGTTTAAGATTCCCAATAAAATAAGAAAAAAGGGAAAAGAAAAAGAAAACTCCACAGCCTCAAACAGAGGCCTCGGGCATTTCTTTTTAATGTCTGTGAAAGATTTATAAGCAACACAATTATAACCATCAAAATTAGACTTAGTGAATCTGATAAATCTTTTCTGTGAGATTTCTAAAAATTAAAAAAAAAATACCAATAACAAATTAATTTTCTATGTTAGGAAATACAGTAAAAATCCGTGTAATAATTTGGATGATCTAATAATATTTGATCTGTTTCAAAGCATAATGTTAGTGCTTTCAATTAAAAATTATTTCTTATGAAGATGCAACAAAAACTCAAGTATCACTGATCTTATGTAGGGTGTGAACAGTCTGATGTTATAAGAGTTTTCTGTGATTTTGGTTTTTAACAGGTTCATCAGGTCACTAATGTAACAAAGCTGAATAATTATTTCACTTTGCATTTCACACACAAATTTTCTCTCGTGCAAACACGATATTGGTTTGACTGTATGGGTTTTGTTTTGAATGATTGCCAGTTTTACCAGTTTAAGAAAAGTTCATCTTTAATCATCAGTGATATACAGGCTGTAGATACTGGAGAGTGTTTTGCTGACTGTAACCTCACTAAGTACAAATTACAGATTTAGGTTGAATGATTGTGTTACATGAATTTTGTCTGAATTTTGAAATAGGGATTTTAAAAATTCTTACACCAAGTTCTGTTCTGTTCACATTTCCTGACAAAGGTGGCTGTTTAAATATAATAATGATAATAGTAATAATAATATTAAAGGTCATGTTACGTTTACAATGTAACATGATCTGTAAAATTGCTGATCATGCTAAAAGTATGTCCAACATGTTCCAGCAGTTCCACCATGACTCCCATCACCATCCTCATTCACACTCTGACTTACAACTGTTTAATAGATCAGAAATACTTTAAACACAGAAAATAATTTCATCACCAAAAACCCAGATTAGCGCTCATATAAATTCATAAATTTGCAGGCACTATGTTAGTCTTGCAGATATACGCATATTTTTGGCGTTAAATAAAGACATAGTGCATTATCATTCATCACAATGTTCAGTCAAAATTTAATTTTACAAATTTGAGGCAAAAATGTAAGTGCATAAAATGAAATTGTATGCAGATACAAGTGCATCTATTTTCTTTTCCAATCCAGGGTGCTGTTGACAGAAAACACAATATTGCTTTTACTTTTTAAATTCGAGGAAATGTTTGCAGAATATGCCTGCATTTGTAGCTGTAAAAAATACTGCCATTGACGTCTATAGACGTCAATTGAAAAACTTAACTTCTGTGGCTCTTCAAAAATGAGTAAAAATGCTCAAAAACCCTGGCAGTGGGGAGTTACCTGATTTGTAAATGGCTGGCAGTGAATGAGTTAAGATTGAAGCATTAATTAATGGCAGGACTTCTTTGCGCAGTCTTGTAGGAATGGGGTCTAAAAGACACGTTGATGGTTTGAGGAAGCAGTTACTTAAGTTAACTCAGAAAGACCAACTGGAGAAAAAGACTCTATATGAATATTAATGGCACTGAAAGTTGCTGTAGATAATGTTACATCTGTGAGACGATTATGAGTATTTTTTCTCTAATGGTTCAAATTTTATTTGTGAAGAAGTTCATGAAGTCATTTCTAGTTAACATTAAAGGAACGGTTGAGTCAAAAGAGCTCTGATTTTTTGTCAGCCTGGCTACAGTGCTGAAGAGAAACCTTGGTGTAACCCATATCAACTACTCCCTGTCACATGACCCACGTCAGCTGATTTGAGGTCCCTCTTCTGATTGGCTCCTTCCATGTCGCGGCAACTCTGAAAACCGGCTGTGGAGGGATACTTCCGGGTTCGACTCCTGCTGTGGCTGTGAGCTTATGGCATTTAGAGCGGTATTGGAAAACAAAGCGTTTTCTCCCCTAAATTCATCTTTAAACTTTAAACTCAGCGGTCAGGTTTTTTTTCCCTCTTTGAATTGATCTTCTTCATATTGAAGTGGCGAGCCGGTAGGACCATTCTTTCTTTTCCCCCACTTAGCCGTCTTTGGATTACGGACATATTTCCCCCTTGTATGAAGCTGGACCCTAAGGAGGAATACCTTAAAAGTGAACTTTAAAAAGAAAAGGACCAAAAAAAGGACTCTTAGCAAAAGGACTCTTGCACAGAAAAATCACAGCACTGATTTATTATTTAATTGTGGACATTTACGTTGTGTGTTGTGTTAATTATTTTGTTCCATTTCCCCTTTCCCCTATTTATTCAATATATTTTTGGTACAAGACATTGCAGTTTTTGGTCTCATCATTCACACCATCTGGGCTCCATAAAGAACTATTTCTTCTGCGCGTCAGTCAGTAAATTCATCCATTGACATAAACTAGTCCTTAAATAACTTAGCGTTACACGTGGCGAGCCAGCCAGGAGCCTGATGGGTGAATGAGTGGGGTTTTTTTGTGTTATTTGATGTAATTTGATATTCAGTATTTTCTGTGGTTTTGATAAGGTCCGCGACAAGAAAAAATGAAGTTTATTCAGGAAAGTGGGGTCAATGTTGCACATTCTGTCATTGTTTCTGGTGCCACGAACACTGAGAAAGATGAGGAAATTCTTGATTATTTGAAACAATACGGTCGTATAAAAACGGTTATTTTCGTGGATGACGCAATTAGTATTTTTTACAAAAACCTGATCGTTGAATATTGTGATAGTTCTGCGTTAACTGCTCTTAATACGGTTTTCCCATATACTCATCAGTCAAAGAATCACTCGGCTTTGACTTTTTGTGTGAGATCGCTTGCCGCAGAATGCACAGCCACAGGAGGAGTCAGGACCCCTGCAGATTACCTCGGCGAGCTCAAGCAACTTGCACGCTGCAGTGGCAGGGATTTTCCAGATATTCTGCGGGAAATGATGGGACAAATTAGTGAGCATCTGGAAGGAATCGAACAAGACAGTGACTTAGAGGGAGCCTCAGTCCAAATTGTGGAGCCTGCATCATCTCTGCCTGGCCAGCAGGGGTCGTTGTCTGGACACTCCGCAATCCCTGAGACAGCTACCAGCAATCCCTCACCTGACCAACAAGGGTCACTGCCACATCCACAAAGATTTTCACTGTCACAGACTGAAATGAACCCCCCAGAAATACAAAAAGTAGTGGTGGAGCATGTTGTAAAAACAGACACCGTACCTGCATTCAGACTTTGTCCTTTCTCTGGGAAGATCCCCAAACCAGCCAACGAAACAGATTATGAGACCTGGAGATCTCACATTGAACTGCTGTTAGCAGATCCAAATTTGGCACCTCTACAGATCACTCGGCGCATCCTTGAAAGTTTGCTACCTCCAGCAGCAGATGTTGTGAAAGGGCTGGGCTCAAACACAATTCCATCCATCTATTTACAGTTTTTCTCGATTGCTTAAACACTATAACCAGGCCTCTAAACTAAAATTTCAAAACCGTAACGCTACTGTTCAAAAAGCTCACCCATTTCCCTGAACTATAAACACTATTCCCTGCTTTGACACATGACTCAAATTTGGTGAACTGTTACTGCAAAACTCTACACACAAATCCCTACATTTTACAGTGCTTACACCATGTAGTCATTTAGAAAGCACTAGCATGCAATAATGTTAACTTAAGTCAGCATAGCTTGAGCTCAATTAGCACACAATTAACCAGGTGGAAACACTAGGAGTCAAAATTTAGCACACACCAATCAGAACCTGCGATAGATAGATAAAAGGGCCAAAGTCAGCTCATTCAGGTTTGAAACAATGGATCCAAAGAGATGCAAAGGAAGAGGACGTGGTGGAGAAAGAGGACGTGGTGAAGGAGGTGGAGAACGACGGCGACAAGGAAGGGGAAGAGCAAGGGCAAGAAGACAGTCAGTCTCGGATGAAATTCGAGCCACTTTAGTTCACCATGTCCTTGTCCATGGGATGACTATGAGGGAGGCTGGGCAACGAGTACAACCAAATTTGAGTCGCTTCACTGTTGCCTCCATCATCAGAACCTTCAGGGAGGAAAACAGGTAGGTGTACTTGCAGTAAGACTGCTTTGTACAGTAATGTTTAAGTTACTGAACTTATGTGTCTTGAGTTTCAGTATGTTTCCATTATTTGCCTGTAAAATGAATGTGTGACAGTTACAGTAATGAGTGCTTCTATTTTTGTAGGACACAGAGACGACCACCTGGTGGAGGCAGGTTAAGGCTTTTGTCGGAGGAGCAAGAGAGGGAACTTGTAAACATGGTAATTGCAAATAATGTAATCCGCCTGCAAGAGATTCAAAGGAGAGTGATTGAGGATGATCATCTTTTTCGAGGCATAAATGCCATCAGCCTCTCCACAATTGACCGAAAGAATCAATTCCGGATGAAACAGGCATACCGAGTCCCTTTCAAACGAAACTCTGACAGAGTGAAAAACCAACGTGTGGAATATGTTCAGGTATGAGTTTTGATACTGTATAAAGTATTGTGTACCATCACAGCATGGCAGTTTATGCTGCCATTTCAGCACTCTTGAACTGTGGTTCAGGGTACCGATTGACTCTACTGTGTTATGTGTTTTGCAGAGAATCTTTGAGATTGAAGGACGGCCTGTTCCCCATGAAATAATCTTTGTGGATGAGGCAGGTTTTAACCTGACCAAAAGAAGGAAAAGGGGGAGGAACATAATTGGCCATCGGGCTATTGTAAATGTCCCTGGTCAGCGTGGGGGGAATGTCACTATGTGCGCAGCCATCAGCCAACGAGGGGTACTCCACCGCCATGGGGTACTAGGACCCTATAACACTATGCTTCTCCTTGCTTTTCTTGATGGTTTAAGACAACATATGTTCCAGCTGGACTACAGGGAACCAGCACAGCCAGAGCAGCCTCACTACGTTGTTGTGTGGGATAACGTCAGCTTCCATCGCGCTGCTCTGGTTCATGACTGGTTTACCAATAACCCAAGGTTTTCTAATATCTTTCTGCCTGCATACTCTCCCTTTCTAAACCCGATAGAGGAGTTATTTTCGGCATGGCGGTGGAAAGTGTATGGCCGAGAACCTTATGTCCGTGTTCACCTCCTTCAGGCCATGGAAGAGGCCTGCCTAGACATATCAGTAGATGCATGACAGGGGTGGATCAGGCATGCAAGAGGATTTTACCCCCGCTGCCTGGCTGGGGCCAATATAGCCTGTGATGTGGATGAGATTCTCTGGCCTGACCCAGACCAAAGACAAGATGCTGAGGTGGGATAATGTTTCTGGTGTGTGTTGTACTGTATAGTACATGAATGACAATGTGCCACTGTACATACATTGGTTGCGTCTTTTGTGTTTATCATGTGACAAGGGTTTTGAAGGGGAGAACCATAAGCAACCTATTTGTTTTGGAACTATTGTTTTGAATTAATTGTACCAGTGTGCAAAACTCTGTTGTAGTGTGTGTGTTTTTGAGGGCTTGTGTTTGATGTCTGAGGGCAAAGTTTGGTTTTTCAGCAGGAGTGAATAGTTTTGGGTGTAGAGCTTCATTTTGACCTGGAAATAGGATGTTTGGGAAATTGAGTGAGATGTTATGGATTTGTGTTTACTGTTGTGAGGATATGAGGCGTAGTTTCAAGAAATGTGTTTTAGCAATCGAGAAAAACTGTAAAAGTGTTGGATTCTGCTTTTGCTTTAGTACAAGATGGTGAAGAGTTGTTTGCTCAATTCCTGAATACGTTACAGGACCCGGGTGAGAAACCCTCTGCTTTTTTGCAACGTTTACAACTCACATTGAACACTGTGATGAAAAGAGGTGGTATCTTGTCTTCAGACTTCAACAAACATTTACTCAAGCAGTTTTGTCGAGGATGCTGGGATAGCGATATCCTAAACAAACTACAGTTGGAGAACTTGAGGAGCGATCCCCCATATTTTGCAGAGCTCCTCCTACTGCTTCGAACTGAGGAGGGTAGACAGCTGGCCAAGGAGAATCTCATGAAGAAGCACCTAACTGCATCCAAGCCTCGTGCCGCTGTTCATTCACAGAGCACATGTGCTTGTAGCCATTCAGACACCAAGGCTATTAATGAGCTGAAGCAACAGATGCAGAAACTGCAGAGTCAAATGGCTGCTCTTCTCTCACAGAAATCTCAATTCTCCAAGCCAGCACCACCTCAACTCAGATCAGCACAACCAAGACCCTGCAGCAGTGCAACCAGTTCCCGGCCTAGAGCAGGCTACTGCTTTAAATGTGGAGAGGATGGGCACATGTCAGCAGGATGCGCCAACCCTCCGAACCCGACACTGGTTCTGAAAAAGAAGAAACAACTTGAAAAAAGACAGCAGGCTTGGGACAGCAATCACAAATCGTCAAACTAGAGGCAGTCTCTGTGGAGGGACAGACGGAGGCTGCAGTCGACCCATGTCCCAGTTACAAGCAGGATGGACATTCCATCACATTGCCTAAAGGACTCATTGGAACCAGAAGCACAGCACAGGTCACTATTGGAGGAACTGTATTCAACTGCCTGTTAGACACTGGGTCTCAGGTAACCACCATCTCTCACTCCTTCCACCATGATTATCTTTCTGACCATGAAATACAACCTCTGAAAAATCTCCTGGAGATAGAAGGAGCAAATGGCCAAGCTGTTCCATACCTTGGTTATGTGGAGCTGAACGTCACTTTCCCTCCCGACTTCTTGGGTTCCACCACAGCTGTTGACACACTTGCCCTGGTAGTTCCTGATGTCCAATCAGCTCAACAGCCGTCAATACTGATTGGTACGAACACTCTGGACTTGGCATATGAGAAAGCATTCTCAGACCAACAACCCTCCATTCCAGCGCCACATGGATACAGAGCGGTGCTGAAAATCCTTGAGCAACGATACAGACTGGCCAACAGTAACCATCACGGAATCATCAAGCTGCACACTGACGGACCACAGACCATCCCAGCTGGAAAAACTGTTGCCTTGGAGGGGTTAATTTGCGGACGCTGCCTTCAGGCCGAGAAGGCTGTGTTGGTGGAACATCCAACTTCGTCACCTCTGCCAGGTGGCTTAATGGTCCCGTCTTGTGTCATGGATTTCCCTTCTCACCAGCCATACCACTTACCTGTGGTAATCTGCAACCAGTCTGATCATGATGTAACCCTCCCAGCCAAAGCCATCATTGCGGAGATCAGTGCCATTCAGTCTATTCAGTGTCAGGAAAGGAGTCATGACAGTATGCCTCCTAACCCTGTGACCTCTGGGTTAAACTTCAACTTTGGTAACTCCCCCTTAACACCGGAATGGAAGAGTCGTATTACTGAGAAGTTAAACGCCCTCCATGATGTCTTTGCAAAACACGACCTTGACTTTGGGAAAACCAACAAAGTGAAACATCAGATCAAGCTCTCTGACCCTACTCCCTTCAAACAGCGCCCAAGACCAATCCATCCTCAAGATCTGGATGCGGTGCGCCAACACCTGAAGGAGCTGGTTGACTCTGGGGTCATCAGAGAGTCAGAGTCACCTTTTGCATCACCCATTGTCGTGGTGCGAAAGAAGAATGGGAGTGTGCGGCTCTGCATTGATTACCGGAAACTAAATCTGCAGACCATCAAAAATGCATATGCATTGCCAAAGTTGGAGGATACTTTTACAGCTCTCTCTGGATCAGAATGGTTTTCAGTCCTTGACCTTAAATCTGGTTATTATCAGATTGAAATGGAGGAGGAAGACAAGAGCAAAACAGCATTTGTATGTCCACTTGGATTCTATGAGTTCAACAGAATGCCCCAGGGAGTCACAAACGCACCCAGTACCTTCCAACGACTAATGGAAAAGTGCATGGGAGAAATGAACTTGAAAGAAGTCTTGGTCTTCATTGACGACTTGATTATTTTTGCACCAACGCTTGAAGAGCATGAGAGGAGACTACTGAAAGTCCTTCACCGTTTGAAGGAATTTGGACTCAAGCTCTCAGTTGAAAAGTGCATGTTTTTCCAGAAATCCGTTAAATACCTGGGGCATGTTGTGTCAAAGGATGGTGTGCAGACAGATCCAGATAAAATCGAGACACTTAAGTCCTGGCCGATTCCAAAGAATCTTAAAGAACTTCGCTCTTTCCTGGGTTTCGCAGGATATTACCGTAGGTTCATCCAAGGCTACTCTAACATCGTTAAACCTTTGCATGACCTTACTGCTGGATATCCTCCATCACAGCGGAAACTCAGAGCCACCTTCAAGCGAGAGCAATATTTGGATCCTAAGGAACCACTTGCCAGTCGCTGGACTCCTGCATGTCAACAAGCCTTTGACACAATTATTAAAAAACTCACGACAGCACCAGTACTTGCTTTCGCCGATCCCCAGAAGCCTTACCTTCTCCATACAGATGCTAGTTCTACTGGGCTAGGAGCTATTCTGTACCAGGAGCAACAAGGACAAAACCAGGTGATTGCTTATGCGAGTCGGGGTCTGTCGAGGTGTGAGTCCAAATATCCAGCTCACAAACTGGAATTTCTGGCTCTCAAGTGGGCTGTTACGGAGAAGTTTCATGACTATCTCTACGGCACCAACTTCACTGTCATTACTGACAGCAACCCACTCACCTATCTACTTACCTCTGCTAAATTAGATGCCACCAGTTACCGTTGGCTCTCTGCTCTTTCTACATTTTCATTCAAAATCATGTACAGATCTGGTAGGCAAAATCCAGATGCTGATGCTCTCTCTCGCAGGCCACATGGAGAACTCTCCAATGACCAGATGTCCCAAAAGGAGAGGGAGAGAATTCTCCGATTTGCCCAACATCATCTGGATCAGTCTTCCTCAATTTCCATCGATCAACACACAGTCAAGGCCCTTTGTGACCGGCAGCTCGTTTATAGTATGGCTGAAAAGATGTCCACCACCGCACTCATCCAGTCACTAACTGCCCATGCCGACAGTTTGCCTGACAGCTTCGTCAACGACACTCAGTTTGCACCTCCTGTTGTTCCTCAGCTGACGAATGCTGAAATCGCTGAGAGACAGAGGGAAGACCAGACCCTGAGGCATGTCATATTGCTGCTAGAGACTGGGGAAAGCCCACCTCCCGTCTTGCGGGATGAACTCCCAGAACTGCCCCTTCTACTCCGAGACCAACATCGCCTGGAGCTCCAAAACGCCATTCTCGTGAGGAGGAGGCAAGTTGGGGACCAGCTCTATCACCAGTTAGTGTTACCTCAGAAATTTCGGGCTGAAGTACTGTCAGAACTGCATGACCAGATGGGTCATTTGGGCATCGAACGTACTCTTGACCTCGTACGTCGAAGATTCTACTGGCCAAAAATGGCCAATGATGTGTGGAATAAAGTGAAGACATGTGAGAGATGCACCAAACGAAAAGCCTTACCTGAAAGAGCGGCACCCCTGGTGAACATTCGAAGTTATCGACCTCTGGAACTGGTTTGCATGGACTTTTTATCACTGGAACCCGACAGGAGCAGAACCAAAGACATCCTGGTAATAACAGATCACTTTACCAAGTACGCTGTCGCTGTCCCCACTCCAAACCAAAAAGCAAAGACTGTCGCCAAATGTCTCTGGGACAGTTTTCTGGTTCATTATGGTATCCCAGAAAAGCTCCATAGTGATCAAGGACCAGACTTTGAGTCACGCACAATAAAAGAACTCTGCAAAATGGCTGGAATTCACAAAATAAGAACTACACCATACCATCCACGAGGAAATCCAGTCGAGCGCTTTAACAGAACACTCCTGAATATGCTCGGAACACTCACCACAGAAGAGAAAACTCACTGGAAAGATTTTGTTAAGCCCTTGGTCCACGCATACAACTGCACCCGGAGTGATGTTACTGGCTACTCACCCTATGAGCTCATGTTTGGTCGACAACCTCGCCTCCCGATTGACCTGGTCTTTGGACTGCCTGTGGACGGCAATCAACTGACTCATTCGCAATATGTCCAGAACCTGAAGTCAAATCTAGAAAAGAGCTACAAAATTGCCAATGGCAATGCGGAGAAGCTCATGGAAAGAAACAAGAGCCGTTTCGACCAACATATCACCCCCTCTGAACTGGACGTTGGTGACAGGGTGCTGGTACGTAATGTGAAACTCCGAGGCAAACACAAAATCGCAGACAAATGGGAACCAGACATCTATGTGGTGGTAAAAAGAGCAGAAAATCTTCCAGTGTACACTGTCCGACCGGAGAACAAATCCAAACCGATTCGTACTCTACACAGAGATCTCCTATTACCATGTGGATTTTTGCCGCATTCCACTCGAACCAACCGAACAACTGTAAAACCAACCAGGAAGCAGTCATTCAACCCTTCTGATGAGGACTGTGCACAACCTCAGTCAGACGATGAGGATGAAATGATACCGCATCAATGGTATGATCCTGTATCAGAGCCTCTGCAATTCACCACTGTCCACAATCTGCCAGAACCGTCATCCGCCGTTCCAGCCACTGAACCTTTACCATCTGATACACCAGTCTGTGAACCTGCTACGCTCCCTTTGCCTCCTCTTGAGCCAGCAGAGAGCGAAACCCCTGACTCAGAAACCCCTGTCAAGGAGGAAGCTCCTGATACTGTGGAATCAGAGGACAGTCTGTCCTCTGCTGAACCTACCAATGTTGAATTGCGGACTGAGTCCAGTATGTCCTCTGCTGCTGATCTACCATCTAACTCTGACACCTCCAGCTCTGAACTAGAACCTCTGAGAACATCAACTCGGACCAGGAAACCTCCGGACCGGTTACAATACTCTACGCTTGGTCAGCCCATCTTGAAGAGTATTCAGGCACTAGTCCATGGCTTAACCACTGCCTTTACTCATGCACTGGAGGATGAAGAGGACCATCTGCTTACTGCCACTGAACAACCTGTCATCCGGACCCAACCACCATGTACAGGGACGTACATGAGATTGAGGGGGGAACCTGTAACCCATATCAACTACTCCCTGTCACATGACCCACGTCAGCTGATTTGAGGTCCCTCTTCTGATTGGCTCCTTCCATGTCGTGGCAACTCTGAAAACCGGCTGTGGAGGGATACTTCCGGGTTCGACTCCTGCTGTGGCTGTGAGCTTATGGCATTTAGAGCGGTATTGGAAAACAAAGCGTTTTCTCCCCTCAATTCATCTTTAAACTTTAAACTCAGCGGTCAGGTTTTTTTTCCCTCTTTGAATTGATCTTCTTCATATTGAAGTGGCGAGCCGGTAGGACCATTCTTTCTTTTCCCCCACTTAGCCGTCTTTGGATTACGGACATATTTCCCCCTTGTATGAAGCTGGACCCTAAGGAGGAATACCTTAAAAGTGAACTTTAAAAAGAAAAGGACCAAAAAAAGGACTCTTAGCAAAAGGACTCTTGCACAGAAAAATCACAGCACTGATTTTGTTGGGTCTAAACTCAGACCCCGCTGTATCCAAGACTTATTCCCATGAAAGAAAAGCAAGGCAACAGTGTTCGATCGATTTCTTGCGCAAGGGAGGCCTCTCGTCTGTGACCAGCACGTTGAAATGACCACACTGGTGGCCTCCTCTCGCCGCCTTTTATTGACAAACTTCAAACAATAGTTTACAAAACACCTCCCCTTGCAACCCCCCTTTGGTTACAAAGACAAGGCACTGTATGTAAATGTATACACTGAGTGTGTGTGTGTGTGTGAGAATGTGTGTGTGTTATGTGAGAATGTGTGTGTGTGTGTGTTGGTCAAAGGGTCATAAAACCTAAAAGCAGGAACAACATCCTTGGTCATAAAGAGGGTAGTCTTCCCCCACACCCAATGTATGGTTTACCAAAGATAACACAGTGAAACCATACAAAGGGTAGGAAGCTCTACCAAACATCAAACAGATCTTCAAGTTAGGATGTATCTACAATAAAACCTCCCCCAGCACAGAGTGGCTGGAGAGGTGGTCAGGATCAAAGGAATGGCTTTGATCCTACTGCTTAAACTAAGACTATACAAATTTAAGAAACACAATGGCGACATTCAACAATTAGACTTAACATTTCCCTCCTTTTTGTCATTGTATACTTAAATTTCAACTTATGCACCCTTTGTTTAGACAGTGTCAGTGTAGATTTCATTCATGCACAGTAAACTACATCCTATACATAAGCAAATCAGTATCAACAGTTCAAAAAACAGGAATTAATATTTTCAAAAGAAGATGCCACCAAGGACCAGACGGTAACCAAGCTATCCAGTCTTGTGGCGGATCTACTCCCGTCGTGCAATTCATTATGTATTTCTTCAAGTACACAACTGAATGTCAAAGGTCAAACAAGAAGAATCATCATTCTCAAAAATCATATGTCACTACAATCCAACTGTATACAGACATAGGTATTTAAACGCATCAGTTGACTTTATTGTTTGTCCATGTGGCTCTCAGCTAACTTCAAAGCTGCAGCCTGGTCAACACCCTTCTTTATGACTCCTATCAACCCCCCAAATCTTCTCACTGTAGGCATCCTGTGGGGGTTAGAGTCAACTTGTGAATTATCTGCATTTACAACTCTTCTCCTGTCCTGTTGTCACCACAGAAAAAGCTTTGTAAAGGAAATTGGATCCAGCTGTTTTGATCTTCTTGGCTCAAAACCTCAAGTGTTCATGATGTAAATGTAGACAAAAGGCTTCTCTGTTTACATCCTTCTTGCAAAAGACAAAAGAATAAGTGATGTTGCCATGTTCCATGGTTAATCTCCAACTTGGGCTAATCCATTGTCCTTCGTACACATAGGCAATTGGCCTGTTTCCAGTTCGTTTAACTGTATAATGTCCTGCAACAAGTCATATTCTTTGAGTCAGACGAGCAGGTCTGTCTCACCAGAGCAGTTCACCTTCCCAGCTACTGGTGAATCAACCTTCCATTCAGGTTATGAGGAATTGGAAAGTTGAAAAGTTGGCAGTGTTCCTGGATGTGTTGCTAAAGCAACCAAACAAACTGTCTCGCTCCAAGTGATGCTATCCGGTTGTGTTCTTAAACTGCCACCAGTAGTTGTTGAAAACCCATGCTGGTACTGGGTGTGGTTTGCTCTGTTCCAGTGCGCTCCCTGTCATCCCACTCAGGGTCCACAGGCACAAGAAGATGCACAACACATTCCCAGCCATTCTGATGAGTACCTGTGGCTCAGTTGGTTTCTTCACCGGATTGAGACGAGGGGCCCTGGAGGCTTCCCCCCCCTTTGTTCCCGGTCTTCCTGCCACTTACTCCGAGCTGGCCTGGATGTGTGTCACCTTCTTGCAGTGCGCTTGATATATCCAAGTGTTCCTTCCGGCAATCTTCACTGCTGTGGTCGTCGTCAGCAGCATCCGATATGGACCTTCCCACCATGGACTGGACCAGCACTTCCTCTCCATGGCCTTATCAACATCCAATCTCCAGACTTCAGACTCTGCTCCTGCGGAGAAACAGAATCATCTGGCAGATCATTTGTTCTCATGACTACTTTACTTTTAAACATTTTCAAGCATCTAATCTGCTAATATGCTCTCTCTTCTGCTTTTCTATCATCACTACAGAAGACTGGAACTCTAAATGCTCTAACATGTGTAATCTCAAAGAGTCAGACCATTCTCTGTTGGAGTAATCCTCATGTACTTATTCTATACAGTCTAACCATGTCCTGCCTGTCTTCCTAAATCTTAACTTTACTGTCTGCAAAAGTTTTTTTTGTTTTTTTTTTTAAAGTATTTAATAATCCTAGAGTGAGTATAACGACTGCTCACCTCCCTCCTGTTTGAGACATGGCATAGCCAATGGCCCAAAATAGCAGCAGTCTTATACAAATTATTAGGCAGTACTGGTTTATCACACAGATAAAAAAATCATCCTGCAAGCTTGCTCCCTCTGTAAGTCACAACTATTGTCCTGCAGTAGGTGAGTGGGCCTGCATGTCTGCTAATGCTGTACTGATAAAAGGTTAACACCATGTTTAACTAAAGCTGCCTCTTTTGCGATCTTATCTGCAAAAACTTTCCCTAATGCAACCGGATCTTTCCCTCACATGTGTGCTGCACATTTACAAACGGCAATTCCACTGGTTAATAACGCTGCCTCCAGCAGATTTTGCAAGAGTTTGGTGTGTTCTGCAGGTTTCCCTGTTGAGGTTGTCATACCTCGTCTCACTCACTGCACTACAAAGAAATGTACAGTAGCAAATGTATACTGCCTATCAGTGTATATTGTCTCTCTACAGCTTTACACGCTTCCGTTAAAGCTAGCATCTCTGCTGCTCAAGCAAATATGAAACATGCTAGTTGTCCTACATAGATAACTCTCTCTCACTGTCTGCTACAGTAAAACGTGTTCTAGTCTGTCCCTCTGCTGTTGTAAAACTCAAACCATCAGCAAACCAAACCTTTCCCTCAACGAGTGGCACATCTATTAAGTCATCCCTCAGCTTACACTTCTTCTCCTCGCGCTCTCTACACTCATGAGAAGTGCCCTCCTCCGTTGGCAAAAAGGGTTGGACAGATTCAGAATTGTGCACCACTTTATGGTAATATGTGTGGTTGTGAGAGTAACATTAAAGACAAGTGTCTTGTAGGTGTCAGAAATGTAAGTTTAGTCTGCAGTAGTAGACATCTACCTCGTGTGGAACTAACAATGTCAAAAGGTGAAATAAACTATTGAAACATTGTACAGCTTAAACTGCTGCACATACTGATCTCACGCATGGAGGTAAAGCACGAGCAACTAGAGCTAATCTTTTAGGATAGTAAGTTACTGGCTTCACTTGTGGAAAAAGTGCTGTTAGTTATTTTACAGTCACCTGGCATTTGTGCTGTTCACAGAACCACAAGTCCATCGCTGGACCTCCTCTGCGCTGTCACTTTCTGGAGCTTGGCACGCTCCCTCAGGTTCCATTTTCCAACGCTGCTGAAGATTTAACCCTAGAACACTATCGCTATAAATAGTAACACGATCACTAATGCCGGGTGATTTTTACCCGATATAATATAACCAATGAAAAGTAATCAAATATATCAAAATATGACAACACATGACAAATTAGAGTGGTCTTCTTTTACTTTCAACTGTGCCATGTCTAACAAAATGAAAAATAAAACTCCTAAAACAAAATAATGACTCTGGAAAGCTGGTCTTTGGTCCACCCATTCCTGGGACATTTGAGACTTCCCTGGTGATGGCACAGGCTCCTCGACACGCAAACAGCTTAGTTGTCTTCCTTAACGTCAACGTCGAAACTCTTTCATCTTATTTAAGATTTGCTGTGCAAAGTCTCCTCGTGACGATCCTTTGGAAGACCAGTAACACAGCTCTCTGTGCTGAAGGTGATCTCCGATCCTCCTGAAAACTCTCTCCTGGCCTCAGCTTCCATCTTGTGGACGATCCTCTCAGTCACTCCTTCTCGTCATGGCACCTCACGATATCTACAAATTAAAAAATGACACTCCTCTCGCCACACGGCTTTCGCCATGTGTCAACTCCCCAATGAGACATGTACAAGAGTGTTGCACAGTCTCCCTAAAACAATCTCCAGGGTTTGTCCCTTGGAGCAGCTTCACTCCAAGCTGTAACCCTGTGTAAAACATTAATCAGCACTTAAATGTTCAGCTTGTTTAGCTCCCAGCTCCTGTATCACAGAAGACAAAGTCTTAAATTTAAAACAACTTCACATTTGCAACCAACTGTAGATCATAAGAGTAATAAAGTATTCAGCATCACAGAGACAAGTATCATTGCAGGTTTATTCTAAACCCATTAAACTCCTACTTTTCCCCATAATTTATTCCAAATTATTTAACATCTCAATGTTATTCCACATTGTAATCAGTGAACTTCACTTATAGGCCATCAAAGCCTCATCTGAACATGGATGCACCACTTGCATAGGTTTAATACTTGTAAATAAACAGCTAATCACACAAATCACTGCAACAATAATAGAAAACATTGTTTAATGTTACTTCTGGACCCCACCTCTTGACGCATGGACACTCTCATGCGTCAACTCACCAAACCTGGATCCCTGCCTTAAAAACTGGCTCCACCAGGAGCCTGCATACTCACCATCATGGCCTGGAAAACAAGATCTGGAAGTAAAATCAAACTTCACACTTATAAACAAGTATATCACAAGGGTAACAAGCATTCAGCATCAGCAAGACAAGTGTCATGTGCAGGTTTTCTCAAATCATTAAATCACTATTGTTACCATAATTCGCCTCAAACATGGATCATCCCATGTGCTCAGTTAACATTAACGTAATCGGTGACTTCCCTTAAGCAAAGTCACTCCACTCATATATTATTATGGGTCCAAAAGTGGCCAGCAAATGAGCCCATAATAAACTATTCCATAAATATCGTAATCTCATATTTGTTTTACTCATGTCACTTGTCCACTTCTGCTGAATGCTACATGCACTCTCAAAGAAAACAAAACCTGAAATAAAGAAACAAACATCCACCAGTTGTTCTGCTAAAAACCACATCATCAAATCACATGAAAAACTGCAATGCTGTAAGAAAAAATGCAAATGTTAGCGCTGCGCAGGTGTGTACACACTTTCTCACAGTAACTTCTGTGAGTACCACAAGCCCATGAATAACACACCTCTGATAGATTCACAAACATAAAAATGGCATTTAAAAGGTTAAACCATCACGCAACCTCAGATGTTGCTATCATCTTTCTGCTCCTGTAACAGAGACACACACAGAGATACATCCACACCTTTGTCAAGCGGGGGTTGACTTCACACAATGGTGTTAAGTCAGTCAGTCAGGTCCCCATTTATTTTAAAATTCTTACTCATTCACTCAGTGATTCCTTCTTTAGCTAATTGTGGAAATTATCGTCGCATCCGTTTCCACGCTCAGCAAAACAACGTCATTTCAAAAAGAAAAATAATTTAGACTGGATTTTCTCGCTGAATCCTTTTGGACAGGAACTTGTCTCAAATAAGTGGATTTCTCTTGAGCCCATTTTAATTTTGGAGAAGCTCACTTTGCAACAGTTTTCTCGACGACGCTTCGATTCTGATCGTGCTCAAACAGAGATCATCAAACAAAACTTTCAGTGCACCATGAAAGTAACAAAATAAAAGAAAGAAAATAAAGGAAATCAAAGGAAAGAAAGGCCTTGTTTAAGTCATGACACGTGTTCTTCATGCCAGGGGGATAAATCGTCACAACCCAATTGGCAGGCTCAACTTAAATAACAAAAGACAAATCAAACAGCCAGTTTAATCTCAAACATTCATCCAATCAGCCATACACACAACATACAGCATAACCCTGTTGTCTTAGCACATAATAAGTTTTAGTTCTCATGTAACTAAATGTGTGCCATGGTAAAACTTCTTCACACACCAGAAACTCACAATCAGCTCACTCAGCTCACTCATTTAAGACCTCTCATCAGCATTCTGTTTCCTCCTCTATGATGCAACCATCTGTCCTCCTATAATATTCAGTCCACTAGTCTATGTATCACTTTCATCTTACTAGTGACTTGGACAAGATGACAAACAGAATCTCATGCTTAAGATGCTGTCTGGTCTCATGAGTATCATTGTATGTGTATATGCATGTGGGGTTAGTATGGTTAATGCATTTTCAGTATGTTTTTGTGTTCATCTCTCACCACACTTCCATTATTCTCATCACTGCTTAAAACAACACACATCTCTCTGTTTTTTTTCTTTAACTGTACTTTTCTCCAAAACAGAAAATAGCATTACAGCTGTTTCAGACTGAGAAACACCAAACACTCTTCGTGCTATCATTCATCCACACAACTATTTTATTTCTTTTTGTCCACTGGGCAGGTGACATGCAGAATCACGTCTGCCCCAGCTGGATACCTTTCACACACACCATGACGTCAGACACTCTCACACTCATGGAATTGATCAGGAGAAAAACTTTCTTCATCTTCACACTCTGTTACAGAAACACCATATGTTTTGTTTTGTTTTTTTTTTTTTTTTTTTGTGTTGTGTCAGGGATGGATATGTAGTTGTAACGTTTGTGTTCACTAACTTTACTTTCTGTTTCCTACCCTGCCAAGTCTGTCTTGGACTCAATGCTGCTCCTAATATGCCTTTGATCTCTCCTCCACTTCTGCCTCTGCTCTCTCACGCTCTTCTCTGACTCTACTTTCTGCTAACATTCTTGCTTCTCTCCTCTTCTGAACCTGCTCCAGCCACAACTTAGCAACTGCTAACTGCAATTCCTTCCTCTGCTTCGCTTTACCTGTTTTACCTGCTACACTTACAGATATTCTTTCTACCAGCATTTTACACTTAACTTCCACTAATGTCCCTTCAAATCCACATTTCTTATACCAACAACCTACATACTGCGTGCTGCCTGGTAAAACTTTCTGCATAAATTTTACATCTCCTTCTAAGGCAGACTTACACATTTTATTCTCCATTACAAGACAACAATCAGCCACACTCACGCAGACCACGTCTGGCCCGCACACACACACAACATAGGCCTATCGCTTGCGTCTGCACGCACAGCTAGCGCTCTCTGTTGAAAACTCTCAAACGCCCCATATGGCGGAGAATTCAACCTTCGGACACTCTCCAACGCCCCAAATGGCGGAGATTCCGGACTCTGAACCTAGGTTCTCTCCACGCCCCAAATGGCGGAGAACTCTCTACGCCCCAAACGGCGGAGAAGCCTGCGTCTCTCTCACGCGGCTAGCGCGCTCCCGGACTCACGTTTAACGCACAGCCCGTAGCCGCTCTCTATTGTTTTGGGTCCACGTGCGCTCTCGTGACCAGCGCTCCCCGGGACTCAAACGTTTCACGCAGAATCACGGTGACGCGTATCTAGGATCCCACATTCATTCACACGGTTATAGAGACGCTCTCTAAGGCCTTCTGTACTCACTGTTTGTTTACGTTCATGGGAAGAGTCTCTGGATCCCGTCAATCGTCATCCATCCCGAGGGGAGGTCAGGCGCAAACTTCCCGGCCTGGTGGCAAGCCAAAAACACCAGGGCTTTACGTCAATCATCCCAGACGTTGCGGTGGCGTCCTCTCCCTCTCCTCGGTGGATGCAATGTGTTAGGCTCCGGCTCCGAAGGACCAAATAAATGTTGGGTCTAAACTCAGACCCCGCTGTATCCAAGACTTATTCCCATGAAAGAAAAGCAAGGCAACAGTGTTCGATCGATTTCTTGCGCAAGGGAGGCCTCTCGTCTGTGACCAGCACGTTGAAATGACCACACTGGTGGCCTCCTCTCGCCGCCTTTTATTGACAAACTTCAAACAATAGTTTACAAAACACCTCCCCTTGCAACCCCCCTTTGGTTACAAAGACAAGGCACTGTATGTAAATGTATACACTGAGTGTGTGTGTGTGTGTGAGAATGTGTGTGTGTTATGTGAGAATGTGTGTGTGTGTGTGTTGGTCAAAGGGTCATAAAACCTAAAAGCAGGAACAACATCCTTGGTCATAAAGAGGGTAGTCTTCCCCCACACCCAATGTATGGTTTACCAAAGATAACACAGTGAAACCATACAAAGGGTAGGAAGCTCTACCAAACATCAAACAGATCTTCAAGTTAGGATGTATCTACAATAAAACCTCCCCCAGCACAGAGTGGCTGGAGAGGTGGTCAGGATCAAAGGAATGGCTTTGATCCTACTGCTTAAACTAAGACTATACAAATTTAAGAAACACAATGGCGACATTCAACAATTAGACTTAACAGATTTATTATTTAATTGTGGACATTTACGTTGTGTGTTGTGTTAATTATTTTGTTCCATTTCCCCTTTCCCCTATTTATTCAATATATTTTTGGTACAAGACATTGCAGTTTTTGGTCTCATCATTCACACCATCTGGGCTCCATAAAGAACTATTTCTTCTGCGCGTCAGTCAGTAAATTCATCCATTGACATAAACTAGTCCTTAAATAACTTAGCGTTACACTGGGTTGTTCTTATTTTCTTTAATCAGTGATGAATAGAAAGATGTTCTAGCTTTACAGAGGGCTTTCTTATAATGCAGCAAACTAAAGCTAAAAGATGATCTTCTAACTTTGTTTTATGCCATTTTGTCTCCAGCTTATAAGTTATCTGCTTTAAGGTGCGTGTTTGAGAGTTATACCACAGAGTCAAGTACTTTTGATTTGAGGATCTCTTTTTCTCATGAGCTACAGTAACCAGAGTCATACTTAGTGAGGAGGCAAAATTATTAACAAGATGATCGACCTCTGTTGGAGCAGTGTTCAGGTAGCTGCCCTGCTCTATGTTGGTACAGGGCATTGAAAATGATAAAAGGGAGTGAATATTTCAGAATTCCCCAAAAGAAGTGTAGATGAGTATTTAGTGCTTGGTGAGGTTACTGTCAGCTCTGTGTTCACTGGTCTGTGTCAGAGTTTCTTCCTCTTCAGCAGCTGCAGTCAGTTTCTGCTGTAACAGCTCAGTTTCTCTGCAGTCTGACTGAGGGAGGTTTTTGTACGAGTACAAATCACTGTGTGAACACATAAGCACTGTTTATTTCATGGGCACTCTGACAGTAGTAAACTGCTGCATCTTCAGTCTGAACTCCACTGATGGTCATAGAGAAGTCAGAGCTGCTTCCACTGCCACTAAATCGAGTTGGTGTTCCTGACTGAAGCTTTTTCGCATATCTTATCAGGAGCTTTGGAGTCTGTCCAGACTTCTGCTGATACCAGAATACATAATCATCATCATCAAAATCTCTGTAAACATCTTGGCTGGTCCTACAGGTCAGAGTGACAGTGGATCCAGGAGTAAATGTCACTACTGGAGGTTGAGTCACAGTCACCTGACCGCTGCATCCTGCAGACAAAAACAAATCATTCATTTATCAGCAGAAATCAATGAGAGAAAAAGCAGCACATCATGTTTGAAATGTTGCTGAGTGAATGAACCTGTAAAACAGCAGCAGGTCAGCGTCCAGATGAGGATGGTGATGAGAGTCATGGTGGTTGTGCTTTCTGCTGTGTTGACTGACAGATGTGAGTCCTGCAGCGTTGAACTCACAGGACTATAAACCTTCTCAGTTCTCTGGAGGATCAGCTGATGATGCAAAGCCTCCTCTCTATGGAAATCATTTCTCTGCTCTCAACACACTGAAGGCAACGTAGGCACAAAGTCAGAAGAATAATTGATTGAATTAATACCATTAATAATTTTATGCCATAGAGAAAAACATATTTGGAAACATATTTACGTATTTTTAACACCTGGATTAAAATGGCACTCTGGTCTGTATGCTCATTTTTGATTTTGATATCATAAATACAATATACCTGTATAACGTTCTTAAGTATATTGTCATAGTTTCACAATTCATGCCTTTTTGAGGCATCTCGCGTTGCTGTTTTAAACAGTGTTTTGTGTGTTTTAAAAAATTTATATGTGTAATGTGAAAATTCCGTTTTGTCGTTCAGTTCTTAATACTCAAAATACAGTAATGACAATTATGATTTAAATTCATTAAATAATTTTAAGTCACTTTAGTCAAATCGTCTTCTGCATTTAATCAGGTGTACTGTGATGTTTTACTTGAAAAAAAGGTTCATTTTCAGTGGTTAGAGGTTTGTTCAGAGTGCAGGAGGTTTTTGTACGGCCACTTAATGAGTTTGTATCACTGTGGTGGACTTTTGGTGGAGGAACCAAACTCATCGTTGGCTGTAAGTACCAGAAATTCGTAATTTTTGATAAACATAGTATTTATTAAGCATTTAAATCAATCTATTAAACAGAACTTCGATTAAATTCAGTGATTATTATTAATGTCATGGCAACATTTTGGAAGAAACTTTTCTTTAATCAATATTCATTCAGTCTTTTAAGGAACTGAACTTACAGAAAACAAATTTTGATGGTTTTTTGGGTTCATTTCACTTTAAATATTATCCGGTTACAATAATAAAATCTGTGATAATGACGTTTTAGCTGACTTTGATTTAAAATGTATTTTTACTCAGGAATTATAAAATAAAAACAAATATTGAATTATGTTTTGTCGACTTATATTAGAAAAAAGAAATTAACTCAGTATATTTAGATCAATTTTGTGTTCATGGTTGATCAATTTTAAATGAAGTTTAAAGGAAGTGAAAGAAACAGATGTGAAGTTTTAACTGTATTCTCATGAGTGCTTTAGCTTTGTCAGTTTCAAATAAGAAAATTATCACAGGGTCAAGTTATTAACTGTAAAACATCATGAAATAATAAAGGTTTGATCAATAATCACTAAATATATATTTATTCCTATGTTTGTACATTTGTATCTCTTTTTTCGGTTGTCTTCAACCTTTTCTCCTCCAGCGGGTGTGGTGAGGCCCACCCTCACTGTCCTCCCTCCATCCAAAGAGGAAGACAAACAGAGTAGTGCCACTGTGGTGTGTTTGGCCACCGGGGGCTTCCCCTCAAACTGGAATTTGGGCTGGAAGGTGGGGAGCACCAGCACATCCTCAGGGGTTTCAACCAGCCTGGAGGTCTTGGGGACAGACGGCCGCTACAGCTGGAGCAGCACCCTGAGCCTCTCCGCAGACCAGTGGAAGAAGGCGGGCTCAGTGAGCTGTGAGGCCAGTCTGAGTGGACAGAGTCCCGTCACTCAAACCCTGGACCCTGACCACTGCTCATAGTAGAGCTTCAGCAACACTTCCTGTCTGCATATGATGTGTTTTATATTTTGATGAAGCTACATGTTTCTGCTGTTGCGATATTTCTGCAAACATTTGACTTTCTAATGATGTGCATGCTAAGTTTATCAGCTAATATTATCCATGTCGACTTTAAAAAAGGGTGTAATAAAAGTAAAAATCACAAAATAAAATCACAGCTTAAGAAAAATCACTTTTGTTTTGTTCTTGGGGAGAAGCTTTTAAAGGCTTATTTGTGTGCAAAGTCAGCGATTGCTGTTGACCTTTGAAACAAAAGATAAAGATACAAAGATACCAACTAAAATCCAGCTTTATACTGGTGAAGAGTTGGAATATTTTCCATCACGAATGTAATATGGTCTTATATGTTGCAAAATGTAAAGTCGCTGCTGCCCTGCTACAGCTGAACTTTCAACCTCCCAAATCCAACTTTAACACCTGATTCCAACCCTCTGGTAGGAAACTGAAAAAACAAATACAAACAACATGTTCATGTATGGAATGCAATCATTGTTAAGTTCAAATCAAAGTAGCTGATTAAGTTAAAAACTGTGTACAGGGTCTGGGTTCAATATTTGGTTTTGATGACTAGATGAATTTTCTGTGCAAGTTTTTTGACTAAGACTTGGATTTTGAGCCTCTAAGCCCATCCAGTCTGGTTTTCTCAAGGAATTAATACTGCAAAAATCTGACTCAAAGTATCATCAAAGAACAACACATGTTCTCTTGCATCCCTTCGTGGCCTTCTGGCAAACTATAGAATTAATATTAAAATTTTACTAATCAAATTAATAAAATTAACCAAATACATTTTTCTGCAATTTTTGCTAGTTTTCGTTATCCCGATCATGTGGCGGTTTAATTTTGACCTTGTTGTGACCAATTAGTTTTAAATATGTATTTATGTATGCTGTGATATAAAAAAGTATTTCTTATAATTTGATTTTATTTAAAATGTGAAGCACCCTATAACTTTGTGATTTAAAATGTACTGCATAAACAAAATTATTTTCATATTACCTTATTATCCACAGCAAATTAGAAGTAATACAAAATGTAGTGAGATAAGCATAATATGTTGCAGATTCTAAACAGTGTTACTTAATTTAAAATCTTCTTAATAATGTGATCAGGAATGAATACATATTTTAGTTTCCACCTCTGAAAGTTAACTCAGTGAACCAGTGATGCATGCCAGAGTCTGTATCAGAAGCTCACAGCTGCAACACTGCAAATAGTAACTGAGGGAGGTTTTTGTACGACTCTGTATCACTGTCTGCGCTGTCCTACATATGCTCCCATACAGTAGTAATCTCCTGCATCTGCAGCCTGAACTCCATTGATTGTCAAAGTGAACTCAGGCTCAGATCCACTGCTGCTGAAATGACTCGGAGTACCAGATTCACGGCTGCTGATTTTGTAAAACAGCAGTTTGGGAGGCTGTCCAGGTTTCTGTAGATACCAGCTGAGATCATTATCAACTCCTTTACTGGCTGTACAGCTCAGAGAGACCGTCTGTCCCACAGCAGCAGCTTTAAACACAGGAGACTGAGTCACAGATGAACGGGCATCTGATCCTGGAAATTAAAATATGTTACTTTGTTAAAATGACAGTGTGATGTAAAGTACAACATAACAGAGAATATAACAGAACCACATCACTCATCACCTTGAAGTCTGAGCATGATTGTGATGAGCAGTGAAGTCAGTAACATCATCATCATTATGAAAAATCTCACTGTCAGAGACTCTGCACAGATGTTTCCCGCTGGTTCTTCTTAAACTGGTTTAGGATCAGTGAAGCGCAGCAAGCATTCAAAACAGAACCTACAAACAAATACCTGTTTGTGTGTGTGTGTGTGTGTGTGTGTGTGTGTGTGTGTGTGTGTACGTGCGTGCGTGCGTGTGTGTGTGTGTGTGAGAGAGAGAGAGAGAGACTAGTTATTCTCATTGCAGTTGAAAACTCTACACCCGCAGCCTTCAGCCAAAGTGAAGAAATTTTTTATGCAGCCATGAATCATTGTGTAAACACTTCACTACCATGGTAACCCACAGTAATAATCTGCAGCATCTACTGCCTGAAGATCACTGGTGGATAAAGTGTACTGAGAACCAGATATACTGCCTTGGAGTCAAGATGGAGTTCCTGAGTTTGGGAGGCTGTCCAGGTTTCTAAAGGTACTAAGTCCAGCAACTCCCTGTGGTGCTGACGGTCACAGTCCCTTACAGGCTTGGCTTAACAGAGTTAGAAAACTTTTGGCAAATGACTTTGAAATGAGGACTAAAATGATGTGAATCTTGAGGAAAAAACAACAGAAAATGTATCAGGTTAAATCAGAGAAAGATGAGCAGCACAAACAGAATTAAAAACAAACAAATAAAAAAACTCTCACCTTGACTCAGAAAGCCAAACATTATAACCTGAGTTACTGGAAACATCACTTGACCCTGACCACTGCTCAGAGTAGAGCTTCAGCAGTTACACTGCGACTCAGTGTTTTCTGTTTTTGTTTTAAGTTTTATTCTGGGAATTGTGACTTTCTGTCTTGTATTTCCTCTTTTACCTCTTTTAAAACACCCACGTCCAGTGTTCAGTGTTTTGGGTTTTGCATCACTGTTGTCTTGTCTAATTAGGTTCAGCTGTGTCTCCCTCCTGTCTGCCATTTTCTTGTTACTTTTGTGTGTATATTTAGTGCGTGGTTACCTCTGTTCTTCGTTGCCGTTACATGTATTCCGTTACTCCCCAACACTGGAGGCTATAAGCAGATTCTGTTTCTGTGCTGTGATGAGCTCTGAAACATGACTGAAACTCTTCAAATAAGCCATTCCTCTGCAGATGATCTGTTAGCTGTTTGACAACTACTCTTTCAAGAATGTTTGACATGAAAGAAAGCTAAGACTAATTAGCTAAGACTGCTGGGTCAAGAGAAGGCTTTTTAAGTAACTGTTTAACTACTGCCAGCTTGAAGGCCTGTGGTACATAGCCGATTACTAGAGACAGGTTGATCATGTTTAAGATTGAAGCATTAATTAATGGCAGGACTTCTTTGCGCAGTCTTGTAGGAATGGGGTCTAAAAGACACGTTGATGGTTTGAGGAAGCAGTTACTGAAGTTAACTCAGAAAGACCAACTGGAGAAAAATGAATATTAATGGCACTGAAAGTTGCTGTAGATAATGTTACATCTGTGAGACGATTATGAGTATTTTTTCTCTAATGGTTCAAATTTTATTTGTGAAGAAGTTCATGAAGTCATTTCTAGTTAACATTAAAGGAACGGTTGAGTCAACAGCGCTCTGATTTTTTGTCAGCCTGACTACAGTGCTGAAGAGAAACCTTGGGTTGTTCTTATTTTCTTTAATCAGTGATGAATAGAAAGATGTTCTAGCTTTACAGAGGGCTTTCTTATAATGCAGCAAACTAAAGCAAAAAGATGATCTTCTAACTTTGTTTTACGCCATTTTGTTTCCAGCTTATAAGTTATCTGCTTTAAGGTGCATGTTTGAGAGTTATACCACAGAGTCAAGTACTTTTGATTTGAGGATCTCTTTTTCTCATGAGCTACAGTAACCAGAGTCATACTTAGTGAGGAGGCAAAATTATTAACAAGATGATCGACCTCTGTTGGAGCAGTGTTCAGATAGCTGCCCTGCTCTATGTTGGTAAAGGGCATTGAAGATGATAAAAGGGAGTGGATATTTCAGAATTCCCCAAAAGAAGTGTAGATGAGTATTTAGTGCTTGGTGAGGTTACTGTCAGCTCTGTGTTCACTGGTCTGTGTCAGAGTTTCTTCCTCTTCAGCAGCTGCAGTCAGTTCCTGCTGTAACAGCTCAGTGTCTCTGCAGTCTGACTGAGGGAGGTTTTTGTACGAGTACAAATCACTGTGTGAACACATAAGCACTGTTTATTTCATGTAAACTCTGACAGTAGTAAACTGCTGCATCTTCAGCCTGAACTCCACTGATGGTCATAGAGAAGTCAGAGCTGCTTCCACTGCCACTAAATCGAGTTGGTGTTCCTGACTGAAGCTTTTTCGCATATTTTATTAGGAGCTTTGGTGTCTGTCCAGATTTTTGTTGATACCAAAACATGCCCTGATCCCCATCAGTATATCTGACAACAGCTGGGTTGGTCCTACAGGTCAGAGTGACAGTGGATCCAGGAGTAGATGTCAGTACTGGAGGTTGAGTCACAGTCACCTGACCGCTGCATCCTGCAGACAAAAACAAATCATTCATTTATCAGCAGAAATCAATGAGAGAAAAAGCAGCACATCATGTTTGAAATGTTGCTGAGTGAATGAACCTGTAAAACAGCAGCAGGTCAGCGTCCAGATGAGGATGGTGATGAGAGTCATGGTGGTTGTGCTTTCTGCTGTGTTGACTGACAGATGTGAGTCCTGCAGCGTTGAACTCACAGGACTATAAACCTTCTCAGTTCTCTGGAGGATCAGCTGATGATGCAAAGCCTCCTCTCTATGGAAATCATTTCTCTGCTCTCAACATACTGAAGGCAATGTGGGCACAGAATCAGAAGAAAATTGATTGAATTAATACCATTAATGATTTTATGGAATAGAGAAAATATATTGGAAACATATTTATGCATTTTTAACACCTGGATTAAAATGGGAGTCTGGTTTGTATACTTACTTCTGATGTTGGTATTAACGAATACAATATACCTGTAAAACTGTCTTTATTATATTGTCATAGTTTTGGAATTCATATTTCTTGAACTGTTTCTCTTTGCTGTTTTAAACAGTTTTGTGCACATGTGGTTTTTTTAAATAAATATGTGTAATGTTAAAATTAAGTTTTATCTTTCAGTTCTTAATACTAAAAATACAATTATGATAATCATGACTTAAAATCATTAAATACTTTTAAGTCACTTTAGTGAAATCATCTTCTGTATTTAATCAGGTGTACTGTGATGTTTTACATGAAAAAAAGGTTCATTTTCAGTGGTTAGAGGTTTGTTCAGAGTGCAGGAGGTTTTTGTACGGCCACTTAATGAGTTTGTATCACTGTGGTGGACTTTTGGTGGAGGAACCAAACTCATCGTTGACTGTAAGTACCAGAAATGTTTAATTTTTGCAACTATGAGCATTTACAAAACATTTTATAAAATTTTTAAAAGATATTTGATTAAGTTTGGTAATTGTTGTTGATCATTTTCATTATTTGTGAAACAAAGTTGATCTCGCAGTCTGCAAAATAACTTCCCAAAGATCAGAACTCATTCAGATTTACAAATATCAGAATTTATGTTAAGAAAAAAAAAACCAAAAAATCTTTTGCTCCTTTTTCATTTTAGGGTTCTCTGAAAAGTTAATTAATATCCTTTTAGTATTTTCCAGTTAAAATATTTCAGGTTTGGTTATTTTCACGCTGTAATTGTCAAATATGTTCATCTATTTCTTTATTGTTTTTATTTTGAAAATAACTTTTTTCAAACATTAATTTATGGAATCCCCCCAAAATAAAAAGGGTCAGTAAACACAGACCAGCTTTGAGTTCATGGATGATTGATTGTACTTGTAGTTTAAAAGGAAGTGAAAGAAGCAGATGACACAGTTTAAACTGTACATGAGTGTTTCAACTCTGTGAGTGTAACATTAAAAATTATCACATAGATGAGTTATTGACTGTAAAACATTACAGAAATAATAATATTGAGCAATCAACAATGATTAAAAACCATGTAGGTATTTCTTTCCTGCTTTGATTCTCATGTCTTTGGTTGTTCTTCTCCCCACTCTCTCCTCCAGTGGGTGTGTTGAGGCCCACCCTCACTGTCCTCCCTCCCTCCAAAGAGGAAGACAAACAGAGTAGTGCCACTGTGGTGTGTTTGGCCACCGGCGGTTTCCCCTCAAACTGGAAGCTGGGCTGGAAGGTGGGGGGCACCAGCACATCCTCAGGGGTTTCAACCAGCCTGGAGGTCTTGGGGACAGACGGTCACTATAGCTGGAGCAGCACCCTGAGCCTCTCTGCAGACCAGTGGAGGAAGGCGGGCTCAGTGAGCTGTGAGGCCAGTCTGAGTGGACAGTGCCCTGTCACTCAAACCCTGGACCCTGACCACTGCTTAGAGTAGAACTTCAGCAACACTTCCTGTTTGCATATGATGTGTTTGATGAAGCTACATGTTTCGTTTGTTCTAATTTTCATGACTCTCTATTGTTTATTGTGCATGCAGATGTCATCTGTTTATTCATATTGTGTTTTCAAACCATGCTATAAAACGCAAGTCTGCACCACAAAATAAAACCCCAGTTTATGAAAAATCACTAATGTTTTATCCTTTTATTCTTTATCAATGAGAATTTATAACTTTATATTTTCCAACCATGCACAGAATGCTCTATGTGAGTTCCAGAGGGCAACACTATAACAGTGTTTTACTGAACAGCTGAGTTACAACTTGTCACTCACACACTGAGAAAGCATCCTTCAGCACTCACAAACTTTCAATTTCTTAACAATTTGGACACTGTTTTTCTCACTCATGCCTGAAAAGAAATCAAAAAACCTACTCATTCTTGACTTCTCTGCTGTTCAAATGTCAACCTTTCTGACAGATGTGTTATATTTTGCTGCTTTGCACAGTCCACTGTTGCTTTAGACAGAGCAACTGTCAGCGCTTCACCACAGAGTCCATGATCCTGGACTTTCACAAAGCTGAAAGGAGTAAGACAGCAGGGTTATTTCAAGAGACATTCTTATTTCTCTTGTGTTCATTTTTAACCCATGATTATGCATTTTTATTGCGATTTAAAGCCATTTTTATAATTTAACCAATTAAGAAATATTACAGAAACAATCTCAAAAGAAATGAAAATGATTTGGTGGTGAACAGTTTTTTCAACACAGAGGTTTTAAAATGTTTGCTTTACTAGAAAAAAAAAAGTGGTTAGATGCTTGTTCAGAGGTGTTTGTGCCACTTAATGACTTTGGATCACTGTGCTGGACTTTTTGTGGAGGAACCAAACTCTTCAGTCATTATAAGTACCCAAATCTATCAAGAATATAACTGCATCAACAAGACATTTACTCTCAAGTATCAGAACTTTTTTTTTATTAATATGAAAATAATTTAAATAATTTAAATATATTTATATAAATAGATGATGTCTACTGAAACCTAACACCAAAATAAATAAACAGATCACTGCTTTCACTTCACCAATTTGTTACATTGATGTAATTTAAAAACTCTTTGCAGACAAACAAGGTTTTTATTCAGCTAACAAAAGAAAACTGATGAACATGAATAAGGCTCATAAGTATACTTATGAGCCTTATTCATGTTCATCAGTGCATCAGTTTTCTGACCTCACAGTTGTCAAGTATACTTTTCAAGTATACTTGACAACTGTGAGGTCACTTTTCATTTCCCTTCCATTCTGTTGTATAAAGTGCAAGTTTTGCAACTTTAGAAAAACAATTGCATATTTGGAAAACATCTTTTAGCGGGTTTGTTAAATTTATTCATGAACAAAAACTTACATAAGTTACATAGTTATATTGTATGTGGTCTGTAGATTTTTATAGTTTATATATCAACACTGAAAAAATCTAAATAATAAAATACTCACATCATCACACTCTACATTAGACTGTTTTTGCTGGTAATCTTAAAAATATGTAAAGTAAAACATTTAATTAAATTCAATAATATGTAAATTATATCAACTGGGCTACATTAACCATAATCATATACTTAAACACAATAATAGATTATTTAAACTCAAGTTAATGCTGCATCTAAAATCCATTAATTTGATTTAATTTCTTTCATTCATTGTGTTTCTGCTTGATGACTCTGACTGTCTTTAGTGGACCAGTTATTCTCATTAGTCTAAATTACTGTGTGAACACTCCACCATCATGCCAACACAGAGAGTAATAATCTGCAGCATCTCAGAAAACCCAACATGACAGAGTTATTGGAAAAATCATTAAGTTTTCTGTGTAAATCCATTAAAAAGAAGAAAAGCTTATGTTTGAGGGATCAAGGTCCAGAGGGGCTTTTAATAAATTTAGGGGTCCTAGAGGAACCCTTCTGAGGCAGGAGGTGTTACGCCCCTCTGCAGCCCGTAATCTCCTTAGTGTGTTCAGTTGTTGCTAATTGGCCACACCTAGTCAGGTGTGAATAAGAGCATACTTGAGGCAGGCTTTCCAGAATGCTCACTGGTCTTTGCCTTGGTGTCACCAGCCATTTCAGCCAGCCTGCTATGCCATTTTAAGATAAAACCTCTTCTCACTCACACTCCGGTATTCATCTCCTTTTTCATGTTGCGGCTTTTGAGCCGGGTCATAACAATTGTCAGAGTGAACTCAGGCTCAGATCCACTGCTGCTGAAATGACTTGGAGTACCAGATTCGCATCTGCTGATTTTGTTAAAAAGCAGTTTGGGAGGCTGTCCAGGGTTCTGTAGATACCAGCTGAGATCATCATCAACTCAGAGAGACCGTCTGCCCCAAAGCAGCAGCCTTAAATACAGGAGACTGAGTCACAGATGGACTGGCATCTGATCCTGGAAATTAAAATATGCTTTATTAAAATGACAGTGTGATGTAAATTACAGTGTAACAGAGAAAATAATAGAACCACATCACTTCTCACCTTGAAGACTGAGTATAAGTGTGATCAGCAGTTGAGTCAGTAACATTATCATCATTGTCATGAATAACTGTCAGAGACTCTGTACAGACGTTTCCTGCTGGTTCTTTTTAAACTGGTCTAGGATCAGTGACGCATAACAAGCGAAAGTGAAATCATCCCTCATCTCTCTATAGAATTTTTTTAAATTTTATTTTATCATTATTCTCTCAATTCCAAACGATCATTGATCTTTTCTGATAAATTCTTATTTGGATTTATAAAAGGGGTTTTAAACAGCTCTTTCAGCCTGAATATCACTGATGGTTGAAGCATACTGAGAAATAGATCCACTGCCACTGAATCAAGATGGAGTTCCTGACAAGCAATTTAATGCCAAGTATGTACAAAGTTTTGTGGTTGGAGCTTTGGAGGGTGTCCAGGTTCCTGAAGGTACCAACTGAGATCATTATCAATATCTGAACTCCCTGCAGAGCTGATGGTGAGAGTCCCTTCAAGACTGACAGACTTTGCTTTATTGGTTTGAGTTTTAAAAAAAAAAAGTTATTGTCAAAGGAGTCTGAAATGATAAATAAAATTATTTCAGTCTTGAGGGAAGAAAAACAGAGAATATATCAGTTAAAATCCTTAAGTGTTTTTTAATGACTTACAGCAACATAAACAATAATTTAAATATTCATGAATTTTAAATCTTTAAATCTTACAAATGTGACAGAGACGATTCTGACCAGTTCGAAGGAGAAGAGCAGCAGTAACACACTGAGGCTAAGCTGGTAGAGCTGGTTGAAAGGAGAAGTGGACTCTGCAGAATCATCCATCATGACCACAGACAGTCCCTCTGCAGGAGACAGTGTGCAGGGTACAGCGAATGCTAAAGTCCAGGTGAGGACCTCAGTGTGAGATGAGCACACTCAGATCAATATGAATTTCAAAGTTTTTAGAAGGGAAGAAAAACTTTGTGTGTGAGAGAACAACACTACCAGCACCCCAGTACAGGGTGTCTGAATCGGCTCACAGTCTAACTAAATCTCTGATTATAAGAGTGTTACCCAGGAAGCAATACAAAGCTTAGATGGGGTGAGGGAATAAGCCCATTACTACCTCTTGATCAGTGTGCTTGGAATAACTGGGTTCAGTGTAGTGGTTTGAAAAAGAAAGCCCAGGGGGTCTGTTTCTTTTAGAAGGCTGGAGTAACCTGTAAGAGCTGTTTATACTAATGTGGATTAATACTCAAATGTCCAGTTTTTCATTTGAGAAACAAATAAATTCTGTTGTAAAAGCCAGCTTCTTCCAGCTCAGGGGCCCTTGTTAAAATTAAAAACCTTTTGTTATCTGCTGACTTTGAGAAAGTGAGTCATGCATTAATTTCATCCAGGCTTGACTACTGTATTAGTGTTTATTTTGGTATCAGCCAGGCTCTGCTCTCTCATCTTCAGCTTGTTCAGAATACTGGTGCCAGATTCTTGACAGGCACTTATAAACACAACCATATTTCCCCAGTCTTGGCTCGTTTACACTGGCTTCCAGTATGTTATAGAATTGATTTTAAGATTTTATTACTTGTTTTTAAGTCTCTAAATGGATTAGCTCCATCATACTTCTCTGATCTTTTAACCGAAATACTTCAAACAGCACTCTTAGGTCTGCCGATAAGTTACTTCTGACTGTTCCTGTGAAGGACCTGGGTCGAGGGACTGTCTCAACTGTATGGACTTGTTTATGTTTGATGGGGTGTGTGTCTATTGTACTGCTGTCCCTTGTTTCCCTGTGTAGTGGTGTGTGTGTGTGTGTGTGTGTGTGTGTGTGTGTGTGTGTGTGTGTGTGTGTGTGTGTGTGTGTGTGTGTGTGTGTGTGTGGAGCACGAGCACTGGGAAGAAGACACGGCATGGGAGTTGGAAATGCATAGAGATGTATTGTTGTGTACTATTTACTTCACTGTAAATAAACACACTAGATTTATCGCACACTCCTGCATTTGGGTCTTATTTGGGTCCTGGGTCTTATTTTCCCAAAATTACCATGGTCTGCCGGCGCATACCATGACAATTTTTAGAAGCAGACTAAAACACAGAGGAGACCGGGCCTTTGCGATTACTGCGCCTAAACTTTGGAACAGTCTGCCTCTTCGAATTAGGATCTCTCTAACTCTCGACATCTTTAAAACCCGTCTAAAAACACATTTTTATTCACTAGCTTTTAATTGTGACTGAGCTTTTGTTTTGTTCTTTGCATGTGTTTGTTTTACCTTTTCCTTTTTTACTATGTACAGCACTTTGGTCAACCTGTGTTGTTTTTAAATGTGCTTATAAATAAATTGATTGATTGGTAATTCTCTGTGGGGTTACTGTCAGCTCTGTATAAATGTATAAATGTGGATCTGTATTTAGTGCTTGTTGAGGTTACTGTCAGCTCTGTGTTCAGTGGTCTGTGTCAGAGTTTCTTCCTCTTCAGCAGCTGCAGTCAGTTCCTGCTGTAACAGCTCAGTGTCTCTGTAGTGTGACTGAGGGAGGTTTTTGTACAACTACAAATTACTGTGTGAACACTGGCCCGTTATGCACACTCTTACAGTAGTAAACTGCTGCATCTTCAGCCTGAACTCCACTGATGGTCATAGAGAAGTCAGAGCTGCTTCCACTGCCACTAAATCGAGATGGTGTTCCTGACTCAAGTGTTTTTGCCCATTTTATTAAGAGCTTTGGAGTCTGTTCAGACTTCTGCTGATACCAGAGTACATAATCATCATCATCAGAATCTCTGTAAACATCTTGGCTGGTCCTACAGGTCAGAGTGACAGTGGATCCAGGAGTAGATGTCACTACTGGAGGTTGAGTCACAGTCACCTGACCGCTGCATCCTGCAGACAAAAACAAAGCATTCATTTATCAGCAGAAATCAATGAGAGAAAAAGCAGCACATCATGTTTGAAATGTTGCTGAGTGAATGAACCTGTAAAACAGCAGCAGGTCAGCGTCCAGATGAGGATGGTGATGAGAGTCATGGTGGTTGTGCTTTCTGCTGTGTTGACTGACAGATGTGAGTCCTGCAGTGTTGAACTCACAGGACTATAAACCTTCTCAGTTCTCTGGAGGATCAGCTGATGATGCAAAGCCTCCTCTCTATGGAAATCATTTCTCTGCTCTCAACACACAACAAAGCAATGTGAGAAGCAACAATAAATTATTATGACATGATTATGATCCTAACAAAACACTGGAAAATACTTCAGAAAAGCGATTCTTTTTAACATCTGGATTAAAATGGCAGGTTGGTTGGAAAGCGTAGATTTTACTTTTTTAATCAAGAAAAATATTAAAACAATCCTTAATTATTTTTTTTTTAAAGAAAGTCAATTGAACACAAACACTTTTATGATAAATATTTTCTAAACTGTGAAGTTTACTGGGGAAAGTAGTTAATTTCCAGCGTTTAGAGGCTTGATCAGAGTGTGGGAGGTTTTTGTACAGCTGCTTAATGAGTTTGTATCACTGTGGTACACTTTTGGTGGAGGAACCAAACTCATCATTCACTGTAAGTATCTAAATCTTCTCATTAACACAAAATATTATACTATTACTATTTTGAATATGTCATCAGAATGTATTTAAACATTGTGTGTTAAATTATATTCTGGGTGTTTTACATGATGTGTACATGGTTGGGTTTAGTCATAGTAGCTGTTATTGAAAACTTGGTATCAGAAAGTGTGAATATATAATACAGTATCATAACTGAATGTTTATATAGTACTGAAAATTAAAATTATATTTTGAATAAATCTATTTTAATTAAGTTTTTTTTGTATTTATCTGTGAATAAATATTTTTTCACAAAATCTGAGGCTGAAAATAGCACGAGGAAGCTTTGATTTTATGTATTTGTACAAACAGTTAGCTGGATAAAAAGGTTTTACATTCTTGGCTTAAAAATAAAAGAGTTTTATTTAGATGCAATTTAACGGTTCCATCGCGAGTTTATGGTTCAGTACTTTGAGGTAGTAAAACTGAAGTGAAACAAACAGATGGCAGTCTGTACAGACGGTTCATTTTTTCAGTTAAGAAAATAAATGTAGGAACTAGATGCTGTACAATAAAATTACTTTTATGGCAGGTTTAGAAAAAAAAAGATGTGTAACCTAGGGGAAAATTCCAACTTTAAATGTAAAATTCCAACTTTGTCATTATTTGTAATTGTTATTTTTCCATTTCTTCCACGATGCTGTTAATCTCTGTCATGTATCATAACTGTGTAATGTTCAGCTCTCTGTCCTACAGCAGAAGTTAATCTGCTCCTTGTGTGTTCCTGCTCTCCCTTCCAGCTGGCCCCATGGTCAGACCCTCAGTCTCTCTGCTTCAACCCTCCCCTGAGGATCTCTCTGGGTGCACCACCACACTGGCCTGCCTGTTGACCGGCTACTCTCCAGAGGGAGCCGAGGTGAGATGGGAGGTGGACGGCAGAGAGGTGACAGAAGGGGTCCTGACCAGCTCAGAGGAGAAGAAGAGTGATCGCTACAGCAGCAGCAGCACCCTGACCTTGAGCCAGAAAAGCTGGTTGAAGGGAGAGCTTTACTCCTGCAAGGTCATCCATCATGGCCACACACAGTCCCAGTCCCTGAGCAGGAGCTGGTGTGAAGGCTAGAGGAGTTACCGAAGCCCAGGACAGGAACCGGGTGTGTGGGGAGCAGGAGAAAGACACCTGCCTCTGTGATCTATATGTGTTTTTGTTTGTAGAAGGAAATACAGCTTTGTGTGTGAGAGAACGACACTGATGTAAAGTGTTGACAAGAACAACAAGCTAAAGAGCGACATGTGCAGCTCAGCAGCTGGTTGTGATTGTACTTGTCATATTAATGATTCATGTTTGTGTCAATAAAGTTTGCAGTTATCCAGAATATTATAAAACTTTTTTGTCTTTCTTCAATGATGAGAAGGAAGACAGTATTCAGACATTTCATTATTCTGTTTACAACAAAATGACACAAAGGACTAGAGAACATAACCCCACGTGTTTTAATATATTTACAAAAACCACTGAGGCATTATGAAATCAGAATCAAATATGTAAGCAGGCAAATTTACTCAATTCTAATGAAGGAATTAAAAAATAAAAAAGTTTAATTTTAAAGCACAATTTCCTTCTAAAGAGATTCATTTCTAACAATAAGATTGGTTGATTTTTTTGTTTAGTTATAACTGACTTCAAAATAAAAGAACTGCGTCACATGTAATACTCAATTAACGTTGGAGATGTCAGTCAATTATTCTTCTACTCATATGTAAAACCTTGCAGTTCCATGGTGTCCTGTTTGTACTGCTATGACCTTGTTATAGGACCCACTTTGTACCATCATCTGATCTGTTTCTGTTTTGACACTTTTCAGATTGTAGCACCTAAAAGTTGAATGAGCTTGGCTGATTCTGTGAGTGTTTTTTAAAACTCTGCTGAAAACTTAGTTTTATAGTTTAGCATTTTCTAATATTTCAAACATTTTCTGCTTGTTTAATCTTCCCTGGCTATGTACATCTTTAATTTTGATTACAGTTCTTAATAATAGTAGTTTTTTATTATATAACATATATTATCTGTGCGTAAACACTGGGTCTTCATGCACTCCCGTACAACATTATTCTCCTGCGTCATCAGCCTGAACTGACTGTCAAGCTCCTTTTCCAAGCTCCTAAGACTACGATGACCTGGATGACTGAGAACCTTCACAGACAGACCCTAACCCTAATCAGGATGGACAATTTGTGTCAAACACAAAAAATAAGAAGAAGGCAAGAGGCAGAAGGCAGCTCACTTACTTGGGACTATTTACAATTAAGGGTATAGTATTTATGATGATTATTTTTATTACTGTTTAAATTCAAAGCATACAAAGTTAATTGTTTGTATATAATTGGACTCAAATAACTTCAGGTTATTATAATTCTTTTATACTAGAGTATATTTGAATTTCATTCTGTTTCTCTTGACAAAGCTTTTTTTCGTAAAGGTATTGCCAGGATTCCTGGATCATTGACCCATCGTTTTCGGTTCTTGTTCACTGATTTTTTCCACATGTTCCATTTCCTGTTTCATTATGTTCAGCCGTGTACTCACCTGTGTACAATTATCATCATCATTCAGTCTGTTTATTTAAGTTCCTCAGTTTTACCAGTTCACTGTCGTGTCATTGATGTTGATGTCGTCTTTCCCGTGTGTGCTCTCAGTTCAGCCAGCCATTCAGTTATCCAGCCAGTCAGTGTTTGTTCATCTTCTATTCATCCACTCTTTATAATAAACCATCTTCAGTTCATCACTATCCACAAGTCCTGCATTTGGGTCAGTTCTTCGCATCCGCACACAAATCCTGTCAGATATAATGCTTTTTGGTGTTATGTTGGATAGAAAAGACAGATGTGAAACGTAAAAGTGAGATCAGAGGTCAAATGTGATAGAATCACCATATAACAGTATCATTGAAACTCTATTAAATACTTGGTATCTTAGTGTTAAAAAAAAACTCTGAGCTGATAGAACACGAGCATTAATCTTTGAAAGTGATGAAATTTTATTAGAACATCTGAGTGAGTACAATGATTTTTGTGTTCTTTTAAGAAGTACATTTGTTGTTGTTTTTTTATTTTCTTTGTTGACAAAAATACACAGTACACCAAAAGATTGTTATTTTGAAAACTATTTTGAAACTAATCTGTGAAAAAATATAGTGTGAAATTCCCCCCAAAAAATGAATATCACTCCATTGTACGTGGTGATATTTGATATCATAGATGTTATATTTTATTATATATTACATAAAAATGTATTTGTGGTAATTACATGTGAAGATAAAATAATTTGATGTCTTTAGGTTCTTTACAGTCCGTATGAAGTGATTAAGATAAGATAAGATAACCTTTATCATTAATTTGTTGGAAGGCTGCCGACCTTTGCCAGCACCATCATACCCCTCTGACCATACATACATTACAACATCACATGGGGAAGACAGGTCAGAGAGATATAATAATGGAAAATGCACAGCATGAGGAAAGACGAGGAGGAAAAATAACTCCCCCCAGACTGAGCTCCAACAGGGAGATCAGTTTGAGAACAGAAAAAAACACCTCAGCACATAGCTCATGAATCAGCACATCTCACAACATAGAAGACATAAGCTTCAAAGGCGTATGGAGGGGGTGGGGGGTGAGTGTAGGTCTGTGTCAGTCTACATGTGTATCTTTGCGTGTGAGTGTGTTCCGTGTTCAACCGAGAGAAAGTGTCCCTTCACCTGGTTAGGCAAACGTCAACAGTCTTCGGTCGACGTGGGTCTGACTGAGGGAGGTTTTTGTACGACTACAAATCACTGTGCGAACACTTTACCGGTGGGTCAATCTGTTTTTAATGAATGGTTTTCTGTATTTATCTGCAAATACATTTTTTTTTTAATCTGAAATCTGAGACTGAGATTGTATTTATTTATACAAACAGTAAAACATTCTTACCTTAAAGATCTTTTATTTATTTGCAGATTAACAGTTTCATCACTGAGTTTATAGTTTATTAGTCTGATGTAGTAAAAAGGAAGTGAAACAAACAGATGACAAAGTCCAGCTCTGTTTGTTTTCCATCAAGAAAATAACTGTAACAACAAGACATTTATTCTAAATTATGTGTTAATGTGACTGTGAAAATACAATTTTTTAATATTTGTTTGTTAAAAGTGTTAGGGTCTCCTATTTATGACCTTTCATCTGATCACAGTGTGATTCACACAGTTAATCCACAGTGCTGTTAATCTCTGTCATGTACCATAACTGTGTAATGCTCAGCTGTTGCTGAAAATATGATATGATGACTTGCACTGAAATTTTTGACACCATGTTGGATATGACATTTTATGCTGTTGACTAAATGAATTAGTTTTCATACAGATGCACTTTAACAGACTTTACAGTTCATTAGTCTGATGTGATGAAAAGGAAGTGAAGCAAACAGATGACAAACTTTAACGTTTCCTGTACACATTTCAATTTTATCATCAAGAAAACAAATACAGCAACACATTCACTAATTATTTATACTTTGTTAAAACCTAATATTTCCAATTTCTCAGTTTCTGATCACATACAGTTAATCCACAGGCCTGTTAATCTCTGTCATGTATCATAACTGTCTCATGTCAGCTATCTCTCCTACAGTAGAGGTTAATCTACTCTTTGTGTGTCTGTGATCGTCCCTCCAGCTGGCCCCATGGTCAGACCCTCAGTCTCTCTGCTTCAACCATCCTCTGAGAAGCTCTCTGGAGGCCCAGTCACACTGGCCTGCCTGCTGACCGGCTACTCTCCTCAGGGAGCTGAAGTGAGATGTAGATGGCACAGAGGTGACAGAGGGGGTCCTGAACAGCTTAGAAGAAGAGAAGAGTAGTCGCTACAGCAGCAGCAGCACCCTGATGCTGAGCCAAGAGAACTGGATGAACGCAGAGGTGTTCTCCTGCAGGGTGAACCATCATGACCACCGGCAGGCCAAGTCTTTCCGCAAGAACCGGTGTGAGGGCTAGAGGGGCTGCTGAAGTCCAGGACAGGAGCTTAGTGTGGGGGAGCAGGAGATACATCCCTGCTGCTCTGATCAATATGAGTTTGAAAGTTTGTAGATGAAATTATTTGATAACAACAACTTAGATAGTGACGTGTGTAGAAGCTGGATGTGAGTGTACCAAATATCTGCCTTATTACTGATTCATATTTTTGCCAAAGAGCTTGCAGTGATCCATATTATTAAGTCTTTTGTCTGATTTTTAAATATACTTGCTCTATAATTTTAGTGTAGTGTGCTATATATTAACCTGTTCCCCTAACATGTGAAAAATCAAGACTGGGAGGAGATTAAGATGGCAGGGCTGCATCTGGCCTGAACATCTGGAACAAATCAAATGTGAGGTGATCTCTTAAAATTAAGGGAATAGTTGAAAGAACCTTGTGGTCGTTTATTTATTTATTTTAGCAGGATGACAATATCTGAAAATTTTACTCTTGCGGAAAAAAAAATAACTTGAGTTTGATTCAGTAAATAAATTCTCCATTTTACATTTAAACTTTGAAGAGATCTACAAAATAAAAGCTCATGTGGTCTTGCCATGTCCAAAACTTCAATATAAAATGTATCTTAGTGAGGGTGCTCATAATGAAATATGTAAGTACACAATTACTCTGAATGTTTTATTTTGCATTATAACAATAACAACAGCAAAATATTTTTATATTACTTTATGTACAGCAATGTTTTGAGGTAAATATCAAATGACACAGACTTTAAATTGTGCCACTTCATTTGAAAGTTTCCACATCTGTAATTGGAGTCAGTGAGCCAGTCCTTGAGTCTGTACAGAAGCTCACAGCTGCAACACTGCAAATAGTAACAGAAAGAGGCTTTTGTATGACTGTATATTAGTGTGCGCATGCTCGGTCAGAATACACATCCATACAGTAGTAATCTCGATCATCAGCCTGAACTCCACTGACTGTCAGATTGAACTCAGGCTCAGATCCACTGCTGAAATGACTCGGCGTACCAGATTCACTTCTGCTGATTTTGTGAAACTGTAGTATGTGAGGCTGTCCAGGTTTCTGAAGGTACCAGCTGAGATCATCATCAATTCCTTTACTGGCTGTACAGCTCAGAGAGACCGTCTGCCCCAAAGCAGCAGCCTTAAATACAGGAGACTGAGTCACAGATAGAACGGCATCTGATACCAGTGGTTCATTAAAAGTTCGAACTAAGTGCAGTGTCAGTGTTCTCTGACAGCATGGTGGGAGTTTCTAAAAATGACAAACTCTTCATTAATCCCATGCAAATGTATCTGGAGCAACTCTGACATATTACAAAACAATAATATGATAGACTTCCCAAATTGGAGTTGTAAAGGAATAAAATACTTGGAACATATATTAGAAGAAACTGACTGTATTTCGTTTGACAGACTACAATATGGGATCAACAAGAAAATATTTTTAGAATATCAACACTCACTCCCTGCTCTCACCCACACAAACTACAGACCTGCATCCACCTGCTCCCTCTGAACCCCCACCCTCCTGACATACAAAACTCTGAACCACCACCATTGCTTTTTACTGACTGCCCTATCCCCACTTGCACACAAACTTGCCCACAATCCCTATGATTGTGTTGGATACTGCTGTTTATATAATTGTGTAGTACTGTATTGTGTTGTACATAAGACTCCTATTTTATTTTTTATCTTTTTATCTTTAGTGTACACTGAGGGCCAGTGGGCATTGCAATTTCAAATTCCTGTGTATGACTGTGCATATGGTCTTTAACTTTACATAAACTTATATAAGTCACATAGTTACATTAGATATAATCTCTAGAATTTTATAGTTTATATATCAAAACTGAAAAATCTAAAAATTAAAATACTAACATCATCACAATCTACATTAGACTTTTTTGGTAACAGCAAAAGTATGTAAAGTAAAACATTTAATTAACTTCAATAATGTTAAAATTCTATCAACTGGGCTACATTAACCACAATCATGTACTTAAACACAATAATTGATTGGACCAGTTATTCTCATCAGTCTCTTCATTGACAATCTGCACCTGCAGCCTTCAGTTGAAGTGAAAGATGTGTTTCCTCTATTTTACTGTGTGAACACTCCACCATCATGCCAACGCAGACAGTAATAATCTGCAGCAGCTTAAAAGAACCCAACATGATGGAGTTATTGGAAAAATCATCCTGATGAAGTTTTCTGTGTGAGTCCATTAAAAAACCTTTAAATCTGAGGAGTTGTAAGGCATAAAAACAATTATTTATTTATTCATCAAATTGTATTAACATTAATTTGATCTATTAGACTCAGAGAGGACACTGAAATAACAAACTTGTTTTCCTTTTCCTTTTGTACTATAGGTTGACAGTAATGATAGTCAGTCATGGGATTGTTGTAATAACCACAACTTGTCAACAACTTCTCCTGCCTTAGGTTTTGGGTGCAGATATGCTCTTTATTTTTATTAATGAGCTGAAATACATTAGAGACATTTTATACCTTCAAATCTCCTCTTCTTCAAAACAACGTAAAAGAAAAAGAAAAATGAGAACAATGCCAATTTCTTTTGGAATTTTCATTTTTTTTCACTCTTGCTAAACCTTCTCTTTCAAAATATTTATTTATAACCTTTGGTGAGAGGTTGACAAACCTCTGATTCATTTTCAGCTTTTATTCTATGGTGAACTAACAGGGTACTCATTTGTAACTGCTCTCACCTCCAGCAGGACTTTGTGCTCCCCCAGTGATGACAAATGGTGTACTGGAAGCCCAGGATAAGAGTTCAGTGTGACACAAGCAGCCTGCTTCTTTTATCAATATGAGTTTGAACAAACAATGCTGTGTTGGCAACATCAACTTGGATCATAAACTTGTCAACATCAGTGTTTGGTCTTTGAGATGAATTACTAGAAATCAAATTGTTCCAACTGCAGATTCAATAATTTGACAATATCTAAGAGAAAATCAGTGTTTTGTATTCATGATAAAGGTGGCAAGATACAATGGAACTGATTTTTTTTTTCATAAAGGATCACAAAGCTTAATATGAATATAAATATAAACATTTAGGATTCATCTTTTTATACAAACAGCAAAACACTTTGAGTGAAATGTCAAATAATGCAACGTAAACAGAAAATGACTTAATCACAGCAGATACTTTAAAAATCCTTATCTCAAAATGCCCCAATATACATGTAATATCTCTGTTTATTTCTGTATTTAGTGCTTGTTGAGGTTACTGTCAGCTCTGTGTTCAGAGGTCTGTGTGAGAGTTTCTTCCTCTTCAACAGCTGCAGTCAGTTCCTGCTGTAACAGCTCAGTGTCTCTGCAGTCTGACTGAGGGAGGTTTTTGTACGACTACAAATCACTGTGTGAACACATCAGCACTGTTTATTTCATGTAAACTCTGACAGTAGTAAACTGCTGCATCTTCAGCCTGAACTCCACTGATGGTCAAAGAGAAGTCAGAGCTGCTTCCACTGCCACTAAATCGAGATGGTGTTTCTGGCTGACTTATGCTAACATGGTGAATTAGGAGCTTTGGAGTTTGTCCAGACTTCTGTTGATACCAAAATATGTAATCATTATTTAAATCGAAAATGTCCGTAAGATCAAAACCATCACTTCTAGGCCGCCTGTAAGCAGCTGGGTTGGTCCTACAGGTCAGAGTGACAGTGGATCCAGGAGTAAATGTCACTGCTGGAGGTTGAGTCACAGTCACCTGACCGCTGCCTCCTGCAGACAAAAACAAAGCATTCATTTATCAGCAGAAATCAATGAGAGAAAAAGCAGCACATCATGTTTGAAATGTTGCTGAGTGAATGAACCTGTAAAACAGCAGCAGGTCAGCGTCCAGATGAGGATGGTGATGAGAGTCATGGTGGTTGTGCTTTCTGCTGTGTTGACTGACAGATGTGAGTCCTGCAGTGTTGAAGTCACAGGACTATAAACCTTCTCAGTTCTCTGGAGGATCAGCTGATGATGCAAAGCCTCCTCTCTATGGAAATCATTTCTCTGCTCTCAACACACTGAAGGCAAGAAGGGACACAAAGTCAGAAGAAAAATTGTTTGGATTAATACTATTATACATTATACAAACTTTATTGATACCACTGACTTTTTATTGAATGGAGGAAAATATAAAGAAAATATAATTCTGCATTTTTAATATCTGGATCAAAGCAGCAATTTGGTTGGTCAGCTTACTTCATACTTTTGATAACAGACATTGAGCCTCTATTGTTGTTCTAAGTATATTGCCAAAATCTCATAATTCATGTTTTAGCATTTTACAGTTCCTTAGCTTTTCCTTTTCTTTTTCTGTTTTTTTTTTTTTTTTTGTTAATAAAACTTTATTTGATGTCTGCCTTTGTGTTTCAATTGGTAGTAGATCAAAGAAAATTATGAAAATGATTTAAAATCATCAAACAATTTTAGTAAATTTCTTAAATCCACGTTTGGATTTAATGAGGTTTAAACTGTGATGATTTACTTGAGAAAAGGTTCATTTTCAGCAGTTTGACACTTGTTCAGAGTGCAGGAGGTTTTTGTACGGCCAGTTAATGCATTTGTATCACTGTGGTTGACTTTGGGTGGAGGAACGAAACTCATCATTGAGTGTAAGTACCAGAAATGTTTACTTTGTGCAATACATAATACCTCTTTAAAAGAAATTTGCAGAGCAGAACATTGCTAAAATTAAGTGATTATTAATAGTTAATTCATTCAGTCTCAGTCAGTTGCCGAAAACAATATTCAATATTCTTTTTGTCATCATTTGTGCTTATATAATTATTTTCCAGTTAAATTTTTTAAACTAGTGTTTGGTGTTAGTGAAGTTGTTCCTCTCAAAATATGACTGTTCGATTTGAATTTTATTTTCACTTATACTTAAATGCTTTTTAAAATTCATAAGTATATAAGTGTGAATTTCTCTTGTGGACATTATTTTTTCAGTGTATTCAGATCAGTTTTGTCTTTGTGGTTCAATTATTTTACATTTAAAGAAGTGAAAGAAACAGATGTGACATTTGAACCATATTCACATGATTCAGCTGAAAGTCAGAAAAGTATCCTACAGATCAGTTATTGACTGTAACAGTGATGTTTTTTTTTTATCAGCAATCACTGTCACTTTTTCAGATGTGTTTACCAGGTTTCATTCCTTTCTTCTTTGTCTTCTTCCCCCTCTTCTCCACCTTTTCTCCTCCAGCGGGTGTAGTGAGGCCCACTCTAACTGTGCTCCCACACCAGAGCAGTGGCACTCTGGTGTGTCTGGCCAGTGGGGGTTTCCCATTAAATTGGAAGCTCGGCTGGAAGGTCCTCAGGGGTGTCAAACAGCTTGGAGGCTCAGGGTACAGACGGTCGCTACAGCTGGAGCAGCACCCTGAGCCTCTCTGCAGACCAGTGGAGGAAGGCGGGCTCAGTGAGCTGTGAGGCCAGTCTGAGTGGACAGAGCCCCGTCACTCAAACCCTGGACCCTGACCACTGCTCAGAGTAGAGCTTCAACAATATTTTATGGCTGTGAAGCTTTTTATACTTTGATGAAGCTACATGTCTCCTCTGTTGCGATATTTCTGCAGACGTTTGACTCTATTCATCTAAATGCAGAATTCATCAGCTATTCATATTATATTGTGCTTTAAAACTATGCTTGTAAGAAAGAGAAAACAAGTCTATATCACAAAGTAAAATCGCAGCTTGGGAAAAATCACTTTTGTGTTCTTGTTTTTCCATTACTTTGCACAGAAATACTTGATCAAACCTCCATATTTCTCTTAGATATTTATACATTTACACATTTATGTTTGTAAATATAAAAAAATACAGAAATATTTCTTTATACATATTAGTTTCTATCGGGGCACCTAACAGACCTGCACATGATTTTTTTGTTCATTGAGATATATTTAAGTATTTTTTTTTATAAATAAAGCTGTGTATTTCTTCAGTTTTGTTTAGATTCTTTGTGTTTTTGCTTTTGTGGTGTCGAGTTGATCAGTTATTGCAGTCTGTCACTCTGCACCTGCAGCCTTCAGCCAGACTGAAGGAGGTTTTTGTACAGCTCTAAATCACTGTGTGAACACTCCACCACCATGGTAGCCCAGACAGTAATAATCGCCAGCATCTTCAGCCTGAAACCCACTGATGGTTAAAGTGTACTGAGAACCAGATCTGCTGCCACTGAATCGAGACTGAGTTCCTGAGGAGAGACTTGATGCTTTGTATATAAGTAGTTTGGGAGGCTGTCCCGGTTTCTGAAGGTACCAACTGAGATCAGCACCAATATTTGAACTTCCTGTGGCGCTGATGGTCACAGTCCCACCAAGACTGACAGACTTGACTTCATCAGTCTGAGTCAGAAAATTGGCAAGTGACTCTGAAATGAAGGAAAAAAAAAAAAAAAAATTTTTAAAAACTTATTTTTATTCCCAAAAACCATGCATCAGGAAGACAGTTTAAACTTCAGAATGAATGTACACATGAAACAAGCTGAGTAAATTTCACCAAACATTCTCCTGAAATATTATTATTAGGTTTTTTTTTAATCTCTCACCCTGACTCAGAAAGCCTAACATCATAACCACCAACATTGGAAACACCATCCTGACTCAGTTTTCAGTGGAAGTGCCTGAGAGCATGTGTGACAGCAGAACTTAAACTGTGAGGAGCAGTGATGCATGAAAGTGTGCAAAACACACTGTAGGAGGAAACCACCCACCTCTCCCAATGAAACAGAAAACACAGAGCTCATGTGGATTGTTCAACTTTTTCATTATGTGACCCGTGGTAGGTACCTATTTAAAATAGGACAGAGCCGTAGGCGCACAGTCAGTTTAAAAGAGTTTAATTTTTAATACAAAATAAAATAGTGTAACAGCGGCACCTAAAAACAATTAAAAACGTTACCTTATTAAAAACGATAAAACTGTAGGATTGCCCGTGAGACAGGACAAGCGCTGCGGGGAACCGTTTAAAAACAAATCGACATGGCACACAGGTTAAAAATGGACGGCAACTCACACATGACCCCAAATGGGTAAAACACTATTAAAAAAAAAAAAAAAAAAAAAAGGATTTGTTTGCGGGCGGTTTATCCTTCAAGCTCGGGTCCTCTACCAGAGGCCTGGGAGCTTGAGGGTCCTGCGCAGTATCTTAGCTGTTCCCAGGACTGCGCTCTTCTGGACAGAGATCTCCGATGTTATTCCCGGGATCTGCTGGAGCCACTCGCCTAGCTTGGGAGTCACCGCACCTAGTGCTCCGATTACCACGGGGACCACCGTTACCTTCACCCTCCACATCCTCTCGAGCTCTTCTCTGAGCCCTTGGTATTTCTCCAGCTTCTCGTGTTCCTTCTTCCTGATGTTGCTGTCATTCGGAACCGCTACATCGATCACTACGGCCGTCTTCTTCTGTTTGTCTACCACCACTATGTCCGGTTGGTTAGCCACCACCATTTTGTCCGTCTGTATCTGGAAGTCCCACAGGATCTTAGCTCGGTCATTCTCCACCACCCTTGGGGGCATCTCCCATTTTGACCTCGGGACTTCCAGGTTATACTCGGCACAGATGTTCCTGTACACTATGCCGGCCACTTGGTTATGGCGTTCCATGTATGCCTTGCCTGCTAGCATCTTGCACCCTGCTGTTATGTGCTGGATTGTCTCTGGGGCATCTTTACACAGCCTGCACCTGGGGTCTTGCCTGGTGTGATAGACCCCAGCCTCTATGGATCTTGTACTCAGAGCTTGTTCTTGTGCTGCCATGATTAGTGCCTCTGTGCTGTCTTTCAGTCCAGCTTTGTCCAGCCACTGGTAGGATTTCTGGATATCAGCCACCTCCTCTATCTGCCGGTGGTACATACCGTGCAGGGGCCTGTCCTTCCATGATGGTTCCTCGTCTCCCTCCTCTTTCTTGGGTTTCTGCTGCCTGAGGTATTCACTGAGCACTCGGTCAGTTGGGGCCATCTTCCCAATGTATTCTTGGATGTTCCTTGTCTCATCCTGGACTGTGGTGCTGACACTCACCAGTCCCCGGCCCCCTTCCTTCCGCTTAGCGTACAGCCTCAGGGTGCTGGACTTGGGGTGAAACCCTCCATGCATGGTCAGGAGCTTTCTTGTCTTTATGTCAGTGGCTTCTATCTCCTCCTTTGGCCAGCCTATTACCCCAGCAGGGTACCTGATCACGGGCAGGGCGTATGTGTTGATGGCCCGGATCTTGTTCTTACCATTCAGCTGACTCCTCAGGACTTGCCTGACCCTCTGCAGGTACTTGGTGGTTGCAGCCTTTCTAGCGGCCTCTTCATGGTTCCCATTTGCCTGCGGGATCCCCAGGTACTTGTAACTGTCCTCTATGTCTGCAATGTTGCCTTCTGGTAGTTCAATCCCCTCAGTTCTGACTACCTTCCCTCTCTTTGTTACCATCCGACTACACTTCTCCAGTCCGAACGACATTCCAATGTCATTGCTGTATAGCCTGGTAGTGTGGATCAGTGAATCGATGTCTCGTTCACTCTTGGCATACAGCTTGATGTCATCCATGTACAGGAGGTGGCTGACAACTGCTCCGTTCCGTAGTCGGTATCCGTAGCCAGTCTTGTTAATGATCTCGCTGAGGGGGTTCAGGCCTATGCAGAACAGCAGTGGGGACAGAGCATCTCCTTGGTAGATCCCGCACTTGATGGTAACTTGTGCTATGGGCTTGGAGTTGGCCTCTAGTGTTGTACGCCACATCCCCATTGAGTTCCTGATGAAGGCTCTTAGGGTCCCATTGATCTTGTACAATTCTAGGCATTCCAGTATCCAGCTGTGGGGCATTGAGTCATAGGCCTTCTTGTAATCAATCCAGGCAGTGCACAGGTTGGTCAGTCTGGTCTTGCAGTCTCGGCTGATTGTTCTGTCTACCAGTAGCTGGTGTTTTGCACCTCTGGTATTCTTGCCAATTCCTTTCTGTGTCCCGCTCATGTATTGACCCATGTGCCTGTTCATCTTAGCCGATATGATGCCTGACAGGAGCTTCCATGTAGTACTGAGGCAGGTTATTGGTCGGTAGTTGGAGGGGACCGGTCCCTTCTTGGGGTCCTTGGGGATCAGGACCGTCCGCCCTTCAGTTAGCCATTCCGGGTGTCTCTCGTTAACTAGCAGCTGGTTCATTTGTGCTGCCAGACGCTCGTGGAGTGCAGTCAGCTTCTTCAGCCAGTAGGCGTGAACCATGTCGGGCCCTGGTGCTGTCCAACTCTTCATACTGGAGACCCTTTCTTGGATATCTGCCACTGTGATGGTTACTGGACCCTGTTCAGGGAGGTCGCTGTGGTCTGCCCTCAGATCCACTAGCCACTGAGCATTGCCGTTATGGGTTGCGTCCTTCTCCCATATGCTCTTCCAGTATTGCTCCGTCTCCAGCCTTGGTGGTGCTGTTCTCTTATTGTTCCCTTGCCACTGAGAGTACACCTTTGCTGGTTCTGTGGAGAACAGCTGGTTTATTCTCCTGCCTTCTATCTCTCTGGTGTACCTCCTCAAGCGGCTGGCCAAGGCTGTGAGTCTTTGCTTGGCAGTTTCCAAGGCCTCAGGTATGGACAGCTTGCTGTATTTCTTAGGCACCTTATTTGTCGCACCTTTCTGCAACTCTGTTAGTTGGCTAACCTCCCTCCGTGCTACTTTGATCTTGCCCTCTAGCCTCCTCCTCCATGGAGGGTACTGCCCCTTGTGGCTGTTCAACTTGTAGCCAAGCATCTCACTGATCACTGCTGCCGTATTGTAGATCAGCTTGTTAGTGTCGGTAATCGTGGTTGTAGGTATTGCCCGTAGTGCTGCATTAACATCATCTAGCAGACCTTCTGAGGGTACTTCACGTAATCTTGGTAACCGGCTACGGGGGATCCAGGTTTCAAGCTTGGCCATGATCCTATTTTTCAGGTCAGTTCCTCTCGCACTCAACGATCCTTCTCCTATCGCACTTGGGGCTATGTACCCAATCTCGGGTGGGGGTGATGATATCTCCCCCCTGACCTGGCGTCCTGACTCCTCCTTGCCGTAGCATTTGTGTTGTACCTCGTCAATCTCTAGCTGTGAGAGCAGTCCCTTCTTTCGAATGTTGGAACACTGAGCTACTAGTTGTTTCGCCGTCATTGTGGATGTTGGGTATCGAAGAATCCATAGGTCCCTCATCCTATTCATGTAGCCCCTTCCGCCAGGGTTACTTGCGTAGTAGCATTCCAACAATGCCCTGTTTTCATCTCTTGCCCACCGATGCCTTCTTGTTCCAGTAGCCCACTTTTCGTCAGGGTGCCCTGGTTCCTCAACACCTGACGCGGACCTTGTTGATCCGGGCGACGTCCGAGCCGGCATGCCTTCATATTTATCTGTCTCGCTCATGTCTGCGGTAGGCTTGCTTAGCATAGGGGGTCTAGCCTTAGGACCCTTACTGGATACAGACGCCCCAGGCAGGAATCGAACTTGCGATCCTCTGTTCCAAAGGCGTGTAGTTTAACCACTACGCTATCCAGCTATATATATATATATATATATATATATATAAAAAATAAATAAAAGGGGTTAAAATACTAAAAGAATCAATATCTGTGGTGCCTACTGATACAGAAAAGATTAAAACAAAAAACAAAACCATCGACAGCCGCAGCAGTCAGTCTGTCGACTTACACCAGTTTAAAACAAATTAAAACACACTGGTGTGTCGGATCCTTTGCCCGCAGCCAGAAATCCACCTGGCAAAGCAGCAGCTCGGTACTCTGTGAATAAAAGGCAGGAGATCACTAGCTGGACAATAAAACACAGGAATATTCCTCCACTGAATTGGTTTTGTTACCTGTCCACAAGTTCGTGTTACACCCTAATAAATGTGGATCAGTGGCGATGAAGTCCACTATACCGTTCTCACGGGAGCAATGTTTCCCACCTACAAGAGTGCAAATAACTGTAAACCTCTGCCAACAGCCAGAGCTCACGTGGTACATTTTTGTGTAACCTACCGTTCTAACAGAAGTTTAGGGGAGGACCCGTATCAGACTTTCATAGACAGGAGTTAAGAAACACCAACTTGCCCAACTCGGACCAAGCACTCACAGCTTCAGGTTTGCAGAGGAATACCCAATTGCCCACACCTGCGCTTATGAAAGGAGCAAAGACCAGCTCCGCCCACCAGGGGCGGTCCCAAGTCTCCAGGTCTCACCTGTCACAATTATATTTGTCTCATTAACAGATGCATGGTTCCCCTACTGTCATACATCTGACACTAAAGACGCTGATTGATTTTGATTATTCTGACAAACTGGATCAACATTTATTTTGAAAAACAGAAACATATGAATAACTGTTTAAAGGAATGAATGGTAAACTGGTCTAACATTACTTACTCTGAATAGTTTAGTCCTGTACAGCTCTGTAGAACCCTAAGAAGAAGGGTATGTACTCCATAGTAAAAACCATAAACCAGGTATTTTATATTTTGAACCATGTACAGATGAACTATATCTTATGCAAAAATAAAAAAAATCTAATCTTCTCTCATTCTCTTTTCTCGAATGATGTCATGACTTTTCTTCTAATTTCCTCATAACAGCTATGTTTTCTCAGACTGTATTGCTGTTACTTTTCTTACCTCAAAGTTTACTTAGAGAGATTGAGTAACAAATTTTAATATTTTATATATTTTTATAACACACTCTTCAGTTTCAGATGCATTTTTGAGTTCCTGCATTATCAAATAACGGAATGGTATTCCATCTTTGTATATCTGATTTTATAGCTTCATTTAGCGGGGCATAGTTGGCACTGAACATTTTGATGAAGTCACAGTGTATTACCACCCCTACCTAATGCTATCTGCAGCCCATTTCCATTTATAGCGATTCTGAATTTCGACTGGCGGTTCATAGTTTAAAGTTAATACCTGCGTTTTATTTACATTAACCTTGTATCTAGAAAGAGCCATACTCTGATAGCATTTCCATGATTTTGGGAAGTGCCTGTGTGGGATAGGATATCATTAATAGTAAGCCTTCAGCAAACAGTGCTAATTTCTGTTCCCCTCCTGCAGTTCTTACTCCAGTTATATCCTGTCTCTGCCTGATCCACTGACTTAATGGTTCAATAAACAAGGCAAAAAGCAGTGGTGAAATGCAGCAGCCCTGTCGTGTCCCACGCTCCAATATAAATGGTTTGGTGAGGCCTCCATTGATTTTAATTTAAGCTGTTGATTTGTTGTATAGCCCTAAAAATAATATCAATTATGGATTTTTAAAAATTAAACTTCTCAAGCACTTTATATAAAAAGGACCACCTCACAAGTTTATACGCCTTCTCAGCGTATAAACTTGACACGAAGGCCTCTAATTTTTGTTTATCAACCTGCCTCATTATGTGCAAAATCTTTCTGATGTTGTCTTGGGCCTGTCTCTGTTTGATGAAACCCGTTTAATCATTATGTGTTAACCAAGGTAATATTGTTTCTAGTCTCTTAGAGATGATGGATGTGAACAACTTATAATCAATATTCAGTACACTAATTGGGCGATAGTTACTACATTCTAGTTTATCCTTTCCTTCTTTTGGTATAAAGGAATTTATTGCTTCCCTCCACGAAGAAGGCATAGTTTTCTTTTCCATTACCCAATTAAATGTTTTTAACATGGTGGGAGTCAAATAATCCTGCATTATTTTATACCATTCTGGGTGAAACCCATCTGGCCCTACCATTTTCCCTCCCTTTAGTCTTTTAATTGCCAAGTAAATTTCTTCTTTGGTTACTGTGGATAATAGCATTTTATTTTGTTCCTCTCTCACTCCTTGCAACTTGAGACCTGAGAGGAAGGTATTAACATCAGAATTGTTATCTAGAAAGCATTGGGAGTAAAGTATTTTATAGTAATTCTAAAAGGATAGTTTAATTTTCCCCAGTTCAGTTTCTATTTGTCTGCTAAGAGGGTTCTTTATTGGTTCTTTATCTTTAGTGCACCCTTCATCCAGGGTGCAGTACAGATATTCAAATTAATGCATGGGTCAGTGAGCACACACCTGCACCTATGGAGTCCGGGTGGAATTTGTACATTACTGCTGCACAAATAATACTAATGGATTGCATTTATATAGCGCTTTTCGAGACCCTCAAAGCATTTTACAATTCCACTATTCATTCACTCTCACATTCACCCACTGGTGGAGGCAAGCTACAGTTGTAGCCACAGCTGCCCTGGGGAAGACTGACAGAAGCGAGGCTGCCATATCGCGCCATCGTCCCCTCTGGCCATCACCAGTAGGCGGTAAGTGAAGTGTCTTGCCAAAGGACACAACGACCGAGACTGTCCAAGCCAGGGCTCGAAGCGGCAACCTTCAGATCACAAGACGAAATGCAAATTCTGTTTGAATCAGAATCAGAATACTTTATTAGGACAATTACAGGAGGAAGCTGGAGTGGAAACTCCAGCAGAACAGCATGAGAGAGGTGTGGAGGGGCATGAAGACCATCACTGGATTCAGGCCAACCAACAGCAGGGGAGCTGAGGGAGGTGAGAATAGAGCCGACGAGTTGAATCTGTTTTTCAATAGATTCGACACCACAGTGTCTGCTCCCACCCCCACAACCTCACCTGCAGTCAGCCTGGAATCCAGAGCCACACCACTGTGCCAGCCTCTCTCTTCACATGTTGCCTCCTGTGAGAAATATACTTTCCTACATATGTTATTCTGCATGCTTTTAAACCATTTAAAATTACAATTCATAGTTTTATATGTGAATTATATAATGTTAAATTACTATAAAACAAATGACTGACTAAAGTATTTTAGACTTTAGTTTACTTCACTCATATTCCATATAAATCAGGTATCATACAAAAATAAAAATAGCTTCAAATACAGTCATGACAATAAAAGAATATGACTTTAAGGACTCAACAACATTACTTCAGTTATACTACACCAACATTTCTTATATTTTGGCACTAAGGGAACACTGAATGACCTGGTGATTTTTGTCCATAAAACTACTCATCTAAGATTACCACAAAGTAAAAGATCTCTCAGCAAAATTATGCAACATTTTAGGCACTACTGCCCCGATCAAATCAGTGAGCTGGGATTTTTTATTCTAAACATAAACTACTGTTACAGCAACAGACATGGACTACATGTCCCACACAACAACTCAACGTCCACTATGTGAAGGAGCCAAACACATGCCTTCTCCTCTCTATAGCACCAAAACATCAGTCAGTTGCCTGTGATATTGCCTCTTCACCTCTGTCCAAGCTACAACATGGCAGAGCTGCTTCTGTCACCTGATAAATAACAGTGAGACATTCCACATACATGCAGTCCCACACGTGCTTCAAATACAGTAATGAACCAACAAGTCATCGTCCAATTTCACCTGTGATCTTGTATCACCATTACTCTCTGAGCTTTGTGTTGGTTCTTCTGTCACCTGACAAATAGGACATACATGCCAATAAGAATAAAATGTGTAGCTGCTTTGGTGTTTCTGTCAATTTGTGCAGATCTTGACTCATCAGTAATGTTTGTAGGGTGAATGCATTTTTAAAACAATTTGTGCAAACTGCACTACAAGGTGGATTATTTGCAAAATCGTGACTACCTCATAATATATTGTCTCAAAAATTAACCCTATGAATATGTCAGTGCCATTAGGATGAAATTATTGTGTCACCAACATTTTAACGTTAGACATATAATTTTAACAGCCTCTGTAAACTAATATCCTGGCTGGGACAGGAATACCACTTCCTGTCTGCATATGATATTGTAACGTTCACAAGAACCAGACGGTTGGATCTCAGTTTGTCCGTTTATTCGGTAACACAGGCAAACGGGCCGTTAACTCCGGGGAGAGTGCCCTCATACAACACTTCACTTCAGCCCCGCACAGTCACACAACAACCAGGACCCCCCTCCCCTTCCTGCACACATTAACTCCCTATTTCCTGCAGCACAACCAAACATGTATCTTAAAGAAATAACAACAGTGTGCAGAGATAACCAACATGTCACTGTAAAATAACATTTAACCATCGTTACAATATGTTTCATAGTCTGGTGCCCAATCTTATTATGGAGAGATGAGAACCATTTCTGCAGAACTCCACCAATCAGACCTGTATGGTCGAGTGGCCAGATGATAGCCACTCAGTAAAAGGCACCCAAAGGACTCTCAGACAATGAGAAACAAAATTCTCTCATCTGAAGAAACAAAGATTGAACTCTTTGACCTGAATCCCTAACATCATATGTGGAGGAAATTTGGCACAACTCACCATCTGACCAATGCCATTCCTACAGTCAAGCATGGTGGTGGCAGCATCATGCTGTGGGGATGTCTTTGGTCAGCAGGAACTGGACTTGTCAGGGCTCAATAGCTGAATGTGAATGTGCTTATGTAACTGAGGTGAAGGAGAATTAACACAGGTGTACTACAGGAGGGAAACCATCCCCAACAACGGAAGGAGCAGTGGAGCAGCCAAGGGAATGCACAGAATTGAAAACTGTATGACTAAAATATAATTTATTATATTTAAACAGTTAAAAATGTAAAATGAATTAAAACAACCCTGGCCAGGGAACAACACAATAAACATCAATGAAACACAACATTAAAAACCCAGTGGCGTCCGCCACGGTATAAAAGTCACTAAAAATTAAAAATCCAGGCAAGCAGTGTGCAAGGGGGAAACCCGGCGGCGTCCTCGCCTTCCTGTCCGTGTTCTCCGCTCCGGGGCGCTGGAAAGAAAGGGGCAGCGATAGTCACTACTCTTTTAGCGGCTACCGTTCATCAGAGTGGGATAAGTCAGGGACCCCGGGTGGGCAGAGCTCTCAACTCTGCCCGCCGCTTCCTTGTAACGCGCCAATCGGCACCGGCCCGTCTCGCCGCCGAAGGTAGAGCACTGTCTCGTCGCCTCTAGTTCCTCCAGCCGCCGGACCGCTCGCTCCGATCCCTGCTCGCTGGCATCGTCTCCTCGTTCACCGCCCACGCACCCAGCACTCTCTGTAAATCACCGCCAGCTCCTTCCTCTCAGGTGTGTCAAATTAGTAAAATGGGAAAAGGGCGGAGTCTCTCCACGACAAATTGACAGATGTAACCAAAACATGCAATTTGTTTTAATTCAGCATCACTGCAGCTGCACTGTTCAGAGGTGGACTTGCTAGAGTGTTTAGGATCATTGTCCTGTTGCATAATCTGAATGCTCTTGAGCTGTTGGGCACAGACTAATGGCTGGACATTCTTCTTCAGGATTTCCTTGCAGAGAGCAGAAATCATCAACTATGGCATTTAATCCAGATCCTGAAGCAGCAAACCAGCAAAGTAGACCATCACACTACCACCATTGTATTTGACTATTGGTATGGTGCTTTTGATGAAATGCTGTTTTGGTTTTACTGCCATGCAAACTGGCTAAAAGTTCAACTTTTGTCTCATTAGTCAACAGAATATTTTCCCAAAAGCTTTAAAAGGGTATCAAAAGATATTTTTAGGTAAAGATGGGATCTTTTTGGCAGAAAATATCTTTTCATCATCATCAAGAAGCTTAATATGAATATAAATGTAAAGATTTATTTATTCATCTGTTTATAGAAACAGCAAAACTCTTGATGTAAATACAGTCAAGTAATGTGATGTAACAGAAAATGATTTGATTACAGCAGATCATTTTAAAATCCTTTTTTCAAAATGCCACAATAGACATGTAATATCTCAATTTAATTCTGTGTTTAGTGCTTGGTGAGGTTACTGTCAGCTCTGTGTTCACTGGTCTGTGTCAGAGTTTCTTCCTCTTCAGCAGTTGCAGTCAGTTCCTGCTGTAACAGCTCAGTGTCTCTGCAGTCTGACTGAGGGAGGTTTTTGTACGACTACAAATCACTGTGTGAACACATTAGCACTGTTTATTACACGGATACTCATACAGTAATAAACTGCTGCATCTTCACCCTGAACTCCACTGATGGTCATAGAGAAGTCAGAGCTGCTTCCACTGCCACTAAATCGAGATGGTGTTCCTGACTGAATTATGTTCCCCTGTTTTATTAGAAGCTTTGTGGTCTGTCCAGATTTCTGTTGATACCAAAACATACAAGGTTTACTATCACAGTTTGAAACAGCTGGGTTGGTCCTACAGGTCAGAGTGACAGTGTTTCCAGGAGTAGATGTCACTACTGGAGGTTGAGTCACAGTCACCTGACCGCTGCATCCTGCAGACAAAAACAAATCATTCATTTATCAGCAGAAATCAATGAGAGAAAAAGCAGCACATCATGTTTGAAATGTTGCTGAGTGAATGAACCTGTAAAACAGCAGCAGGTCAGCGTCCAGATGAGGATGGTGATGAGAGTCATGGTGGTTGTGCTTTCTGCTGTGTTGACTGACAGATGTGAGTCCTTCAGTGTTGAAGTCAAAGGACTATAAACCTTCTCAGTTCTCTGGAGGATCAGCTGATGATGCAAAGCCTCCTCTCTATGGAAATGATTTCTCTGCTCTCAACACACAACAAAGCAATGTGAGAAGCAACAATAAATTATTATGACATGATTATGATTCTAACAAAACACTGGAAAATACTTCAGAAAAGCGATTCTTTTTAACGTCTGGATTAAAATGGCAGGTTGGTTGGAAAGCGTAGATTTTACTTTTTTAATCAAGAAAAATATTAAAACAATCCTTAATTGTTTTTTTTTTTTAAAGAAAGCCATTTGAACACAAACACTTTTATGATAAATATTTTCTAAACTGTGAAGTTTACTGGGGAAAGTAGTTAATTTCCAGCGTTTAGAGGCTTGATCAGAGTGTGGGAGGTTTTTGTACGGCCGCTTAATGAGTTTGTATCACTGTGGTACACTTTTGGTGGAGGAACCAAACTCATCATTCACTGTAAGTATCTAAATCTTCTCATTAACACAAAATATTATACTATTACTATTTTGAATATGTCATCAGAATGTATTTAAACATTGTGTGTTGAATTATATTCTGGGTGTTTTACATGATGTGTACATGGTTGGATTTAGTCATAGTAGCTGTTATTGAAAACTTGGTATCAGAAAGTGTGAATATATAATACAGTATCATAACTGAATGTTTATATAGTACTGAAAATTAAAATTATATTTTGAATAAATCTATTTTAATTAAGTTTTTTTGTATTTATCTGTGAATAAATATTTTTTCACAAAATCTGAGGCTGAAAATAGCACGAGGAAGCTTTGATTTTATTTATTTATACAAACAGTTAGCTGGATAAAAAGGTTTTACATTCTTGGCTTAAAAATAAAAGAGTTTTATTTAGATGCAATTTAACGGTTCCATCGCGAGTTTATGGTTCAGTACTTTGAGGTAGTAAAACTGAAGTGAAACAAACAGATGGCAGTCTGTACAAACAGTTCATTTTTTCAGTTAAGAAAATAAATGTAGGAACTAGATGCTGTACAATAAAATTACTTTTATGGCAGGTTTAGAAAAAAAAAGATGTGTAACCTAGGGGAAAATTCCAACTTTAAATGTAAAATTCCAACTTTGTCATTATTTGTAATTGTTATTTTTCCATTTCTTCCACGATGCTGTTAATCTCTGTCATGTATCATAACTGTGTAATGTTCAGCTCTCTGTCCTACAGCAGAAGTTAATCTGCTCCTTGTGTGTTCCTGCTCTCCCTTCCAGCTGGCCCCATGGTCAGACCCTCAGTCTCTCTGCTTCAACCCTCCCCTGAGGATCTCTCTGGGTGCACCACCACACTGGCCTGCCTGTTGACCGGCTACTCTCCAGAGGGAGCCGAGGTGAGATGGGAGGTGGACGGCAGAGAGGTGACAGAAGGGGTCCTGACCAGCTCAGAGGAGAAGAAGAGTGATCGCTACAGCAGCAGCAGCACCCTGACCTTGAGCCAGAAAAGCTGGTTGAAGGGAGAGCTTTACTCCTGCAAGGTCATCCATCATGGCCACACACAGTCCCAGTCCCTGAGCAGGAGCTGGTGTGAAGGCTAGAGGAGTTACCGAAGCCCAGGACAGGAGCCGGGTGTGTGGGGAGCAGGAGAAAGACACCTGCCTCTGTAATCTATATGTGTTTTTGTTTGTAGAAGGAAATACAGCTTTGTGTGTGAGAGAACGACACTGATGTAAAGTGTTGACAAGAACAACAAGCTAAAGAGCGACATGTGCAGCTCAGCAGCTGGTTGTGATTGTACTTGTCATATTAATGATTCATGTTTGTGTCAATAAAGCTTGCAGTTATCCAGAATATTATAAAACTTTTTTGTCTTTCTTCAATGGTGAGAAGGAAGACAGTATTCAGACATTTCATTATTCTGTTTACAACAAAATGACACAAAGGACTAGAAAACATAACCCCACGTGTTTTAATATATTTACAAAAACCACTGAGGCATTATGAAATCAGAATCAAATATGTAAGCAGGCAAATTTACTCAATTCTAATGAAGGAATTAAAAAATAAAAAAGTTTAATTTTAAAGCACAATTTCCTTCTAAAGAGATTCATTTCTAACAATAAGACCGGTTAATTTTTTTTGTTTAGTTATAACTGACTTCAAAATAAAATAACTGCGTCACATGTAATACTCAATTAACGTTGGAGATGTCAGTCAATTATTCTTCTACTCATATGTAAAACCTTGCAGTTCCATGGTGTCCTGTTTGTACTGCTATGACCTTGTTATAGGACCCACTTTGTACCATCATCTGATCTGTTTCTGTTTTGACACTTTTCAGATTGTAGCACCTAAAAGTTGAATGAGCTTGGCTGATTCTGTGAGTGTTTTTTAAAACTCTGGTGAAAACATATTTTTATAGTTTAGCATTTTCTAATATTTCAAACATTTTCTGCTTGTTTAATGTTCCCTGGCTATGTACATCTTTAATTTTGATTACAGTTCTTAGTAAAAGTATTTTTTTATTATATAACATATATTATCTGTGCGTAAACACTGGGTCTTCATGCACTCCCATACAACATTATTCTCCTGCATCATCAGCCTGAACTGACTGTCAAGCTCCTTTTCCAAGCTCCTAAGACTATGATGACCTGGATGACTGAGAACCTTCACAGACAGACCCTAACCCTAATCAGGATGGAAAATTTGTGTCAAACACAAAAAATAATAATAAGAAGGCAAGAGGCAGAAGGCAGCTCACTTACTTGGGACTATTTACAATTAAGGGTATAGTATTTATGATGATTATTTTTTATTACTGTTTAAATTCAAAGCATACAAAGTTAATTGTTTGTATATAATTGGACATAAATAACTTTAGCTTATTATAATAAGATCATACCAGAGTATATTTGAATTTCCTTCTGTTTCTCTTTACAAAGCTTTTTGTAAAGATATAATGCTTTTTGGTGTTAAGTTGGATAGAAAGACAGATGTGAAACGTAAAAGTGAGATCAGAGGTCAAATGTGATAAAATCATCATATAACAGTATCATTGAAACTCTGTTAAATTTTTGGCATCTTAGTGTTAAAATCTCTGAGCTGATAGAACATGAGCATTAATCTTTGAAAGTTATGAGATTTGAGTAGATTATGAGTAAAATGATTTTTGTGTTCTTTTAAGAAATACATTTGTTATTGTTTCTTTATTTGATTTTTTTGACAAAAATACACAGTACACCAAAAGATTGTTATTTTGAAAACTATTTTGAAACGAATCTATCCAACAATATAGTGTGAAATGCAAAAGAAAAAATGTATGTCACTCCATTGTACGTGGTGATATTTGATATAATAAATGTTATATTATATTATATATTACATAATGTTTTATTTGTGGTGATTATATGTGAAGATAAAATAATTTGATGTCTTTAGGTTCTTTACACTCCGTATGAATCTGTATGAAGTGATTAATGATATTATTGGGGGGGTTTGTTTTTGTTTTTTTGCGCTCCTCAGCTTTGCGTTCTGTGTCTCTTCAGCTTCAGCAGCTGTACTCAGTTCTCAGTGTCTCTGCAGTCTGACTGAGGGAGGTTTTTGTACGACTACAAATCACTGTGTGAACACATTAGCACTGTTTATGTAGTGGTAACTCTGACAATAATAAACTGCTGCATCTTCAGCCTGAACTCCACTGATGGTCATAGAGAAGTCAGAGCTGCTTCCACTGCCACTAAATCGAGATGGTGTTCCTGACTCAAGTGTTTTTGCCCATTTTATTAGGAGCTTTGGAGCCTGTCCAGATTTCTGTTGATACCAGTACATAGCATCATCACCATCATCAAATCTGTGAACAGCTTGGCTGGTCCTACAGGTCAGAGTGACAGTGTTTCCAGGAGTAAATGTCACTACTGGAGGTTGAGTCACAGTCACCTGACCGCTGCATCCTGCAGACAAAAACAAATCATTCATTTATCAGCAGAAATCAATGAGAGAAAAAGCAGCACATCATGTTTGAAATGTTGCTGAGTGAATGAACCTGTAAAACAGCAGCAGGTCAGCGTCCAGATGAGGATGGTGATGAGAGTCATGGTGGTTGTGCTTTCTGCTGTGTTGACTGACAGATGTGAGTCCTGCAGTGTTGAAGTCACAGGACTATAAACCTTCTCAGTTCTCTGGAGGATCAGCTGATGATGCAAAGCCTCCTCTCTATGGAAATGATTTTCTCTGCTCTCAACACACAACAAAACAATGTGAGAAGAAATACTTTTGATATCAAAATGAATTGTTATGAAATAATTATGATTCTGACAGAATACCGACAAATAGATCAGAAAAGATGAGAGCGGTTTTTTAACATCTGCCACAGTTGTTGGCAACTATATATTTAACTTTTTTGGATCAACCAGCAGAAGAAAAATTATAAAAAATGATCATAAATTGTTTAAGAAAAAGTTAAATGTCTTTGATAGTAAATGCTTTTTAATTTTGTAAATTTTGAAGTTAATTCACAAGTTTTAATAAAGAAAAAAGTTAATTTTCAGTGGTTAGAGGCTTGATCAGAGTGTGGGAGGTTTTTGTACGGCCACTTAATGAGTTTGTATCACTGTGGTGGACTTTTGGTGGAGGAACCAAACTCATCATTCACTGTAAGTATCTAAATCCCCTCATATTACTACATAATACTATACTATTACTATTTGAAATATGTCATCAGAGTGTATTTAAACATTGTGTATTCAATTTTATTCTGGGTGTTTTACTTGATGTATATATGATTGGGTTTAGTCATAGTAGCTGTTATTGAAAACTTGGTATCAGAAAGTGTGAATCTATAATACAGTATCATGACTAAATGTTTATATAGTACTGAAAATTTAAATATTTTTTTTAGTTAATAAATAATTTTTCACAAAATCTGAGATTAAAAATATAGCAAAATGATTTTTAGTTATTTATACAAACAGTCAGCAGGATCAAAAATATTGTTGCCTTAAATATCTTTTATTTGATTGCAGATTAACAGTTTCATCTCTGAGTTAATAGCTTATCAGTCTAATGTAGTAAAAAGGAAGTGAAACAAACAGACGACAAAATCCAGCTCTGTTTGTTTTCCATCAAGAATATAACTGTAACAACAAGACATTTACTATCATTGTAACTTTAACAAAGATTTTAATTGAGTGTGAAAACACATTTTTATTAACCTCCTTTCCTCAGTCTGATCACAGTGTCATGCACACAGTTAATCCACAATGCTGTTAATCTCTGTCATGTATCATAACTGTGTAATGCTCAGCTGTCTGTCGCTGAAAATATGATCTGATGACTTATGATGATGGCACTGAAATGTTTGGCACCATGTTGGATATAACATTTTATGCTGTTGACTAAATGAATTAGTTTTTATACAGATGCACTTTAACGGTTGAGTTTACAGTTCGTTAGTCTGATGTGATGAAAAGGAAGTGAAACAAACAGATGACAAACTTTTCCTGTACACTCACCATGAAAACAAATGCAGCAGCACAGTCACTAATTATTTATACTTTCTTAAAATGTTACATCCTCCAGTTTCTTAGTTCTCTACCTTGTTTTATCACAATATCATCATACAGTTAACCCACAGGCCTGTTAATCTCTGTCATGGATCATAACTGTCTTTTGTCAGCTATCTGTCCTGCAGTAGAGGTTAATCTATTGTTGTGTGTCTGTGATCTTTCCTCCAGCTGGCCCCATGGTCAGACCCTCAGTCTCTCTGCTCCAACCCTCCTCTGAGAAGCTCTCTGGAGGCCCAGTCACACTGGCCTGCCTGCTGACCGGCTACTCTCCTCAGGGAGCTGAAGTGAGATGGGAAGTAGATGGCACAGAGGTGACAGAGGGGGTCCTGAACAGCTTAGAAGAAGAGAAGAGTAGTCGCTACAGCAGCAGCAGCATCCTGATGCTGAGCCAAGACAACTGGATGAACGCAGAGGTGTTCTCCTGCAGGGTGAACCATCATGACCACCGGCAGGCCAAGTCCTTCCGCAAGAACCGGTGTGAGGGCTAGAGGGGCTGCTGAAGTCCAGGACAGGAGCTTAGTGTGGGGGAGCAGGAGATACATCCCTGCTGCTCTGATCAATATGAGTTTGAAAGTTTGCAGATGAAGTTATTTGATAACAGTAACTTACACAGTGACATGTGTAGCAGCTGGATGTGAGTGTGCCTAATAACTGCCATATTAATGATTCATACTTTTGCCAATAAAGCTTGCAGTGATCCATATTATTAAGCATTCTGTCTTATTTTTAAATATAATTGTTCTATAATTTCAGTGTTGTGTACTATAAATTAACCTGTTTGCCTAACACATGAAAAATCAACTCTGGGAGGAGATGAAAACGGCAGGGCTGCATCTGGCCTGAACATCTGGGACAAATCAAATATGTGTTCATCATTTGAAATTAATGGAAAAGCTGAAAGAAGCTTGTGGTCATGTATTTATATCTTTTAGCAGGGTGACAGTATCTCCAAATTTTACTCTTGCGGAAAAATAAATAACTTGAGTTTGATTCAGTAAATAAATGTTTCACTTGAAATTAAAACCATGAAGAGATCTAGAAAATAAAAGCTCAAAATGTGAGTGTAGAATGTATCTTAGTTAGTGTGCTCATAATCAAATATGTAAATCACTTGTACACTTGTGTTGTGTTTAAGTGGTTATTCTAGTTATTCTGATTGCAGTTGAAAACTCTACACCTGCAGCCTTCAGCCAAAGTGAAGAAATTTTTTATGCAGCCATGAATCATTGTGTAAACACTTCACTACCATTGTAACCCAGACAGTAATAATCTCCAGCATCTACTGCCTGAAGATCACTGGTGGATAAAGTGTACTGAGAACCAGATCTACTGCCTTGGAGTCAAGATGGAGTTCCTGAGTTTGGGAGGCTGTCCAGGTTTCTAAAGGTACTAAGTCCAGCAACTCCCTGTGGTGCTGATGGTCACAGTGCCTGACAGGCTTGACCACAGTGCACACATCTGCTGTTGCTCACAGTGGTCCACGGGATCGCTCAGGGAGTTTGTGTGTTCGCTCAGACACATGAAAAATTAGAGGGAACATTGGTCACCGCTAGGTTCGGTCCTGCATTGCACCAGAGACATTATATGAGAGAGACATGGAAGTGATTTGAAATATAGGCAAACACACATCTGTTTTTGTGAAACAGAACAGGTACATATAACGTGTAAGTTGATCCTTTTCTCATTCAGCTTTTTTTGGGAAAAAAAAACAAAACAATTTTTTTCCCATGAAAGCAACTAGCTTTTTTTTCTGTTTTCTCGTGGGAGGATCAGCTGATGATGCAAAACCTCCTCTCTGTGGAAATGATTTCTCTGCTCTCAACATACAACAAAACAATGCGAGAAGGAATACTTTTGGTATCTAAATGAATTATTATGACATAATTATGATTCTAACAGAATACAGACAAATAGTTCAGGAAAGATGAGAGCAGTTTTTTTAACATCTGGTTTAAAATGCTACATTTGTTGGTAAGTATATTTTACTTTCTTGGATCAACCAGCAGAGGAAAAATGATGAAAATGATCATAATTTTTTTTTAAATATATATATAGTTACATGTATTTGATGGCAAATGCTTTTGCTTGTAAACTTTGAAGTTTACTGGGGAAAAAGAGCAGATTTTCAAGGGTTAGATGCTTGATCAGAGTGTGGGAGGTTTTTGTACGGCCACTTAATGAGTTTGTATCACTGTGGTGGACTTTTGGCGGAGGAACCAAACTCATCATTCACTGTAAGTATCTAAATCTCCTCATTACTACAAAATATTATACTATTACATATTACTTATATTATAAGTGTAATATGTCATCAGAATGTTTTTAAACAAGATTTTATTCTGGGTGTTTTACATGATGTGATTGGGTTTGGTCATAGTGGCTGATACTGAAAACTTGGTATCAGAAGAGTTTAAATATATAATACAGTATTATCATATCAGTATACAGTATATCATGTTTATATATCGTGTTTATATAGTACTGAAAATTGAAATGTATTGAGTTAATCTGCTTTAAGTAAAGGTTTTTTTGTATTTATCTGTGAATAAATATTTTTTTCAGAAAATCTGAGACTGAAAATATAGCAAAAGGAATCTTTGATTTTATTTATTTATACAAACAGCAGCATAATATCGTTCATGTCTTAAAGATCATTTGATTATTTGCAGATTAATGATTTCATCACTGAGTTTATAGTTTATTAGTCTGATGTAGTAAAAAGGAAGTGAAACAAACAGATGACAAAGTCCAGCTCTGTTTGTTTTCCATCAAGAATATAACTGTAACAACAAGACATTTATTCTAAATTATTGTAACGTTTACAAAGATTTTAATTGAGTGTGAAAACACAATTTAATTAAAGTGTTAGGTTCTCCTATTTATTACCTCCTCTCCTCTGATCACAGTATCATGCGCACAGTTAATCCACAGTGCTGTTAATCTCTGTCATGTATCATAACTGTGTAAAGCTGTTACTGAAAATATGATATGATGACTTCCACTGAAATGTTTGGCACCATGTTGGATATAACATTTTATGCTGTTGACTAAATGAATTAGTTTTCATACAGATGCACTTTAACGGTTGAGTTTACAGTTCGTTAGTCTGATGTGATGAAAAGGAAGTGAAACAAACAGATGACAAACTTTAACGTTTCCTGTACAAATTTCAATTTTATCATCATGAAAACAAATACAGCAGCACATCCACTAATTATTTATACTTTTTTAAAACCTTTTATCCTCCAATTTCTAAGTTTCTCTCCTCTGTTATATCACAATATCATCATACAGTTAATCCACAGGCCTGTTAATCTCTGTCATGGATCATAACTGTCTCGTGTCAGCTATCTGTCCTGCAGTAGAGGTTAATCTATCGTTGTGTGTCTGTGATCTTTCCTCCAGCTGGCCCCATGGTCAGACCCTCAGTCTCTCTGCTTCAACCCTCCTCTGAGAAGCTCTCTGGAGGCCCAGTCACACTGGCCTGCCTGCTGACCGGCTACTCTCCTCAGGGAGCTGAAGTGAGATGGGAAGTAGATGGCACAGAGGTGACAGAGGGGGTCCTGAACAGCTTAGAAGAAGAGAAGAGTAGTCGCTACAGCAGCAGCAGCACCCTGATGCTGAGCCAAGAGAACTGGATGAACGCAGAGGTGTTCTCCTGCAGGGTGAACCATCATGACTACTGGCAGTCCAAGTCCTTCCGCAAGAACCGGTGTGAGGGCTAGAGGGGCTGCTGAAGTCCAGGACAGGAGCTTAGTGTGGGGGAGCAGGAGATACATCCCTGCTGCTCTGATCAATATGAGTTTGAAAGTTTGTAGATGAAGTTATTTGATAACAGTAACTTACACAGTGACATGTGTAGCAGCTGGATGTGAGTGTGCCTAATAACTGCCATATTAATGATTCATACTTTTGCCAATAAAGCTTGCAGTGATCCATATTATTAAGCATTCTGTCTTATTTTTAAATATAATTGTTCTATAATTTCAGTGTTGTGTACTATAAATTAACCTGTTTGCCTAACACATGAAAAATCAACTCTGGGAGGAGATGAAAACGGCAGGGCTGCATCTGGCCTGAACATCTGGGACAAATCAAATATGTGTTCATCATTTGAAATTAATGGAAAAGCTGAAAGAAGCTTGTGGTCATGTAAATATATCTTTTAGCAGGATGACAATATCTCCAAATTTTACTCTTGCGGAAAAATAAATAACTTGAGTTTGATTCAGTAAATAAATGTTTCACTTGAAATTAAAACCATGAAGAGATCTAGAAAATAAAAGCTCAAAATGTGAGTGTAGAATGTATCTTAGTTAGTGTGCTCATAATCAAATATGTAAATCACTTGTACACTTGTATTGTGTTTAAGTGGTTATTCTAGTTATTCTGATTGCAGTTGAAAACTCTACACCTGCAGCCTTCAGCCAAAGTGAAGAAATTTTTTATGCAGCCATGAATCATTGTGTAAACACTTTACTACCATGGTAACCCACAGTAATAATCTGCAGCATCTACTGCCTGAAGATCACTGATGGATAAAGTGTACTGAGAACCAGATCTACTGCCTTGGAATCAAGATGGAGTTCCTGAGTTTGGGAGGCTGTCCAGGTTTCTAAAGGTACTAAGTCCAGCAACTCCCTGTGGTGCTGATGGTCACAGTGCCTGACAGGCTTGACTTAACAGAGTTAGAAAACTGTTGGCAAATTCCTTTGAAATGAGGACTAAAATGATGTGAATCTTGAGAAAAAAACAGAAAATGTATCAGGTTAAATCAGAGAAACATGAACAGCACAAACAGAATTAAAAACAAACAAATAAAACAACTCTCATCCTGACTCAGAAAGCCAAACATTATAACCTGAGTTACTGGAAACATCACTTGACCCTGACCACTGCTCAGAGTAGAGCTTCAGAAGTTACACTGCGACTCAGTGTTTTCTTTTTTTGTTTTAAGTTTTATTCTGGGAATTGTGGCTTTCTGTCTTGTATTTTCTCTTTTACCTCTTTTAAAACACGCACGTCCACTGTTCAGTGTTTTGGGTTTTGCTTCACTGTTGTCTTGTCTAATTAGGTTCAGCTGTGTCTCCCTCCTGTCTGCCATTTTCTTGTTACCTTGTGTGTATATTTAGTGCGTGTTTACCTCTGTTCTTCGTCAGAGCGTCTGCCTATCATTCTGTGTACCTCTGCTGGAGCAGCGTTCAGATAGCTGCTCTGCTCTATGTTGGTACAGGGCATTGAAGATGATAACAGTGAGTGAATTATATTCTTAAATTTAGTTACAGCACTTTCAGAAAGACATCTACTGTGATGAAGTCTACTCTCCACTGCTGTGTAATCAATTATTGTACTTAGAACAGGATTAGACAAGATAAGGTTTTCAGGAAACACTGTTAAATGTTCAGTTTCTATGCCATATGTTAAAACAAGATCTAGAGTGTGATTAAAGTGGTGGGTGGGTTCTTTTACATTTTGAGAGAAGCCAATTGAGTCTAATGACAGATTAAATGTCTTGTTGAGGCTGTCATTTTTAGCTTCTACATGGATGTTAAAATCACCCACAATAATTATTTTATCTGAGCTGAGCACTAAATCAGATTAAAAGTCTGAGAAATCAGACAGAAACTCTGTGTAAGGCCCAGGTGGATGATAGATGTGAACAAATAAGAGTGCTTTTTGGGGGGTTTTCCAGCCCGGGTGAACATGTTTAAGCATCAGGCTTTGAAATGAATTAAAACTCTGTCTTGGTCTGTGGTTGGTTAATAAGCTGGTGTGGGAAATTCACTTTCCCTGTCATTGGTTATAATGATATGCCTGATTGGTGTATATACAGAACTTCTTACAGTCCTTTTGCATAGCAAGTAAATAATGTCTGCCTGTGTGTGTGATGGCTGCAAATGCAGTCACACTAAATGAAAAAAGTGACATTGCAGTGTTTTCATCTGCTGACAATCAATCAAGTTGTTTTAGGAAAAAAACCCAAACAGAAACATGGCTTTGGTGTGCTGGCAAAACATACTACCTAAACTTGTTATGATCTATTAAACTTCTTTTTTCTTTTTGTCACATGCACATGTTTTATCCACATGACGTAACCCAAAAACCAAAGAAGGAACCTGGTGTCCAGTGCAGGAAAGGTTATTAAGTCCAATCTCATCATGATCTGATGATGAGATCATGATTCCTTACATATGACAGACTGACACCCACGATAGTAAACATGAGCTTATTGCGATAACCACAGCTTGTCCTTTTGGTACTTCAGGTTTTGTACTGACAGAACTACTGATACAACAGCACTCCAAGGCTTAGCCAAGAGAATTGGTTGAAAGTAGATCTGTGGTAATGCAAAGATCAGAGAGGCTGGGCATGAACTCACACTGGGAAAAGGAACACGCCTGCTGCTCTGATCAATATGATTTTTGAAGAAAACTTTGTGTGAGAGAGATCACTGCTAAAAAGTGTTGACAACAACAAGTTAAAGCTTCGATCAAGCTTTAATGATCTTCATGGCCTTCATGGGAAGATATTGGGAATATAAAGCTTAAAAAAAAAATAAAAAAACAAACAAAGTCTTAATGCAATGTGATTATTAGGGAAATGTAAAAAAGAAACAAAACTGTGAGTTGGTGAGGTTACTGTGTTCAGTGGTCTGTGTCAGAGTTTCTTCCTCTTCAACAGCTGCAGTCAGTTCCTGCTGTAACAGCTCAGTGTCTCTGCAGTCTGACTGAGGGAGGTTTTTGTACGACTACAAATCACTGTGTGAACACCCAAGCACTGTTTATGTAATGTTGACTCTTACAGTAGTAAACTGCTGCATCTTCAGCCTGAACTCCACTGATGGTCATAGAGAAGTCAGAGCTGCTTCCACTGCCACTAAATCGAGTTGGTGTTCCTGACTCAAGCTTTTTCGCGTATCTTATTAGGAGCTTTGGAGTCTGTCCAGACTTCTGTTGATACCAGTACATACCCTCATCACCATCAGACCATCTGTAAACAGCTTGGCTGGTCCTACAGGTCAGAGTGACAGTGTTTGAAGGAGTAAATGTCACTACTGGAGGTTGAGTCACAGTCACCTGACCGCTGCATCCTGCAGACAAAAACAAATCATTCATTTATCAGCAGAAATCAATGAGAGAAAAAGCAGCACATCATGTTTGAAATGTTGCTGAGTGAATGAACCTGTAAAACAGCAGCAGGTCAGCGTCCAGATGAGGATGGTGATGAGAGTCATGGCGGTTGTGCTTTCTGCTGTGTTGACTGACAGATGTGAGTCCTGCAGTGTTGAAGTCACAGGACTATAAACCTTCTCAGTTCTCTGGAGATCAGCTGATGATGCAAAGCCTCCTCTCTATGGAAATCATTTCTCTGCTCTCAACACACTGAGGGCAATGTGGGGCACAGAATCAGAAGAAAAATTGTTTGAATTAATACCATTAATAATTTTATGTAATAGAGGAAAATATATTGGAAAGATTTACGTATTTTTACCACCTGGATTAAAATGGCACTCTGGTTTGTATGTTTACTTTTTGATTTTGGTTTCAACAAATACAATATACCTGTATAGCTTTTTTTAAATTATATTGTCATAATTTCTGAATTCATGATTTTTAAAGTGTTTTTCTGTTTGCTGTTTTAAGCAGTTTTGTGTGTGTGTGTGTTTGTTTGTTTTTAAAATAGCTATAGGTTTATGTGAAAATTAAGTTTTGTCTTTCAGTTCTTAGTAAAAATACAATTATGATAATTATGATTTGAATTCATTAAATTATTTTAAGTCACTTTAGTTAAATCATTTTCTACATGTAATCAGTTGTACTGTGATGTTTTACATGACAAAAAGGTTAATTTTCAGTGGTTAGAGGTTTGTTCGGAGTGCAGGAGGTTTTTGTACGGCCACTTAATGAGTTTGTATCACTGTGGTACACATTTGGCGGAGGAACCAAACTCATCGTTGGCTGTAAGTACCAGAAATTTGTCATTTTTATAAAATGTAGTATTTATTAAGCATTTTTTAAAAATATATTAAACAGAACTTTGATCAAATTCAATGATTATTATTAACTCAGTGTCATAATTTTATAATAAACTTTTCTTCAATCAATATTCATTCAGTCTTTTAAAGAACTGAATTTACAGAAAACAATTTTTAATGTTCTTTTGGTTGTTTTTTGCTTCTTTAAATATTATCCGGTTAAAATATTAAAATCTGTGATAGTGAAGTTTTAGCTCACTTTAAATTAAAATGTATTTTTACTTATTTAAAGTAAAAACAAATATTGAATTATGTTTTGTCGACTTAAATTTTTTTTACTAAGTATACTTACATCAAGTTTTTATTCATGGCTGATCAATTTGAAATTAAGTTTAAAGGAAGTGAAAGAAACAGATGTGAAGTTTTAACTGTATTCTCATGAGTGCTTTAGCTTTGTCAGTTTCAAATATGAAAATAATCACAGGTTCAAGTTATTAACTACATGATAAAAAAAAAGATTTGATCAATAATCACTGACTATATATTTATTCAGATGTTTGTACATTTGTATCTCTTTTCTCGATTATCTTCAACCTTTTCTCCTCCAGCGGGTGTGGTGAGGCCCACCCTCACAGTCCTCCCTCCCTCCAAAGACGAAGACAAACAGAGTAGTGCCACTGTGGTGTGTTTGGCAACCGGGGGATTCCCCTCAAACTGGAATTTGGGCTGGAAGGTGGGGAGCACCAGCACATCCTCAGGGGTGTCAACCAGCCTGGAGGTCTTGGGGACAGACGGCCGCTACAGCTGGAGCAGCACCCTGAGCCTCTCCGCAGACCAGTGGAGGAAGGCGGGCTCAGTGAGCTGTGAGGCCAGTCTGAGTGGACAGAGCCCCGTCACTCAAACCCTGGACCCTGACCACTGCTAAGAGTAGAGCTTCAGCAACATTTCCTGTCTGCATATGATGTGTTTTATAGTTTGATGAAGCTACATGTTTCTGTTCTTGCAATATCTCTGCAAACATTTGACTCTCTATTGATGTGCATGCTAATTTGAGCAGCTTTTATTATCCATGTTATTCTTTAAAAACGTGCTGTAAAAAAAAAGTCTAAATCACAAAATAAAATCACAGCTTAAGAAAAATCACTTTTCTTTGGTCCTTTTCACAATACTTTATCAAATATAAATGCTTTATCAAACCCGTACCTGTTTTTTTAACAAGGAGAAGCACCACAGTCTTTGGAAAAAACTCACAAAAAGCCCAGCCTCCAGGAGGCTCCAACTGGAGCAGCCGTTTCTGCAGGTGTTTTTTTAAAGGGAAGCTAAGTCTCTTCGTTAACTAGCTTGGTTGTTCTACAAACAGGTGGTGGCACACAATGAGCAGGTTCAGACTGATCACATGGGAAAACACTAAACTCAGTCTTAAACAAAATTCTTCATCATCTAGAATGGCTTTGGCAAAAGAAATATAGAGCTATATGAGGTTAAAACATGACAATTTTATTGTTCTAACAATATAATTTTCACATTTGAAGTCTCACGCCCTGAGTCAGAAAATCCAACATCACAATCTGAGTTATAGAAAACATCATTTTGCTGTACTTTTCAGTGTGAGTGAATGAACAGTTCAGACACTCAGTGACAGAAGAACTTAAACTCTGAGAAGCAATGAGGCATAAAAATCATGCAAAACACATTTAAGGAGGCAAACACACATCTGTTCTTGTAAAGTAGAAAGGGTAGGTATTATGAATGTTCATGTGATTGAGCTGACATATTATTTTTGTGTTTTTTCTCCTTGATACAGTTTCACTTTTGTCTTTTGTCTTCTTCCTAATGGTAAAATAAGCAGCAACATGGTAAAAAATACTGTCCAAAATCCTGATGTGAAAAAATGTTTTTTCTCCTCTTTGTCACACATAAATTCAGACAGAATGCTGGAATAATGGGTTTTATCTTAATATCGCTGTACTTTAAATCTTCGTGTGGTTGGACTTTATTACTCTCGAGTGAAAGGCTGTCCAGCTTTTTACCCATTTCTCCTTGTTACAGCTCTAACAGTTTGTGTGTTGTGTGGGTGTGCCCAGTCTCTTCCAGGAGCTCAGCTGCCACCCATTTCTCCTGAGGAACCAGTGCACTACTGTATTCATTCAGCAATCAGCTACCCAGAACTATAGAAGCCAGTGAAGCACTGCTGACTCAGCGAGTGGGCCAGCTTTGGGTGTTGAGCGCCTACTGAGTATCTGGTCTGTGCTGGCAGCAGAAGTAAACCTGTAACTTGGTTAAGTATCTTGTTTTCTTTTCCCAGGATATTTTAGGTTGTGGTTGTTTTTGGTTTGGTTGAAACAGTGGTCTAACTCTTTCTTTGAGTGAATCCCTTTTAATAAAACTTATTAAAAAGCTATGCTGTGAGGGTAGTTGCAGGGGCATCCAAAATGAACACAGGAAGTCGCGTCTCTCTACATGAGCCAGTGTGCAGGGTACAACACTACTATACTGTTGCCAACAACAACTTGGAGAGTCAGAGTGCATCTGGAAAGTATTCAGTGCTTCAGTTCCATATTTTTTGTCATTTTCACCTTAAAATCCTAAGCAATACCCCATAATGATGAAGAGAGAAAAGGCTGCATTAAATTGCATTAAAAAATGAAATAAAAAAGGCAAATATGACATGTATAAATATTCACAGCCTTTGCTCACTACTTTTTTTCTGTAATGATGTAGTATTTTTTTAAAGTTTCTCAAATTCTTCCCCTCAAGTTCAGTGAATTTGGATCACTACTGTCAGTGCACAACCATTTTCAGATCCCTTCAGACATATTCAGTCAGGTTCAAGTATGGCTCTGGCTGGGACACTCAAGGAGCTTCATAGAGTGGTTCCGAAGCGACTCCTGTTATCTTGGCTGTGTTCTTAGGGTCATTGTCCTGTTGGAAGATGAACCTTCACACCAGTCATCTGACCGCTCTGCTGTACTTGCCTGATTGGTGGAGTGCCGTAGAAGGTGGTTCTCTCTCCATAGCCTCTGACAAAGCTCTATCAGGTTCTTGGTCAGGAAGCCTGCTGTACGAAGAGTCCTGGTGGTTCCAAATTTAGTTGTTTTAGCTATGATGTGTTACGTTTCGGTGTTGTCAGTGTTTTGTTTTTGCGTGACTGTCATGTGTTTCCTGTTTTACTTTGAAGGTCTGTTGTTATCTTAGTGTGTTCAGGTTACGTTTCCTTGTCTCGTCAGGTCTAATTTGCCCCAGCTGTGTTTCCCTCCTGTGGTCCATTCCCTGATTGCTCCTTCTATGTATTTAATGACAATGTGGAGGAAAAAAAGCTTTTGTTTAAAACTGAAAAAAATATATAACAAGTATTCACAGCCTATGCTGCAACACCCAAATCATGTCCAATCAACTAAATTTACCACAGATACACTTGTTATGGAAAATTTAACAACAACCTGCAACACACCCAGTGAGCTTGATGTGAAGTGGGTTTAATAAACACATTGCAATTTGGAGAGAGCATCCCAGTGAAACACTAGGATCATCTCTGAATTGTAGCCACCGCCCTTACATCTTACATACAGAGACACAGAAAAGAATATTCCACAAACTCATGTTGGCCCCTCTCATGGGGGGGCTATACCCCCTCCCTCACAGAGAGAATTATGACCTGGTTTTCTGCTTGGCCGTCACCTAAAGATTTACATCCCTGATAAGGAGGAGTCCCACTATCTGTTTAACATTTCCCATTACAATGGTCTCACTGTGTTAACATTCCACATGCATGCAAACTGGTGACAGGAGTGTTCTTACTACAGTAAAGTCAGAAAGTGATATTACTATAACTAATGTGATATGATTAAATATGTGATTAATACATGAGAAAAGAAATCTGCCTCCACACACTCCAAGTTGTAGAAACATCTACCAGATTATCTTTTGAAACGTGATGCACCTGACCTAAATTTTGAGTGTCATGGTAAAGGCCGTTTCTTTTTTTAGAATAAATTAGTAAGAATTACAAGTATACATTTTGTCATTTTGTTATAATGGAGTGTTTTGTGTAGAATTTTGACATCGAAGACTTAATTCAATTTTGGAATAAGGCTGTAATGTGGCACAATACAAAACAAGTACTGTGGGTACTTTCCTTATGCACTGTAAATGAAGCCACCAGTTTTTTTAATTAATGTGATTATTATTGCTAATAATGTTTTTGGTCTTTGATATAAATCAGTAGAAATCGTATGGTTTCAACCAACGTGTTGTGGAGAGTCAATAGTTTGACTGTTGAGGAAATTGTTCTTGTTTTTCTTTTGTTTTGTTTTGTTTATACACGTGAGTTCATACAGTATTGAAAAATCAGATCATTTTGCTTTATAATCATCAAGAAGCTTAATGGGAATATAAATATAAAGAGAAATCTGATCTGTTTGTATAATTTGCCAACTCTTCATGTAAATAGTTGGAAATGCAATGACAAAGTAACTTTGTGGATTTTTTTTAATTCCTTTCTAAAATCACCCCAAAACAAATCTATCTGTGTTCAGTGGTCTGTGTCACAGTTTCTTCCTCTTCAACAGCTGCAGTCAGTTCCTGCTGTAACAGCTCAGTGTCTCTGCAGTCTGACTGAGGGAGGTTTTTGTACGACTACAAATTACTGTGTGAACACTGGCCCGTTATGCACACTCTTACAGTAGTAAACTGCTGCATCTTCAGCCTGAACTCCACTGATGGTCATAGAGAAGTCAGAGCTGCTTCCACTGCCACTAAATCGAGTTGGTGTTCCTGAATGTCTTATGCTTACATGTCGAATTAGGAGCTTTGTAATTTGCCCAGATTTCTGTTGATACCAGAACATACACTGGCCGTAACTACAGCCACCAACAGCTTGGCTGGTCCTACAGGTCAGAGTGACAGTGTTTCCAGGAGTAGATGTCAGTACTGGAGGTTGAGTCACAGTCACCTGACCGCTGCATCCTGCAGACAAAAACAAATCATTCATTTATCAGCAGAAATCAATGAGAGAAAAAGCAGCACATCATGTTTGAAATGTTGCTGAGTGAATGAACCTGTAAAACAGCAGCAGGTCAGCGTCCAGATGAGGATGGTGATGAGAGTCATGGTGGTTGTGCTTTCTGCTGTGTTGACTGACAGATGTGAGTCCTGCAGTGTTGAAGTCACAGGACTATAAACCTTCTCAGTTCTCTGGAGGATCAGCTGATGATGCAAAGCCTCCTGTCTATGGAAATGATTTCTCTGCTCTCAAAACACTGAAGGCAAGAAGGGACGCAAAGTCAGAAGAAAAATTGTTTGGATTAATACTATTATACATAAAACTTGAATGATACCACTGACGTCTTATGGAATAGAGTAAAATATACAGAAAAATAATTCAGCATTTTTAATATCTGGATCAAAACAGCACTTTGGTTAGTAAGCTTACTTCACACTATTGGTACACATTACACCTCTATTGCTGTCCAAAGTATATTGCCAAAATCTCATAATTCATGTTTTAGAAACATTTTAGTTTCTGTGTTTTTCTTTTTTCTTTTTGCTGATATAGCTTTATTTCATTTGACAATCTTTTGTCTTTCAATTGGTAATAGTCCAAATAAAATTATGAAAATGACTAAAAATCATCAACAAATTTAAGTTATATTATTATATATTAACAATATTTCATGCCTGTGAAGCTTTTTATACTTTGATGAAGCTACATGTCTCCTCTGTTGCGATATTTCTGCAGACGTTTGACTCTATTAATCTAAATGCAGAATTCATCAGCTATTTATATTATATTGTGCTTTAAAACCATGCTGTGAGAAAGAGAAAACAAGTCTATATCACAAAATAACATCGCAGCTTGTGAAAAATCACTTTTGTGTTATTGTTTTTCCATTACTTTGCATAGAAATACTTGATCAAACCTCCATATTTCTCTTAGATATTTATACATTTACATTTATACATTTATGTATGTAAATATAAAAATACAGAAATATTTCTTTATACATATTAGTTTCTATCGGGGCACCTAACAGACCTGCACATGATGTTTTGTTCATTGAGATATATTTAAGTATTTCTTTTAATAAACAAAGCTGTGTATTTCTTCAGTTTTGTTTAGATTCTTTGTGTTTTTGCTTTTGTGGTGTCGAGTTGATCAGTTATTGCAGTCTGTCACTCTGCACCTGCAGCCTTCAGCCAGACTGAAGGAGGTTTTTGTACAGCTCTAAATCACTGTGTGAACACTCCACTACCATGGTAGCCCAGACAGTAATAATCTCCAGCATCTTCAGACTGAAACCCACTGATGGTTAAAGTGTACTGAGAACCAGATCTGCTGCCACTGAATCGAGACTGAGTTCCTGAGGAGAGACTTGATGCTTTGTATATAAGGAGTTTGGGAGGCTGTCCCGGTTTCTGAAGGTACCAACTGAGATCAGCACCAATATTTGAACTTCCTTTGGCGCTGATGGTCACAGTCCCACCAAGACTGACAGACTTGACTTCATCAGTCTGAGTCAGAAAATTATTGGCAAATGACTCTGAAATGAAAGGAAAAACATTTTAAAATGTATTTTTATTCACCAAAAACTTCAGAATGAATGTACTCATAAAACAAGCTGAGTAAATTTCACCAAACAACATTCTCCTGAAATATTATTATTAGGTTTTTTTTTAATCTCTCACCCTGACTCAGAAAGCCTAACAAAAGAACCAACATTGGAAACACCATCCTGACTCAGTTTTCAGTGGAAGTGCATGAGAGCATGTGTGACAGCAGAACTTAAACTGTGAGGAGCAGTGATGCATGAAAGTGTGCAAAACACACTGTAGGAGGAAACCACCCACCTCTCCCAATGAAACAGAAAACACAGAGGTCATGTGAGGAGAGGATCGTTCAACTTTTCATTATATTTGCTCATTAACAGCTGCATGGTTCCCCTACTGTCATACATCTGACACTAAAGACACTGATTGATTTTGATTATTCTGACAAACTGAACTTTATTTTGAAAAAAAAAGAAATATATGAATAGTGGTTTAAAGGAATGAATAACAAGCTGGTCTAACATTACTCAATTCTCTAAATAGTTTAGTCCTGTACAGCTCTCTAAAGCCCTGAGAAAGGGGGTTTATGCTCCATAGTAAAAGCCATAACTCAGGTATTTGATATTTTGAACCATGTACAGATGAACTGTATCTTCTCTGAAAAAAATAAATAAATAAAAAACTTGACTTGTCCTCTAATTTCCTCCACGCAGCTATTTTTTTCTCAGACTGTATTGCCGTTACTTTGATGACCCCAAATTTTACTGAGAAAGAATGAGTAACATATTTTAATATTTTATATTTTTTTATAACACACTCTTCAGTTTCAGATGCTTTTTGAATTCCTGAAAATAACTGCATTATTATTGCATTAACATGATGATGTTGGCATTTTGCTTAAACCTCACAGAGCTGTTTGATTGTAAACTCATCTGATAATAATTATTGAAGCTCAAAAAGACCAAATCCTCAGACTGTGAGGTAAAACGTGTTTTTCTTTAACATACTAACTACTAATCTAGCAGGTTGTATATGTTACTGCATGTTTAATTTTAAAGTCAGGTCTCTGTCTATGGCGGGGTCCCCAATCCCAGTCCACGAGGGCCGGTGTCCCTGCAGGTTTAAGATATGTCCTTGATCTATCATAGCTTAAATGGATAAATTCCCTCCTCAACATGTCTTGAAGTTCTCCAGAGGCCTGGTAATGAACTAATCATGTGATTCAGGTGTGTTGACCCAGGGTGATATCTAAAACCTGCAGGGACACCAGCCCTCGTGGACTGGGATTGGGGACCCCTGGTTAATCTAATCCCCCCAAAAAATCAGTATTCTGGAGTGCTGTCTCTAATCTCCTCCAAGAGATCATCGCTGCAGCACATCAATCCCTAACCAGTTTAATTTGATATTAGTTTTAACTGTACCAATGTGCTTGTTCTCACACATCGGTTTCAACACAGTAGTAATCTAGATCTTCAGCCTAAACTCCACTGATTGTTAGTGTTAATTCAAGTATGGATCTGATTCTGCTGAAACAACAAAGATCTAATAAACAGACACTAACTGAGTTGAGGTAATTACAGATTTCTGTGCTGGCTGTGCAGCTCAGAGAGACGGGCTTATACACGTATAGACAGCTGTCCACCCAGCAAAATATTAAAAATTGTCATTTTACACAAGGACAAACATTTCTATATGATACTGAAACTATAGAAAACTATTTTGCATTCAGGGTGTGCGACAGATATTCAAATTAATGCATGGGTCAGTGAGCACACACCTGCACCTATGAAGTCTGGGTGGATATTGTACATTGCTGCTGTACAAATAGTGCCCTCTTATGTCAAAATAAGAGAACACACATGAAATTGACTCTTATACATGGATCCAAAAAGCAGACTGCACATCCATGCAGGGCACATTTTTTTTTCCTTCTGATCAATTTTAATTTTAAAAAAAATAATTTCTGTTTGAACATGTTTTGTATGACTGTGTCTTATTTTGTGCCTTTTGCATTTGATGTATTTCTTTATAGTGTGTTTGTATAATTTGGCTTGTTTGGTTATTTGCATTTCCTTATATAGTTTTATGCCATTTTGCAATTTTTGTATAAATGTGGGCTTTTTGTGGTTATTTTATACTTTGTATGTTTTGTCATGTTTTCATTGTGGGTTTTTTGTCCTTGTTCACACTTCTGTTTACTGTCTTTGCACTGACTTACTGTGAACACCTTTCTTTTGTGTTCAGTTCTTCACCTAGGAGGTCAAAACCTTTTTTCCACATTTTGTATGTTACAGTCTCTTTGTGAGGAAGGGTACAGAAAAATTTCTGCAGCATTGAACGTCTCAAAGAGCACAGTGGCCTCCATTCTCCCAAATATTGAAGAACTGAAACCACCATGAGTCTTTCAGACATCAGGGTAGAAGGGCCTTAGACGTGAAGCTGGCCAATAACACGATGATAGTGATTCCCCAGAAAAATGCACCTGAAGGAACTAAATTCTCTGGTCTGATGAAATAAAGAACGCTTTAACCTGAATCCCAGACATCATGCGTGGAGGAAACTTGGCACAACTCACCAGCTGACCAATGCCGTTCCTACAGCCAACTTTTGTTTTTCTTTTCAGAAAATGTGTGCAGAACATGACTTTGTGTCAGCTTTGTCTTCACTGAACTGTTTTTCTTCCTCTTCAGCAGCTGCAGTCAGTTCCTGCTGTAACAGCTCAGTTGTCTCTGCAGTCTGACTGGGGGAGAAATGTTTTCTTTTCCCAACTACGACCATTTGCACTTGGATGAGTGACGAAACATTTCTCCCACAAAACGTTACGTCCAGATCAAGAGAATCAACTTTTTGGACATTTGCAAAATATTTTATAAAATTTTGAAAAGATATTTGATCAAGTCCAGTGATCGTTGTTGATCATTTTCATTATTTATGAAACAAAGTTGATCTCACAGTCTGCCAGATAACTTCCCTAGAAACTCATTCAGTTTTACAAATATCTAATTTTATGTAGAAATGTGGATATTTTTAAATTTCTCTTAAATGTTAATTCATATCTTTTTAGTATTTTCCAATTAAGATATTTCAGGTTATTTTCAAGCCTTAATTGTCAAACAAAGTGTTTGTGGATTTATTTCTTTATTGTTTTTATTTTGAAAATGACTTTTTTCAAATAATGATTTATGGATTTCTACTAAAAAAAATTAAAGTGTCAGTAACCACAGAACAGCTTTGAGTTCATGGATGATTGATTGTGCTTGTAGTTTACTACAAGTCCCCAACAAATATGTAAACATTACACTTAAAAAACGTGCTCATGAACTTTTACTCATATTTAATGATAAATATAAAGGTTGAATCACTATAAACACAGTTGTATACTTCTTTAGTTTTATTTTTATTCAGTGTGTTTGTGGTTGATGAGTCTTGTGTTAGTGGATCAGTTATTCTCATCACAGTCCAGCACGCTGCACCTGCAGCCTTTAACCAGACTGAAGGAGGTTCCTGTACTGCTATAAATCACTGTTTAAACATCCGACTACAACGACAGCCCAAATAGTAACAATCTCCAACATCTTCAGACTGAAACCCACTGATGGTTAAAGACTGAGAACCAGATCTACTTCTACTGAATCGAGAAAAGGTTCCTGAGAAGAGATTTCATTTTCAGTATATAAGAAATTCGGTTCAAAGGTGATGCTTTTCTTTAGTGGTTACACCTGCTGTTAATCAGTTAGTTTAGATTTTAAAATTTGAGACTGTAGATTATCTATTTTAATGCTAAATTACACATATTCTTGCTGTCCATTCATTTTATATGCTTTTTTGAAGAAAAACAAAAATCAGGAAGAAAAATGTTTATTGTTGTTGTTTTTTTTAGTAAGATGTCAATTTGTAGTTATTTAGTTATTTTTTTGTCTAAACAGACACGAAGGTCATTCGTGAAATAAGAGTCTTGACAGTTAAAGACAAATTTGGGCCTATTTTGGAAAAACTGCAGCATTTCCAGGATGGGATTGTAACCTCACCTGGACACACAGTACCAACCAAAACATTTACTGCAGTAAAGCCTTTGACTCCAAAACCTCCAACAGTTCCCATACCGCAAAAACGAGGACCTCGGCTTGGGACGTTGCTGCGCCGTGCAAAAGTCGTCCCTATAGACAGTAAGTGGTTTTCCTCAGTAACTGTAGAAGATGCTGAATAATCAAACTTTAAATTAAGAGATTATTTAAAAAGATTTTAATGAACAATTAATCACTGCATCATGTACAATGCTTCGAATTAGAAGAAAGTACCGTTTCTTTTTACTAACCTTGTTGATTATCAGACAAGAAAGCAGACAGTCAGTGCAGTCAGAATAATCCAAGAGAGGGCAGGGTCAAACTCCCGCCTCTAGCTACACCTGTAGAGAGCCTGTCCCACAGCTTTAGTCTGCTGTCTTCAGACGACTGGTAAGAAACGTAGTAAGGAGACATTAAATACTGCACAGAAACAGTGCTGCATAATGTGGCTGTGTTATTTGTGGTGTTCCTGAAGTCGTGTTCAATGTTGTGTTGTGTAAATACAGGATTAAGAAAAGACAGGGGTTGCAAACTATTCAGTCTCTGGCAAAGCACCACTCGGACATCCTGAAGACTAAACTGCATGAAGTGTGTCTGGTCCTCATTGAGGAGGTATTGCACACTTTATGTTTCTTATATGTGTTTCATGCAGCTAGTTTCCCTTCAAGTGCATACTACAGCCTCAACTGATGATTTTCACTCACATTTTAGGTGAAAAACCAACGCTCAGCAATAGCCTGTGAAGCCATACATGCCATCGATGAGCTCTACATTCAGCTCCAGAAAACAATGGACCCAGAAGTTGAAGCAACAGGCCGAGCTCTATTGCTGAAGCTTGCACAGACCAACAACAACTTTCTTCATCAGGAGGTCAATCTGGCGCTTGATGCCATGGTGGAAAATTGCAGCCATGGACGGATTCTGAGCGCTCTGTTTAACACAGGACTGACGTAAGAGGAGAGAAGAAGCTGTAGTGATTTTATTAGAAGACATGAAAGAGAGATCATGTTCACTGAGTTGTGTGTCTAATATTGTCCTTGCTCAGCCATCGCTGTGTCGCAGTGAGGAATAGCACGGCTCAACACCTGCACAACTGACAAACTTGGAGCAGCCGTCATCCTGAAAGCAGGAAGCTTCACTGAAAGGTTTCTAATTGCTGCCTCTAGAATGGCAGGGGATGCTGCACCTGAAGCCAGGTGGGTACTTTTAAATGGGTTTAAATGGGTTTGAAGTGCATCAAATTTATTTTCTGTGAGTTTACACAATTAATGAAAATTAATGACAACTGTAATCTTCCACAGGTACCATGGGCGAACAATCATCAAGAAACTGACCCTTCACAAGGACTTTATGAATTTGTGGATGAAGATTGTCCCTGAAAAAGGCAGGCGTCCTGTGGAGAAGAGCCTGAAAAAGGCTAATAATTACAGGCAGCAGGTCAGCATCCAGACTAGGCTCTCCTCTCCAGCAGGGCCTGGGATCCCCAGATGTGACAATGCAAGTCCTGACGAGTACAGAGGAGAAGAGCGGCTGCTACAGTAGCAGCAGCACTCTGAGGCTAAGCTGGGAAAGTGGTTGGAGGTTCAACCATCATGACCACAGACAGTCCCAGTCGCTCTGCAGGAGTAAACTTCTCCATCTTCAGGACTACAAAACGATTTCTCTGAAGGACAATATTATTTAGATTTACATTAATTATTATTACATCATTCTTATTATTACATCATTTGTATTATTTCATTATTATTATCACATTTTTAAGATCCTGAATGAACAATGAATGAATAAATCCCTTTTTTTTTTCATCTGAATTAAAATGGCACTTTGGTTGGCACACATACAGTTTCTGTTTTTCTGTCAACAAATATTAATACATTCGTAGTTCTCTTGTTTTCATTTTTAACCCATGATTTTGCATTTTTATCAGGATTCAAAGTCATTTTTATAACATAAAGAAATATTAAATAAATATTAAGAATTAGTATAGAAACATTTTGAAAAGAAATGAAAATGATTGGGTAGTAACCTCTTTTTTTTTTCAACACAGAGGTTGTAAAATGTTAGCTTTATTCGAAAAAAGTGGTTAGATGCTTGTTCAGAGTCCAGCAGGTGTTTGTTCAGCCACTTAATGACTTTGAATCACTGTGGTGGACTTTTTGTGGAGGAACCAAACTCATCAGTGGTTATATGTACACAAATCTATCAAGAATATAACTGCAGCAACAAGACATTTAGTCTCAAGTATCAGAACTTTTATAAATCTATATTAATAGATGATGTCTGGCAAAACTTAACACCAAAATAAATCAACAGTTCACTGCGTTCACTTTAACACCGTGTTACATTCATGTTAATTAAAACATCTTTGCAGACAATAAGGTTTTTATTCAGCTCACAAAAGAAAATTGATGAACATTAATAAGGCTCATAAGTAGAACTGTGAGGTCACTTTTCATTTCCCTTCAATTCCTTTGTATAAAGTGCAGGTTTTGCAACTTTAGAAAAATTGTTGCATATTTGGAAAACATTTTTTTTACCTGGTTTGTTAAATTTATTCATGAACAAAAACTTACATAAGTTACATAAATATTTAAATTCAAGTAAATGCTGCATCTAAAATCCATGACTTGATTTAATTTCTTTCATTCATTGTGTTTCTGCTTGATGACTCTGGTTGTCTTTAGTGGACCAATTATTCTCATCAGTCTCTTCATTAACAATCTGCACCTGCAGCCTTCAGTCAAAGTGAACGATGTGTTTTGTAAAGCTATAAATTACTGTGTGAACACTCCACCATCATGCCAACACAGACAGTAATAATCTGCAGCAACTCAGAAAACCCAACATGACAGAGTTATTGGAAAAATCATCCTAATGAGGTTTTCTGTGTGAGTCCATTAGAAAATCTTAAAATCTGAGGAGTAGTAAGACATAAAAATAATTATTTATTTATTCATCTAATTTTATTATCGTTCATTTTATCTATTAGACTTAGAAAGGATGCTGGAATAACATAAAAATAATTAAACATATGTAGCCTCAGGATCCTTTAACCTACCACATGAATTTTTCCTTTCGTACATTAGGTTGACAGTAATGATAGTCAGTCATGTGATTTTTGTGAGAACCACAACTTGTCAAAAACTTCTCCTGCTGGCTTCCAGCAACATGAACAACTATCTTAATATTAATGAACTATTAATGAATCTTGCTGTGGTTATGGGCAAATGTTTGACTTGTTTCCTGTTTTTACTCTAAACTGACAAAACAGGCTCCTCATGTGTCTCTGCTCTCTCCTCCTCCAAGCAGCTCTCTGTGACTCAGCAATGCTGCATTTTAAAGATGAGCAGAAATAGATTAGAGACATTTTATACCTTCAAATCCGCTCTTCTACAAAAGCACTTAAGTAACAAAAAAAAACATGAGAAAAATGCAAATGAAATTTGAAAGTTTTGGAGAGAGGTGGACAAACCTCACATCAATTTTCAGTGTTTATTCTAAGCTGAACTAACAAAGTCCTCATTTGTCTCTGCTCTCACCTCCAGCAGGGCTCTTTGCTCCCCCAGTGATGATAAACCGTCAAGACAGGAGTTGAGTGTGAGATAAGCAACCTGCTACTCTTAGCAATATGAGTTGTAAGGTTGGAACAAACAGCACTGCTGTACAGAGTTGGCAACATCAACTTAGAGGGTGATATGTAACTTAGCTGGTGTATGGATGTTGTTAAATGGTAATAGTATGATTATTACTGCAAATACAGCTTTTAATGATGAATAAGATTATCTTTGGTCTTTCAGATATAAATGTGTTGAAATAAAAAAAATCCCAACTGTAGATTCATTATTTTGACAATGATCAAGAGAAAATCAGTGTTTTTTATTCATTATACAGGTGGCAACATACAATGATAAAAATCTTAAAACAGATTGTTTTTTTATCATTACCAAGTAGCTTAATACGAATATAAATATAAACATTTATGCTTCACCTGTTTATACAAACAGCAAAACTCTTCATGTGAATGTAATGTAATTATTCAAGTAATGTAATGTTAACAGAAAATGACTTGATCACAGCAGATGTTTTTAAAATTCTTATTTCGAAATGCCTCAATAGACATGACGTGTTTAAATTAATTTCTTTATTTAGTGCTTGGTGAGGTTAATGTCTGCTCTGTGTTCACTGGTCTGTGTCAGAGTCTCTCCTACTTCAGCAGCTGCAGTCACAGCTCAGAGTCTCTGCAGTCTGACTAAAGGAGGTTTTTGTATGACTACAAATCATTGTGTGAACACTGGCCCGCTATGCACACTCTTACAGTAGTAAACTGCTGCATCTTCAGCCTGAACTCCACTAATGGTCATAGAGAAGTCAGATCTGCTTCCACTGCCACTAAATCGAGATGGTGTTCCTGAATGACTTATGCTTACATGTCGAATTAGGAGCTTTGGAGTTTGTCCAGATTTCTGTTGATACCAGAACATACACTGACCAGCACCACAGCCACCAACAGCTGGGTTGGTCCTACAGGTCAGAGTCACAGTGGATCCAGGAGTAAATGTCAGTACTGGAGGTTGAGTCACAGTCACCTGACCGCTGCATCCTGCAGACAAAAACAAATCATTCATTTATCAGCAGAAATCAATGAGAGAAAAAGCAGCACATCATGTTTGAAATGTTGCTGAGTGAATGAACCTGTAAAACAGCAGCAGGTCAGCGTCCAGATGAGGATGGTGATGAGAGTCATGGTGGTTGTGCTTTCTGCTGTGTTGACTGACAGATGTGAGTCCTGCAGTGTTGAAGTCACAGGACTATAAACCTTCTCAGTTCTCTGGAGGATCAGCTGATGATGCAAAGCCTCCTCTCTATGGAAATCATTTCTATGTTCTCAGCAACGAGGGACGCAAAGTCAGAAGAAAAATAGTTTGAACTAATACTATTATACATTATACAAACTTTAATGATACCACTGACTTTTTATGTAATGGAGGAAAATATAAAGAAAATATAATTCTGCATTTTTAATATCTGGATTAAAACAGCACTTTGGTTGGTAAGCTTACTTCATACTTTTGGTAACAGACATTGCGCCTCTATTGTTGTTCTAAATATATTGCCAAAATCTCATAATTCATGTTTTAGCATTTTACAGTTTCTTAGCTTTTCTTTTTCTTTTTTTTTTTCTTTTTTCATTCTTTCATTCACCGATTTATTTCTTTTCCTCAGACCACGCCGGATCTGTTAATATCAACAACGCTGCACACTCAGAATTGTACAGCTGATTCTTCCCTTCAGACCGCACTGGATCTGTTACTTCAGCACAATAAACACTGATTTTCCTTCAAAATCAGTTTACCAAGAGCCACAAAACCATTTCTGACTTGATTTTCTGAAATTCTGTGTCACTTAAACATCCTGACCGCACCAGGTGTTTTCTGTCGGACTTCCTCGTCCGAAATTACTCTTTTTACTCACAAACAAGTGTATCTCAAAATGATCTTCTGATCATATCTATTCCTGAGGCCACAAATGTCAGCAGCGCCACCTGAGTAAAATCTTAGTAAACGTCTTTACTAAGGAGGACGTTTTTCAACTTTGTGACCAAACACTTATTGAACCATAAACTGACCAATAACTCTTATATTCTCTTATTCTTTAATCACACATTGGTCTCTTCCATCCATTCACTTCCGCTTATCCTTTTCAGGGTCGCGGGGGGCGCTGGAGCCTATCCCAGCTGTCATAGGGCGAGAGGCGGGGTACACCCTGGACAGGTCGCCAGTCTGTCGCAAGGATAACACACAGGGACAAACAACCATTCGCACTCACATTCATACCTAGTGACAATTTGGGTTATCCAATTAACCTATCCCCACAAGCTGCATGTCTTTGGACGGTGGGAGGAAGCCGGAGTACCCGGAGAGAACCCACGCAAACACGGGGAGAACATGCAAACTCCACACAGAAAGACCCCGGCCTGGTGTTGGAATTGAACTCAGGACCTTCTTGCTGTGCGGCAACAGTGCTAACCACCGTGCCACCGTGCTGCCCCACATTGGTCTCTTTTCTCTCCTATTTCCTCATAACATCTCATGTTACTTTTATCTCAGTACTGTCTTTTTCTCAAAGTTTCATTATCCTTACTTCAAAGCTTCTCATTACGTCAAAGCTCCCCTTCATCACGGTGTTAATGTTATGCTAACATAGCTGTTTCGCTAGTCACATAGCACATCACTATATACCAGCTAGCCAAACTTCAGTAACCCTACAAACATCACTGCTGCTTACTTTCCTGTCTTCATGTATGTCCGAAGTGATAGCAGAGCTGTGCCTTTTAATTTGTTTTAGAAATCCCTCAGTCAGAACCTGGTATATTATATTTAGATGGAAACTAGCGAGCTAACTCTCTGCTAACTTCTAACTCCGTTACATTTCCGTTACTGCAAGTGTGGCTGTGCACGGTGTGGACTTTAAATATACCACTGCCTCAGAGGGCAGTGGCTCGAATCCCATGCAGACCATTAATTGGGGAAGTGTGCTGAATAAAAAAAATTTAAAAAAAAAAATCCCTGGCTCTGAAATTCACCTGCTATGCTTGCTTGGATGGGTTCTCTCTGCCTTTTACCGCTGTCTGAAAATCACTTTTCCCTCAATCAATATTGGTTGTTATGGTTGCTATGGACCGCCAAACACGCTTTTCTTCATGTCCAAACAAACGCTCAATTTTGCCTTCATTCTTTCTTGAGCTCTCAGCGAAGGCGGTCGCACTTTCTCCTCTCCTCCTCACCCTTATCTTCCCTGCTTCGCCTCTATGTCCTTGTCTTGTCTTGTGTGAATTTACTTTCCCTGGAACAGTCTCTCACTGTCGTTCTCTAAACCTAAAAGAGAATTATGGATTTGATCAACTGGTCTCTGAGTGCTATTGACACCCTTAACGAGAAGTCGGGGCTCGGGAGAGCCTGAGTGCCCTGGAGGGACTTTCCCTGCCGGTTACACGATGGACGGGTGGAGAACTGGAGGACCGTGTGCCTGGCGGGACTATCGATCGAGGACGCTGAAGATATCTACCTATTCGGAACCATGATAACAGGGTTCATGCTGATCGGCGTTGGCTTAGCCCTGGTTTATCAGAGAAATAAGAAAGCGGAACCGGCTGTTCAAACCCCCACAAGGCTGCCCGCTGGATTCGAAGCGACGGGACGAGGTGCGACCTCTCACAACGAACGTAATATGGTCAACACCTTGGAGACGCTTACAGCTGCTGTGAAGGCTCAAAAAAACACCATTGAGCGTATGAGGGGAAACATCAGAGAGAGGCCTGCTCAAAATGAGACCCTTGAGCGACAGTTGGAAAACATCGCGGAACGGATCACTGCAGTTGTGAGGTCTCAGAATCAAAAGACTGACAACACCACGGAACAGAAGTTTGATACCATCATGGGGAGGCTCGCAGCTCTTCAACGGGAGATCGAGAGACCAGCCTCGGAGTGCTAGAATTCGAGCTGCTCACAAAGGAGAAATCAACAATATTCAACATTTGGTCACCACGGCCCCAGCTGCAGGCCCAAGGCTGGAGCCCACCAAAACAACTCCCTGATAACGACTGTGTGATGACTATTCTTCCCGCCCCATGAAGGACACCTGGATTGGCTGGAGGACTGTTTACTTAGCCTGATAGGCCGAAGGACACTGTCTCAGCTAAACTATGGACACGCACACACACACACTTACACTGATAAGCACTCACTCATCCCCCTCCCTTTCCAACGCCTTCGATGCTTGTGCCCTACCGGGGATGATAGCAGTCAACTGGACCAGCACAGATGCTGCAGGACCGGATGCGCTGTCTATGCCGGCTCTCTCTTACCCTTTACCCACCCCTGTTGCTTGTCTCGTGTTTCTATGGTGTATTGATAGTCATGTGCTTTTGTGCTGAGGTGTTTTTTCTTTTATCAAACTGTTCTCCCACTAGGAGCTCAGTCTGAGTGGAGTTTTTTTTTCTCCTCCTCTTACCTCATGTAGTGTATTTTCGTTGTTTTTTTCCTATCAGCCTACCTTCTGACATGTCTGCCCAATGTGATGTTTGTGTAAAGTTGGTCAGAAGGTTCCTTTGTGAGTGCGCATGCGCCATTAGCGTGCTGCCTGCTGTAACCCCTAATTTCCCTCGGGATGAATAAAGTATTCTGATTCTGATTAACACAAATTATACATCAAAACATAGGTATTTTTCTTGCCTTTCACAAAATGGCACTGTCATCATTGTAGGAGTTGCCGTTTTCTCGCAAATGGCCTCGAAGCAACACAGTTAAAAAAAATGTCCACATACAAAGTATATGGAGATTTGAGTGAAAATGACAGCTGAAATTCTGTAACAGAGGCGTTTTCAACTCGTCATATCTTCTAGATATATTTTTCTTTAGAGACCTGAAAACCGCCTTGATTTTTTTTTATTTTTATTAAAGCATGCTGATTGTTGCAGTGAAAGAATGATGTCGACAGCCCGTGTACTTTTGGAGTTACAGAACATTTTGTAACACGAAGAAACAGCAATTTTCACCTCTCAGTTGTGGTAAACGCTTGAAATATATTATGGAGAACGCGCTTTGGGAGCCAGAGACCCGGGTTGAAATCTAGCCAGTGGCAGTATCTAATATCTTTCCCTAATTCACTTTATAATTACAAATTCTCAACACTTGAACATTCCCACGAGTGCTCTGATCAAAACAGTGCAAGAATGAGCTCTTTAGCTTTTGATTTTCAACTTATCCACATTTCTTTGCGGACACTCCTGCATGTCACAAATACATTGCACAAAGCGCATCTGTGGCTGTGTACCATTTGTGGTGCGTTGGCTCCCTCTGCTGGTACGCGCCTCATTCAAATGTCGCCGCACATTTAAAAATGCAGGGTGTCTTTACACTGTCATAGCTCCTAGATAGATTTCTTAAGAGACCTGAAAATCACTGTGATTATTCACCATAGCCTGCTGAGTCTTACAGTGAAAGAACGATGTCAACGTATAGCATTGTCGGTTACTTTAATTGTGTTTGGGGTTTTTTTTATCAAATCCTACAAAACAGGACCATTGTGACACAAAACCTCTCACCAGTGTTGGGGAGTAACGGAATACATGTACCGCCGTTACGTATTTAGAATACAAAATATGAGTAACTGTATTCCGTTACAGTTACCGTTTAAAAAAGTGGTATTCAGAATACAGTTACTTTGTTGAAATAAATGGAATACACTGGGGTACTTTCCTGTTTCATTTTGTCGCGGGTCAGGACTGTTTGGGTTTTGTTTGACAGCTATGTTCTTTTGTTCCAGGCGGCAGCGTTACGGTTGCCATGGTTACAGGGCGACGCTCTCTCTCTCTGCGACTGTGTGTTTCCTGGGTGAGAGAGCGCCTTTTCGTTGTTGTTGTTGTTGTTGTGCTAAGCTAACAGGCAGAATGCTACAAGCATAGCTCTAAAGAATGTAGCATCATGTTCAGTGTAGTCCGTGCTGCTGGGAGAATGGACTGCCATACACGTTATGTGTCTGTGAGCGCTAGGAGGGAGAAAAAGGGGAGTGGAAAGGTACGAGCAGTCATCGAGCAAAAACGGGAGCTGGAAGCATGTAAATATAATAATAACCACTGCAGCCAAGAAGAGCCTGACGAGCCCAGTTGTAAGTAAGTGTTGCAGGAATTGCTGTCTTGTGTGTGACTGGGTGCAGTAAGGAGTGTATGTAATGTGTGTGTGAGCATGCGCGTGAAGGAAACGCGGGGAGCGAAAGAGAAAAAAAGAGAGTGAGAGAGTGTGTCATGGGTAGAGGGCGACCGGGAGCAGCGTTCTAACGGGCTACAGGCTATGCAGTGTGTTTCCAAAGTGTGCAGTACTGTTATTAAAGCCTCATCTCTTCAGTACTCTCCGGTGCCTCGGCTGATTTCTGTCTGCCTCACTACTCCACAAAAGTGTAGGGAGTTAACCCCGAAGGAGGACAAACTTCGGCCCTGGAGGAAGCATCTCCCCTCGTGTCTCCCGACCACGGTCAGGGGACTGACGGCGAGGAATGGTTAACATAAGCTATTAAGACTCGACTGTACACTGTGTTCGTGTTTTCCTCCGAAAACAACAAGTTCCGTTGGAGCAGCCTTTCAACGCCTCTCTCTGTCTGTCGCAAGAAAAGTTGACCCACACAACAAAGTAGAGCTATTTTTCGGCTACCAGCCGTATTATGCTGGGCTTACACTGTGCGATTTTTTTCAGTCGCGCGATTCAGCTCCTGCTCAAACTGTACAATTGACTCGCAGGGGTTAGAAGCTCATAGGTCACGATGCAGGGTCTCACACTATACGGCCCGATGCTCTGATGCGACCTGAGTGCTCACACTGTGCGTCCATAAAAATGAAGGTTATAACATAAATTCTGTCGCTCGCTCTCCCTCTCCGTCTTTCACTCACACAGACACACCACCACCATCAACTTTGCTAAATTGCTAATGAAAAACATTGGTCAGGCAGCTGTGATTGAGCAGCAGTGTCGATCCAACTATTTTCACGGTTGTTGTGGTCGTGATAATTTTGTGAGGCCACATCGAAAGGGCTCGGATGGTTCTACAGGTTGTGCCTCCCTCGCTTGTGTCCAGATCACACGCTGCACTGCAGTGCTACGCCGTCTTTTTCGCTGACATTTGTGTTTGCGCGTGCGCAGTGTGGCAAACTGCGGTGACACCCTCACGACCAAGCGATTGATGATCGGGAGCTGGTCGTGAGGTGTCAATCGCTTCTCGTTACCCCACGTATACTACACGATGCACGACGCACAATGAAGGCCAAAATCGGGCCGATCGCCAAAACGATCGCACGACTCAAAAATCGGCTCAAAATGGGCCAAAAATCGCACAGTGTGAGCCCAGCATTAGTCAGAGGTCCCTTTACTACAGTTCGGAGTCGCGGACCTTCAGTAATAGTAATAAATCACACAGCAATAGTACATTCACGTTGTTGTAAAAAGCATGATAATATTGTAGCGGGTCAGGGCTGTTCGGGGTTCTGCTTGTACAGTTATGTTTTGTGTATGTTGCCATGGTGACGGGTGACGCCCTCTCGCTGCGACGGTGTGTCCTTCCGGGGTCAGAGGGCGCCCTATGTGTGTTGTGGTTGCCACGCTGAGCAGTTAGCTAGTGGCAGTGTGTTCTTCTGCAAATGTTATAAACGGCTGTGCTCCCTGGCTAGCTCACGGGAAGCAAGACCAAACGATACCTCCGTTTCCTCCTTGTCTGAACTCGCCACAATATATTAAGTAATCCAAAGTATTCAGAATACGGTACTGTCATTGAGTAACGTAACGGAATAGGTTACAGAATACATTTTGGGGCATGTATTCTGTATTCTGTAATGGAATACATTTTAAAAGTAACCTTCCCAACACTGCCTCTCACACACTAACACAGACTCTTTATACAGATACAGAGCTTTACATGTATAAATAAGGCAGAGAAAAATGCATAAAACACAAGCTATCAACAGACTGTTGGTGGACACCATGTCACTCTATTTTGTTTTTATCTTGTTTCTTTTTGGTGTAGCCTCATTAAACAAAATGTTTATAAAAATGACCACTTTTATTATGAATTATTATGAAATTAATAATTCATTATTAATTATTTATTATGAACACACCTGCAACCCTCAAGTGGAGGTGGCAGAGAGGAGGCACTTGGAGTTTCGGTCGAGAAAGTGTCCGTGTGACTGAGTCCTGTCCCATCGCTGCTTCAAGGTCTGTCGGTCCAGCTTGTTGAGGGCCTGAGAGCAAAGATGGATATCCTGGACCAATTCTGACAAACTGTCCAGATCTTGACTCTCCCAAGGGCCAGAGACCTGACAACCTGCAGGTTAAGCAACAAAGAAACATTTTATTTCATATCCATAATGTCCATTTCCCCCCCTATAAATATTTGACATCCAAATGTAGCCAATTAGCTAGCATCCAGCAATGTTTTCTGCCCTATAAAATGGAAAATTAATTCACAACTAATCTTTTTTTTTTTTATCTTTAAACCACACTTCTATATTGTAATGTCTGTGTGTGTACTCACCATGTAACACCTCTGTGCATACATACTAAATGTTCAAACTTAGAAATGTGTCAAAAGGAAACAGACTGATAGCAAGAAACAAACTGTTGCCAAGTACAACTTTGCACAGGTGATAAAAACATCAAAGAAATCCAAATTGTGAATTAGTGTGAAACTCCATGTCCATGGAGTATCTCCAAGTTCACACATATGCATACCTTCGAGGTTTAGAAGTGTCAGTGGTCGACGGGCCTCTCTGACAGACGCCAGGATGTTGTGAAGTCCCGCTGATGTAACAGACAGATTTCCTGACAGATTCAGACTCACCAGTGTGGGACACGACGAGAGGCACCTGTGAAATTATAATAAAAAGTCCAACAGGCCAGTAAAGAGTGACAATTTAAACAAAGGCAAAGCCCTAATAACTTGAGTAATAACTGAGCCGTAGAAATGACGCCCTCACACACAAACCTCGCCAAGGTAGCTACGCTGCTGTCTGTCAGCCCATTTGCAGCAGGCTGAGGTGGGTCAGAGAGCACTCGTCCTGCAAAAAAACAAAAGTCTTAACCTGATTGCATAGTTATATCTTTCGACAATAAATGACATTGCATGATTTTTGCATGCACACCTGTGACAGGACTTTGGCGAAGTGTTCCAGTGCCGGGTAATCAGCAGGCCCTCTGTATACGGCTGACAGGTCCACGTGTGTGAGGCAGTGGAGGGGCAGAGTCTTTAACACCAGCTCAAAGCCAGTGGAGCCCAGGGGATTGTGGGACAGGCACACTGCTTTCAAATGGCCTGTGCCTGAACGTTCAGAAGATGTAAAGTTAGTTGCAGTTTTGCTTATGGGTGGGAGTTCAGTGAAGCCTAAGGCTTCAGTCAGCTGCTTGTTAGAGAGCGTTGGGTCTAATCTCAAACCCCACTGTTTCCAGGACTTATTCTTATGTCTGTGGTTGCTCTTCTCCCCTCCAGTGGGTGTGTTGAGGCCCACCCTCACAGTCCTCCCTTCATCCAAAGAGGAAGACAAACAGAGCATCCCCAGGGGTTTCAATAAGCTTGGGGATAGACGGTCGCTACAGCTGGAGCAGCACCCTGAGCCTCTCTGCAGACCAGTGGAGAAAGCGGGCTCAGTGAGCTGTGAGGCCAGTCTGAGTGGACAGAGCCCCGTCACTCAAACCCTGGACCCTGACCACTGCTAAGAGTAGAGCTTCAGCAACACTTCCTGTCTGCATGATGTGTTTGATGAAGCTACAGGTTTTGTTTGTTCATATTTTTCTGCAAACATTTGACTCTCTATTGTTATGCATGCAGATTTCATTTGCTTGTTCATGTTGTGCTTTGAAATCATGCTATAAAAAACAAGTCTGCATCACAAAATAAAATCCCAGTTCATGAAAAATCACTAATGTTTTAACCTTTTATTCTATATCTATGATCATTTATAACTTTTGTAAAAAATGCCATTTATGAAGGTAACTAAATACATAAACATCAGTTTCTGTCATTACACTTAAAAAAAGACGTGCTCATGAACTTTTGCTCATATTTAATGATAAATATAAAGGTTGAATCATTATAAACGTAGTTGTATACTTCTTTAGTTTTAGTTTTATTCAGTGCGTTTGTGGTTGATGATTCTTGTGTTAGTGGATTAGTTATTCTCATCACAGTCCAGCACACTGCACCTGCAGCCTTTAACCAGACTGAAGGAGGTTCTTGTACTGCTATAAATCACTGTTTAAACATCCGACTACAACGACAGTCCAAATAGCAACAATCTCCAACATCTTCAGACTGAAACCCACTGATGGTTAAAGTGTACTGAGAACCAGATCTACTGCCACTGAATCGAGACGGAGTTCCTGAAGAGAGACTTGATGCTCCGTATATAAGAAGTTTGGGACTCTCTCCAGTTTTCTGAAGGTACCAACTGAGATCAGCACCAATGTTTGAACTCCCTGTAGCACTGATGGTCACAGTCCCACCAAGACTGACAGACTTGACTTCATCAGTCTGAGTCAGAAAATTATTGGCAAATGACTCTGAAACGAAGAATAAAATGACAAGTTTGTTTTTTAGACACAAAAAGAACAAAGAAAATTTCATCAAATATAAAACAGTCTGTGTCTTAAATGTAAGAATCTCTCACCCTGACTCAGAAAGCCTAACAAAAGAACCACCAACATTGGAAACACCATCCTGACTCAGTTTTCAATGAAAGTGTATGAGAGCATGTGTGACAGCAGAACTTAAACTGTGAGGAGAAGTGATGCATGAAAGTGTGCAAAACCCATTTTAGGAGGTCAGCTGAGGAGAGGATCATTCAACCTTTTCATTCTACATGTATTTCAAAAAAGAAACTTATACATAGTGTTTTAAAGCTTTTAAATTGTAAACTTATCTAATATTAGTTTGTTGTTTGAATAATTTAGTCCTGCACAGCTCCTGTAAAACCCTGTGATGAAGGGTTTACTCCACAGAAACCAGGTATTTGATATTTTTAAACCATGTACAGGTGAATAATAATAATAATAATAATGGATACTTTATTGATCCCCATGGGGAAATTACTTGTTTTTCTCTGCATTTGACCCATTCACTCAGTGAAGCAGTGGGCAGCCCACTAAGCAGGCGCCCGGGGAGCAGTGTGTAGGGACGGTACCTTGCTCAGGGGTACCTCAGGGTAGCCGTTAAGTGGATTCGAACCGCCGACCTTCCGATCATGGGGCGACCACTTTACCTACTGAGCTATCTTTCCAAAAATAAAAGAAATTATTTTGTTTTGTTTTGTTTGGGTTTTTTTGTTTGTTTTAGTTTAATTGTTTTTCTGTTTGTTTTTTGTTGCTTAGATTGTTTGTTGGTTGCTCTTTTACCCATGAGCATACTGTTAGGTTAGTCTTCTAACTCCAGTGATGCGGTGAGTTCCCTTCCAATTACGTCCAAAAAGCTCATTTTAGTCAATTTGTTATATTATGTCCACCAGAGTGTGTTGCAGTTACTTTGATGACAAAACATTCAGTGTGACAGGGATAAAACAATATTACTATTGTGCATACCAGTCTTGTTAAAAATTGAAAAATTTCACATAACTGGATGCACGATACATATTCAAATTATAGCATGGGTCAGTGAGAACACCTGCACCTGTGAAGTCTGGGTGGTGCTTGATTTAATGAGTTATCATTACCATGGTATTAAATTACAGATTATTACACAGAAAACATCACGTGTTTCCTGGTAGTCATTGCTCTTCTGTAAGTTTGTTATAAAACAGTATTAACGTTGTTATTAATGTGTTAATAAATACAAACAAGCAGTTTTGCATTTTGCAGCTCTGCTTTTTTCTTATTTCTGTTTATTTCCTGCTGCAACTACCAGGAAATGTTTTCAAATAGGTTATTAATATGATATTATATAGAAACAGGCAGCTTTGTATTTTGCATGCTTATTACACAGAAACTACCACAGGTAATTGAGTGGTAATAGCTTAGAAATTAACATATTATTATTTTCTTTTTCTGCCTTATTATCCCACTACTAACGCCATTTATTAATAAAAGTGCCCTCGCAAAGTTCTCTATTATATTATATTTATAGTCTCTGCATTGTTGGAAATCAGTCATATGGCTCTCTACTTACATTTTGTTCAGGTCAGCTGACCACAGCTACACACACATACACACAAGCAAAGGCAATTTACTGGAGCTCACAACACAAATTATGATGTGAATTATTTCTAAATAATTATTTTCCCCACACTGCACCTCAACACCCACTCTTAGGGCTCCCCCTCCTACAAAATTTCACTTTAATCTCTGGTTGACTCATGTTTGTCAGCATAGCACAAACGTTTTGCAATAACCACAAATTCGCTTTATGATATCTTAGGTTTTGTTTGTCGGGGGGGAGGGCGGGGGTGTTCTTAGTTAATGACAAGCACAATGGGTTAAATTTATTATTTACAATTAAAACTACCTACTAGATGATTTCAGTTGATTTCCCCTGAATTTGAATTTCTCCTGGTAGAGTGTCAATAGCTTGAAAATGGTGAGGAATTGTATGAAAATGATGTGACATAACACAGTAGTAAAAAACTTGAAACTGGCAGTTGGTTTTTGTTGTTTTTAAATGTCATGATGAACAAACTTGCTATGAATACAAAGGTAAAGAAAATATATTTCATTTGTTCATATGAACGACTACTCTTGCTGTGACTACAGTCAGGAAACCTAACTAAAATTAGTTGTTATGTTTTTATTATAAACGTAATTGTTTATTTATTTAAATCCTTATGTTAAAATGGCCTTGAATGTGTTTATTGCTCAGTGAAGTTACTGTGAGGCCTGTGTTCAGTGGTCTGTGTCAGAGGCTCTTCCTCTGCAGTCAGTTCCTGCTGTAACAGCTCAGTGTCTCTGCAGTCTGACTGAGGGAGGTTTTTGTACGACTACAAATCACTGTGTGAACACCCAAACACTGTTTATGTTATGTTGACTCTGACAGTAGTAAACTGCTGCATCGTCAGCCTGAACTCCACTGATGGTCATAGAGAAGTCAGAGCTGCTTCCACTGCCACTAAATCGAGTTGGCGTTCCTGAATGAAGTGTTTTCACAAATTTTATTATGAGCTTTGGAGTCTGTCCAGATTTCTGTTGATACCAGAACATGGCGTCACCATCAGACCATCTCTGAACAGCTGGGTTGGTCCTACAGGTCAGAGTCACAGTGGATTCAGGAGCAGATGTCAGTACTGTAGGTTGAGTCACAGTCACCTGACCGCTGCATCCTGCAGACAAAAACAAATCATTCATTTATCAGCAGAAATCAATGAGAGAAAAAGCAGCACATCATGTTTGAAATGTTGCTGAGTGAATGAACCTGTAAAACAGCAGCAGGTCAGCGTCCAGATGAGGATGGTGATGAGAGTCATGGTGGTTGTGCTTTCTGCTGTGTTGACTGACAGATGTGAGTCCTGCAGCGTTGAACTCACAGGACTATAAACCTTCTCAGTTCTCTGGAGGATCAGCTGATGATGCAAAGCCTCCTCTCTATGGAAATCATTTCTCTGCTCTCAACACACTGAAGGAAACTTTGGGGCACAAAAGCAAAAGAAAATAGTTTTGAACTAATACCTTTAAAGATTTTATGGAATAGAGAAAAATATATTGGAAGCATATTTACATATTTTTAACACCTGGATTAAAATGGCACTCTGGTTTGTATGTTTACTTTTTGATTTTAGTATCAACAAATACAATATACCTGTAAAGCCATCTTTATTATATTCTCATAGTTTCAGAATTCATGATTTCTTGAAACGTTTCTCTTTGCTGTTTTAAACAGTTTTGTGTATGTGTGAGGTGAAAATTAAGTTTTGTCTTTCAATTCTTAATCCTAAAAATATGATTATGATAATCATGATTTAAAATTATTAAACACTTTAAGTCACTTTAGTGAAATCATCTTCTGCATTTAATGAGGTGTGCTGTGATGTTTTACATGAAAAAAGGTTCATTTTCAGTTGTTAGATGCTTGATCAGAGTGCAGGAGGTTTTTGTACGGCCACTTAATGAGTTTGTATCACTGTGGTGGACTTTTGGTGGAGGAACCAAACTCACCGTTGACTGTAAGTACCAGAAATTTTAATTTACTACCATTACAAAACATTTTATAAAATTTTGAAAAGATATTTGATCAAGTTTGGTGATTGTTGTTGATCATTTTCATTATTTATAAAACAAAGTTGATCTCACAGTCTGCAAAATAACTTCCCTGAGAAACTCATTCAGTTTTACAAATGTCAGAATTTACGTTAAAAAAAAAAAAACACAAAAAAATATTTTGTTCCCTTTTCATTTTTAAGTTTCTCTGAAATGTTAATTAATATCTTTTTAGTATTTTCCAGTTAAAATATTTCAGGTTTTGTTATTTTCAAGCTTTGATTGTCAAATATAGTGTTTGTGGATTTATTTCTTTATTGTTTCTATTTTGAAAATATCAGTATTTTATGGATTTCCCCAAAAGTAAAAAAAAAAAAAGTGTCAGTAAACACAGACCAGCTTTGAGTTCATGGATGATTGATTGTACTTGAAGTTTAAAAGGAAGTGAAAGAAGCAGATGACAAAGTTTAAACTGTACATGAGTGTTTCAACTCTGTCAGTGTAACATTGAAAATTATCACATAGATGAGATATTTACTGTAAAACATTATAGAAATAATAATATTCATCAATAATTAATGATTAAACACCATGTAGGTATTTCTTTCCTGCTTTGATTCTTATGTCTTTGGTTGCTCTTCTCCCCACTCTCTCCTCCAGTGGGTGTGGTGAGGCCCACCCTCACTGTCCTCCCTCCATCCAAAGAGGAAGACAAACTGAGTAGTGCCACTCTGGTGTGTTTGGCTGCCGGCGGTTTCCCCTCAAACTGGAAGCTGGGCTGGAAGGTGGGGGGCACCAGCACATCCTCAGGTGTGTCAAGCAGCCTGGAGGTCCTGGGGACAGACGGCCACTACAGCTGGAGCAGCACCCTGAGCCTCTCTGCAGACCAGTGGAAGAAGGCGGGCTCAGTGAGCTGTGAGGCCAGTCTGAGTGGACAGTGCCCTGTCACTCAAACCCTGGACCCTGACCACTGCTCAGAGTAGAACTTCAGCAACACTTCCTGTTTGCATATGTGTTTGATGAAGCTACATGTTTCGTTTGTTTTAATTTTCCTGCAAACATTGTTGTCTGTTGTTGTGCATGCAGATGTCATCTGTTTATTCACATTGTGTTTTCAAACCATGCTATAAAAAGAAAGTCTGCAGAACAAAATAAAATCCCAGTTCATGAAAAATCACTAATGTTTTATCTTTTGATTCTTTATCTATAAGAATTTATAACTTTTATAAAAAAAAATGCAATTTATTAAAGTTTGGAAATAAATACACATCGGTTTCTGTCACTACACTTAAAAAAGATGTGCTCATGAACTTTTGCTCATATTTAATGATAAATATAAAGGTTGAATCACTATAAACGTAGTTGTATATGTAACACAGTAAGGGGAATTGTTGAAAAGAATATATCAATGGGCCAATAGGTTCGACTATAGGAGCACAGGGGTGTGTTTAAATGAGACACAGAGACAAGAATGTAACTCAAAAGAACCAGCCGACTTTAGTGAAAAAAACCATGAGGTTGACAAGCACAGGTTAAAGGCCCTTTACAGTTGCAGAACGGAAACTTACAAAAATGAAAGAAAAGTAAAACACATAAACTGCTAAGACAATGACTTGGCCATATGTTACTTTTGGTTTTCAATTCTCAGTTTCAACGTTGGGTTTCAATGCTCGGGTGCACCCTATTAACCTGACTCCTTAACTCTTATAGAAACAGATTACACAAATCCATTGTACATTCAAATGAAAATCTCACACTCTTTTCACATGTGGAGAATGTTCTACACAACAGCTTATTGTTCAAAGTCCCAAATAAAAAAAATGTCCAAGTGGTAAAGTCCAAAAAATTTCCAAGGTTGTGATTGAAAATAGGGGAGAGAGAATGTCAGTCAGTGATCTCATGTATAACCAGCTGTGTGTGAAAGTGTGAGTGATACAGTCCTACCACACCGCAAGGTGCAGCAGATCATCAAGTGGAAAAGAAGCGAATCTCAGTAGTTACATTTTGGAATAAGGATGTAATGTGACACAATATGGAACAAGTAAAGTACTGTGGATACTTTCCAGAGGCGCTGTATTTGTACCTACCATTTTCTAATTGATCATTATACAAATCATTATACACGTGGGATCATACAGTATTAAAAACTCAGATCACTTTGTTTTATAATCATCAAGAGACTTAATGGGAATATAAATGTAAAAAAAAATCTGATCTTTCTGTGTAATTTGCCAACTCTTCCTGTGAATACAGGTGGAAACACAATGAGAAAGCGACTTTGTGGATGGGTCTGGGTTTTTTTTATCCTTTCTAAAATCACCCCAAATTAAATATATCTGCACAATTCTGGATTTAGTGCTTGGTGAGGTTACTGTCAGCTCTGTTTTCAGTGGTCTGTGTCAGAGTTTCTTCCTCTTCAGCAGCTGCAGTCAGTTCCTGCTGTAACAGCTCAGTGTCTCTGCAGTCTGACTGAGGGAGGTTTTTGTACGACTGCAAATTACTGTGTGAACACAGTAGTATTGTTTATTACATGGGCACTGTTACAGTAGTAAATTGCTGCATCTTCAGCCTGAACTCCACTGATGGTCATAGAGAAGTCAGATCTGCTTCCACTGCCACTAAATCGAGTTGGCGTTCCTGACTGAATTTTGTTCCCCTGTTTTATTAGGAGCTTTGGAGTCTGTCCAGATTTCTGTTGATACCAGGACATACACTGGTTATCACTATCAGGACAATATGCAACATTTTTACTGTTTTTACACGTCAGAGTGACAGTGGATCCAGGAGTAGATGTCACTACTGGAGGTTGAGTCACAGTCACCTGACCGCTGCATCCTGCAGACAAAAACAAATCATTCATTTATCAGCAGAAATCAATGAGAGAAAAAGCAGCACATCATGTTTGAAATGTTGCTGAGTGAATGAACCTGTAAAACAGCAGCAGGTCAGCGTCCAGATGAGGATGGTGATGAGAGTCATGGTGGTTGTGCTTTCTGCTGTGTTGACTGACAGATGTGAGTCCTGCAGTGTTGAAGTCACAGGACTATAAACCTTCTCAGTTCTCTGGAGGATCAGCTGATGATGCAAAGCCTCCTCTCTATGGAAATCATTTCTCTGCTCTCAACACACTGAAGGAAACTTTGTGACACAAACATGAGAAGTACACTAAAAATACACTAAAATGATCTTAAGTACAACAATAGAAAAGCAGGTGAGGGTTTTGTCCATTCTGGTTCTCACAAATGCTTTTTTTCCCCTCTGCACCTTCCGTACTTACAAGCTTTACTTTAGATTAATATATTTGGCATAATTTACTATGAGTAGTTATTAATTAATTAATTAATTTATGATATGCAGTTGTGTATTTTCCAGTTGTAGAAATGTAAAACTAAACCACATGATTAGGAAAACTGTAGAATACATTGGAAACATATTTATATGTTTTTAACACCTGGATTAAAATGGCACTTTGGTTTGTATGTTTACTTTTGGTTTTAGTATCAACAAATACAATATACCTGTAAAACTGTTTTGTTATTTTGTCATAGTTTCGGAATTCATATTTCTTAAAACGTTTCTCTTTGCTGTTTTAAACAGTTTTTGTGTGGTTTTTTAAAAAAAAAAAGAAAATTTGTGTAATGTTAAAATTATGTTTTATCTTTCAGGTCTTATTACTAAAAGTACAATTATGATAATCATGACTTAAATTCATTAAATACTTTTAAGTCGCTTTAGTGTAATCATCTTCTGCATTTAATGAGGTGTGCTGTGATGTTTTACATGAAAAAAAGGTTCATTTTCAGTTGTTAGATGCTTGATCAGAGTACAGGAGGTTTTTGTACGGCCACTTAATGAGTTTGTATCACTGTGGAGGACTTTTGGTGGTGTTTGTTGATCTATTTCTTTATTGTTTGTATTTTGAAAATAACTTTTTTGAAATATTAATTTAATTGGATTTCCCCAAAAGTAAAAAAGGGTCAGTAAACACAGACCAGCTTTGAGTTCATGGATGATTGATTGTACTTGAAGTTTAAAAGGAAGTGAAAGAAGCAGATGACAAAGTTTCAACTGTACATGAGTGTTTCAACTCTGTGAGTGAAACATTGAAAATTATCACATAGATGAGATATTTACTGTAAAACATTAAAGAAATAATAATATTCATCAATCAACAATGATTAAAGACCATGTAGGTATTCCTTTCCTGCTTTCATTCTTATGTCTTTGGTTGCTCTTCTCCCCACTCTCTCCTCCAGTGGGTGTGTTGAGGCCCACCCTCACTGTCCTCCCTCCATCCAAAGAGGAAGACAAACAGAGTAGTGCCACTCTGGTGTGTCTGGCCACCGGGGGCTTCCCCTCAATCTGGAAGCTGGGCTGGAAGGTGGGGAGCACCAGCACATCCTCAGGGGTGTCAAGCAGCCTGGAGGTCTTGTGGACAGATGGTCGCTACAGCTGGAGCAGCACCCTGAGCCTCTCTGCAGACCAGTGGAGGAAGGCGGGCTCAGTGAGCTGTGAGGCCAGTCTGAGTGGACAGTGCCCCATCACTCAAACCCTGGACCCTGACCACTGCTCAGAGTAGAGCTTCAACAACACTTCCTGTCTCCAAATAACACTGTGTTTCCTCTGTTGCAATATTTCTGGAAAAAAAATCATTCTCTATTGATGCGCATGCAAATTTCACCAACCAATCTTATCCATATTCTGCTTTAAAAATATGCTGTTAAAAAAACAAGTCATAACAAAATAAAAGCTTTTGAAAAATCAATTTTCTGTAATCATTATGCCAATAGTTTATTACACAAAAATGCTTATTAAACCATCATATTTCTATCTGAAATATGGACAGTTTTGAAGTCCAGTAAGTATTACATAACATTTTATAGTTTTTTTAATTTTATTTTTTTTTTTGCCTTATTTACTTATGAACATTTAATTGAAAAATCTTTATAATCCCAGCAATGTAGTTCTTCAGTTTTGTTTAGATTCATTGTGTTTGTGTTTGATGGACCAGTTTCTTTCATTGCAGTCTGTCACTCTGCACCTGCAGCCTTCAGCCAGACTGAAAGAGGTTTTTGTACAGTTCTAAGTCACTGTGTGAACACTCCACCACCATGGTAGCCCAAACAAAAACCACTGATGGTTAAAGTGTACTGAGAACCAGATCTGCTGCCACTTGAACGAGTCAGAGATCCTGAGAAGAAAGTTAATGATGAGTCTCTCCAATTTTCTGAAGGTACCAACTGAGATCAGCACCAATATTTGAACTCCCTGTGGCGCTGATGGTCACAGTCCCACCAAGACTGACAGACTTGGTTTTATCAGTCTGAGTCAGAAAATTATTGGCAAAAGACTCTGAAACGAAGAATAAAATGACAAGTTTGTTTTTTAGACACAAACATAAAAAGAACAAAGAAAATTTCATCAAATATAAAACAGTCTGTGTCTTAAATGTGAGAATCTCTCACCCTGACTCAGAAAGCCTAACAAAAGAACCACCAACATTGGAAACACCATCCTGACTCAGTTTTCAGTGGAAGTGCATGAGAGCATGTGTGACAGCAGAACTTAAACTGTGAGAAGCAGTAATGCATGAAAGTGTGCAAAACTCGTTTTAGGAAGAAACCACCCACCTCTCCCAATGAAACCCAAAACACAGAGGTCAGGTGAGGAGAGGATCATTTAATCTTTTCATTTTATTTATATATCCTATTTTTGTGTACTGGTCATCATGATTGTGTTCTACTTTCTTTCCTTTCCCTTAAATATTTTTACCATATTATGTATTGTCATCTAGATATTAATTATGCTGTGAAAGAGTATCCTCTACACGCATATGCGAATCTAATGTATTCATGTGTAGTCTTCATTTAAACTTATTAGGATTCTGCATCAGTGTTTCCAGTTCAGTTTTTAATAGTTTATTAATATGTTATTATATAGAAAAAGGCTGCTTTGCATTTTGCATGCTTATTACACAGAAACTACCACAGGTAATTGAGTGGTAATAGCTTAGAAATTATCACATTATAATTTTCTTTTTGGGGGGAGCAGCACAGTGGCACGATGGTTAGCACTGTTGCTTCAGAGCAAGAAGGTCCTGAATTCAGTTCCAGTGGAGTTTGCGTGTTCTCCCCGTGTTTGTGTGGGTTCTCCCTGGGTACTCTGGCTTCCTCCCACAGTCCAAAGATATGCAGTTCTTGGGGATAGGTTAATTGGTAACTCTAAATTGCCTGTGGGAGTGAATGTGAGTGTGAATGGTTGTCTATCTCCGTGTGTTAGCCCTGTGCTATAGTAAATTTGTCTTTTATATTATATTTATAGTCTCTGCGTAGTTGGAAATCAGTCATATGGCTCTCTACTTACATTTTGTTCAGGTCAGCTGACCACAGCGACACACACATACACACAAGCAAAAGCAATTTACTGGAGCTCACAACACAAATTATGATGTGACTTATTTCTAAGTAATTATTTTCCCCACACTGCTATGTCAATAGCTTGAAAATGGTGAGGAATTGTATGAAAATGATGTGACATAACACAGTAGTAAAAAACTTGAAACTGGCAGTTGGTTTTTGTTGTTTTTAAATGTCATGATGAACAAACTTCCTATGAATACAAAGGTAAAGAAAATATATTTCATTTGTTCATATGAACGACTACTCTTGTTGTGACTACAGTCATGAAACCTAACTAAAATTAGTTGTTATGTTTTTATTAAAAATGTAATTATTTATTTATTTAAATCCTTATGTTAAAATGCCCTTGAATGTGTTTATTGCTCAGGGAGGTTACTGTGAGGTCTGTGTTCAGTGGTCTGTGTCAGAGTCTCTTCCTCTGCAGTCAGTTCCTGCTGTAACAGCTCAGTGTCTCTGCAGTCTGACTGAGGGAGGTTTTTGTACGACTACAAATCACTGTGTGAACACATAAGCACTGTTTATGTTATGTTGACTCTGACAGTAGTAAACTGCTGCATGAAAGGTGACCAATTTTATTCACTTCATCAGTCATCTTTAACGGCTTGGCTGATTAGTTTCTAATTTCAGGTAAAGTCTAAAAAAACGTATAGTTTGCAAGGTTTAATTTAGCTATGTTAACACATTTATGCACTGTAAATGAAGCTACCAGTTTTTTTAATTAATGTGATTATTATTGCTAATAATGTTTTTGGTCTTTGATATAAATCAGTAGAAATCGTATGGTCTCAACCAACGTGTTGTGGAGAGTCAATAGTTTGACTGTTGAGGAAATTGTTCTTGTTTTTCTTTTGTTTTGTTTTGTTTATACACGTGAGTTCATACAGTATTAAAAAATCAGATCATTTTGCTTTATAATCATCAAGAAGCTTAATGGGAATATAAATATAAAGAAAAATCTGATCTGTTTGTATAATTTGCCAACTCTTCATGTAAATAGTTGGAAATGCAATGACAAAGTAACTTTGTGGATTTTTTTTTATTCCTTTCTAAAGTCACCCCAAAACAAATCTATCTGTGTTCAGTGGTCTGTGTCACAGTTTCTTCCTCTTAAGCAGCTGTACTCAGTTCATGCTATAACAGCTCAGTTTCTCTGCCATCTGACTGAGGGAGGTTTTTGTATGACTACAAATCACTGTGTGAACACCCCACCGCTATGCACACTCTGACAGTAGTAAACTGCTGCATCTTCAGGCTGAACTCCACTGATGGTCATAGAGAAGTCAGAGCTGCTTCCACTGCCACTAAATCGAGATGGTGTTCCTGAATGTCTTATGCTCACATGTCGAATTAGGAGCTTTGGAGTTTGTCCAGATTTCTGTTGATACCAGAACATACCCTCACGACCATCAACCCATGTGTAAACAGCTTGGCTGGTCCTACAGGTCAAAGTGACACTGTATCCAGGAGTAGATGTCACTACTGGAGGTTGAGTCACAGTCACCTGACCGCTGCATCCTGCAGACAAAAACAAATCATTCATTTATCAGCAGAAATCAATGAGAGAAAAAGCAGCACATCATGTTTGAAATGTTGCTGAGTGAATGAACCTGTAAAACAGCAGCAGGTCAGCGTCCAGATGAGGATGGTGATGAGAGTCATGGCGGTTGTGCTTTCTGCTGTGTTGACTGACAGATGTGAGTCCTGCAGTGTTGAAGTCGCAGGACTATAAACCTTCTCAGTTCTCTGGAGGATCAGCTGATGATGCAAAGCCTCCTCTCTATGGAAATCATTTCTCTGCTCTCAACACACTGAAGGAAATTTATATATCTTATTTTTGTTTATTGAACATTTTGAATGTGTTCTACTTTCTTTCCTACCTGAAATATTTTTACCATTTTATGTATTGTCATCTAGATATTAATTATGCTGTGAAAGAGTATCCTCTACACGCATATGTGAATCTAATGTATTCATGTGTAGTCTTCATTCAATTTTAATTATTATGATTCTGCATATGTTTTTCCAGTTCATTCAATTAAGTTTTTTAATAGGTTAATAATATGTTAATATATAGAAACGGGCAGCTTTGCATTTTGCATGCTTATTACATGGAACTACCACAGGTAATTGAGTGGTAATAGCTTAGAAAACAAATCATTCATTTATCAACAAAAATAAATGAGGGAAAAAGCAGCACATCTTGCTTGAAATGTTGCTTGGCTTCATCAGTCTGAGTCAAAAAGTTATTGGCAAATGAGCCTGAAATGAAGAAAAAAATAAAAACTAACTAACAAAAGAACCACCTTTTTTGACCTCAAATTTTACTGAGAAAGAATGAGTAACATATTTTAATATTTTATATTTTTTTTATAACACACTCTGCAGTTTCAGATGCATTTTGAGTTCCTGAAAATAACTGCATTATTATTGCTTTAACATGATGATGCTGGCATTTTTGCTCAGACCTCACAGAGCTTTTTGATTTTAAACTCATTAGATAATAATTATTGAAGCTCAAGAAGACCAGATCCTCAGTCTGTGAGGTAAAACTTGTTTTGTTTTAACATACTAACTACTAATCTAGCAGGTTGTATATGTTACTGCATGTTTACTTATAAAGTCAAGTCTCTGTCTATGGTATGAAACTAATCTAATCCAAAGGAAAAAATCTGTATTCTGGAGTTTATTTTACCTTTTGCTTTGGAACTATAGATTCTAAGAACAATGTTTGTTTCTGCAGAAGGAAACTGTTTGCATAACTGAAGTGTGAAGCTGAAAAAAGGAGCGCAAATGTCAATTTCACTACCCGTTAATGAGTATCAGGGAGTTTCTATGGAACAGTGTTGTCTCTAATCTCCTCCGAGAGATCATCGCTGCAACACATCAGTCCCTAGTTTAATTTGATATTAGTATAACTAATGTGCTTGTTCTCACACATATGTTTCAACACAGCAGTAATTTAGATCTTCATAAGTTCAGAGTTGAGGTAATTACAGATTTCTGTGCTGGCTGTACAGCTCAGAGAGACGGCCTTATAGACTTAAAGACAGCTGTCCACCCAGCAAAACATTAAAAACTGTCATTTTACAGAAGGGAAAAAAATTCTGTATCATACTGAAACTATAGAAAACTATTTTGCATCCAGGGTGTGCGACAGATATTCAAATTAATGCATGGGTCAGTGAGCACACACCTGCACCAATGGAGTCTGGGTGGAAATTGTACATTGCTGCTGTACAAATAGTGCCCTCTTATGTCAAAATAAGAGAATACATAAAAAATTGACTCTGATACACAGATCCAAAAAGCAGACTGGACATCGATGAAAAAACACATTTTCTTTGTCTCCTTCTGGCCAATTGTAATTTTCTTTAATTCATTTCTGTCAAGGTTTTTATACATGTTTTGTCTGTCTGTGTCTCAGTTGCCATTTTGTGACTTTTGCATTCAATGTATTTCTTTATAGAGTGTTTTTATACTTTGGCTTATTTGGTTATTAATTTGCTTATTTGCATTTCCTTATATTGTTTTATGCCATTTTGCTATGTTTCCCTGTGACAGGAAACATAATCAAGATCAATTTCAAATAAAAGTAAATATATGTTTTATATTAAATGTTTAACTGAAAAATACATGTATTGTAAATACATGTATAATGTACGGGTACCTTGTTTGTGTGATATGTGAAGTTCTTTTTTTACATTTGCATTATATTGTAAATGTGGAACACTTTGTGACTTAGTCTATGTATCTATCTTAAATGTGAGAACTCTATTTTAAAAACTGTTAGAACATCTTATTATTATGTTACCTTATTGTGTGCAGTGCAAAATGTAGAGAAGAAAATACAATGTACTACAGATTTTTAAGACTGTAGTGCCACTTCAATGAAGATCCTTTCAGTAACTGACCACCAATCTATCACACAGTCATGGTTATAACCCGTTATTTATTGTTTCAGTAACATAACATGTTTTAGTTTTGTCTATTCTGTATTATTGTAGGCCCTTTCCTTACAATATAAAGCTCTCTGAGGCAACTGTTGTGATTTAGCTGTGATTTAGTGTATTTTGTAACAGTAAATAATATGTTTCTATTCTATTAGTTGATCAGTTCAAGAAGAAAACTACATTTACTGTTTTTTAGCAGAGTTAAATCAGCATGTTTAAGCTTTTAGTATGTTAGTATGTTCTTGTGTTTGTGCTCTTTTTGTGTTCACTGGGCCAGTAACTTTCATCACAGCCTCTGCACCAGCTATCTGCACCTGCAGCCTTCAGTCTTGCTGAAGGAGGTTTTTGTACAGCTATATATCACTGTGTGAATGCTCCACCATGGGCACCCAGACAATAATAATCTCCAGCATCTTCAGCCTGAACACCACTGATGGTTAAAGTGTACTGAGAATCAGATCTGCTGCCACTGAATCGTGACGGAGTTCCCGAGGAGCGAGTTGATGCTCTGTATATAAGGAGTTTGGGAGGCTGTCCAGGTTTCTGAAGGTACCAACTGAGATCAGGACCTATATTTGAACTCCCTGTTGCGCTGATGGTCACGGTCCCACCAAGACTGACAGACTTGGCTTCATCAGTCTGAGTCAGAAAGTTATTGGCAAATGACTCTGAAATGAAGAAATAAAACAAAGACTTTAACAGAATCTTTTAACTTTCAAATAGTAAACATCAGTAAGGCATTTTAAACTCTCAAACTCAATGTACACAGAAGGAGCAGATAACATGTCACCAAACATAAAATTTGTTTTATATGTCAGAAATGTTTTCAAAACTCTCACCCTGACTCAGAAAGCCTAACAAAAGAACCACCAACATTGGAAACACCATCCTGACTCAGTTTTCAGTGGAAGTGAATGAGAGCATGTGTGACAGCAGAACTTAAACTGTGAGGAGCAGTGATGCATGAAAGTGTGCAAAACACACTGTAGGAGGAAACCACCCACCTCTCCCAATGAAACAGAAAACACAGAGGTCATGTGAGGAGAGGCTCATTCAACCTTTCCATTATATTTGTCTCATTAACAGGGCCCATATTAGTTGGTCGCCAGATACTGGTTGGTTCATTTTGCTCATTCTGACAAACCAAATCTATATTTAAATGTAAATACATGAACATCAATTAAAAGGAAGGTATATTAAACTGATGTAATATTATCTTTTTTCTATGTGCTGAAAGATGTTCAGTTCTACACAACTCATGACAGCATAAATCTATGAAAACCCAACAGGTTTGAGCTGATTTCTTTACAGGTACCTGTGCTGACTGTACAGATCGGAGAGACGGTATCGCCTTGTTTTATAGATGTTGATAATTGTGTGTCAGAATCAGAGCTAGGTTAGCTGTCAGTCCAGTAAAATATTTAAAATATATTTTTTTTAAGATTTTTTTTATCATCGCATAATAAAAACTTTTTTTCAAAAATGTTTTTTTCTGGGATGATAATATGGAATATATAGCAAATATTCAAATTACAGCATGGGTCAGTGAACACACCTGCACCTGGAGAGTCTGCATGGGAAATTATACCCCTCTGTTTATATGAAAACAAATAGCGCCCTCTTGTGTCATAAAAAGAGAATACACATAAAATTAAATCCACCAAATTGATACAAAAAGCAAACTGGACATCGGAGCGACTCTGAAAGAGACACAAAATTACAGGAGTGGCTTAAAAACAATATGCCCTGCCTCTTTCTAGTGATCTATATTAAAAATAATAATAATTGCTATAATGATCTTTGTCGAGAGTTTGTGTTTCTTTGCAATTTTGCATCTACATACATTATTTTACAGTATTTTGCATTGCTTAACATGACAATTTCCTTTTGGTGTTTTTTTTTCCACACCTCATATTTGTTTGTAGTGTTTTGTAGTCATTTTTTCCTGTTTTATACCTCTTTTTATTGCATCCTTTTATGGTCATTTTTCACCTCCGAGTAGCCAAAAACTGTCACTTTGTTTGAAGTGGGACAGTCACTTAACATAACAGTTTATCCATGGATCTCATTAATTGAGATCCAAATCTCTGAGGCCATACTTTAATTATAATTTACATCATGTCTAAATTTTATTCAGTGCCAGAAATTATTCTTTTCAGTCTCACATATTTCTAACTGGAGCAGGTGTTCTGGTTAAAAAACACATAATGATGTATATTACTGTGTCCTAAGGAATTGTGTCAACTTGTTGAGTAAACACATCAACAAGTTTCAGTGTTTGCAGTGATTGTCTAAAGTTTCTGGAAATTGAAACAGTCTCATCTGTTACTCCAGCCACCTAAAACAAATTTCATAATACTATGTGTCTAAGGGTTATCATTATATTGTGATTTTTGAGTGCAGATTGCATAGTTCAGGAAACCAAAGATGAATTTTTAAAAAAGAATCTGGAAAAAAAAATAGAAATCCTCTTTTGTTGTGTTCATTTTACCAATAAAACAATCATATGCATAGTAAGAGCTGTTCAAAATACCGAACATTACACAAAATACAAAATATACAAAAGAAACCTGCAACACCTCCAATTACCACCAGAGGGCTGAAACGTAGAACTTCAGAACATTTTTCTTCCAATTTAAAAAAAATGAAAACGTTTCATTCACAAAAAAAGACTACAAGCAAAAGACCTGAATATTCCTAGAATTAATCTATGCAGGAAGATCAAGATTCACTCATCTTTCATCGTTACTGGGTGTCAGGCTTCTCTATTCCTTGCAACACTTTCACTTTTCCCTTGCTGTCTAACTTAACTCTGTATTCATCACTCTGCTCCAGTCATTTTCTTGTCCCCCTTCTGCAAACCAGTCAGCCTCTGTGTGATGATCTTTAAATCGCACTGCTTTTCTGTCATTCAGCCTTTGAGACTCTCATTGTTACTTCCTGCCTCTTCCCCATCCCTACCTCATTCTGGCCAGATCGAGCTCCTCACCCTTATCTCCACCTGCTTCATCTCCACCACCAGCGTCTAGACTCCAGGGGTCCTGTTCTACTTCCTGTTCTACATAGCACTATGGGGGCGTAATTGCTAAATAGCTGTATTTCAATAAATCATGTTCAGTTCCTTCAAAATGATGTCTCCTTATTGAGGTGCATGTGATTGCACAAATTGCACAATATATCTTCAAGCAATGACCAAATGTAACAACACTTGTTGGAAAATACATATTTATTTACTTATTTTGTCAGAAGATTCAATAACCACTCCATTTTCAAAAATAAATAAGCAAATTAGAATTTTCTGGCAATTGTTTTGTGGTTCAGGCTTTACAGGGTTAACTTTATCATTTTATACCAGAATTCCTCAGAAGTTAGTTCTGCAGACTTCCAGGATCCTGAAATTATCTCATCTAAATGAAAGGAATGATACATGTTAAAATAATCACTGAAATGCCATCTGCTGTGAAAAGTGCATATTTTCATGATCATATCTCCTTGTACCAGCTAGAACACAATGTGGCAGATTTCTTTCCTGCCATTAAAAGAATGTATAGTGTCACTGGACCATATTTACTAATAGTTGTTTAAACACAAATAATGCGTATATGAATGTTCCATCTGCCAATCTGTGATTTATCAATATTTTCATACCTGAATTTGTTTGTACTTCAGTTCATTAGTGGTCTTGGTAGTGCCCATTTTGAGTCCCTATATCTTTCTGAAACATTCACTAATGTTCACTGGTTTTTATATGATACATTGAATTCTATTAAATGTAAATGTATTGTCATGCACTGTAGCTTCATGACTCTAAGATTATAAGCATTAGAATTAATGACTGAACTTTTATTTTAGGGGTAAAAGTATCAATGGGAAGGTGGTCAATTTTTACCATTTTAATGTTGCAAAAATAATCTTATGAACATTAACTGTTATTAACACACATTTGATCTTATGACTTAATACACTTGAGGAAAAAAATATTAGATTTTAAAAAAAAGAAGACTGGAAATATGGCAAATGTCATATTAGAAAAAATATTGACATTTTGGATAATTCTATTAACTGGCAAAAGGATGAGGCGCATGATCAATAGTGGGTCATGACCTTTTAAGTGACAACTCCCACTAGGGTGTAAATACCTGGGGCTCTCCACCATTTGGTTTTAGAACTGAAGAAGCTTCTTTGATGAGAGGAAACTCATCTTCAACAAACTTACAGAAGTCCAGTGACTTTCTTTCCAAGCTCCCAAGACATGAAATTGCACTGATTTTTTTTTTAATTTCAGGATCATTCTGTGAATTAAACCTTTGTGAAGCACGGAGATTTCAAGATCCTAGCAACACCCTTGCTTTATAGTTATACAACCAATTCAGTTTGTGGTATAATTATCTCTGACACGTATACTGTGATTTCCCTGGGCTGTATTTCAGGTCATGAAAGGTGACCAATTTTATTCACTTCATCAGTCATCTTTAACGGCTTGGCTGATTAGTTTCTAATTTCAGGTAAAGTCTTAAAAAGACATATAGTTTGCAAGGTTTAATTTAGCTACGTTAACACATTTTAACTTTCCTAATACAATCCCAGTCATTCACCACAATGCATCACCCCAAATACACCAAAAACAACTTGTTTCACAACTGTTTATTTATTCAAAACTCAAAAGATGAGTGTTCTGTAGATGTTTATATGGTCGATGAATGCGAGTTCCAGAGTAGATAACAGCCAGTTTGCAAAGTAAAAATAACTAGGGAAGGACAAGGAGAGTTCCTTGTTTGATGACCAGTCAACTGGTCTTAGATCTCTAAATAATGACTTTCTCTGAGACACCTCTAAAACCCTGGGCAACCCTTTACAGCAAATTTAAAGTATAAACACAGCATGATTAGCAGTAGAACATGTGAAAATGTCTCTGTTTTTAATTCAGTGTCAGGCTTTTTCATATTGTAGAGTTAAACCTTTAGATCTGCTACACTCGATAACCAAGTTGCCAGAATCCAGGTGCCTTTCCACCTTTACATTTTACACCTAAATAGACTGCGGTATGTCAGCCTAAAAAGATACAATGGCAATTAACCAGGATCGTGCGACATCCAAGAAAATCTGCACACAAAATACACATACAAAATATCACTCATTCACAGTCAATGTGTAACATTCTCATGCTCAGATATGTTGCTGATCAATAATGAATAATTGCAGAGCACTTATCATAAGTCTTGAGTCATTACACCAAAGAATTTCCTTCAGCATTTCTACATGCCATGGACCCACCGTCACAGAAACCAAAAGCTTGACTGAAGCACAAACCGATATGAGTAACACACATGGCCTCAGCTTTCAGTTCACGTACAGTAGGTCTGCACCAATTTTGCTACAGAAAGTTAAATGAAATATAAATAATAAATAATAAAGTGTTAATAAAAAGTCAGTTTTGTTACAGTTTTAGTAGCTCAAGGAGTGTCCTGATTGCACATGGGAGCAGTGTTGTCCTGTGCTCTAACAGTAGTATTAACAACGCACCAAAGGCAAATAAGTTACTCCATAAAGAGCAAAGACATTGTTCCTTCGGTAATCAAAATGTCGGTAATATTTACAGACTTAAACTCAACTGTTCGCCATAACAACCTCCATGCCAGCCAGCTCTCGGCTCTATTTTCTGCATTACTCATGCTGAAATAACTGGGGATGTGTCATACATTACTGTTATTGTTACTGTGTAAATGGAGGCAGGGAGGAGCAGCAAATATTGATACGGAGATGTTGTGAAGAGTGTGTAGATGGCCAGAGGATGGAGGGGGAGGTTACCAACAGATATGCACATGAGAAAGAAAGGAAAACACAGACAGAAAGCTGGGATGATGGTGAGTATTTACAGAAAGCGTGCAAACAGGAGAAAAAAAATGAGGGGAAAAAGAAGAGGGGAAGAAAGATGGAGATGTTTGAGGGTAGGGACACGATGGGTTCAGTATTCGTCCTGGTCCAGGTGAGCTTGCTCATCGAGGTCTTCATCATCTGGAGGTGCAAAGCCTTCCTAAGATACAGAAAAAAAATATATATATATATATTATCATATCACCATATTAGAGCACTTTGCTCTTGCACTGCAGGCTTACTTGTTGTTCCTAGAGTATTTAAAGTAGAATGGAAGGTGAGCCTTCAGTTTTCAGGCCCCTCTTCTATGGAAGCAGCTTCTAGTTTGGATTCGGGAGACACACACTATTGCAACTTTTAAGATTAGGCTTAAAACTTTCCTTTCTATAATTAGGGCTGGATCAGGTGACCCTGAATCCTCCCTTAGTTATGCTGCAATAGGCGTAGGCTGCTGGGGGATTCCCATGACCCTGTATTGTGTTCTCCACACCTGTTACATTTTTGCACTGATCATCACCTGCATTCATGTATATATCAATCTGCTTAGCACTTTTTCTTTTTATTTAAGTGTTTGTCTTATCGTATGTCTCACACAAAGTACCTAATTTCCTAATGTTGTAAATCTGTTCAACATTTGGCAATAAAACCCTTTCTGATTCTGATTCTGATTCTAATTCTAAATTGGTCATGGGGGATCATATGATTGTTGGGTTTTTCTCTGTATGTATTTAAAAAAGTGCCTTGAGACAGCTGATGTTGTGATTTGCGTTGAATAAATTGAATTGTATTGTATTGAATTGAATTGAATTGAATTGAATTGAATTGAATTGAATTGAATTGAATTGAAAGCAAGAAGGGCAGAAAACCTGATAATATTTTATCAGGTCTTCTGCTCTCCTTGCTTTTCACTGTCAACAGTGGAGAGAGTATGGCAATCTGTTATATATCTGTTATAATGGCTAGATACCTCTGTTGCGTAGAGAATGTTAATTATCCTGCTGAGAATGGGGTTGTTTTCACTCTCGTGCTCCTGGCAGATCAACTCGATATCCCGTAGTTTGCTGAAGTAGAAGTCTCTTTCCTTCTCAAGGCCATCTACAGTCAACTTCAACTCCATCAACTTAGAAAAACAGAAAAAGGTGCTTAAGCTGGTAGTCAAAAACTAGTCTGGAGGATGAAATCAGAACAAAAGAGCCACACGGCCTTCTGTCCTTCCCGTTCAACTCTACCTGTTGATTTAGCTCCATGATTTCAGCATCACTGCCCCCATTTCTTGACAAAGTCGGATTCTTCCTCAAGGCTGGAGTGTTATGTTGGACCCGCTGCGGTGTTGGCATGTTTTTGGGAACTGTTGGGGATGTCCTCTGTGGTCCTGGAGTGGTTAGAGATGGTGGGAGTGGTTCAGCATTTCATTTAAGACAGATTTATTGCACTTATTTTGGCTTGTTAGCAGTTGTGGCGATGGATATAGCACATTATAGAGCGCTGATGCAATCATCTTGTAGAAGAATTTTATGCCTTTGACATGTAAAAGGTTTCAAATTGTTTTACAACTAAACTGATAGAAATGACACATATTTAGAGTGCTGAGGTTAAATAGCCAAATTATCGATTCATTTATATAAATGACCAAAGGTTGTTTTAATTTGACTCAAGATCTTAAAAACGAAAAGACCTGTTGCCTACTAAACCTCTATAAGTGCTTAAGCAAAGGTGTTTCAGATAAACTCAAAGACAAAACATGCGAACACATTATCCACAGGCTGTATATAAAAGATGGAAGCGGCTTCCAGGTCTTAAAAGTAACGCTAATCAAGTAGTGCAAAACGTATTTTTATTTATCATTGTTTTTTGTTTTTACTGGCCAAGATGGGGTGGCTTTCCTGGTTGCAAATAGTTTTTGGGACTGTGCACAAGTCAGTGAAAAAATGCCCTTAATTCTCACAATGTATTGGTTGCTTCGATACATTACAAATGATATTCATGTTATAAATTATGGGCCTAATAATGGTAAAATAATTGCTATTCTTCAGGGTGCAACAGGCTAAGGAGCTGGCTGTTCAGTTTTTCTACTACGCACATTTTTAAGCCTGTTTTCCAAGTTGCTCAAACTGTTCATTATTAGCACCTGGCTAACCAAGATGGCTAACTAGTGCAAAAACCGGACGCTCATGTTCAAATAAGGTAAATGCCAGACTTGAGGCTTCGAAACAGCAGCCCACAAGGCAATGAGTGACATCCATCTTTTATATACAGTCTATGGTATTTTCAGTTTTAAAAATAAGTGCAATCATTCTTCCCATTTATAACACACTGCTTGCTAGTGACAAAGTCACAAAGCAGGCTTATGACATACTACAGCTTAAATTAGATTGTTTGCCATGATCTTCAAGCAAAAAGCTTTTACAGAGACAGGGCGAGGCTGTTCAGGCTGACACCACTCTCGTTAGTAGAAAGGGAAGAATTTGTTGTTATCAAACCAGCTTTAATAGAGACAAAGCTGCAACAGTGTTGCATCAGTCGCTCGATGCAGGACACTGGGGAAATAACTATATTTGCTGTTTCTGCAGGTGTTTGGGCATTATTGATCATGATCGATCAGAACAAATGTGGATTTTCTGCCAAACTAACGCTGCATCCCACTAGGCACTGTGACGATTACTAGAATATTACCAATGACTCACTTGTACCTAAAGTGTCATGGTTTTGCGAATGCTGGGCAGTGAGATGGATCAAAGAAGTCATTCTGTGAATCGTGCTGCTCACACCACTTGCTTGCAGGGAGCGCTTTTGAGCCATCCAAAGCTCAGCAAGACCGTGCAGCAAAGGCAAAATGTTTGGCTTTACCTTGGTTTCTCTTTGGTTTGTGGATAAAGTGATCACCTGGATTGGGGGGAGGGGCCACGTCCTGCCCCTGTCTGGCTAGTAAAGGGTCATACTCCTTGCCGTCATAGTTGGCGTCGAAGAACTTCTTGAACCACTGCACAAATTCAAAGTTGTCCTGGAATTTCCCTTTTACAAGCTTTTCTACAGGAATTATCTGGACAATGAAAACAGGAAATAGTTGAAAAGCTCCACTTGATACACACACGTATATCAGTATGAAAGGTAAAACAATTAATTATCTCAGGTATCATAAATGAAATAAATAATAAAACCATAATAAAGTGATTCTGACTTTGTCGACACTCATCCGTTTAAAAGCTGCCTGAAGAACTTTGAAGTTGTGTATAAATTCATGCTCCAGCTTGGCTTGAAATTTGACCTTCTTCAGAAGAATGCACCCCGGAAACAACATGTCCATGAACTGGCAATACGCCGCTCCTTGAAAACATAAAGACACAACAAATCAATCTCGTTATTTCGGTCAAGAGTTGCCCCAAAATTACCTCAGCAGCTTATTTCAGGGGGAAAAAATAACCTCAGGCCTCACCTGAACAGAGCTGTTCAATCTTGGTGTAAGTGAGATGCAAAGAGTCGTTGACCCACGCCAGCATGTCATGTCGGCTGAGGTTGTCAATGGACACAGATGTTGCGTACACATTCACTGCCATCCCTGAGTCGAAAAGAGAGAAACAACCACTCAGCTACATTTTCCTGTTAGCAAGACTTGAAAACCTTAAATGGAAGTTGAAGGAAGAATATTGGTCAATGATTAATCTCTCTGATTGGTCAGTGCAAGGTATGAGTATAAAAATGTAGGGATTGTTTTTATAGTATAATCTAGGCAAAGTAACCATTCTGCATGCTCCTTAACCAAGCTACCAACTACTGTACATAACATTTACCAAGCTTCTTATATTGGATTTGAAAGACTGAAACAGGACTTATTTAGGCCTTAAATAATGATTATTATTGCAATTAATTACTTGCTAAAAACAATGTGCCTATTTCTCATGCAAACACTGCAAAACATATAAACCTACTATACATGATTATTATGCCATTATCTACTACACCACTATGGCTTTTTATCACTAACAATTAACAATCATTATTAATTAGTTTTTAAACTGTGGCTTTCTTCCATGTGTTCCTTTTCCCTCTGCTCTTTTATCTTTCCCCTCACCCCCAACCAGCTACAACTGCTCCTCCCTAATCCTAGTACTGCCAGAGGCTTCTTCCTGTTAAAAGGGAGTTTTTCCTTCCCACTGTCACCAGCACTTGCTCATAGAGTGTCAACTGATTGTTGGAGTTTTCTCTCTAATATTATAAGGTCTTTAACTTACAGTATCAAAGCACCCGAGGGTTGCTGTGATTTGGCGCTATATAAACAATGTTTATCTCGGTTAAACATAAAGAGATAGCAACACATTCAAGAAGCTGGAATTAGGAAATGTTAAACTGACTTCTGACTTCATTAACTTGTGAATCTACATCACTGCACTACTTTCACTGAATCCATTTTTTTTTTTTTTTTACTGTACTGACCTGGATTTCTTCGTTGGGCCATGTTAATATTAAACCCTATAATCTATACAGGCAGATTCCAAAACTGCACTGCAGTTTCTTCAATTTTTAGGAATTATTTTTTCACCCCCTGTCTGACTGTAAATCCTGGGGCTGGGCCACAGTCTGTTGCAGCTGTAAAGCCCACTGAGAATGGGGATATCAAGCTTTTAGGGAGGAAATTTGACTTTCAGACATAAACTGAGTCCCTAAGAAGCATCTTTATTCTCAGTTCTAATCTAAAAATGTGTTTCAAGCATAATCCTCCCTGATTATACAGAGAGAAAAAAATCCGGAGTATTTGTCAGCAGCTTTACACATCTGGCATCTCCAGCCTTCTCTGTGCTCACTTTGCTTGCCTGTTAATGCGGTGTCATGTCCAAATGATCTTGTAACACCTCAGACCTTTCCTGCACCAATATGCATATTAACACGGGCAACGTGGCGACTTTAAAATGATGCTTTTTAAGGTCACACGCCGCTCTGTCTGCACCTGACAGCCAAAGACTAATGAAACCACGTCTGTCAGTTTTTAGTTTGATGCTGAATCGTGCTGTGATTTCTGATGATAACACTTCTATTGTGAATGCACCTTCAGCAACGCATTCTCCCACGGGCCATTGGCTATACTGAAATTGCATGGCTGTAGCGTCTAACCCCACGAGCAACTACTAGCCAGGATGAGGAAAAAATCACAATGTTTCAGCTACATGAGCAGCAAAGGACCACGCAGTGGGCGTACATTTATTAAATAAGGGCACGAAGGGAAGTCTATCTATTCTCCAAAAATCTATCGGGCCTTGGAAAAAGCTCCCATAATGACTGCAGCAAAAAATTAATAAATAAAATCCTGAGCGCAAACCGCTGAAGTCAAGCAAGAGCAAATGGGCGGGGGTCTGACATTTCAACCCGAGCTGAGAACAATAAATGTGCTCGTTTGCTGGGTGCTTTTGGTTAAAAAAGCCGCAACGCTGGGTGTTGCTCTCATAGCGGCCCCCTCTACAGGCCTCCCCGAATACCTCAGGACTGTCAGCGCACGGGAAATATCCTCGCTGCATGGGAATAAAGCACAGCTCCCCGTTAAACCCCTTTACGCGCAGAAAAAGGAGAGATTTAAGAGACGGGGTGGGTCGGCAGGGCGTAAATGCGGCGATACTCACTGTATTCAGGAGCGTCTGTGGTGTTATCACGCTGGCAGTATTCCTTATGTCAATGCCCGTTGCTGTCGTCGTTGTCAGACCCTGCGCGGTGCAGTGCTTGGTAACGGGCCGCCCTGTCTGGGGCTGCAACAATTCAGCCTCTACTGCGCGTGCGCCCGACTCCATGCTGTTAAAGGTTCATTATAAATAGGACTTTGGCCTGTTCCAGCTAAGAGACACATGATGTGTCTGGTTGGATCTTAGGACTGCGAGTGACTAAGGTTTTTGTGGGGTCAGGCTTCACATGTTGCTGTTTTATCTGCTGCTGGATAAGATATGTGAACGAAGGACAAAGTGGAGTGATCATTTTTTACAAAAGAACTGTTTTAGAATTTCTATGGGTTGATTTAATGTGCAAACTGCTGTTAATACTGCTGGGTCCAGTATTTTAGTTGTGATCTACAGTATAAATTTAATTTAGTTTGACAGTTTCCAATCAAGTGGTCAGACCCTTTTTGAAAAAGAAGAAAAAGCACTCTTATATTTTTTGTCTAATTATATATGCCATCTGTTTTCAGTTATTTACATTTGTCCTATTAAGTGAAAATTGTTATTGGTGAAATGTGACGAAGGAGCCTAACAAGCCAAAAGAGTTACTAGCAATGGCAAATGTCTGCGAAATATAGAGAAGTATGAAAAATGTAATGTAAAAGCATAAAACTGGATAAAATTGTAATTTTCCTGTGAAAGAATGTGCAGTATATCGAGTATAGCCAGGAATCAGACACAGGATTTGATTTCATTGTTGTTTATTTGCACTCACATCATGTGATAGAGAGCTCCAAGGGGCGAAAAAAGGAGATAAAAGGATTCAATGTGACGACACATTGTTCAGCACCAGTGTACGTTAGGTGGGGAAAAGACACAGCATAATGCACTGGAGCAAAATGTGAACTCTGTCCAAAAAGAAACAGTGATGGAGGAGTTTTACTAGAACATGCATGAAGATCTTGTGAACATAACTGATTCTAAAATGAGCTAAATCCTGAATGCATGATCAAAATACAAAAAAAGAGAGAGAATCGGTTGCCGAGACAAATATTCACAAGTAGTAACTACAAAATGAACAGTAAAAATACAGTATTAGAGAACTTGAAAAAGTATCAGTGCTTTTCTGTAGTTGCTAAACAAACATACAAACTTTCAGTGTCATAAGAAGGCATTTGATCCTCTGAAGATTTCAACTTTATGAACACTAAAGTGGATCCCTTCACCGCTTCTATACAGAGCTTAACAAATTTTATCAGACCACCTGTCATAAAAAGAAGAAAACACAAATATTTTATAAATCTGTCAAAAACTTACTAAAAACTAAAATTATATTGTTTGTTAGGCAAGTAAAATATACTTTTTTATACCCAAATTTTGAGCAGGCACAAATTTGGGTCAGAAATTATTCAAGCACAACATTCAACCACTAAAATAAATGTTTCTACTGAGGAATGTAAGTAAATAGCTGTAATTTGGCATCTGAATCAAAAAATGATCATGTGTTTAACTATTTCATCTCTTTTTTTGTAAAAGTACATTTGAAAGTTCAGGAGTTAATTTGGGGCACCGGTGGTAACTCACACTGTGTGGTGGTCTAATAGGTTTGTTGAGCACTGTATGTGCTTCACAGTGGTGTGCTACATTAGACGTGTCAGTCAGATGACCGATAACACCCTGACCACAGTGAACCAAAGTTGTTAAGTTGTTAAAAGTGCACCAGTGGTACAGGATGATGTGTTCTCAGGTGAGAAAAAGGCCATTTGGGTGAGACTGTTTGCTCTCTGTGGAAATAAATATGATCATAAAAGATGCTAACATGTTTAGTATCAGTGCTTGTTAAAGTTCTTCTAACTATGCTAACATGCACAGTACTCACAGCATAGCTTCATTCACATTTGGTGGAGGTGGAACAGAAGTCTATTCTGCTATAAGGCTGTTGAACCTGATGAACCAGTGAGCAAAGACTTCATGTTCTTATTTGTGTAATCATTCCAACATAGTAGCATCAAAAGAACATAACAAATAATGCAATATAAAAAAATGATAACAAAAAACAGTAAGCTTGAATTATGATATTCCTCATCATTTGATCAGTAGCAACTCTTCCTTTCACAACTGACATTTTTTAATGTCACGTCGACATCCTTGTAGGAATTTGTCACATTTCATTCATCGTGGCTCTGAGTAAAAAGACATTTTGTGACACTTGTGACATGAAATCATGTAAAAAGGCATCTAAATAGTACATGATACAAGTGCAAAATCGTATTTTACAGTGAGGTAACACAATCGCATCATAAAAACCTTGACTCACCTTCATATTTCTAAAACTGTTAATAAGACTCAACATTTTCCCCTACCAGAATCCAATAACCAAAGTAACTCAACTGCAACTCAATTTATATCTGCTGCTTATATTTGGTTAACATTTCACTGGAATTTGGTAGCAATAACCACTTAGCAAACATTTTTCCCTGGCCGTATTGCAGTATAATTACAGCCACGTCATACAATTTTACAATTCTAAATAACAGCACTGAGTTCAAAATGAAAACATGACTCCGTTACTCCACACATGTTCTAAAGTAAAACAAGTCTTCTTGCTTGGCCATACATTTTCCTCAAATATCATTCTTCTGCTTTACGTAGCAGCATTCTGACTGGTTACCAGATCCCGCTGGATCTTCCACCAGGAGGAGCAAGGATCCTCGCTGAGGATCTCTTTGGAATGTTGTCATCGATTTGAGCACCTGGAGCAACCGGGGACAAGATCACGTTGGATTAGGCAACGAAAAACAAACAACTGCTATTGCCTTGAAGAACTTACTTGAAGCTCAGTCATACTTTGCAGTAGTACAGTAAAGGCTTCTCTAAAGAGCTTATGTTAAGTTCCGGGAGATTTAGGAAATGGAGCATAACTAAAAGGATGGAAGTGTTTGTTTGCTTTCCATTTAATCAAAGCATTTATGGTTTTGATAAAACTATTGGTAAGTAATTTGATGTAAGGTACAAATACAAGGATTCCTTCAGCATAAATGTTCACTATAACTACACTCCAATTATTATCTTCCCAGGTGAAGTGACTTCCCAGGCATAAAGCAACACGTGTTGCACAGTTAGAATCATTATTGGAGTTTTAACCTTTTCAGACGTGTTCTTCAGCATGCACCCTGGAAGCAGGTGAGATTCTGTCAGAAACCTTTACTCTCTTTCTACTGAGACTTTTTGCTGCCTGTCATTCGTCATTTCTACCTCAGCAGCTTGCCAGTAAGTACTGCTCTGATTATGCAGGCCTAAACAAACAAGTTTGATCCCAAACATGGGACAACTATAGTCTTCAGCTGACTTAAAGTGCTGTTATTCAAAGTTACTTTGACTATAGCGCCCTCATCAGGCCAGTCATTAGACATTTTATAAAACCAGCAGCAGCGCCACCAAATCACAAGCTACCAGTGTCCCGTAGCTTCCATTAACATGGAAATTCCTCCTTTTGTGTATCTATAACATAATTATAAAATTCACAATGCCATGTGTATGAATCAGCTGGTCCTCACCAGACAGGCTGAAGCTGGACTCATGGAGGTCCCTCATGCCCCCATGCCGGGTGCAGGGGCGTGTTGGAGTGTCTAGATCTGAAGAGCCGGTGTCTCTTTTTCCAGAATTTGCCACGGCAACAACTTCACCTGTGTAGGGTTCCCGCTCCACAGCTTTCACCGCCTGGCACTGGCAGAAACATATAGCAATAAGTATTCCTTAAAAACAATACTTTCAACAAACTACGCTGCAGGCTTCCTGTAAAAATGTAGAGAACATAAGTTGAAGTAGCACATATTTATTGACATTCTAAATTAATCTCATTACAGTCTTCAAATCCTCTAATCTTGTCTGAATCTAACAAAGTTCACACACCCTGATCCAAGAATTCTTATCAATTATTGAGATTTTTTTTTTTTTTTTTTTTAAGGAAAAAATATGAAGATGATAGGATCAGCAAACTCTCCTTGCTGTCCCCTAGCAGGGGCTTTATGTTCCACCAGGGGGCACTGAAAGCAATGCATGTTTTAGCAACTGAGTATATTTCTCAACCCCACTGCAAAATTTCTTAGATGCTAACTACACCTCCAGAATCAAGATTAATCAGTGGGAAACACTGAGCTTTGTAGTGGAAGCTCCAACAATCTCTAACATTTTCCCTCTCACAGAACATCCCAATTGATTAAGAGCTATTTGGCCAACTCTGGTTAAATATACAAATTCGTTTTTGATTTTCTAGCTTTCCATCTTTTGTAGTTCCACTATGGAGGATGAGACATGAAATCACAATAAACTACAATTATACATATAACTAAGGAGAAATATAGTGTGAAAAATACATGTTTCTAAATTATGATATAATTAACTTAAATTAGTGCAGCTCTGGTTTATTTTTAACCAACCTTCAACCTTTTCTATGATATTTGCCTTTTTAGTACTGCTTTGTCAATTATCCTATTTTTTTTTTTTATATAACAAATGGGAAGTTCAATCATTACAGTAGGGAGTGCGGCACCGGTGATAGAGAAAAATACATGAAACAACTGTGCCGTATCATCCTATTATAAAATTTAAGTTTATAAACCAATGCTTTGTAAGTGTATTTCAGGTCAGGCTGATACCTTTTCTCTCTGAACCATCTTCTTGTAGAGATAATCCGGGAAAGTCCTCAGTGGGCAAAACTTTCCGGAGCCCTCGGCGCACGTGAACATGCCATTTTCGTAGACCAGACGTCCACGGCTGATGGTGACAATCGGTACACCGTGGCAGCGCAGACCTTCATACGGGTTAATATCACCTCCCTGCACCTGGTTTTCAACAGAAATGACCCTGTAGGCAGAGATTGAAAGACAGAAGTGACCCAGTTTAGCAAAGCAAACGCTGGATCAGCCTTACAGCTTTGATATAAAAGCTGCACTGAGACAAGCTGGTCGATAAATGGATGGATTGAGTTTCATACTTGGATCCCTCTGGGTCCCAGACCACCACATCAGCATCTGCTCCTGGGATGATCCTGCCTTTTCTCGGGTAGAGGTTGTAGATCTTGGCTGCATTTGAGCTTGTGACTGCTACAAAGCGATTCTCATCCATTTTACCTCCAATCTGAAAATGAGAACACGCACACACATTTGAATCCATTTCTAATACTAGGGATAAACACAAAACACAAACTGCTACTAAATCATTTGACCCAGTAAAAGGAGACCAAGATGTTTTTGTGTCTCTTCTGCCCGTTCTGTCTGTTTGTTAAAAGCTCACATTCATAACCACCAAAACAGATGTCCTATTTGTGAAAGTTCTCTGACAGCCACACAGGAACAAAAGAGCCACACATACCACCCCTTTCTCCCAGATGACGCTCATACGGTCCTGAATGCCAGGAAGCCCATGAGGGATCTTTGTGAAATCATCCTTGCCCATGGCCTTCTGTTTGACGGTGAATGGACGATGGTCAGACCCCACAACATTTAGAGTGTCGCTGAAGCAGGACAAAGGAAGTCATATTTATTATTAATTATTTAATCAGTGGAAGAAACAAGAAACATTCATATTAAATTAAACTTAACGACAGATGTTATAGTATTTTTTTTCTCACTTTCCAAGCAGGCTCATTAGAAAATTTGGAGTATTGGGGTCCAGGCGGAGAGGAGGCACAGTCACATGGGCAGCTGCATGAGACCAGTCCTGATGATAGTACTGCATACCATTCAGGACAGTGTGGGCAGTTGTTGTTTCTCCGTGGACCACCTTACCTGTGGTCAGACATTTCAATAAGGACATATATTAGCTAGAATAATAGTGCAAGGAGCTTAAAAGACAAGCAAACACTGATTTTCAGTTGACTTTAGGATCATCAAAGCAGACATTTAAGTAACAGTAGATCAAATCTGATCAAAGAAATACATTCCCTTAATGCACATCACTTGCTTCAAAGATAGTAACACTAAATATAAAAGATAAAGAGCCTCACCTTGCATCTTGGCTGTAGCCACTACATCTCCAGCAGACATACTGGAGACATTCACAAGATAAACTGGGCAGTGGGCCTAACAGAAAACAAAAAGGTTATATAGTTAGGTCCACAAGTGCTTGTACAGACTTTTTAATACAAAAGCAGCATTAACTGTTGAAGAAGTACAGTTATTTTTATTCATAGATCCTTATTTTCAAAGTCTCAAAAGTACAGTAATTGGACAAACTACATGGATGAAAATAATTTCTACATACTTTTCGCTTACATCGTTCTAGTACAAGTTAATTTAGAGTTTTATCTGCTAAATCTGTGTTTTTTAGAGCTATACAGGCTCTTTGAGATGTTTTATGGCAAAGTCTAATCTGAACTTCCTGTTCCTGGGTGTAAGCAGTGGTTTGCACCCTGTTTTAAAGCTTCGGTGTATTTATATTCATAAAGGCGTCTCTTGATTGCAGACTTTGGCAACGATACGCCTACCTCCTCCAGAGTGTTGTTGACTTGGCTAGATGTTTTGAAGGGTTGTTGTTTTTTTAACCAAGAAAAGAACAGTGCAATCATCCACTTTAGCTGTCTTTTGTGGTGTTTCAGGCTTTTAGGTGTTCCTGAGCTGGCCCGCGCATTCATTATTTCCAAGAAAGTGTCAGATTGTTGATTTGACCACTTCCAGAGTTTTGCTGTCTCGCTGATTCAATTCAAATTCAATTCAATTAAATTCATTTCAGTTTTATTTACCAAATGATAATAACTGTAGTCTTAAGGTGTTTTAGATTATAGGGTAAAATCCCTACTTAAACTGTTTGTCAGTCAGCCATCCAGTTAGATTTCAGCCTCTGAAAATGGGGCACTGTGTATGAAAATGGTTGCTAAACAACTAATGTAATAGTTTTGTTAGAGCCCTTAAATTAAAGCCTAAAGTCTGCCCTTTAATTTAATCACATCCTGATTGTTGGTTTAAAATCAACTGTGGTTGTGCACAAAGACAATTTTGTCCAACAAAAACAGCTCTGTGCAGATTAATCATTGGAGTTAAATTGCAGTGTTAGCAGTGCTAAGATTGGTGATTAAAATGTTTTATGTTTAACATCCCTAGAGTTTATAATGACCTTATTTTGATTTCTATACTGCATTTTTTCTGACATCCTACTCACCCTGTTGGCGATGGTAATCGCCCTGTGGGTTGCTTCTGCTTCCAACTGCAAGGAAATCACAGTAAATCAAAGCAAGGAATTTATTCAATCATAGAAAAAATATCTCATATCCTTGACCAGAGTTTGGATATCATTAAGAGTTATAATTATAAATGTTTATACCTCTTCAGGCCTGCTGATTTCAATACCTTCTGGGCCACTAATGCCAAGATCCAATGCCTCCTTGGCACCCTGACAAAAAAAGTAATAATGTTTTTTTTTAAAAATATATAGAAAATGTAATTAAATAACTTTAACAATATTTTCATTTGCGTACACACACTGTAATTCCCAGTAAATCCCTTACCTCTGACACAAGTTCCCCATTCTCAGCGTGGACCCTCGCTATGGCTCCAATGTCCTTACAGTGCTGCAGGACCTGGAAGAGTTCACTGTCCCGCAGCATGAACATGTCCTTATACGCCATGAACATCTGAAAGGAGTTCACTCCTTTGTCTCTTACCAGCTTCTCCATCTCAGCTCGAACCTGTACAAGAGGAACAATGATTCAAGCTCAAATGTGGCCTCAATCTCCAAAATATCCTTATCCAGAAAAAAAAGGTTAAACTGAAGTAGTTAATTTGAGTGTTTAATGCCGTTATTTGAGTTACAGTATTTATTCTTGTAAGTAGGTGGGATCAAAGTGGATTTCTTATTTTTACAAAAAAAGTTTGGTATTTTTGAAATAAATAGTTTGTTCCAGTATTGTTTTTAACAACTATGAAGTCATAAAGCAAATATGGGTCATTTCTTACTTGTTAATTTAAGTCAGTTATGAAATCCAGCCTGATTTAAGGAGAATGCAAAAATAGTTATTTTAAAGAGGATCTGTTATGCTTTTCCTTATTATTGTCAAATATAATACAACGGATATAATAAATAATGACACAGTGTAATGTGTAATATATTGTAGATTACAGTTACCTCATTTTAATGCCTGCTAATGACCTGATTTTGTTTTTATGGGGTTTGTTTTGTTTTTTTGTGTTGATGTGTAAAACCTTAGAATTGGCAAATGATGCTCTTTCTTTTTACCTTGACTGTCCTGTAGTGGTGGAGGCTCATATTAAACATGGCTAAAGATTCAAAGAATGAGGTTAGCATTATCATCTCAGGCACACAGCTAGCTATGAGCACAACAGCCCCACCCACTGGTTGTAAAGGGGCAACCAGATCAAAAGAAGTCGTCTTAAAGGGTGGGGTAAGGGAGCGAAAACAGCTCGTTTCTGACAAAAGATGAACTCAGATGTTCATGAGCAAGCAAAATATGAATAAGGATTAATCTGAGCTGTAAATTCAAAGCTATCATAGCAGAACACTAGATTTAAAATAAGAAGCTGGAAATTAGCATAACAGGTCCTCTTTAAAAATAACAAGTCTCTTGCATTTATTTGTACTTTGACATATTAGCAGCTAAAGATCATCAAGTTCATTATTACAAAGTTAGTCAAATTTAACAAGGATTTTAAAACATATTCCAGGTATTTCGAATAGATTCTGGTACTTTGTGAGAAAGGAAATGTGAAAAGTGCTGCTAACTGCTCCTAATATTGCATTTGGGGGGGCTTAGAAACCCATTGCAATACTTTATACACACTGGTCATTTATAATAATTTAAGTCACAAAGTTGAGTTTTTACTTTAGAAGAAGTGTTCGTGGAGGCGAAACGTATTACAATGACATAGAGCGACAGTGTTCCAGTACCTTGGGTCCCCACCAAGTAACTCCAATGTGCAGAGCGTAATCACAGCAGGCCTTGGAGTCGGCTGAGTTGCGGCACTTTTCGTAGGCTTCCAGCAAAGATTCGTTCCTCTCAGGGAGAACATGTCCGATCACCATGGTGGTGCCACCAGCCAAAGCAGCCTGGAAAAACAACAAAAGTAGCTCTGAAGTCACTTATAATGTCTAATTTAATTCTGTCAAATAAGTTGCAAAAAACATGTGGTGTATTTCCTGCTCTGACATTTTTTCATTTGCTATAATAGTTGATTTTTTTTCACTGAGATGTTTCAGTTTAAAAGCTGTTATTCAGTTTGTTTAGAATCGTCAGCTGCAATTTAAGACTTAAATAATTTGAGACTATATGACACGAACTTAAATTAAATCCTTAAACTTAATCATTTGCTTCTTTAAAAATGATTAAATAGCACAAAATGGATTGATTTATGAAGCAATCCATTTTGTGCTATTTTGTGCTAGAATTTATGAACTACTAAAACAACTTTAATCTACTAATCAGCACAGCCCCGAGTCCAAGCATAAAAGTGATAGCTTCAATTACCATTAATGCTAATGGTTATCTTTACATTCTTGCTGATGGAAATATAAATCCTTCAGCAGTTAAAGCACAGGATTGAGTGCTCCTTACAGTGTAATCATGTTTTTTTAAAACCTACAAACTATATCATTTCTTTACAGCATCAGCACTTCTTACTTTTTAACCTCCTACGAGCAGATTTAGATGTTTCAGACACAAGTTAAGGAAAATCTTAATAACCCAAACAAGTGTTTTGTGCTTCATGCTTCACTGAGCATCTGTCAGCTGACCCTAGAGACTCGAGCGGCGTGCACGGAGTACGGGTGTTAGGGGGGCGTGGGTCTGGGAACCATTGTCTCCAAGCACAATAGCGTGAGTGAAAAGGCTTTGCGGCAATCTTTGCAGCAGCACCCCGGTATCCATGGAAACAGATACTGATCTGCATTTTTCTCTGGACTTATACTGGAGCAGGCAGGGAGGGGCCAGGAGAGAGACAGAGAAGAGGAATGACTGGCGGAGATGGAAAGCAGCAAAGAATTGTGTCTGTCACCAGCATCTACCGGCCTGTTCGCTCCCAGCATCCGTCACCTCTTAGAAAGCTGAAAGTACTACAGGGTGATGAGTCATCACAGTGCCCTGAAGCAGAGTGGGGTATCCCGGTTATATCAGCCTCCAACATTCACCCTTGCCAAGAGCAAAATTGCCAAAACACCTTTGTCTAATTTTGGAGAAATAAACTCTGGATGCAACCCAGTGACATTTATTTTTATAAATGCTTCTTATATCCTTAGTAACAGCTATTGTTAATGTTAGTACCGCTGGTTTGTCTGCTTTTTCTGCTTGCAGCTAGATGTTAAAATTAAATGCTTCGTTACTATTTTATGTGCCAGTTTTTGACGTAATTTCTGTGCTCTGCTTATTTGCAAAGTAATAGATATATTACTTCTGGCTCTCTTAAGGGAAGGAGGAGTGACCTATAAATTTGTGTCTGAGGTCTGACTTCTTAGTTCTAACTTTGACAGCAAAAGTATTCCTGCCTAAAATAACCTAAATATTTGATCTCCGAATATTAAGAACAGAATAATGATGCATTACTGACAGTGTGACTAAAATTAACATCAGTAAAAAAAACCTTTTTTTCAATAATTCAATGGTCTCTGAATCTTAATCTTTCCTGTTGTGACAAAGGTGATAAAACATGAAGTTTGCTCTTTTGCTTCTCTAAATTTGGGACAATATGAAAAGACTGTTACCTTGGTACCGCTGTAGAAGTCATCTACTGTGGTGGCATTCATGAAGCTCTCCTCCAGGTGGACACTAGTGTCGATGCCCCCAGGAAGCACCAGTTTCCCTGAGGCATCAATCACTTTAGCCCCACCTGGGATCATCAGCTCTTTCCCCACCTGCTGGACGATGCCGTTCTCGATGTAAACATCAGCCTCCTGGGTACAGTCATCATTCACCACTTTGCCACCCTTTATAAGGATCCGCACCATCGCTGAGCTGGAAGACATGGCTATTGATCTGCGAGGAAGAGGGAAACATACAGCTGAATACTTTTTGCTTTTTGTAGATACTAAAGGGTGGCAATCTGATTCAAAGCAACCACAGTGTACATCAAAACAGAAGAAAAGTTATAACCACCTGACAAAGGAATCTGCAGTATTTCTATGAAAAAAATCTGTTTACAGTACCTCATTTTTACAGTAGAATAAGATGACAGAGGAGAGAGAAGGATCAGTAATGCTGCTCTGGGACCAGTCTGTCACACTGTGACTGACATCAGCTACAAGGCTGAGTAGGCTGTGTCAGTCACTGCCTGAGACCTGACAGCTCAGTGTGCAGAGGCGTCATAATAAATAGAAAGAAGCTGCGTCCAGTTAAGGGTCACAATAGGGCAAGCAAGGGTCAATGGGACTATTATTTTTGAAAGGACCGAAGGAGCATAACACTGCTTACACTCACTGTATTGTTATATTACAAGAATCTAACCCTAACCCTAAACCTAACCCTAAGAAAACATGTAAAAATATGTTTAGCTTAAACTGAGAATGGTTTTGATTGCCTCTACTCCATTTCCTAAACTGATGGTTGGTACGTACACATTTTCCACTTACATTATCTAAAATCATGTTATCATCTGAAATAGTCACCTCTAGATTTTAACTGCTCACAGGTGTGAATGCTGTGATAAAAATACACACACATGTGAATTGGATGGTGTAGCAAGCCCTCATATTTTAACAGCTAACTCCAGTTTTACATGTTTAAATCAGGTTATTTTTGGACCAATCCACAGTTTTATTCCAGGCAGTATGAAAACTTCCAAAGGTTTTAGGCATTTCTCATGTAAAATTAAATTAATTTATAGTAAGTAACAAATTATTACTCCAAAGACAATTTTATTGAGTAAGGCTGTCCGAGGCCTCTTGGTCCTAAAGGCCCCTCTACTCTTATCTGCTCTGTCCTAAACACGTTTTAACTCATAAAAGTCATAAATAAACACACACAATATTTTCTTTAAATCAGCTGTTGGGTAGCACAGATATAATTACTGTCAGTAATTAACGGCTCATCTGTGACAAAGAAGCAGTCTCTAAGACCTACACCCTCCCTTCCCTCCACACCACTGTATTAATGGTGTGATGTAGTGTGTGAGTGTGTTTCCATCCTTGCGTGCTTGCGTACATGTGTGCATGCAGGATGCGTGCGTATGAGGGTGCGGCAACTTTACTGCAAGGCATGGACTCCTTACACATCCACATCTGATAGCTGATAATGTGATGGATATCCCATTATTACATGTACATCTATTGATACTCACAGGTGCTTTTTTTTTACCCTCCTAAAGCCTGAGGGGACAGCTACAGGCATAATAAAGTCATTACTATATCAGGAGGCCTATAGCTCAGTTACCAGTACGGAAGTTGTCGGCGGTTAGTTATTATTAAACATAGGAGCTTGAGTTGCATGAAATCACTGCACGATAAATAAGGATACACTAAACCTTTAATATAAAATAAAGGTAATTACAAACTTATAACGCAAGGCTTCTTTCGTGGCTACATTGCTCAAATGCTCTTTATTTGATATTTTTCTTGTTCGTCCATAAAATAAATGTAATAAATCCCTCGTAAAAACCAAACGTGCTTTTAAATTGGCGCCAGCCACAATGATTATTCCAATAAATATGGCAATTTTGCTGATTAGCTGTGAACACAGTGAAATGATGACACTTCCACTTGTGCGACTTGACACAAAGAAACCGGTCTCCATCCGGCATGATCGGCTTCACAGCGTTCATTACCGACCTAGAAAAGCGTCCTCTTAACTCTCAGTCCGCCCTCCTCTCCTCTTCCACAATGAGCACCAGTCTGCTATCTAAGTGGCCTCACATTATCATCACACTGCCCTCATGCACGGTGAACGGATGCAGCTGCACTTGTAGGGTGTGTATAGATCACGGGGAGGATGGTATAAACACCAGGTAGGGACCAGACGTGTAGCCAAGGGGCATGGAAACAAAGTCTCCGTGCTCCAGGAGAGGATTTGCACCCCAGACACAGTCACTGCAGCATAGCAGACCTAATAATTCTGACGACGTGGACCACATACCTCCTCTATGGGCCTGCTGCTGCTCCACTCGGATCACTGGATACTTTCTCAACACAATTCAACACAATCCGTGGATGGCACTTCCCAAGGAGATATACACACACACACCAGATGGATACCTTCCTGGCCGGTCCGGGACCATCAGGGGCAGCATCATCACCGTGAAGTCAGCAATGACATGCAAGCAAGACTTCTTATTGTGACTTTCAAAATAAAACAGTTGTTGAGCCCAATGCAACGTCTAGTAAAGTAATGCGAATATAGAGTAGATTTTCATCATGATTTGTATATAATTGATCAGCTGTTACCTAACATCAAGCTCAAGAAAGAAAGAAAGAAAGAAAGAAAGAAAGAAAGAAAGAAAGAAAGAAAGAAAGAAAGGGAGTTTTCTACAACTTATTGATGTTAAAAATGTGTTAGAATATATTTTAGAGCAGCTCATGTTTTATAGCTTTATATCAAATGTTATCAAATAAATAAAAAAAACATTGTATGTAGTAATTTTTAGATACATATGATGGAAGACAATAATTTGAGGTAATTCTTTTTTTATTATTTTTCAATAACAATATTTGTTTATTTTATTTATTTATTTTTGTCACTGATTCACAAAAAACTCTTGAGTTATAACTAACCAATAACTGCACTAATATTGTCTTTGCATAAAATAACTCAATGAAAATTACCTAACTTATACGATCAGTGTAATTTATATCAGCACCGATATCGAAACGCTATAACTAACTATGATGGTATAGCTACTATATTTTATTTTGTAGGAAAATCAGCACACTTCCGGTGTTTCTGTGATTAACTTGACGCAGCTCGCAGCATCCAGGCCGTGCGACTGTGTGACGCTCCAATCAGCAGCGTTCAGTGAAGGCTTGGTTGCCCAAGCACCCAATTAATTTGGACTTAGGGCGTGTTCACTCTGAGGAGGCCGTACCACTACCAGATCAAGAGGGTGATTATGAAGACAGCAGTACAGCAAGGCTGATTGAAGTACCCTTAGGATTCATAGTTAGTACTAATGTAACGGATTTAAAGGATTATGTATCTTTATGAGGTTCACCTTGAGGTATAAGTAGCTCGTTTACCTTTTGTGCGTTATCTTTCAACGACTTCAGCTTCATCTGCCACAGCTATAAATGAGGTAAAGGGGGGAAAGAAAAAGAAATTCTATTGCAAGCAAGAACATGGTACTAGCAGAAAGTGTAACTGCAGGCGACTCATCAGCTCTGATTGGTGGCTGAATTAGAAGCTGGAGAATGGCAACATGTTCAGGTTTAATGTGATCAAGGGGGAGCTGCAGGCTGTCACCTGTATTTAAAGCAGTGAGTCGTAGTGAACTCAGGTGCCAAGACACTGAGAGATCCTCTGCTGGAGGAGCATGGAAACTGGAGCTGAATATCAATGTTCACGGGCTGCTGACAGTCACAAGCTTATAATTGCCTAATTAAGCAACATTATAATTATACTATGATTTATACTTTTATCATTTTATTCAGTATAATTAAGATATAGTAGGCTATATCTTAATTACAGACTAAGTTACAAATGAACAAATACTGAAAATCATAACATTAATTCACTAATGCAGAACCATTCTTAGTAATATTTGCAGCAGATATGACTTGAAAATATAATAGGAATCACCTCATATACAAGGAGTTCCCACTAAATCAAAAGTACTGATTTAGATATTGCATCATGTATCTCAGAGGTTCTTTTGGGGGGCAGGGACCCCTTGGGGGGGGGGGGGGGGGGGGACCCAATTGGACCCAATTATAGTCCTCAGCTGATAAAATGCTGGGTACTTTGTGATGACATGCCACTTTAGCTTGGCTTGCTTCATTGGTTTATATACTAAAACTTGAAGACACACAATAATAATAATAATCATAGACACAGACATAACGTGTAATTTCAGCTGCCCATTTTCACATTAATATGGCAATAAATACATCACTGGCTCTCAAACTCAGCTAATTAGCACAATGGACAAATAATAACAATGGAAGACTAAAATGTGTTGTGTGTCTTCAAGTGCTAGCAAATGAAGCAATGAAGCCATGTCTGGTTAATAAAAATCATTCATACTTTTGAATCACTTTGGCTGTCATGTCCAACAGCCTGTGCCTTACTTACTTGGACACCTTAAAAGTCTAAACACATCTACTGGTTTGACTGTAATGTGACACTGATATTATTTTAAAGTACCTTTGTCATTTATTAGCCACAGTCAGTTTCAGTTTTTGGCCAGATAATGGTCTAACTTTAAAAAAAAGGTGATGGTACATATTTCTCTAACACTTAATTTGGTTCTGGCGTAATTCTGATGCTGAACATCTGAAATATATTTTCTTAGTGTAACGTCAAAAGATACATTTTACAAGATATCAATACATTTAAAAAAAGAAGAAAGACCCATGGTGAATTTTTTTTTGCACAAAAACAATACATTTATTCAAGTGTTCTCCAGCACAAGTACATACGAAGCCTTTATCTTCTCTTTGAACACTAAACAAAGGTATGGGGCAGAGAATGACTGCTACATCTGCTGTATGAACTGGTCTTGAGGAAAACCATACAGGCCATAAAACAGTTATGACAGAAAGAAAGTCACAAAGAGCGTTAACAGTATCACTGAAGTATTGACCTGCTTTGACCAGTAAAATGAAATGCTGTTTCAGATTTTTTTTTTCTTCTTTTTTTTAAAAACAAAGAAACAAGTAAGCGTCAGTTCAAAACAACATTCGGAAAACAGACATGGAGAATATTGTGGCATGGAATGTAGGATTAAGAAGCAATGCGCATTAAGCATACATTATGCTACAGTAAAAGTTATTACCATTTTTTTTCTCACACAATTTTCCCACAGATAAGCACCGACTACAGCAATCTCTAGTCTAAAACAATATAGCAAACCTTTCATTATTTGTTATCCTTATTTTTTCAAGTACAAAGTTAAAATGCCTTTGTTAATATATTTATATGAGTGAAATAATAGTTATTTTTCATTACTACAAGGAACTTAAAACAGTCATTGTCAAGACATGTTTATTTGTCTTCCAATCAAACACATTTTTCTTGATTAGGTAAAATGTTTAGCACCATCGGAAACGCCTACAATCCCTCTTTTTAAAGTCTTACAAAAAGAAACAGAAGTTTAAAAAAAAAAACACCACCGTGTAGGGCTGTGCAGTGAAGTTTAGACCATCAATCTTAAAGCTGTCTTTAGGCCAATGTTAAGATCACAAAACATCCAATCTGGATTCACTTGAAACAAACAAATAAAAAAACAAAAAAACAAAAAAAGCAGAGTTGGAATCTCTCTACATCTAATGCTTGAAGCTTTGAATGAAATTTGTCAATGATTTTTATTTTCGACCTAAGATTTTCTTTCTATTTGATGATATATATTAGCAAAGAATTATATTTGTACATCTCATTTGTAATTAAAAAAAGAAAAGAAAAAAAATTGAAAACAGCAACCAGAAAACTCTATGTACAGAATGTACAACCATGAATATGACGTTAGGTATTAAAGGTGGAGAGGGGGATAACATCTGATAAAATACAAAGCACGAGAGCTCATATTGAGCCACCATGCATGGACAAAAAGGATGGCAATAAGGTCACTTAAGAAATTAATTACATTAAGAAATTAAATTTCAAATCTTAAATATGATTTAGAGAAGCGATAGCATCTGCTCTTACTCTTTACTCTTTGAGTGCTGACATCCGTGTCAAACACTGTGTCAGGCTTTTGTTTTGACAAACTGCAGCCTAAATCCTCTGTGTTTAGCTTAAGGATTACAATCAAGAGAATTTAGTTTGCGCGTGTAATCCATAATTTGGATCGGCGCTTACAATTTGCCAACGTGACGACTACAATTTATCGAGCAAATGGCAGCGGCCCTACTGTCCTTCACAGGGGACAAAATATTTTTACAAAGCAGGAAACACAGCTTTTTGACGCTGCCTTACATTTTTACAATCTTAATAGCAACAGACAATTTACGTGGCAACATACTGTATCGCTGCTTCGAAACAGAGAACAATATGGATGATGGAAGGTGAGAAAAGGAGTTGGAGGTTACAAATGACAATCCATCTACTGTACACCGAGTCAAATAACATGGTTTCACATATAAAAAAAAATCCATTCTTTCACTTCTATTGGCACAGCCCTACTGTATACAAAAAATATTACACGAGGATTGATCAGTTCACATCATTAAACTAAACAAAAAATAAACCAATTCACAAGAAAAAAAAAAGTTTTTAAAAGAAAAAGAAAGTGTACGTATAAAAGTGCTTGATAATGTTGATAAAACAGCACAAAATTGCTATAAAAAGGTAGAAGAACTCTGTGAAGCGGCACCATATTGTTGAGTATTTGCACCTGACAGTTATTCAGTTTAGAGAGGTGGAAGCCAAGGAGGAGAGTTACCCGGCCTGGTCGCTCTCCCTCCTTTACAGCGACCACGCTTACTAACAGTTGTACAGTAACGTCATTGTTCATGATGAAACTAGAAAAAAGTAGCTCATCACAGACTTTGATCTTAAGTTTTTTCTTTTGAATGACAGAAAACATCATCTCCCATGTGGCTAGCTTCACTTTCTGTTTGTGCAGATTCAGACAGTGAGCCTGAGTGTAGCAAGGCTGAGATTAGAAGAGCACCAGTACAAACTTGTGTAATAGCTGTAAAAACGCAGAAAAGAGTATAAGCTCTATTTTGCAGTCAAACGTCGGTCAACCGAACGGCATACAACATTATTTTATTTTTTTTTCGTTAAATGTAAAAACGTCAAACAAAAGTTCATCCAGCAACAGGTTAAAACGCTCCGTATTGTCTAAAAATGCATTGCCACATGGGCTATGATGTTTCATATCATCTTGGAGCACCATGGTATTGTAACCATATTACAGTAGTACCTTTATTACCTTCAGTTGTGTATAGAAACTGTAAACAAAGAGGTATATGTGATCTGGTGTTTTGGATTCTCAGAGACACAGCTCTCTTGACACTGAAGGAAACATCCCTGTGAGGCTCAGTAGCTGGAAGCATGGCTGCACTGCAGGTGGGAGTCTCGCAGTACGCTCACACAGCAGAAGCATTTCACATATCTTGAAAAAAAATATCCTACTTCCTGTCTTTCTGATGTTTCCCAATGTATTCCTATCCCTCTCTCTTACAAGACGTATTTAGCACTCTTCTGTCTTCGTGTCTTGAGAAGAAAGCATAGTCTCAAGTATAGCTTGCACAAACAAATAAACAATACTTGATAACACTGCAGCGGCCCTACTGTAAAATGATATATAAAATTAAATAGAATAAGAATTGCAATTCAAATACAAGAAATAATGTGAAATCTATGTTTCGCTTACAAATTATACCAGAGTATAATTTGAGGATCAAGGCTCTTGTTTCTAGTCACAACATACAGTTGTGGTTCCTAAATTATGAGGTACCGTAAGGGACATTATTACTGGAATGCTCTCACACACACGACTAAAATTTTATCTCTCACACACACTACTGAAACGCTCTAACAAACGCTACTGAAATGTACTCGCACACGCTACTGAAATGCAGTCGCACACACTACTTAAAACCAAGGCGTTTCAGCTGGATAGGGCAGTGTTGCCAAATCCTTAGTAAGGAAAGTCGCTATTAGCGTTGTTGTCCTAAAAGTCGCTAGAAGTTGCTAAATATGGTCATTGCCTAATTTGCATAATTGGTCATGCTTATGTAATTGTAACCTATGTTGTAGGAGAGAGAAATAACATCGTGGAAGAGACATAAAGTGGGTAAAAAACCACCCTAAATGGATTAGGACTATATTTAGAACTACAAATTAAATTCTTTGAGTAATTATTGTTTTTTTTAATGTCACAATTCTAACCCTCCTCCTTTATCCGGGCTTGGTACCGGCAAAAGTGACCCAAAAAAGGCACTCTGGCGGAGTTACACACACACACACACTGTGTGTGTTTAAGTAGTTTTAAACCTTGTGATTTACAAAAAGTAAAAGAAGAACTGACTGCGTTAAAGTCAGGGTGGGAGCAGCGGCTTTGCTCATGCGTGATTCATTTGCAGTTTGGATGGGTAGGGATCAGCATCTCCTGCTCTGACAGCAGCTGGGGGCGACTGCTGCCTGTGAGCACTTTGGCATGGGCGAAGTGCCCACGGCAGCACCCGCTGCTTGTTGGGAGTAAGACAGATATGTGCTTTCACGTCAAAAAGTGGTCATAGGTCTTCCTAATAACAAAAGCAAAAGTCGCCAGATTTGTCGCTAGTCGTTTTTTAGAGAAAAAAAGTCGCTAAGGGGGTCTGAAAACTCGCTAAATATAGCGACAAAGTTGCTAAGTTGGCAACACTAAAACACCTTCCTGTTCAGCTGAAATGCCTTGGTGTTCAGTAGTGTGTCTGAGAGCGTTTCAGTAATAATGCCCCTTACGGCACTTCATACTAAATGGTTCTGAGCTAATTTTTTGACTGCTCAGTCACAGGCAAAGTACTCTTTGAGTGGTGCAAACAGGTGGCGGATAACTGGGACGCTCCATGATCTGCCCAGCAGCCTCTGCCTCGCCAGTCGGCTCATGTTGGATACGTCTGTATAGTGGACTGGAAAACCAAAGACCCTGATGTGAGCAACCATCCACACCACACGTGCAACCAGCGAGCAGACAGGGGAAGACAAAGGAAGAAAACCTTGAAATTCTGACCTCTGAAAAAAGCCTACACAGTAGTTGAAATCATTATGTTTACATACCTCTCCATCTCAGTGCACCACAGTATGTCTTCCTTCTCATTCATGTAGACTGGGAAGTGCTGGTCCTTGCCCTGCTTGATGGAATTAGACCTGGTAGTGATAGTCCTCACCTTGCCAAACTGGAGGACAATAAAAAAAAAATTTGTTTATGCCATTTTTATGTCCTTGCTGCGTAACAAACTTACAAAACCTGAGATACCTTTTCTAAAATGTTGAGGTTATCGTGATCAGATAATTTGGTAAACATGAGGTTCCATGTGAAGACCTGTCCCTGGATCTTGGTCCCAGAGTTTTGAGTCTTCAGCTTTGTATTTTTGATCTTTATTTCATGATTCTGTATTGGTTTTAGTCCTCTGTTGTGAGTTTTTCGTGTTCTGGTTTCTTGGTTTTAGGCTGGTTTAAGAATCCCTGGTTATTCCCGCCTCTCGTTTCCTTTTCTGGCCCAGTATTGTTTCCATGTTTGTTTACCGCCCTCATGGTTGTGTCTTCTTTCGTTAAAGTTTTGTTTCCTAGTTTTTTGGACATGGAGTACTGTGTTCTTTGTTGAAGTTTAAGCTCTGCAATAAAGTTGTCTTTTAGTTTAAACTTAGTTTCTGAGTCATGTCAAAGCTGATTTTTTTTGTTAGATAAATTCAATTTGAAACTATTACATCTAGCTGCCACATGGAGCCACCAGTGTGCAGAGTTTTACACTCCTGAATCAAATGAACTGTATTACGAAATCCGAACATGTCACACAGTGGAAATTTGCATTTATCTTTTATATTGGTCTTATTCTGATTCTAGTGTTTATTTGTGAGTGTAGTTTTTATTTGCATGATTTTATTCTGGTTGTATTGCATGTTTTTTCTGTATACTTTATTAATCCTCTGTAAGAAAATTACTCTCTGCATTTAACCCATTCACTCAGTGAAGCAGTGGGCAGCCAATCCAGCGCCCGGGGAGCAGTGTGTAGGGACGGTACCTTGCTCAGGGGTAACTCGCGGTAGCCGTTCGGTGGATTTGAACCCCCGACCTTCCGATCATGTTTTAATCCACTGTGGACTGGCTGGGCATGGGACAAATTAGCTGATAGCGGTCACCTCCTGAGGCATGGGTGTGTCCAAAGGCGGCCTATCAGCTGTTTAAAGGACCTATTAAAAGGAAGCTAGCTGAGCACTGGAAGGAGAGAGGCCCCAGATATGGAGAGGAATGCATGGAGGCCAGCTGATAAAGAGGGACCCGCTGCCTGATCATGGGGGTGCGACACCTCATCTGGAGACAGTCTGGTCAGCGTGACGTGGCGACCCAGTCCCAACAGCAGGAATGACGACAGTAGGAGACAACATGTGGGATTGACAGCAGGGCAGAGGTATACCTCTGGCTGCATTTGTGAGTAGTGTCTCCACCGTTGTGCAGCCGTGTTGGGAGACGGTCGCCATGGCTATAAGCCAGGCCAACTTCCGGGACGATGGTTCTGGCCCCTGTTTGTTTACTTACAGGGCAATGATGCAAGGGGAGCCGTGGTGGCATCGAGCAACGGACTCCAGTGCAGAATTCGAGCTGGGCAGGGATGTGATGGGACGAGAGGGGGATAGAAGGCTTCTCCTCGTCTTCCTGGGACGAGGCTGGTATGGACCCCGCTCTGGAAGAGGGATTTCTGCCCTGATTGTGAACACCTAACAAACATTCGTCCTTGGCTGTGGGACAGTTACATTGTGTGACGGGGTGGGATTTTAGAGCGCATAGAACATTGCGTTTTATAAGGTTTTTTTGATATTGGGTTTGTTTATTCCTGGGAATTTTAGTACCTCTACAACATTTTATTGCTTATGGCTTTTAGAATTGTTTGTCATTCTTGCTCCCTGGCCTGGAATAAACCCTTTCTGATCAGACCTGCTTCATCTTTGTGCCCTGGGTTTCTGACTCGCTTTCTCCCCCCTTGTATGTAAAGAACCATCCTCTAGTATGACATTCTGCCACACCAGCTTTAGTGTCTCTGATATTCTACTGTATTTAAATTGAATGAATCAGATTAACCAGAGAGATTACAGCTGCCAGACTGAGTTTTTGTGTGCACCGGTGAGCGAACATGATGTGTATTGAAAGACAAGCTGCAAGTACCTTGGCTGTCCTGCCATGTTCTAAACAGTCCTGGAGTTCCAGCCTATCAGTGCACATGGCAGTCAAAGGCCTGAAAGAGAGAATGAACAATTTACACTTTAACACGTTATTTAAATCTAACATGCATTTCATTTTTTTCCTGGTCCCTATATACACTTACAATAGTGGATGCTCACATTAAACTTGGACTAAGTTTCAAACAATTACATAACAGGTCAGGGTATGGTGACACAGTTGTCAGCACCGTCACCTCAAAGCAAGAAGGATGTGGGTTTGAGTTCACCAGCTGGGCGCCACGGACCTTTCTAGATGGACACGGGCTGTGGGAGGAACTGGTGATTCTAAATTGTTAATAGGTGTGAATGGTTGTCCGTGTCTCCGTGTTAGGATGGATGGAATGAGTGCAGGTACAAATAACCCTGGTGAGTTCAAATCTTTGTGGACAAAACGTAACAGTCAAAAACAGTCAATTTTCTCATTACTAGGTGTGCAATAAAGCTCATGCTACATTCCTCTGATTACTCTACCTTTTTCTAAGTCCTCCCCTACAACCTTGCATTTAATGCCACATTGCTACGAACTCTGAGTAACTGTCTTGAGCAAAGTCTACAGAAATGCAGACTTGTGAAACTATGGATAATGTCTAGCAGAGAGCTCGTCATGCATTTCATAATGTCACAGTGGGATAGCCTAAGTCTCTGAGTCTGTAAATGTAGACATTGGGATTGAGCCAAGGGAGGAACGGGGCCCAGAAAAAGATAACAAATTATTATTTGAACTGTGAATCATGCAAAGCTACACTAATAGAGTCCAAGAATAAAAATATGGAGCTGGAGGTAGTAAAAGGTCCCATTTACAAATGTGAAAGTAGGGCATAATAGACTGAATTGGATCTGCTATACTACAAGTCTCTACTTCATCGGCCTTTATCTGCAATTTTAAACAAGAAAAAAAATCTCTGCCGGAAGTATGAAATTACTTCTAATCTAGCCACTGAAATCAGTTTCAGTCCATGCCATAATGGCACTTCATTTTGATTCAATGATTTTGGAGATAATCTAATCTAATTTGCTGTTCCATGCTTTGAATGCAGTATTAAGAAAACAGAAGATAATCTGCCAGGACAAGAATAGTTTAAAAAAAAAAAAAAAAAAAAGAAGCCAAATCAATTGGGTATGTATGACTCACTATCACTACCTTATCTATAGTCATAGTAAAAAAGACAGTATGATCCTTAAAATTCTGTTTTCCCATAAATAAACTAAAAATAAAAATAATCTGGTCTTTAGCAGGTCTTAAAATATGATACATAAAACCTCAAAGGGCCTACAAAACACGACGTACCACACTGTGTGACTATCTATTTAACAATCAAAAATCAGAAGCAGTGCGTGAGAAACTAAAGCCACACTTCTTCTTCCACACTGCTTCAACAGGAATTAAGAGAATAAGTAGCAGCCAGGTGCTGCTAATCAAGTTCACTCGATTCATTGATCATCAGCAAGCACGCGCCTCTAAAAAACAAAAGGTTTAGGCAGTTTGTTCATCAGGAACATTCACATGTGTGTTAACACAATGCCAAAGAGGAAAAACATCAGCAATTATTTTCAGCAGAGAAGCTGTTTCCAAATAGTCTGAGGTCTCTCATTCTGCAGTGAGAAATATTATTCACGATCAGAAAACATTCACGACAGCTGCCAATCTCAGCAGTGGCGGGCCATGCAATGCTCAGAGAAATGACAAAAAAACAAGAGCTACGTCTCAGCCTCAACAGGCCTTAATTAGATAGTTAAATTCTACAGTTCAAGACACACTGAACAAATGTGGCTTACTTGGAAGGGTTGTCAGGAGACATCCTCTTCTCTCTAAAAATAATATGGCAGCATACTTAGATTTGCAAAGATGCATCTGAGCAAACCACAAGACTTCTGGAACAATGTCCTTTGGACAGATGAGACCAAAGTAGACATGTGTGGCTATAATGCACAAAACCAAATACAGCACATCAGCACAAACACCTCATACTAACTGTCAGCATGGTGGTGGAGGGGTGATGGTTTGGTTTGTTTTGCAGCCACAGGATCTTGGCATGTTGAAGTCATTGAGTCTTTGTATACCAAAGATTTCTAAAGCAAAATGTGAGGCCATCTGTTTGACAACTGAAACTTGCCAAAATGATGTCATGCAACACGATAATAATCCCAAGTACAGCAGCAAATCTAAAACAGAATAACTAAAAAAGGAAATAGCGGAAATGCTATACCACATAAATTTACCATATAAATGCCTGCAAATCTCAATGAACTGGAGGAAGTTCCTCCACAGCAACATGAGAGACGAATAAAGTCATGCAGAAAACAAAACACTTTAAATTATGGCACCTAAAAGTTATAATGAATCACAGGGTGTGATTAGTTTTTCACACACCACTTTTTCTTTTGGGCTTACTTTTCTAAAAACAAGTAATAACATAGTGTAACATGTTCTGTGTTGTTGTTCATTTTTAGTTTGTTTTTGCATTATTTTAAGACTTGATACGGACTAAAGAATTTAGGTTGTACTTTGTTGTAACATGACCATATAATTTGACATAAGCAGTCCCTTTATAGTGTTACTTTTTTGTTAAATACTACTTCTTTTCTCACCATTCATACACCAACCTGTTCATGCCAGGAAGGTTACCCCAGAAGTAACGGGCACGGTGGGCAGCTGACACTTCCTTGGCATCGATCATCACTGGGTTACACTGAAAACAGACGAGGAAGAACAAGCACCAATCAGGAAGCAACAAAGGTAAAAAGCTTGTGATTGCATACAGAATAATACAAGTGTAATCACACAACAACAACAATTTTATTATATAGCACAATGTTAATATAACAGAAAAGAGTCAAAATTAAACTTCAAAATTGTCAGTTTCCTCAGTGGACAGTCATTTTAAAAAAAGAGAGTATTCTAACAGCTAATGAGGGCTTCACCTAACAGATAACCAGAAACACCATCTAGGAGTAGATTGCAGCGCATTAAAGATGGCATATTAAACTGTTGAATGAAGATCAAGACGTCAGAGCTCCGTTCTCATAATTTTTGCCTAAAGATAATGAATTATTGCCACAAGGGGGCATTCAAAGCCCAACAATACCCACTTCACCAACGGCACATCATACATCTACCGCCTACAGCAGGTAGAGATTATAAGTATCAGTAAAGAAATTAACCTCTAAAAAGCGAGATATGTCCCTCTTGTCACTGACGCCCATAGCAACCACATTTTCAAAGAGCCAGAAGAAAGGCCTGTCTTCCCCCTGCTTCGGCCGAGCCTCATGGAGCAGTCGGTAAAACTCAAAGAACAGGCGTCCGGTGCCCTCTGTGAGACAGAAAGAGGTATTAAACCAGGTGCTGAAGCAAAGCAAAAGACATAAACTCCTTATATTCTAGTGATTTATTTAGGCCAGTGACTTTATATATGAATGAATTTCCCAACTAATACATTAGCAAAGCAAAAAAGCAGTGGACTCATTTAAACTTACCATACAGACCCTTCCTTGCAGGATTGACTATTGAGAGGTCATTGCATGGGCTTCCACCTATAACTAGATCAAAAGGACCCCACTCGTTTATCTGTATAGAGAAAAGAATCAGAGTCAGGATTAGGGTTATGAACTGAACCAGCAATGTACTCCTAGTGAGTAGTAAATACTAATAAAACTAGCTATACAGATGCTAGAGTTTGAATGTTTTATAATGTCTTTATTGTCTTTTACTCTCCACTCTTGGCTTTTAATATGACAAGGTAAAGTGTCAAAGAAAAGCATGGTCTCACTGTCGGTCATTTGTACATCTGGTAAACAACCATACTGTTAAGCCTTAAAAATATCCACATTTTCTGTTTAGAAGAGTCTGCATTTAATTTCTGGTTTTCCACAATAGAAAATGATATCCAATGCTACTTAGTACAAGCGAGTAATGATATATTTGTAAGTTTGTAGCCATTTGCAAGTTTGGTGTCTCTTTTTAGTAACTTATTCTCACTCACATGTTTGCGCGTGATGTTCCGCACGTCTCCAACGTACATGATGCGACCCTCATGCCGGACGATACCCACAGTGATGGAGTCTTCACACACTTCAGAAGCTATGTAGCGACCCACTTGGATGCCAAGTTCTTTGAGCACCAGCAGTCCTGTGCAGGGTGTAGTTAAAGAATTTTTTTTTAAAAAGAAAAGAAGGAGACAGTCTAAAAAAATCTGTCCACTTAAATGATCTGATCTGAAGAACTGGAGCTATCCCTAATAAATAAATCCTATGATGACTAACACAAATATAGCTAATAGCTATATAGCTAGTATAGCTAGTTATATATGGCATGTGTAGTGACTGATACATGGCAATGTTCTGACTAATAAAGGAAGAAAGTAAATCCATCTAATTTTTTATAACACAAACTGGGGAAAATTTTCTAACCTGTGGCTATGCCATCAAATAGTGAAAGGACACGAATGGGCTTCCTCTTCTCCGCCATGACTGGGGCGTAAAGCTTTGGTGGATCCTGAAATTATTGGCAGAGGGGGCAACAGTGAGACACAAAGGAGACAGACTCCTCAGTCACATGGTGATTGAGATTTATGGCCTAGAGGTCAATTACTTACAAAATCTTGATCGTGATTATTTGCAAAGAAGTGCTGGAGACGGCTGGGCCAATCGCTACGACGCTCCAGCAGACCAAACACACCCTTCTGACCGCACATGTAGCAGTTCCATGGGTCTTCTTTGATGGCAGCGTGAGCGGCTCCTTGACCAACAAGAAGGTCCACGCACTCCACACAGAAGCACCTGCGCCAAAGACAAGGACATTTACTTCTAAAATGATAACTAACCCTACCTATTAAAAGCAGTCACAGTGTTAAGTACAGTAAGCGACTAAGTGACTAAATGTGGTAGACTGCATGTTTTCCATTAGAAGACCAAAATAAACTATTAACTGTTTAAAATGGTCTTGATCTGAGAATGAAAATGCAGGAAATGTAACGTGCAAGTAGGGTTGCCAACCGTCCCTTAAAAAACGGAATCGTCCCGTATTTAGAAACCAAACTACACGTCCCGTATCGAGCTAATAAGGGACGCACTTTGTCCCGTAATACAGTGAGAATCAAAAGTAGTCTATAAATGTTAATGGAATTAACGCTTTGTTTGAAAACATAATTCCCAGCCCCTCTCCTGCTTTGTGACCAATGAGCTGACAGCACACTTATGACAATTCGAGTATGACAATTCAGATTACTGCTCATCTCATTGGTCGAGGAAAGGTCGCTTGCGGAGAAAATACCGGAAGACAACAGATGACCACAACAACAAGCATGGCCAACAGGGAAACAAATGCCAACACTGCAGTGCAAGTCTCGGACGACAGTACACCTAAAGCTGGGCAAACACTGTGCGATTTTTTCAGTCACGTTATTCAGCTCCTGCTCAAACTGCACGATTGACTCGCAGGGGTTAGAAGTTCATAGGTCACGATGCAGGGTCTCACACTATACGACCCGATACTCTGATGCGACCTGAGTGCTCACACTGTGCCTCCATAAAATGAAGGTTATAACAGAAAATCTGTCGCTCGCTCTCCCTCTCTCTGTCTTTCACTCACACAGACACACCACCACCATCAACTTTGCTAAATTGCTAATGAAAAACATTGATCAGGCAGCTGTGATTTAGCAGCGATGTAGATCCAACTATTTTCACAGTTGTTGTGGTTGTGATAATTTTGTGAGGCCACATCGAAAAGGCTCGGATGAGCTTTCCAAAGTTCTACAAGTTGTGCCTCCATCGCTTGTGTCCAGATCACACGCTGCACAGCTGTGCTGCTCCACCTTTTTCACCGACGTTTACGTGTTTGCGCGTGAGCAGTGGTCGTGAGGTGTTAATCGTGTCTCGTTACCCCACGTATACTACACGATGCACGATGAAGGCCAAAATCGGGCCGATCGCCAAAACGGTCGCACGACTCAAAAATCGGCTCAAAATGGGCCAAAAATCGCACAGTGTAAGCCCAGCATTAGAGCAGCAATGTTTGTTCGCTCAGAGAAAGAAAAAAAAAAGGCTGCAAAAGTACAGGGAGGAATGGGAAAAGGAAAACACCTGGCTGGAAAAGTGCACGATAACACCTTTAAAGCGCACTGCACTGTGTGCCGGCGCACTTTTTCCATAGGCATGCTTCTAGTGGTGGGCACATGAAGAACAAGAGGGGCGTGAAAGCTCGGGGAACCCTTAACCAATTTCTTGTCCACCAGGCCACGGCAGAAGCAGATATGGTATGCAAACACTGGTTTGTTTTTTTTAAACCCTCTGGTTAAGGTTAATATGGGCATGTGCAGTGAATATCAGCGCTATGTGGCCAGAAGTGTGATAATATAATTTATTTTGTGTAATAAACTGCAAGGATAGATGATTACAACAAATAGATGACTAATACATAAAAGTAATACATAGATTAATAATGATGATGAGTTAAGATGCGTAATCATGGGAACAAGAAGTTTTATAAACAGAAGCAGCTGATTAGCATTAGAAAAGCTGAAATAATACCTCAACTGAAGCAAATTGTACTAAATGCACTATATGTGCACAGTTACAAGAATATTTTTCATTCTATTGCTTTCTATTAATTTATATAATTTTAAGTTAAGCAGGACAGAGTTCTTTTAAAGAAAGATTTACTTATATTCTCAAAAGTTCAGCATGACAGGCTTCTGTTTAAGAAAGAGACCTGTTTTATTGTGTTAATGTTGTCATTTTGAGCTAAAAATAAATGGCTAAATGATCATTTGTTTCCCATATGGTCATATCACAAAGAATATGCATCTGCTTAAATCAAATTCAAGTCAAATGGTTAAAAAATAATTTCACACACAAAAAAAAGAGCTACCACACTGGGAAGGGTGAAGACAACTGGGTTGCCCGGCCCTGGCCACGAGGTGTCCCTTATTTATTTTTCAGGGAGTTGGCAACCCTACGTGCAAGTGAAAAAACTTCTGCATCTTTGATGGGGTTTACCAAGGTTGTCTAAAAGGCCCCAAAGTTCATAGGATAACTATATTTGAATTCTTATACAGGTGTTTGTAAGTTTATATACAAGTTTATATGCTGTTCATTTAGCATTTAACCTTCTGTTAGTTTGAGCCAGCCCACCGTCTGGTGATGTCATATAGTTAGTAAGGTGGGCAGTTTTAGTGTCGGATGAGCAGTGTTGGTCAGGTGGGGGTGCACTGATTCCTGTGGGATATGATGTGTGCGTGAATGGTAAGTGATTATTAACCTGTGTTGCATTTTGCTTTATTTGTGTTGATACTGTGATATATTTACCATTTAGGAGCTAATGTAGTTCATAGTTGGAGCGGTATAGGCCACGCACGCAATGCGTGAGTTCACCCTCATTTCACATGCTAATTGATGTCAGTTACTTCGTCCTGGTTTGGCTTTAGTTTGCCACATGTACGATCCTCAATATGTTTCTAACGTAATTCCTGTGTTATCAGAGCTTCCCTGTATGGTATATGTGGTGCTCGTGATTCTTTAATTTAAAATACGGAGTTTATAGCGGATAATTTGTTCAGAGTACCGCTTAAATGCCGAGCGTAGTTCGACCGGAAGTACCATGTTCCTACTTCCCCTTCGCAATAAAAGCATTACGGCGGATTATAACGGAGAAGCCTTTATTTTCTACAGCTACCGGAAGTAGTTCCTCTGTACTGACGTTAACTTAACCTCGCAGTAATGCTATTTAGCTGGCATAGTGTAAGCAGTAGAAGTGTACTACATTGCTCTGCTCATTTAAAGGATAGATTTATGTAGAGATACATCTTTTTGTGTTTAGCATTACTGCCTTACACTACTGTGCTCTTTTCTTTATGTATGGTTATGTTAACTATATTGTATTATGCATATATCTGGATATGTCACTTATCTCTTCACCTTATTTATCACTTATTTGTATTATGTACTTCTTTAGTAGAAAACCACACACACACACACACACACACACACACACGATTACAGCCACAGGAATTGAGCTGTGAAGGAAATAAACTTCCTCAAACCAAACCTTAAGCTTTTTTTTCCATGCTCTGGGAGAATTGGTGAAGTGGTGTTCTGGCTGACACACCAGGGTGACCGTAGTGCTAAGGAGTGAATCAGTGCCATAACCGTGTCTATCCCTGATACCTCCACTACACAGGTTATTTGCATTTTTAGGAAAAATCGTTTAAAAAAAAACCTCAACAAATAAGTCTGTTAAGTCTTTCGTTTGTGCCAGTAGGACTGTAAGGAGAAATGTTTGGTCTAGCAGTAATGGTTTAACTAGAAGAGGAACAGGAAGTTGTGACTGAAAGAGCCCCACACACACAGAAGACAGAGTGGTACAATGCCTCTGTTGAAAATTTGATTGCCAGGGTAATTATTAGCCAACAGCAAAGCCAGATGCATCTGGCATAGTTTACTACCAGATTAGAAAGGAATACAGAGGATGGTCCATAAAAGATGAAATATCCAGTGAGCAGCAGTTCTCTGGGTAAAGATGCCTTGTTGATATCAGAGGTCAAAGGAGAACAGCCAGACTGCTTCACACTAATAGGAAACCAACTGTTACTCATATAACCACTTGTTACAACCAAGGTATGCCGAAGAGCATCTTTCAACATGCGACACTTGAAACCTTGAAGGTTAATGGGCTGGAGTGGTAGAAGACCACATCGCGTGCCACTTCTGTCAGCTAAGAACAGGAAAGTGACGCTCACCAAAATGGGAAACTAGATGACTGGAGAACTGTTGCCTGGTCTGATGAGTCTCAATTTCTTCTGCTACGTTCAGATGGTAAGGTCAGAATTTGGTCTTAACACTATAGCCAGTTTGATTACTCTTGCTGACCTCATCCACCCCCTTTATGATCACAGTGTACCCATCCTTTTGATGTACCTTGATATAAAGCACAAATAATCTCAAAATTGCATCTTCAGCATCTTCACTGTATTCACATGGCCTCCAAAGTCACCAGCTATCAGTGTGTGTTTTATGACAGACAAATGTTGCCCTGGAGTCACCTGCTGTAATAAGAACAACCACAAAGGTGGTTTGAATACTTCATCAAGTAGGCAAGATACAAATCCAAATATTTACAGGCTGAGATCAAAAAGAAAATCAACCAATGAGTACCAAGGACTCGTATGAGGGGGTTTGCTGACCGTAATGATCGTAGGAGAACATCTGTGTCCTTCAAATAAAATTATACAATATGAACATGACCGACATGTCTCTCTTCTCTAAATCAGTTTATCAGTCATAGGCAGAGATGGGCAGTAACGCGTTACTTGTAATGTGTTACTGTAATCTGATTACTTTTTTCAGGTAACGAGTAAAGTAAGGGATTACTATTGCGAAAACGGTAATTAGATTACCGTTACTTTCCCGTAGGAACGCTGCGTTACTAAAACCGTGATTTTTTTGCCAGAATGTCTCATGACAGTGACGTAAGCAAGTGCGACGTTCGTGACAACAGCTGTGTGCAGATCAACAATGGATCATATATCGAATGCAGGAGAGAGTATGAGCGTGCAGCGTTTAAAGCGTGGAAGTACTGACCTTATTTTGAGTTTAATTCCATAAAAAGTGACAAAAACATTAGCGTCCGTTGTGCCTGGGAAGAAAACTTCTCTTTATAGCGAAAAAAGCCCCTAAACTTCCAAGCAAGCACCAAGTACGCTGAGAAACTCGCGGATTCTTCAACTGACCGCCGCGGCACACCTGCACCAGGGTAAACCTCCGCCTACGCTACTCCTGCTTTACAGGTGAAAATAGAGCAACAGGACCGCTAGTCTTTGATGTTATTTATTTTCTGCTGTGTTTTACTTGCATCTATTTGAAAGACTGAGTGTAAACACAAAAAAAAAATATTTTATGTGCTGGAATGTGCAGAAAATAAGTTTAAATGTTAAGCAAATTTCTTCCAGTCAGAGACTGTTGCATATAATTAAATTTTTGCTTGATGCATAAAGTTAAAAGATTAAAACTGATAAAACAAGTTAAAAACAAGAGACTTTTCCATTTGATTACATTTTGTATGATGGATTATGCAGAAAAAGTAGAAATGGGCTGAAAGATCTATCACTTTATCACCTCTTCAGGTTGTAAATCGTGTTTTTAAAAAGTAACTAAGTAACTAAGTAATTAATTACTTTTGAAAAAGTAATCAGTAAAGTAACGGGATTACTTTTTGGGGGAAGTAATCGGTAATTAGTTACTGATTACTTTTTTCAAGTAACTTGACCAACACTGGTCATAGGTCAAGAAAAGGTGCACAGTTTCATTATCACTCTTTGTTTTGTATTTAAAAGGTGTAGATAAAAAGGTTTTTAATGGGGTTTGTGGGTTTTGAGAAGCAGCAAGTTATCGTTAACACTGTCATCCAAATGTCAAACGCCACCATCCAAAAATAGCATTGTTTGTGATCAGTCCAGCATGCCTCTGACAAAGCTCAATCTGTTCTCAATGGTATTTTTCTAGACTTCAATCTAACTGTGTGAGAACACCAGTCTGTTTCTTTATGTTTAACAATGCTCTATTCAACAGAAATACAGTGCAACCACACTTTATAAAATATTTGCTATCAGCAAGTTCTCCACTGGGCTGCCACGATGTTGCCTTACATCACTGCTACGAGATTAGTGACCCATCACAAAGCCTTTATTGTGCATCCAATATGAGCAGTGAACGCACAATCCTGCTATCTGTGCTGGAAAAACAACTGTAAATTTAGAGGCAAGTACTGTCCTATTCAAAAATAAAAAATATTGCTGTTATTTGCTACACAGCTTCACAATGTTCTTTATTAAGCAATAATTTTATGAGTATTTTTTATGACAAAGAGATTTGAGAACAAGTCAATTGGCTGATTATCCTGTAATAAAGGTGTGAAGAAAGCATATGAGAATTTTGCAAAGATTGCAAGTTTTTTTTAAAGACCCTTTCATACTCTACTAACAGTAGATTTAGGTTATGGAAGGTCAGTTTATTTTTAGTTTCTTGTTCTTAGCTCACAGGAGTGCCACTTGGTGTGGTCTTCTGCTGCTGTAGGCTTCTAATGCTTCAAGGTTTGACGTGTTGCAAATTTAGAGATGCTCTTCTACATACCTCGGTTGTAATGAGCAGTTATTTCAGTTACTGTTGCCTTTCTGTCAACTTTGCACCAAGAAAATCCCTCATAGCTATGGTTTTAAAAATCCAACTGTTGTCTTGACCACTTAGCATATCAAAACTATAAAAAAGGCTGTGCTCAGGTCAGGTAATGTGTAGCTGTATATGTAGACTAAATCTAGTTCTACCAGACTCCATGCACATCCATGTAATTGCAACACAGGCTCTCATGGTAGAAACCTTACCGACAACAATTGTTGTTCCCACACATGAGCACCTCTCGTCCCCCGCAGCAGATAGTGCAGTATGACTGGTAGCCGTCGTCGTCGTATTGATAAGCACATTCTAGGAAGCAGTTCTGCAAAAAATATCCAAAATATACTCTAAGACACGGGGTCACATCAGTTGCTGCTTAAAATATGTGTTGTTTATTAGGAGCTTTGAAATTTGCTGTGACTTTTAATAACACCCTAGTTGAGTCCAAGTCTAAGCCTTTATCGCAGCTTACCTTGCAACTCTGACACATTCCTCCAGCAAAAAGAGGGTGCTCAAGGCTAACATTCAGACTTCCACAGGAGATACAGATGTCTGCAGTAAGAGAAACACCGTGTTAGTATTTAACAGGCAGAGCTCTGAGAGGAGTGAGCACCCAGAACTCACACCTCTGTGAAACAATTTGAATATCTATGAGATACAGTTGTGGTCAGAAGTTTCCATACGCTCATCATGGGACACGAAGGGTAATTTGTACTTTTAATGATTTCCTGTTATTTTTCCAGAGTGGGATGATTGTACAGCATACATCTTTGCACTAGTTTTAATTTATTTTGGATTTTCTCTTATCTAAACATGGTCAGAAGTATAAATCTTTGAATAACTGGTGCTGAAGGTTCTGCAATGTCTTTTAACTTGACAAGGCCTGTTAGCTTCTCATTAGTGATCATGACTGGTAGTTTCTCTTTGCCAGCATTACAGAGGATAGGCAACAACACCAAGAAGCATGCTTAGAGTAGTAAGGGTGAGTGTTTCAACCTAGAAACACTTCGCTATCCAGCTGTCAGGTAATTGTCAAGCATGGTGGTAGCATCACCCAATCCTTTAACTTCACCTCAAATCAACAGCTGGTTGAAACTTTGATATAATTGGATGTCCCAGCTGGGCAACGATCCCATATACACATCAAAACTGATTTTAAAATGAATAAAGCAGGCTAAAATTAAGCTTCTGGAATGGCCTTCCCAAGGCTTCAACCTGAACCTTATTGAAAATGTGTGTACTATGTACCAGAAAACCAACAAATTTAAATTAATTCTGTCAATACCACCTAGAAGACCAGTCAGATATACAGCCATAATTATTCCAGAAGCTTGCTGATGGCTCAGAAGGGTTGAGCTGCAACTTGCTAAGAGAGACTGAATGAAATGTATGTTTGAGCCCCAAATTATTATTCATGACCATAAGTGTGTGTAAACATTGACCACAACTGTAGGTCTAGATCTAGTTAGTTTAGCTATCAGGTTATGAGAAAACAAACAAAGCTGCTAATAAGGTAGATGAAATTACAGAAAACCCATTTCCTCCTTTTTACTCATTGTTATTTTGTGAACACAGATGCATGCATATAATCGGCTTTGCCCGTCAACAACAGGTACAAATAAGAGGTGTGTCGGTGCCTCCTGAGAGGCCCTTCGGTGTTGCTACAAGCAAGAGCACACAGAGAACATTTCACTTACCCTCTAAGCTGCGGCACTTTTGTCTCACTTCATAAACAAGTCGCTCTGACACAGAGAAATGAAGAATCTGTGTTAGTTCCTTCATTTTTTTTTAGAAGTAAATTCAAAAAAATATAGGAAAAAATAAATAAAACTAAAATTTAAGATGGTATCACGCAAATAAAACTTCTTCGCCAAACATGTCAGAAACCACTTAAAGTATCAGTCATCATGATAATCCCTGACAGCACAAATGCTTTCATGATATATAAAGAAATAATGTAACAAACAGATCATTTGATGGGTCAGTCAAAATACACATTTGGTTATGTTATTGTTGGAGTTTCCTCTGTTTTCCTTGTATTACTATGGGATCTTTATTTTACATTATAAAGCACCTTAAGGCAACTGTTGTTGTGATTTGACACTACATAAATAAAACTGAATTGAATTACACTTCTTTTCTTCTTTTGTCATTTGGAAGAGACGGAGGATGAGTAATACTTGTAATAAAGACAGGGCACTGTCTTTCTAGATACAGTGGGGCAAAAAAGTATTTAGCCAGCCACCTATTGTGCAAGTTCCCCCACCTAAAATGATGACAGAGGTCAGTAATTTGCACCAGAGGTACACTTCAACTGTGAGAGACAGAATGTGAAAAAAAAAATCCATGAATCCACATGGTAGGATTTGTAAAGAATTTATTCGTAAAGTAGGGTGGAAAATAAGTATTTGGTCAATAACAAAAATACAACTCAATACTTTGTAACATAACCTTTGTTGGCAATAACAGAGGTCAAACGTTTACTATAGGTCTTTACCAGGTTTGCACACACAGTAGCTGGTATTTTGGCCCATTCCTCCATGCAGATCTTCTCGAGAGCAGTGATGTTTTGGGGCTGTCGCCGAGCAACACGGACTTTCAACTCCCGCCACAGATTTTCTATGGGGTTGAGGTCTGGAGACTGGCTAGGCCACTCCAGGACTTTCAAATGCTTCTTACGGAGCCACTCCTTTGTTGCCCGGGCGGTGTGTTTTGGATCATTGTCATGTTGGAAGACCCAGCCTCGTTTCATCTTCAAAGTTCTCACTGATGGAAGGAGGTTTTGGCTCAAAATCTCACGATACATGGCCCCATTCATTCTGTCCTTAACACGGATCAGTCGTCCTGTCCCCTTGGCAGAAAAACAGCCCCATAGCATGATGTTTCCACCCCCATGCTTCACAGTAGGTATGGTGTTCTTGGGATGCAACTCAGTATTCTTCTTCCTCCAAACACGACGAGTTGAGTTTATACCAAAAAGTTCTACTTTGGTTTCATCTGACCACATGACATTCTCCCAATCCTCTGCTGTATCATCCATGTGCTCTCTGGCAAACTTCAGACGGGCCTGGACATGCACTGGCTTCAGCAGAGGAACACGTCTGGCACTGCGGGATTTGATTCCCTGCCGTTGTAGTGTGTTACTGATGGTGACCTTTGTTACTTTGGTCCTAGCTCTCTGCAGGTCATTCACCAGGTCCCCCCGTGTGGTTCTGGGATCTTTGCTCACCGTTCTCATGATCATTTTGACCCCACGGGATGAGATCTTGCATGGAGCCCGAGATCGAGGGAGATTATCAGTGGTCTTGTATGTCTTCCATTTTCTGATGATTGCTCCCACAGTTGATTTTTTCACACCAAGCTGCTTGCCTATTGTAGATTCACTCTTCCCAGTCTGGTGCAGGTCTACAATACTTTTCCTGGTGTCCTTCGAAAGCTCTTTGGTCTTGGCCATGGCGGAGTTTGGAGTCTGACTGTTTGAGGCTGTGGACAGGTGTCTTTTATACAGATGATGAGTTCAAACAGGTGCCATTCATACAGGTAACGAGTGGGGGACAGAAAAGCTTCTTACAGAAGACGTTACAGGTCTGTGAGAGCCAGAGACTTTCCTTGTTTGAGGTGACCAAATACTTATTTTCCACCCTAATTTACGAATAAATTCTTTACAAATCCTACATGTGAATTCATGGATTTTTTTTTCACATTCTGTCTCTCACAGTTGAAGTGTACCTCTGGTGCAAATTACTAACCTCTGTCATCATTTTAAGTGGGGGAACTTGCACAATCGGTGGCTGACTAAATACTTTTTTGCCCCACTGTAGCATCTATTTATTGTCTTTAGAGCAACCTGAATCTTTTTGCCTTCTCACGTCACTTGCTAATGGATCTCTTGTCCATACCTTACCTCCCAGACCACTATAGTGATGTAAAACACCGCCGCAACCTCCCCAAGGAGCTGGACACAGAGTTCATGACTCCAATATAACCCAATAAATGAGGCACGTTACCTCGTGTTCTCTCATCAATGATGTCCTTGACCTTAGGTTTCTCTGCTGTGCTTTTGCGAGGCTTTTTGGCTGGAGGAGGTGTATAGGCTGCTGCTTCTGGCTCTACCCATATTTCAGGATAAACTTCTTTGTATGGGTTACGCTCCTCTGGGGTGCACAACAGAAGCAAAAAATTAATATTGCACCGAATGTTACGGATGTTTTTAATTACCAAGTGTATAGAATACATCTGCTATGCCATTATATATAGCAATTTTTAACTCTTCCAGATGGGTCATAAATAGGGTTAAAATAGTGATGTCATCTTACCTTCTGGTGGCTCCAAGCCTTTGGGTCCAGTGGGCTGAAATCCTGTCATAGCCCACTCAATCATCTGCTTGTTTAACATTTCCACAGATTTTGAGGTCTCTGTCTCATCACTGTCAGGGCAGGCCATGAAGGCCTTTCCTGCCCGGCTGCTAGCCACCTACAAACACATTCAAAACGTTTTTCACCAAAAATGTATTCTTATTCTATGATATTTACAGTAAAGATCCTTTAGTCCCATTCAGTTTAATACTATGCCTAAAATGGGTGGATAATTTGAGAGGGCTCTGCCTGCGGGGCGTCTTGGATAATTTTGCTCTTGAATTTCTCATTGAGAGCACTTATTTTGAAATTACTTCTTCGTTTTTTTTGCATTTGGCTCTCCAAATTATGGTAATTGCAGAAACGTTTCTGCAATTTTCATAAAGCTTCTTAAACACCCTCTTCCTGAGATGCTCAAAAAGACTGGGGAACATGGAATAAAGTTACTTCTTATTCTATATCTGCAAAAAGACACAAAGACACAAACAAGATGTGCCATGTTAATATTCGTGGCCTTTCTAAAGAACCATTGCAGCTGCTTCAACCCTACTTCAAGTCTTTATGCTATGCCAAGCTAAGTGTCAGTAGGCTTTGGTTTAATGCCACAGCAGATATTGAAGTCTTTACATGAAAGATTGAAAACATGTAAAAAATATGAATGTCAGATACATTCGCTTTGTAAGTTTAAAGGTTTAACTACAACGAAAGCTGTGCCCTAAAATCTTCTCCCATGCTCACCTGTAAGACTTCGTAGATGGCTTTCCTGTACATGGGCTGCTTGTTGTAAGTTGGTTGGTGAAAGGCATTGTTAAAGGAACTTAAAGGCAATAGTTTCTCTACACAAACCTGTGAAAATACACATAAAAATAAACGATTGTTTACACCGCATGTTTAAAGGAATCGTGTTGAGGTAAAAAAAACTTTCCAGACATTGAGTTTTCTGTTTATATTCTAAAGGATCATCTGGCTGAGTAAATAAAACCAATAAGCTCATTATAAAGTCTGTGGCTGTCACTATAAACAGACGTCTGTTTTGCTTGAAGAAGAAAAAAAAAAAGACCTAACAGCAATATTAATGTTGGCTCTAAAGACTCACCACTGAGAATTTTCCATCTCCAAACCACATGACCCATCTGGTTCCCTCAGCAGCTCTGCTACGTCCCGTCATCCACCAGGATACGATGCGGCCTGGCCACCAAGAGAATCCTCGGAGCTTCCCCCAAACCAGCTCGCCGATGCCAAAACCACGACCGTCCTGCAGCCAAAAGAAAAGACAAATCATCCCCTCTGCTATGACTTGTGGGCAGAGTTGTGAAACCTTTTTTCAACAGCCTGTCTAGGGATATTTTTTACTTTTTGGATGGTTAGATCGCTTAGATAAAAAAGTTTATATGAAAATGGTGACCGTAGCAACATCACAAATCACCTTTTTTTTTCTGAGAAAGCTAAACTCACTTTCCCATAAAATTAACAATGCTAGGGATTTTTATGTGGGAGAAAACTATGAAAAAAGTACAGCTTATGAAAATAGGTTGAATAATTGCCGAATTAAGTAATTGATTTACACATATCTACTCCAAATAACCGTTAAATTAGTGCATATTTAAAAACCTGTCATTTATTTGAATGCTTCGTTTGCCCTTTAAAGTTTGCAGATGTCACAATCAGAATTCTTAACAATCCCAGAAGAAATTATGTAAATATCTGAAATGAATACATTCCCAGAACGTGACCGGCTACCTTGCATGATAAAGATGAACCCTCACCGTCAACTGGATCCTTTATCCAGTACAGACTAGCTTACAACCAGACACGAGTCAGTGGGAAACCCAAAATGATCTTACCTCATACTCAGACTCAGTGTCTGGAGTCTTGGGGGATGTCTTGTCTTCTCCTTCGATGGCGACAGGCTCTGGGGTCGTGGCCACAGTGGGGGAAGCTGGGTCAGTAGGCTGTTGCTGCTGTTGCTGCTGCTGAGGTGGCTGCTGATGTTGCAGTTGTTGCTGTTGCTGTGGCAGCACCAGCGGTGATTGCTGTTGATACTGAGGCTGTGACTGAGACTTAGTGTGTGGCTGCGGCTGCAGCTGCTGCTGCGGCTGCTGCTGCTGCTTTGAAGGCTGTGGGTGTTTGATTATTGAGACCTCTTCATTCCGGGTCTCTGTTTCATTATCCTCGTGATCCTTCATCGCGTTCATTGCTGACATTTGTTTGGCCTTTTTCTCTGCCTGAAACAAAGCCAAGTGATAACAGAGATGAGGACATGATGCGTGCAGTCACTGAGTTTAAGTAAGTTTAAGCTAGATATCAAGATATCAGGAATTTACACTATTAGAGGATTTAAAAAAATATAATTTACAAAAAATATGTATAAATGTGACCAAATCAGACATAGCTGAAGAATAACTGTGAAAAAAGAAGAAAAAGAAGCCACTTGTGATGAAGCTAACCAGTAAGAGCACAAAGCTGCACTTTCTGGATTGGCCATTTGAGGCTGGCTCCAACAGCAACTCAATAACCATACCCTCCCATGTTAAAACATGGTTTTGGTATTTATAGAAAAATTACTGCCCTCACACCAGCTGTGCAGGATCTGATTTGTTAACACCTCCGTTTTAAATATTATTAAGCCTTAAAATTACAGGTGGACGGAGCTGTAACAGCTAGCTATGTTCCAGACTTCATCTGCATCTCTCATTTTGTGTCTTTTCATGCAACTGTGTAGGGGTGGGCGGTATAAACGGTATATGGTAGAAACGATATAAATTTGGCCAGCAGTAGATTTTTACTATACCGCTCTACCGCAATAGCACATGTTGATGGTGTCATTATCAAGCTGCGCCTGGTTGCAGCGGCTGCAAACAACATCATCTAACATTGGGTAGGATGTTTTTTCGGGTAGGATGGATTCCCAGAACACCGGGCGACAGTAATAGCAAAGAGACAAAGCACTTCTGGAATATGAGGAAAGTCAAAAACTGCGCTTCCTCCACTTCCCTACCATTGATTCATTAATGCCGAATTCCCTCGCAGCTGCTCTATTCCCATGTTGTTGCTGTATATTAATGACTAACCTCGAATTGTGGATGGATTATCTTAGTTGTTCTCCTGACTGAAGTTTGGTCCGTTTATAGCATCCTGCTATGCAATTGCATTTGTCCCTAACCAGCAGAACCCTCACGTTAACTTTTATCGAGTGGAAAAAAGTTAACGTTCATCCTTCAGCTTCACTGTGCTAATGTTATGCTAACATAGCTGTTTTGCTAGCAATCACGTAGGACATTATTATATACCAGCTAGTCCAACTTCAGTAACCCTACAAACGTCACTGCTTAGTTTTCTGTCCTCATTTATGTTGGAAGTGATAGCAGAGCTGTACGTTTGAATTTCTTGAGATATCTCTCAGTCAGAACATGGCATGTCATGTTTAGGTGGAAACCAGCGAGCTAACTTCCTGCTAACTTCTAACTCCGTTGAATTTAATAAATTCTGTTTTCATGGATGCCTGGATGTTAAACTTAATTGTTACAACTGGTAAAGCAGCAACGCTGATCATTTTATTAAAGATGAAATAATTTAGACAGTTTTTAACTGTCAGTAATGCCGCAGTGTTCCTTTGACTTTGGGACCTGAAAAGGATGGAGTTTTGGACCCAGATTACCAGGCTCCTGACTACGGTAGCCGTAATGCTCCGAGGCGGTGTGGCTTCATAGCTTACCAAAGTCGTACTAAAGCATTTTTGACAGATTTTTGAGCGCCGTGTACCACATAAAATCTGTTTGAGGTCAGTAAGCACAACCAGAATTCATACATAAGGCACACTGTCGATTTTTGAGAAAATTAAAGGATTTTAAGTGTGCCTTATACTTTGTAAAATACGTTATACAGAAGAAAAGAATATATCGCAATATATATCGTTACCGCACATGCTTCAAATTATACCATGATATGGATTTTAGGCCATATCTCCCAGCCCTACAACTGTGTGACAAATACTGACTTGCTGTGCAAATAATTGTACCTTTTCAAAAATTCTGAGCACCAGTTTTGGTGAGTGATACTTTGCTTATATGTTACTTGGCGCTAATTAGCAGCTGTCTTTTTCAACATGGTAGCACTAGCTAATAACTTAACTAATACCCCACCAACTTGTCAAGATATGTAATGAAGCACAGGAAACCCAGGTACTTGCAAAAAAAAAAAAAAAAATCAGCCAAGCAATGATGAAACATCAAGATTTCAAATATTTGCTGTCTTAACTTCATTTACTACAATATTTCTCAAAACGCTGTGAAAAATCTAGCTTATTTGAACCAAATCCTCATATAACATACCTCTTGGCTATCAGAGCAGAAACCCCCACGCTTTGCAGCTAAACATGGGTGTGCGACCCTTTAGCCTGATAACACTGTGTGGTTTGTGTTTGATGGACAACCTACTGAAGTGTTAAACTGAAGCTTAATCATTTACCAACGTCCTTTATGTGAGTATTTATCAATTTGCAACATTCTTAAACCACAAAAATAGGCACAGTTTGACATTTTCAAGTTAAAAAATTAATTGAAAATAAACAAAGGTAGATAAATGATGTGTAACCTGTGCCTCACTTCTAGGCTGAGCTACTGTAATTCGTTATAATCAGGTTGCTTTAAAAACTCCTTGAAGAGCCTTCAGTTGATCCTGAACGCTGCAAGGGATGGATCAGGTGACACTGAACCCTTCTTTAGTAATGCTGCAACAGGCTTAGGCTGCTAGGGGGGGCTTCCTGTTGCTCATTCAGTCTGTTTTCAGTACCTCTGTTAATACATCACTAAATCACATTTAATCTTTATTAATTATTAAATATCTCTCCCATCATGAATCTTTTGTCCTGTCTTCCTCCTGTCATGCCCAACCGGTCACAGCAGATGGCTGCCCCTTCCTGATCCTGCTTGTGGTAAAGGTTTCCTCATGTTAGAAGAGTGTATTTCCTTCCTACTGTCACAAAGTGCTTGCTTATAGGGGGTGGTGTGATGTTTCTTTTTGTTTTTTGTTGTTGTTGTTTTTTTTTGGGGGGGGGGGTCTTACTAACCTCAAGGAAATATAAACGCAATATATCAAAGAAGTAAAAAAAAAAAAAAAAAAAAAAAAAAAAATGTAAAACTGCCAAAATGTCTGTGAAGGTTCTCAGTCATCCAGGTCATCGTAGTCAAAGGAGCTTGCAAAGAAAAGCGTCTGGACTTCTTTAAGTTGCTTGAAGACGTTTCACCTCTCATCCGAGAAGCAGTAAAACTGCCAACAACTTCTATGGACACAGTTTTTTACTCACAAGGGTAACAATTTGTTACGCAGCCCAGTCTTCCATAAATCTGGTCATGCATGAAATGCTTCCCTCAGATATAGATATAGCTGTACAGAGGCTGACGGATTTGAAGCTATTTAGCTATAGAACATAAGAGGCACGCCTCATTTCTGCTGTGTAAATACAGAATGGTAGCCTTTGCAAACGCGTCTTTATCTCTGCGTGTGAGACCTATTCATCAGCAGCACTGAATACAATAACTCTATAGTGTACAGACCTGCAGTGTATCGTTCACTTGGTTTGTGGTACCTGACACTGAACCGCTAGGTCGATCAGTGAGGACGAGACACAGCCGGGACTTAAGCCTCTCACAGCAAATCCCCAACAGCTGCACTCATTCTGATGTCTCTCTCTCTCTCTCTCTCTCTCTCTCTCTCTCTCTCTCTCAAACACACACCCAGTAGGGCTGTACTGCGAACACGTGCTAACTTTCTTCTTCCTTTCTTTCTTTTCCTTTGTCACACACAGAATATATGCAGTACCATATGTAAACACGTGCTGGTCATACTATAGGCTCCACGTGAGAGCAGTGCTGCACAGCTGTGCTTACTTTTGCTCAAGTGTTTCTCAGGTTCTCATATCTCACTCAGAGGCTCTGTGGGAAGAGGAGGAAAAAAAGTCAAACAGCAGAGAGGCTGAGAGAGAGTATAGCACAACGCTCCGTCCTCTCCCCCAGTGTGACTAGTAAACAATAGTGCCTTTAAGGGGAAGTAGTGCCGAGCATGGGGAGGGGTGTCGGCGCAGAAGAGTAGAAACATGTGCTCTTCAATCAAGAGGCTCTGCTGTGGTTTATAAATATCTGTACTGTAGTGCGGGATGGATGGTTCAAAGCCCTCGGCCATATGTGTTAGGCCTCTTGGCTCCAGTACAAGAACACTGAAGTTAGTGTTCGAGAGCCCTGCGTGAATGTGCGGTTCCAGTTGGTAAACTACAAAAACTACCAAATGCCAGTTAAGCTGACATAGTTTGTGGTGGAATAATCCGTGTTGTTATGGGCAAGTGAGGAGGGCAGTCACTGGTGTAGCTGTGACGAAATGAGCTGACTTAAGACTAACTGGAAGGTTAGTTAGTCTTGGTTTAATGAATTAAACTGGCACAGTGAGTTTCTTCATATTTGTTGACTGGTAATTGCAGGTATACAGAGTTATCTGTAAAAGCCAATGAAGCACCTTTTTCCTGCATTCGTTTTTGTGTTTTTAGGACTCGGCTGTCTCCATGACTCCTTCTCCTCGGAGCCAATGAGAAAGTGACGCTGAAAATGCCAGTGGGGGGAGGAGAGAAAGTACAGTGGCTATAAGAACCAGATATTTGTCTTGCCCCCTTTTGGGGGCCTCACAGTGTGTGTGCAGCTCCACCAGCAAGACAGGCCCTCAGAGTCTAAAGGGGAAAATACGAAAGGAGGTAGCAGAGACACAATGCGGTCTTTATCACTTACACACGCCTGCCCGTCACTGACAGCTTAGAAATACCAGATACCAGAAATACCATATATCCGCTGTCACGCCGTGCTGAACAACAATACCAAAAATGACAGCAGACATACTGTAGTTGTAAAAACACTGCAAAATAAATGTGCTGAAAACAACTACACAATCCCCCTTCCCCCACCCTCCAAAAAACTATGTTAAATGTTCTAAAGTATCATGCAAGACTAAGCTTCCAGTGATCGTGGACTTTGTTATGAGCAGAGAGAAAACAGAAGCTCTGCAGGCCCCTGGCAGACTGTGGAGACATGTTGGGCGCACAATAAGGGATAATCAGACTTAGAGGCTGTGCTGCATGATACCCTGAGGGCTCAAGGGGTGACAGAGTGCACTGCAATGGAGGAAGAAAAAAAAGAGAAGTGATATTGGTCTCTGGGGTGTGCAGATGATACTTTACTATCAAATCTGGCAGCACTTGTTAACAAAAAGGTCACTTTTACTGCATAGCTGCAGTCAGCAACTGTCTATTATATGGTTATTAACTTTACAAGTTATAGACGTCTCAGTATTTACGGGTCAAAGATTTAAAAGTGCAGTTGCTGAGATGAAACAACACTGTGCATGTTAAAAATAATATGATCCAGCTACAAAGAGAAAATCAAATCTGATTACAGAGAGAAGCGTGTTAAAACTTCAAGAAAAAATGCCATTTAGTCAAAACAATCAGGTATCCTAAACATTAGACGAAATACACTGTCACAAAAATTACACTGAGCCTTTGAAACAACACAAAAGAGTGTGACCTTTGAATGCAGTAGTCTGTCATGCGCAACAGGCAGGGGAGGCACAGCGGGGACTCATTTGTGTGACTGTGTGATGGATAATGCAGTGAGATGTCTTTTCAGTGCAAAGACCTAAGCTTATCTGCTGAGCAGAACTGCAGCAAAATAATAAAAACTAAAGCCACAACAGGTGTAGTTAACTCCAAATGGAGAATAATCTGATCCTAAGCTTTGAAAAAGCTTTTAGCGTGGAAATACTTTGCAAAAATGCACAAATGTCAGGTTCAGCGGCTACTGCTTTCATTAGGCTGTTTTTAGCACTGATCCCTACAACATGAGTGTCCTCGGAAGAGGGGGTGCGGGGGGTCACATCGCCCAGAAAATACGTTTTAAAAAAGGCCATCTGTTTCTCATTGTATTACATCCCTTTAAGAGATAATTAGGAATTTTACAGAGCTACCCATGAATACATAAATCAACTTCTCCATTAATCCACAACTAGAGTTGTTAACAAAAAAAGCCACTTAAAATATTTCTAAGGGATTGAGTTTTTACAGTAATCTATGTTAGGAGTCAAACAGAACAAAGTGCACAAAGATAGGAAGAAAAGGGCTTCACTTCACACTTTTTCTAGGTGCATGTTATGTAAGGTGAAGGATACCGGCACTGAGGAAATAAAAAACAAACATTTTTTTCAAAAGTTAAATATACTTCACCTCTAAAAACAATGCTATTCTAACATTTCTAGCTGCTGCTCTGAAGCAGGAAATAGTTTGAGCAAGTATTCAACCCAGGGGAAAAAGTTTTTTTCATGCCAATCAACTTTTTCCCAAACACGGCTAAAGCTCCCTGCTCCCTCTTCCTTTTTAAAGAGACGTTTCCCTTTAAGCCGTGCAGAGCAGATGGTCCACAACAATTCTCGTGGAAATACCTGAAGTCAGCATATTCCCCTCGCTGTAAGCAGGCTAATCAGACATGCACACTATCCCCCTGTGTTATCAAACAAACAATGCAGTGCACATACCCATACACGCCAGCGTGCAACCCTCATAATCCAGTGTGGGGCTGAAGTTTTTTTTCCACCCCCACTCTTGGCGTAGGAGAGATCGCTTAAAAAAAGAAAGCATGAACATTTCTTTGTCTGGGAATTCAGGGTCAGGTGATTGCCGACAGGAACGCTGGTTGGCTAGAGAGGACTTGCAAAGTTTTGGCAAGGAGCCAAGAGGCTCTCTTGCAAGCAGGGTTGGAAATTTGCTGCAAACCTCATCTTCACCCTCATATCCATAGCACAGAGTTCATTTCCATAGCTGGGGGAGGGGTCCTTGGAAGAATGGAGCAGGGAAAAGGAGAGGGAGAGACCGAGAAGTCCACTGTAACACAGGGCAAATGAAACAAACAGGGATCCTGGAGAAAGTGCAAGACAGCCTTTCAACAACATATGGCCCCTGTTGCAGCAGAATGCAACAGCAAAGATCTTTGTAGCAAGAGCAGAACCAAAATTACGGGATATGAATCATATCAAGAAAGGGCTTTTATGTCAAAACAAATCACCCTTTTATGCAAATGAGTTCAAAGCTTGCAAAAAGCCAGATAAGAAAAGGATGGGGAAGGGGGCGGGGGGAGCAGGTACATTTAAAATTTGCATCTTGCAAATCCCCATAAATCCCTGTCTTGTACAGCTACTTCTTCAAGAGTATCCACCTCTGTTTGGAAAATGTGAACTACCCACTTTGTATTTTATGACATTTCACTCGTAGGACTAATTTGGCAATATTTTCTCTCTGGAGACACTTTTACGGTCCCGAGGAGAGCAGAGGGAGAAGCGAGCAGCAGAAGAAATGGAAGACTCCCCATTATGTAACAGATGAAGGTAGGTGCCATCACATTACTATGAGGATTAAGTAAGCAATGTGGAGAATTTTACAATGATGAAGGATGATCTATCATCATTCACAGATGATAAATGTTCTAAAAAGAAAAATCAAGGATAAATATTTGCCAGAAGATAAAAGAGCAAGCTGTGTGATTGTTCTGAGTGTAGTTAATGGATATAAAATATTGTTTGAAGTGTGTTAACAGGTAGCACAGAGGTCTTCATAAAACCTGCGTAAAAATCCCCTCCTTTATTTGGAAGTGGCCACTGGTTCTGGCAAAAATAAGAAAAAAAGGAAGGCCAACTGTACCACAATGCAACATCATCCAACAGTAAAATTAGACAAGTGGAAATTCCTGGTTTGCAAATGCTGTTTGATTCAGCAAGAGTACTATCAGGGACCATAAAAACAGATCATATTTCTCCTATTTCAGCTTCTCTTTATTGGCTTCCTTCTAAATCCAGGAATGACTTTGAAATCCTTATTCTGACAAAGTCCTGAATCATTGGCCTCCAACATATTTTTTTGTATTAGAGCAGTTCACTCTCAGAGTGTAGACTAAAAGTAGAATGGGAGGCAGACCCTTCAGCTTTCAGGCACTTCACCTGTGGAACCTCCCAGTTTGCATTTGGTAAACAAGCATGCTCTCTAACTATCATATTTGATAAAGCTTAGAGTTAGCGGTGTACTCGGTGACCCTGGACCTTCCCTTAATCTCCTAGAGACTGAATGGCGACCGCCTGGTCAGAAAAAATATATATGTAATTAATCAAAAAGATGATGACATGCAAAAAAATTTCTTACAACTGCTTTGGTTGCTAGTATTTCGCTGCAGTCGCCCATACAGAAGAGGTCAGCTTGTCTAAAAGCACTCCAACTACATGCTAAACCATAGGGAGTCTGTGAAGAGTGGAATGCAAACAATAAAAAGGAAACCATTTATTTTCACAGTAAAAGTTGCATCTTTTGAAGTGTGTTGGTTTCAGCAAAAAGGGACAACTTTTACTTGAATAGCAAAAGTTCTACTTTTGCACTTTGCAAAAGTAGAACCTTTTCAAGTTTTGCAACCACATGTTTGCAAATCCATGCAACCACAGCCACAGAAATCTGCTGCTGAACAAACCAATTAGGTTTTTGATGCAGCACCTTCTTTGCATCCAATCTCACCCAGTAGCAGCCAGCAACCTCGAGGAACCACTCAGCAACCTGTCAGGGCATACACATTTTTCTCTACCGACTGGAGATTGGCAGGGGGTTGCCAACCTGTCTGGAAGACCTGTGCGACTGAGGCCTTAGTTATGCTGCTACCAACTGAAGCTGCTGGGGGACTTCCCATGATGCACTGAGTGCTTCTTTTCGACTCATGATGCATTTACATGCCACTATAAAATCTACTTTCGGCAGCCCCATTATTCAATAGGGATTGCTACAGCTGGTTGCTCAGTATGTTTGATTTGGCAATACTGTCAGGGGGGCTTTACTTTAAAATACAAAACACCTTGAGGCGATTGTTGTTATGATTTAGTGCTACATATAGCTATATATACAAATTAAATTTACTCTGCAACTGTTGGGTTGAAAGATGAAATGATTGCTACTGTGATTACGTTTCAAAGCAGTAAAGTCGGCTGGTGTTTGTCCAGCAGAGGAACTCTGACTTTGTCTATAATACGTTCTGCAGTACAAATAGCAAAGTACACAGCACAGCTGCAGATGGTGGGCAGAGTCAAGCAGTGTCTTCACATCAAGTTGTTAACAACCTTACAAATACATTGCTAGAATTTTTTTTAAGTGCATCTATAATACACTACTTTTTTCTATTTGACTGAATACACAGGAAGAAAATGGGTTAATATGCTGATAATTACTTTTTTTACTCCTGAATCCTTTCCCATTAAATTATGAACCCGTGCCATATATAAGCATCTGCGAAAGCTTTGAAAATACTACTCTTACAAGATCATCCTCACACTGGACTTCTTCAATTTTTAAACACCATTTCTTAAATCTAAACTTAGTCTGATCTAGCCAATTAAAAGTACATTCGATATTAACAAAGACAGAGGGAAAATCTGTCCTTAGGAGACTGCATTGGCTGGCTCAGCTTCAACACACCAAAAGCAGTCAGAATGATGCAAATCGAAATGTAACACATTTTCATCCAGGAGGCATGAATCATATCAACACACCAAACGAATGCTATTTACACAGCTGTGTGTGATTTCTTCTCTGCAAATGCAAGACACAAGAACTAAGCCAGGAGACACAGGAGCCTACTGAGCCAGAAAGGCCTGGAAATCCACTGAAATAAATGGTACCTTCATGAGATATCAAATGACCCATCAAATACACTTGGCAGAGCATGAATGCACTACGAGCTCTGTCTTTTACCCTGGCGGCTTTAGTCAACGCCTGTCACTCATCCTGCCGTCTGTGGTGGCTGGGACAGAGCTGGGGTACTCACCTCCATCTTCCACTTGGCCAGCAACTCCTCTCTGGTCCTCTTGCTAATGTAATAAGGGTCACCAGCCTGGAAGGTTATTCTGGGCATGGGCCTCTGACGAAGGCTGATCTCCCAACCAACTCCCCCTCGCAGCCTGCCTCGACCTCCCTGTTTAAGGCGTTAAAAAAAAAAGTTAGCTATTTGTTTTTGATTCTTCTTCTGAGAGTTTCTGTCATAAGGAAGCATCCAGATTTGTAGTAAAATGACTGATCTGTCGCTACAACCTGCAAATTAACAATTTAGGTAACAACTGGGTAATAATAAACTTAAGATGGGGTTAACTACATTGCTAAAAATATGATGTCTCGCATGCTGGTGATTGGTCAGGCAGGAAGAAATGATGTCACCATGTCTAGCAGACTCAAGGCCAACAATACCGACTTATACAACAAGCTCCCAAGTGTATTTGATATTTCAAATTTATACACCATCAGGTACCATTTCTTTCATAAGTCCAAAGGCAAGAAAACGAATAGCCTCCACTTGTGTAATGGTGCTGATACAGTGTAGGCTTCTTTGCTCCATTTATGGGAAGGCATGTGGCAAAAGTTTAATGAGTAAGTTTAAAGGAATAGCTTCTCATTTTTGCCATGTTCAGTTCAGAACCCAACCGGTTTGACTTCTGGTTTGACACGAGCAAGGTAATTCACCCACTTCAATAAATGAAGCTACACTTCTGCAACGTGGGACAGTCACCTTAGCTACATTAACCAAAGAATAAAGACACAACAGGACAGAAATCTTACCTCAGTCTTTACCGCATCACTCCCATCCTCCTCCTTGTGCTCCACATCTAGAGAGAAGACAGTGACACAATGGATGGCCTGAATCATTCATAAGAGAGAGGGAGCTGGCATCGGCTTTCGCTGTATCAATGTTGAGCTTCAGTGAGCTCTCGTCCATCACTGAGCCATATTATACATATATTAATCTGACCCCCATAAATGACGTGTTTGATCAAATTAAAGTCAAGTTAATAAACTGCTGAAAGATACCATAGCCACTCCGAACATTCGGAGGGCCTGCCCAAATTATGATGAAGATGGAGGGTGGCCAGGATTACTTGCAAATGTTGTGTTTCTGACCTGATATCCCCCCTTCATGAGAAACACAGCTGGCTGCCATTAACATGGCCCCTCCCTAACTACTGAGAGTGAGTTTTGAAGGCAACAGTACACTGCTTCACGTCTGTGACTCTGGGGCTGTATATAATCTCCCCGCCAATCTCCAAAGCCTGAAATGGATCGACACAGGATTCTCATTTCCCTGCAGTTGTCTTGTGTAGATGGAGATGTATGTAGTGAGGAGACACAATAGCCAGTGCTTGTCAACATTATTTTGGAAGGAAAAAAACAGCCTCCTATTTTGTGTATTAAAGCTGAGGAGTGAATAATTTACTTTGTACCTTAGCTGAGTACAATTTTGTCAAAGCTAAGTTTGGGCATTCAAAGATCACAGACTTCACAGCTAACAGGAGGGTTTCACCTCACAGTTCATTCAGTAGGAGTTTTTATTTTTATTTTATTTTTTTCTTAGTTTTAAAAGATTTATTTTCACATTTGGAACTGTTTTAATAAACCCCACTGAATCAATTTAATGGAAAAATAAAAAAGAATAAAAAGAAAACCTGACAGCTGAGGCCAGCTGGCTACAGTCCAAATGACATCTTAAATTATCCAAAAGATAACTGCAGTGTCATATCTTTGTCCACACATATAAACACACACACCTACACGCACACACGCACACTTACACAGTTACCTGCACACACCTGTTTAATAGACTTCTGTTTGATACGCCTTTCCAAGCCTATCTTTAGTTTTCCATTTTAAATATATTGTTTGGTTTTTTTTTTTATTCCTTTCCACACTACACTCTTCATGATGGAGTCAGGATAACAGCTGGGGGGGACACTTCATACAAATACGCTGCTGCTGCCACAACTCAACTATTTTTCCTTCTTGGTTGTCCCAGTCAATTGGTTTAGCCCATTTTAAAATCCACTGATACCATTTAGACACATCACTTCATGATGCATTCCTGCTGGCTGGTTGGAAGACATTAAAGAGGTTGAAGCTCCAGTGCTTACTTGACCAATACGTAATGAAGTACCACAGGTTTTCCTGGATTGTCAACCTGTCTAAAACTACTGCTTATCTCCACAGACCTTGGAAGTAGGTGAAGCTGTGCTAGAAATGTCCTAAATATTAGACACTGTGAGAATTTTTTTGTCCCAGATAATCTTCGGTTGCAAGACTGAAGACTGAAGATTACATTGAATGCCTCTCGCTGTACAACACAAGCACCGTTTTGGGATTTCCATTATCTTGGACACCCCAAAATTGCAAACTGGCTTTAACACTGCCAACACTATAGAGAAGAAATCCCTCATGCATCCATGGCGATGAGAAAAATGAGTATTGATAGTTTTGATATAATATTTCTGAGGGACTTCCTACAGATTATTAGTACGGTTTACTAGACTACATTCATGCAGCAGTTAAAAATGTCTGATTGCCACTGTACAACTTTTAGAATATGATATCACACGTTAAATTATACAACAGCACAAAAGTAGTTCAAATGTAAGTAGTAGGTCAAACTAGAGCAGGGCGATATGACCAAAAATATTTATCACGATATGCATTTGAAAATTTGTGATAACGATATAACTGACGATATAATTGACACTAGACAAAATACTTTACAACTCCACAACTTTATTAGTACAAAAAAAATCCCATCAATGTATTTTTACTTAAACAAGCAGCTGTTTTTATGAGCATTAAAGTTATATAAAAATTTAACAGTGCAAATGCAAATTCCTTGCTGACAGTTTAACCAAAAGGCATTTCTAGTGGAAATTAGCCTCAGCATAACCATGTATAATATCCATAAAACTTAAAAAGAGGTTATACACACACAATACGATAATATTATGTTGAAGCACAGTACGTATCACTCTGCGAGGCTCCTGCCTACGATAGCCGTAATGCTCCGACAATCCATCCAGCGGTGCGGGTTCGTAGGTTAGCAAAGTCGTACTAAAATATTTGACAGATTTTCAAGCGCCGTGTACGACATAAAATCATTTCGAGGTCAGTAAACACAACCAGAATTCATAAATAAGGCACACGGGATTATAAGGGGCACTGTTGATTTTCAGAAAAATCAAAGGATTGATTTTAAGTGTGCCGTATTTTCCAAAGAACACGGTAATAACGTCGTCCCGCTAGCATGCTCTACCAAAAATAGTGCTTTGTTGTGTGTCTGACAGACGAAAGCTAAACCAGTTCCACACCACTGAAGTTGCAGCATTTTTACAAACCAATTCTGGTTCATCCGTTTCATTCAACGACCCGCTTTCGCCCTTCTCATTCTCCACCATGCTTTTTCCGCCATGTGCGTATGAAAAGAAAGGCACTACGCATGTGCGTTTTACCCATATTCTATCGCGATATTTCATTTTCTTATCGTTGCCCAACATTATACCGGTATTACCGTGAACGGTATGATATGGCCCAGCCTTAGGTCAAACTATAACCAGCTACAGTAATAATATAGTAATAAGAATCTTTGTAAACAAGCAAGCGTTCAAGAATTTTGAGCAATATTTAGATTTTAAGTGGATGAGTCAATCTAACAACTATAGTCCTTCATTTATAAGCAAAAAGACAACTAATCATGGATATGTGTGGGTTTAAGTGGGCAGAAACTCAGTGTAAGAAGCTAAATTTTTTCAGGGTGCTATTCTTGCCAAGAAATGAGGAGATATTCATATAAGAAAAGCTCTAACCGCTGTATTATGGCATTTTGATCCAAAAATGCAAACCTCCCAACATTACTACTGGAAAATTCTACTCTTCTTTTTAAAAATCTGTAAAAACATTCACGCAATTACATGAAATCATCATGCTTTACCCACCGCTGATATATTATTACTGCTCAAGACGCTAAAGAGTACCAGCAAGTCCAGTGTTTTGCACAGGAAAGAGTGCCTAACTGTACAGAGGAAGTTGCGAAACCGTAAGTGAGAGGTACAGCAGCGGGGTAAAGCTGTCAAAAATGGCACTGAAAATATTTGCTGAAACGTGCACTGAAACCGCAGTCTAATAAAAATGCTTCAAGCACAGTAAAAGCTCCAGTTGGGATTTCCCATTAACTTGGCCATGATTTAATGTCTGGGGGTGCACACCAACAACGGCATGTTATTCATTCTTAAAAGGCATTGTTTGCCTGTGTTCAGCGGAGCAGCGAGAGGTTAGCCTGCGAGCATGGATATCACCCAACTGAAACGCTAGCCTGGCAGCAGGGATTCATGATTTATGAAAAGTTTTTCTGCCACAGTGGCTGCAGAAACATTGATAAGCAAGCCAAAATCAGCTTCATCACAGAAGCTCAAACCAGAAGCTCGTGTATTACTTTCACTATGTTTAATCTGAATGAAGGCACGTGTTTCGAAAAGGGCCCTGGCTCAGTGATATTACACCGGGGCAGCATACACACAACATTGAGGCAGCTGTGGCCTGAATTAGCATGATGGCACAGCCAGAGTACACATAACTAGCTGCTGTTTTAAAGCCCAAACACTATCATAACACTCGAGTCCTAAGAGGTTAAGGACAACTTTTGATGCCGTGTTTTCTGCACAGGATTGTTAGTGAAGTGCCCTGCAAACCTGTCCAAACAATAGTCCGCTCTCTTAGCAGCCTCTTCAAGTTGGTTCCATGTGTGGCTGAACTTGCTGCACCACCACCACCACCCCCCCACACACACACCCTGACCCCACCCCTCTCTACTGGTCTCCTTGTCCTCATCGGGAATAAGTGACTATATAACAAATCGGTGAGGCATGCACACTGCCAAGGTCACTGGGTTTGCATGAGGAGCTGGCTAATGTTGCCCACAGAGAGTATACTTTGCCAGTTTGAGTGGGTTCCAGCTCTAGTATTGCTGGAGCTCAGTTCAACTCCTGCTGGAGCTAAAGTCCTTCCTGTACCCTCCAGATGGATAACAGAAACCCTGTTTAGCTGACTATTGATCGACCGCAGTGCCTCCCACCAAGGTCTCTCCACTCTAAAAAGGATATACCAACACATTTTAAATGTTTAGTTAAAACCTTAATAAGCCCCCTGCATGGATTGTTTTGGGATTTTTTTGCAGTCTGATATGCTGTTGAGTATAATGCAATAAGGTAAATGTTAACATCATACATGCGCATGCCAGAGTGTTTGCATAACGCCTTGCTGCTTTCACATTTCTGTAAAATGTCACCATCCTTTCTCCATGTTGATTAAAAAAAAATCTTAAAATCTCAAGCAAACTTTCTGCTGTATCATCCCACATAGCTGCTGGTGAACACCATGATGCAGCCATGTCGCTAACATCTGCTGCAGATTTTGAAGGACTTGCAGAGTGCTTGCAAACCTCTACTCTGAGTATCTGATTGTGAAGGTTGTTTGTTTGACTTTGTGGCTAACGGTGCTTTATCACACTACCTAGTTCCTCTGTCTGACAAACTGGTCTGACATGTCGACAACTGGTCTTATCTTGTGAGAGAAACTTTGCTGAGACCTTTCATTTCTGTTACACAGCTAAAGTGGAAAGGAATGCTTATAGGTTGTTTCCTGCAAACTCCCACAATTCACTCTAGATTATCACGGCACAGGGCTCATTAAAAGTGGTTATCGTGGAAAAGAGTGCTGACAACCCTTTCAAAATTTTAGAGATTAGGTCATTCTTTATGTGGTCTTAATGTTTGAAAAATAATTACAAACACATTTGTCACTGAAACACTGGGAATTTACAAAGCTGCTGTTAATTTTCTGAGTTAGCATGCTCCTATATTAGACTAAAGTTGTAAACAGTGCTTTAATGTTGCACTTTCCACTGGTTTCAAATCAGTGTCCTCAAAAAAGACACATTCTTTGAATAGAGGCACGAGTAACACTTTTTCTGACAGTAATATTAGCCTTTTGACAGACTGGTCAAGTGCTTTTCAATAGTTTTAACTTCATGCAGTCCCTAATAGTATACTCCCTAATAGTTTTCACTTCATACAGTCTACTTCTAAGGCTTCTCCTCACTGTAAAAATAAAAAAAGATGCGGTGCATTGATTAGCGCTGTCACCTCACAGCAAGAAGGCCCTGGGTGTGAATCCCAGCTGGGACCTTTCTGTGTCAAGTTTACACATTCAGGTTTAACCGGTAATACTAAATCAGCTGTGGATGTGAGTGTAAATGGTTGTCCGTCTCTGGGTCTCTTCCACAGTGTTTTTTATCCTGTCTTTTGTCCAGGTCACAGCAGACACCTGCCCCTCCCTGAGCCTGGTACCCCTGGAGTTGTTTTCCTGTTAAAAGGGAGTTTTTCCTTACCACTGTTGCCAAGTGCTTGCTCATAGGGGGTCATCTAATTGTTGGGGTTTGCTCTCTATTATTCTAAGGTCTTTACCTTGCAATATAAGGCGCCTTAAAGCAACTGTTGTGATTTGGCACTATATAAAAAACTCAGTGGAATTAAATTGTCTCACTGTGTTAGCCCTGTACCAAATTGGCAGCCCGTCCACGGTGTACCTTGGCTCTCACCCTATGACAGCTGGGATAGGCTAGTTCTCCCCACGACCCTGAATCAAATAAGTGGAAGAAAATGGTTGGCTCAAAACACTTTCATGATTTATCAGAGAATTACCATCATTAAGGTAGAAATGTGGAAATCAGATTTCCATGCCATCTGCGTCCCATGCTAATGGTGAGCGGCACTGGACTGAGCTTTAAGAAATCTGACCCTTTTTCACCTGCAGCCAATATGCATATTCCTGCCTTTTGCTTGGAAGTGAAGTAACAGATCCTAGAAGCACAGATCAGGTGTATGCAGAGTGCAGACTCAGTTTGTAAAGAGTTCTGGGCACAAAGCCATCCACCTGGCAGGACCCCCGACAGGGAGGTGGCCACAACAGAGACCTGCCAGCTCCCAACAGAGGCCCGTTGCCAGGAGAGAACTTGCTCCTCCCCTCGATTTATTTATTGCACTCATCAAGGTCATAGCCAGTGTGTCTGCCGACTGAGAGCGGAGCAGGAGAGGCACGTGGCTGAGGGAGAGATAGGACAAAAAATGGAGTGCATGTGTGCTGTGATGGGTGTGTTGGGGGGGCTAAGTGATATGGTTAATCTCCATCTTGGCCTAAAACCTACCTGTCAGCAGTATTTTCTCACAACAATGCCCCACTGATTTACATCGCTTTACATGGTTGTTTTATCTCCTGGTGCACTGCGACTGGTGCTGATTTAGTCCAACAGAACAAAAATCTGATCTATACAAAATAATTATATTTGCCATAATTATTTTGTCAAATTATTTCCTGAAAAATAAATATTTGAGGCATTCTTCAGTACGACATTTCCTTTTTGTCCTAATTTTCTTGCATCCCTCTATTATAAACGATTTAATCCCGCTAATTTTAACTGTTAATGTGGCCATATTTTCAAAATGAACATGAGTAGAGTAATAAATTACATGCACTAATCATTTTGTCTGTTACGTTGTACAAAGTCCAATAAATGCAGCGAACATTCGCATTCGAGAAGCTGGCAGCAGAAACTACTTGTGCATGGAGAAATTATTAGAAAAACTGAACAGACAGATTAATAAATAATTGCTTCTTTAATCTAAAACTGCACACTGGGAGCAGAGCCTGTTCTTGTCTTATTAAAAAGTTAAACATCTGGGCATTTTCCCTAAATTTTTAATTAAGTGTTGTCTTCAAGATTAGTTTGTGAATTCATACTGTCAGAGCTGCTGGTACATGTAGTCTGCGTTTTGATGTTTTAATGAACTGCTGGATGAGTCGAAACCTTTGGGGTAAATTAAATTTGTATTCTTTTATATCCTGCTAAAACGGCACATTGTAATTAACTTAGAGGATAGCATAATAAATGTAAAGTGATCCACTCTTCTTTTCACTACATTATCTGGTAATTATCCCTTTCTTTTTTCATTACATTTGTAATTTCATTTTTGTCATATGGAGCACGCTGAGCTTTTAAATGCCAACTGCTTCTGCATACTGAAAGCATTTGGTAGCCCAAACTGAGGCAAAATAAGCGACATATTGCATGCATAACAGTCTGCATACTGTGTCTCACATAAATGTTAACAGTGGAGATCATCATCACCAATTTGCTTTGCAGACTAGTCTGTGCAGCAGCATGAAGGCACCTCTTCGAGCCCAGTGTTACTAATCCTGGCAGCATCAGTCGACCTACTTGGTCTGACATCCATTTACGGTTCATTACTCAACATCTTGTACTTGTCACACGCCCAGGATTTTTTCTTCCTGGAGCCACACAAGACTGATCAAAAGATAATAAACCTCAACTAAAAACTAAAAAAAAAACCCCAAATGAAAATGGCCAAAATCTTACATTTAGTTGGGTGCTCCAGTTTCCGCCTCCCTCGTTTCTTGCGCGGCGTCATCAGGCAGTCATCATTGGCTTTCTCCAAGTCCTGTTCTTCCCGGCTGGACAGGAATCCGTTCTCTTGAGGATGACTCAGACTCTGCCCCTGAGAGCTGTCCTCTGCACGGCAGGAGGAAGGGTCTCTGGGAATCCCATTCTCGACTTCCCGCTTCTCCTGTTTTGGGAAGCAGGCATCGGGCATCCTGTCTCTGATCCCGCCCATGTCCCCATTGAAGACCTGTGCCATCGCCATAGTGTAGCTGTGGCCTACACTCGCACTGTCTTTAAGAGAGCCACAGCTCTCAACCTGCTGAAAGGAAAAGGGGAGGTTGAAATGTTAACATCCTGATGATCGATCATCCTTAAAGATTCTTACAGCTGTATGCTATAAATTGATGTTTTGAAGTGTACAACAGAGTTGTGCCTCAGCAGTCATGAAATATGACTGGATAGCTGGCTGTGAGATAAACACAACCTTTCTGAATTTACAACAAATCATCCAGTGGATCTGAACGACCCACAATAAAACAGTTGGCACTATCCGTGTCAGGATAAGCACTTTTCAGCAGTGGCTAAATGGCCTTTTTCAAAGAGAATGTGAATGAAAGCATTCATCTCTTTCATATTAGACAAGCCTAATTAAATTTCCTCAGCTCTATCTGGACAGAATCAAACATGTAGCTCAGCTCCGCACGTATTAATCTGTGAATTATGGCAAACTTATAAACTTCAAAGCTGTGCCAGTAAATGTGCTGTACAGCCATTAACTTGCAAGAAGGAAAGGGATTACATTACAGTTCATCAGGTACACTAGTGCACTTTTTGTAGTCATGTATTCATCATTACAGCAGCACGGAAATATGTTGAGAATGTTGGCTGTTTGACAATGGGAAGGCTTTTTCTCCGGCCAGTTTGGAACGCCCAGTCAAGTGTTTCATTCTATAAAGCGGAGTAAATTCAAATAGAGCTGACCTGAAGCTGAAAGTTTCAATGGCAGGAACTCAGTCATCAATCCTTAAATAAAACACCAACTATCTTAGAAGACCTAGAAAAGTCCTAAATGTTTGAAGCAATGTAATAGTGTCTTTGCTACTGCCTAAAAATAGCCCTAAAAACCGAGTTAGTGAGACAGTCCCACTATAGGGTCACTGAGGGGAGAAAGTGGAGTGTGTCTTGTGAGATTAGACTGTCAGCAGTTACGACAGTATCTGAAACTTTTATCTGCAGGTATTTACAGAAGTTTGAGGAAGGGGGAAAGCAATGCCTCAGGAGGCTTGTCTGTCATCGGACGACGTTGAGCAAAGATCCTCTCCAGGAAGGTAAGGATCAAATCCGTAATCTGATTCTTACAGTCGGAATAAGCAAACACAACTTAAATCAAGTTTTAATGTCTGTGTAAGGGATGCAATGCAAATTATGAGTGGCAGACATGCGAAAGAAAAAAAAAGCTTCAGTGGAAGTTGCTCTGAATCGTAAAACAAATCTACAGCAAGCCAAAGTCGGTTTCAAAGCATTCTTCAGAGGCCGCAGAACTCTAAACGACTTCATCACTGTAGTAACTGAGAACAAATTAACTGTAAACTGAACAATTGCACTCCTACAAAGAACAGCTCTCCAGTAAATCTCTTTGACACGATGAATGAAAACAACCCAGAGCTCAGACATTATTAATATTCTGACTCAGTTTACTACTAGAAAAAGAGGCTACAGTGTGTGTGTGTGGGGGGGGGGGGGGGTTACGCAAATATCACACACATGCAAAAAAAAGAAGTAAGCAAAGAGAAAACCCAAAAAACTCATATTCTCAGACACACATGCTAGCAACACACAGAACTCACAGTGAAAGAATTACGCAACAGATTTGTGACATAGTTAACAACATGCGGCCCCTGCTACAGGTCAAAAGTCAAAGTTGGTAAATCAGGCAGCTTAGACAGAGAGAGAGGTTGAAAAAATAAAGACTAATTACCTCAACCAACTTACTGCTACAACACTCACACACCCTCATAGAACTAGGTGCAGTAATAATATGATTATAAAGGTTTCTAAAAATACACATTGAAATTAAAATTAAATGCAGATGTACGCCTGAAAATATGAGCTAATAATTCATTACACTGCCTGATAACTTCTTACATTATTCAATTAACAGCAACTGGAAACTGTTATGCGAAAAGAGGTATTTTGCTGCCTTTCTACGTGTTATTATCATTGATTGAAGATCTTCTGTTTCTGGAAAGCTAGCCGAACAGGAAATATTAAGATGTTTATGGAAGTTTTTCTTTATTTTCAGGGTTGTTTTTTTTAATACCACTCCAGTGTTTGATCTGTTTAACAGAAAACTAATCATCACATTTAACAGGCAACAGGGCTTTTTTGCCGGCAAGTTTTTGTTTGGATTTTTTATATTTTTAGCCTGAAACTTCAGAAATTCATCAGTTCACGTGAAACTAGTGCAGTGCAGCAATAAAGAAGCTGGGTGCCCTAAAAAAAGAGCTTAGTCATGTTACTTTGTTCAGGCAGGTTTTCTAAAGGATTAGCTCAACATCTTTCCAAGCAAAACCTGTTTATTCATGTTCCTGCCAAGTGCTACGTTCTCATGTCTGTACAATAAGAATTAAGCTATAGCAAGTATTTTATCAAAAAGACTTTACACACCTTATACAAACTTATTCTATACATATGATATAGTCAGTATATAAATGGCTATCTGTGTACAGCTCCTAAGCTATGCTAACATCCTGATGGCTTTAGTTTCATACTCACTTTGTTACCTAGTATATTGATCTTGTCACTGAACACTTAAAAAGAACGCAAATATATGTAAAGAGCAGAATGAGTGAGTATGTACACAATAAGGACAAAAGTATAGACCTGAAGCAATGGGGCTAAGATTCAAAGATTAAGAGGTTTGACCCAATACTTTCACCCATATACAGTAGTGTGGATTGATAAAATACATACACTTTTGTAGAAAGGACATTTCTGAGAATTTCTCTCCACTGTCTTTGTCCATGTGGGTAAACGCAACATACGAAGAGGGCTAAAGGCTTGTTTACGCTATCCTTTCCAACAATTACCTTCTGTTTTCACTCAGCTTTTGACAGTTTGCATGGAAAACAACATTTTAAAACCAATGTTCCATGTCAGCCTCTTTTCAAAAAAGTCAAACAAAAAAATTAAAAGAGGCTTTCTGACAGCATTTGAAGTTGGCCAATCTGGCATTTGAGTGACTCTTTTATTCAGAGAATAACAACAACAACTGTGAAACATCTATGTGAGCAGAACGCCTGGTACACATGGTCAATCCCCCACAGCTGTGAAAACACTCAGTGAGGCGCCCCGATTCCGCGTACGGCTTTTCTTAATCAGTTATTGATACCACTCCTCAGCTTCTTTAAATACAGGGGCACAAACCCTCTGGCATATCCCGTCCAATCATACATTATCTGTAAATATTTGTCTAATCCTTTTTTCCCTTTTTGGTTTGTTTAATTGCACAGTGAGAGTTAATTAAGATGATTTTCAACAGAAGCTTATGCAAATGCTAACATCTCAGGGAAAGAAAAAATACCCAGAAACATGTTGGCCCTTAGAGTCATTATTAAATCAGAGCTTTTAACTACACAAGGCATCACAAATAGACTGCAAATGGTGTTAGTGTAGTGCATGCATGTATCTTGGAAACAAGGTTCAAGAATATGTCATGTTTATTCATGAGTACAAAGGAGTACACGTTGTGTCTTACAGGTTAACAGATTTCTGAAGGCTAAAATAATACTTGTTTTTCTACTGAAACTGCTTATAGGTGCCATGTGCAAGGACAAAACAAGAGCTTTCATTATAAACTGGTACATGCCTCAAATAATGTGGCGTACAGATAAATGATTACTTGACGATGAGGCAAAAACATGGCGAAGGGAAGAATAATATCAAATATTTTTAGATGGGCTTTCCTTACAGGCATTTCCGCCATTATAATCTTTCTGCTTGAATGGAATGATGAGATTCACTCAGTACATCGGGCTTATAAATACCAGTGAATGAAACCGAATATGGCCAGGTGGGATTCACAAGAACAATCATGTTGAAACTGGTCAGATGGTTAAACACATCGTTCTGACGATGCTGGAAAAGGGCTGAATTTTGAAACCAACAGTCTAACAAGCACTTCACGCGATGACTGGCCAGCTACAGTATGTGAAGGTGAAAAGGCAGCCATCTGTCCTTCTGCCTTCCAGGAGGGTTTCAGTTCAGTAGTTTCAGTTCTGAAACAGCAAACCTTCGGTTGTGGTTGGACAACTTGAACCCATTTTGAGTTCTAAATTTATTTCTTTGCAACTTTTTTTTTCTTTTGACATTTGACACTGAAGGCAGGAAACAACGCAAGTCAGCGAGGAGGCTGATATGTGACAAAGTGAAGTGGCTGTCTCGCTCAGAGATGAATTACAACAACAGCAACAGTGAACATTTGAGCATTTGGTACATGTGGTCAATTCCCCACGCAGCTGTGAAAGCACTTACTAAGGTGCCTTGATTCGAAGTAGAGTGTTACTATACCAGGTATTAATACTAACTCCAAGCTGCTTTAACCTCCTAGGACCTGGCGTCCACATATGTGGACATCACATTTTGTGTTATTTAGACCAAAATACTCAGTTTTGCTCTACAAGGGCCTGATATCCACTTACGAGGACATTATACTGCTACTGTTCTATCAAAATTTTAAACGAATATCCTCATATGTGGCTCTTATTTTTCTTAAAAACAAAAATAAGTTTTAAAAAAAAATCTGGTAATTCTTTGTTTTTACATTCATCGGGCCCCAATGTGACCAAATATCAAAGAGAAATTAAAAATGCATGCCGTGGAAGAGTTTGGGTCTTAGGAGGTTAAATTTACTTACACAAGCCCTCTGGCACATCATCTGCAAATATTTTTCTAATCCTATTTTTGGGTTTGTTGAATCAGACCTAATCACTGCAAAACAAGTATGCATGCGTGGACAAATGTAATTTGTTTAGACATGTCAACACTCACTGAAAACTGCTTGCGTTTTCTTCCAGGCTTGCTACTTTTAGGTGACTTCTCCTCCATCAGGTCCGAGTCCAGTATTGTTCTCTCACCCTATCAAGAAAAAATGCATGCCACAATTTAGACAAAGTACCTGCAGCTGCTTGGGTAAAGATGCACGTAACACTGAATGATTTAATTAGTGCATTTTTGTGTACAATCAGCTAGATGGCAGTTTCACCTCCACCAAAGATACTAGATCTATAGGAAACAGAGACAACTGCACTACAGTGAAACACTTGAACATTTGGGAGGGCTGGAGCAGGTCCTCCAGTGTCTTTGGTTGAGTGGACAATGAGACAGATAGAAACTGAATGACACATTCCTTTGAAGTAGGCTGAAATGAAAGCTCCTCGGACGCAGTGCTGACCTTCCACAGACAATTCCCTCTTGACACCGTTACAAAGACATAGATCGGCCCCCACCTTCCCCTGCTGCAATTTCCCTTTGATTAATAAAACTGTCTAGCCCCAGGAACAAAGCCCCATGTCTGCCATCACCAAGTACCCCTGGGGTTGACGGGAGAAAAGATGATCCTAATGTAGATGCTTTGAGTTTCAATATTGACTGAATAGAACCACCAGTACCAGGTTTGAATGCAAATGAGAGTGCAACGCCATTCCTGACAGCTGCAGTGGGGGGGTGGAGGGCCGGGTCCTTATTAAATTCCTTCAGTACTGAATGTGAAATTCCATCAAAGATAAACGGGGTCTCTGCACTGTAGGCATTCTCCAACCTCTGCTGACATGTTGATAAGTGTATGTATGTCTAATCTCTAGTGAGATGGCGTAGTACAACATGATAAAATGTTACTATGAGATAGTACAAGCTTTTGTCTATATATAATGGGTGGAGTTAAGTCTAACAAGAGGAGTTACTGAATTACGGAGGTAAAGTGGTATAAAACATTAATAACTTTAAGAAGCAGCAAACCAGAGTAAAAGCAGTCTCCAGTGCATATCCACAGTTAATTTGTCATCTTAAAGACATTTAACTAGAAATTACAACAATGAACATATGAAACTACGTCAGATTTAGTGTATTTCAATATGACACAGAATTACTGTGCTATGCAGACTATGGAAGTATCAAACTGCAATTAAAGATAAAAGCAATTATGGCATTGCTTTAACCTTGGATGTTGGATCTCATGTTCATACCTGAGCTGTCTGCGCTTCATCAAGAAGGCGATGCCATGAACACAATCCTTCAGCAATACATGGAGTGGAAGGCTGCGACGCGTTCATGGATAGAGCCTGGTGGGTTTTCTATGTATGGCTTATTTAGGGAGTCATAAATACACAAGACATGTTGCCATTTCAATACTGTTTGTGTGCAAAGGTGGCGCTGGCATGAATTCTCCAACTTTCCAAGTGGCACGTTGACTTGAATGGGCATTCCAGCTAAAACTTCAGAGACTGGAAACTTCCTGCTTCCAACAGAATGCAGGATAACTGTGGGACTGAAAAGCGAATCCAAGGTGGAAATGCCTTGAACCTTAATTATTTCACAATGACCAGCAGGAGGCAACTCTTGTAGTTGCTGTATGATCTATGAGTAAATGGGCCTACTTCTCACTCAATTTATGACCTCAGTAAACACTCTCCTACTGAGTTTAAGACCTCATTCACTCATTTCGCGTGCTGTTTAACACAGCATGACGTTCATTTTTTAAAATTATGGTTCCATTTACAGTAAATTAACAATAAAGCAGGTTATGCTTTAGGATTTGGCTCATAGTGTGGTATTTGGGGGGGGGGGGGGGGGGAGAGATTGGCTGTGGTTCAGGAGGTAGAGTGAGTCATCTATTTTTTGGAGAATTTAATTCGAAGCATCCTTGGGCAAGATACTGAACCCCAGGTTCCTCCCGATGTATTCTTTGGAGAGTGAGTATATGAATGCTAGGTCACAAGTGTTTAGGAATAGAAAAAAGCACTTCTATGAATGTTTGTGTAAATGGGTGAGGCTTATAGTCAGTGTTGGGGAGTAACGGAATACATGTATCGCCGTTACGTATTTAAAATACAAAATATGAGTAACTGTATTCCGTTACAGTTACCGTTTAAAAAGGAGAGTGGAAAAGTATGAGCTGTCAAAGAGCAGAAACGGGAGATGAAAGCATGTAAATATAATAATAACCACTGAAGCCAAAAAGAGTGCCTGATGAGCCCAGTTGTAAGTAAGCTATTAAGACTCGACTGTACACTGTGATCGTATTTTCCTCTAAAACAATAAGTTACGTTGGAGCAGCCTTTCAACGCCTCTCTCTGTCTCTCGCTAGCAAAGCGGACTCAGACAACAAAGTAAAGCTAGTTTTCAGCTACGAGCCCGACATGAACCCGACGTATTAGCCAGAGGTCCCTTTACTACGGTTTCGGAGCCGCGGACCTGTTCTATACACGCGCGGAATAGTTTTCTATATGAAATCGCTGCAAAAAGTGCAGCCTTACCTAATGTCCACCTACTGTTACTCATTTTATATTAAGATTTAAAAATCTAGTTGCTATTGGTATGGAGAGTATCCTTCAGTTATAGTAATAAATCACACAGCAATACTACATTCATATAGTTGTAAAAAGCATGATAATATATTAAGTAATCCAAAGTATTCCGAATACGTTACTCTCATTGAGTAACTTAACGGAATATGTTACAAAATACATTTTGAGGCATGTACTCTGTAATCTGTAGTGGAATACATTTGAAAAGTAACCTTCCCAACACTGCTTATAGTAAATAAGAAAGCAATTTGAGTCCATATATGCTCCTGTTACATTTTTTTTTTTAAACAAGATGGCAGCAGCAAAATGAGACTAAGCAGCCCACAAATCAACAAGCTGCTTCAAAGTGCATGTGCACGTCTTTTACTTACACTGCATGACTTCATCTGGTCTTCCACCCTGGTGTTACATGAAAACATTTACCTTATAGATTATACTCTAGTGTCATAATTTATTCTGGAATTAAAGAACAGGAAATGAGGCCACAGGATCCATTCAGCATCAGATCTAATTAAATCATTTCCTTTTATCAGCACAAAGGGTTCAAAAGTCAATTAAATGTTCAAATTTAAACACTTAGGGGGTAAGGGGTTCTTGATTTGGGCAAAAAGATTACAAGCTGCTAACTGGGCCTTGGAGTTAATTATTCTTTCAACTGCTGTCTCAAAAGTCAAAAATTCACCTCATATGTTAAACCAAAATGGACGGGATTTCCTTCATTTTCTCAGAAAATTATTTAAACAGGAACAATTTCATTTTAGCCGTACAAGATGTGCCCTTTGACGATGATCTTGTCATGTGAAAAAAAAAACTTGCAGTATGCAAAGTGAGTTTTTACAGTAGCCTTAGTGTTGAGCATATTTCATGAAGTACCTGGTAGCTGTGACATTCTGGGTTTGAGTCAGTCCTACAGTAAAATCTGCAACTCATCCGATTCTGTGCTGATGAAATACTATAACTATATAATATGTTTTAAAAAATACCATAAAAGTACCACAAGGTCTACTAAATAATTTAAGGGCAAGGGGTTTTAATCATTATAGGCAGTTATTTCAACCGTCTGGCCACGTTTCGCCCTCAGTGTCTGCCATAGCCATCAATGCTCCTGGGAGATAAACTAATTTGCATAAGGAAATAGATATAATCAAGGTAAATGATACTCTGATTGATGGGCAGAGGATTAAAACTGGAAGAAATGGTTATAAAATAAGTGAAAATAATGACATTTTTGTTAGAGATAAGCATTTGAACGGTTATTTTTACACGTAGATTTGAAACCTTTTGTAAGAGAATGTGTTTTGATGATGGTTCCAGTTCATTGTGCGATCACTAATAGAGTGCCTGGTGCGTCGGTTTTTCCCTACCAGGGCGGCAGAATTTGCATAGATAATAGCACGTTTTGAGTGCAGCCTGGTGTGCAGGCTCATTTGGGAACCACTTACATGGATGACACAATTCAGTGGTGCCTGGCTATCTCTGCAAGGACAGCACAGCACAGCACACCGCTCCTCCAGTTCTCTGTTAGAGAGCTCAGGCTGAGGTCCTCCGACTGAGGACAACACGCCATTTTCACATTCAGCTTCGCCCTAATATTTTCTGAGAAAAACAACAAAAAAAGCCTGGAATATAATTTGTTCTTGCCTGGAGTGAACCCTACTACATTGTCAATATCTCTGCATTATTTCCGTCTGGGTAGCCAGTTATTTAAGGCAATGTCTGTTGCCAGGCAACAAGACTAAGGGCAGTACTGTGTAATGGGAACACAGAAGAAGAGGACAGATCCCCCCAGCAAAAGAGCTGTCGAGCCATTCCAGCTCCATCTCAACCTACACCAGCCAACGCCCACGTCACCAACCACCATTATACCAGTAAATGTCACAGAATACAGCTGCACCTCCCAACAGCCTCTTCGGTGCCGCTGCTATTGCTGCCACACAGGTGATGCTGCAGTTACACAGAGACTGAAATTACAAGTGCGTCTGCATCATGAAAGGTGACAAGGCATGTCACGTGCTGTTGGATTCTACTGTAAAAATTTGCCCATTTCTTCACTGAATAGAGGAATTCATTGCAATGAGGTCTGCTCTAGCAATTCTTTGGACTGCACAGATTAGTGAGTGTGGGTTAATGATTAACGGGAATCGTAAAATTGAGGAAGATTTGAATTGGTTTTGGCCTGAAGTGACTATAGAAATCAATCCAATCCACTTCCTTTCATTTTTAAGGCTCTATCTGTGTAACAGCACGGTCATAAAAAATACAATTCATGTACACATACTCCGTGCCAAGATCATATGAAAATACAAACAGGCAGTGCATGCTATATCACTGCAGGACGAGCTCAGGGGTGAATAATGTCTTTTTAAATCAGTGCTTCCGAAGACATTAAAAGAAGCACTTTTCAGTGATGGACGAGCAAATCCAATTCAATCTTGAGCTCAAGTCAAGTGATTCAGAAACCCTCCCGACATCTTTTTAAAATCACCAGATCATGAGTTAAGTTCCGCAACGTGTCAAGTGACGCATTTTTTGTTGTTGTCACGCACGTGTTTCTTACCATTGGATTTCCAGGTGAATCAGCAGTGGTGGTGGTGTTGGTGAGAGTGTTGGACGGCATCATTGAGAGTCTTATGAGCTTATGGGTAATGTCTGATGATGGGTAGTGTAGATATGGACTTTCACGTTAAAAGGAAGTTGAAAAGTTTAAAAGAAAATAAAGCAATGACGGATGATCCCCTCTTCTTCCTGCTCTCCTGGAAGTTAAAAGAAGAAAAGCAATGGTAAGATATGTTCAGCAAGTTTGTCTTTAATGTGTTGATTCTTTAGTTTCATGCAGACTAGATAATCCAGTGACATATTTTATGTATCTTCTCTAAAATGAAGTTGTTTTACCCTGAGCATCAGCTTTCTCTTTGCTGAGTACACGTCATGTAGCTATAGGACCCTCACAGGCTTCTATAGATACTGTATGGCCACTATATCCTACAGGCCCCTTTACACCACATGAATGTGTGTTGTGCAGTAGACGACATGAACTGGGTGCATCGTGCAGCCTGAAAATAAAGAGCGCGATGCTCCAAACTAAGCGCAAAAATACTTGTATTTTTGTGGGGACATTTTTCAAAATTCATTAATATTTCATTTCCATCGTGAGAGTCTGGGTTAAAGTTACTCGAGCGGTCTGCCTAACGCGCAAAGCGAAGCCACAGTTACACTGTTTTGCACTCGTGGAAATTTACAACAACAACAAAAAAAAAACAACAACCTATATTCGTACAGGATGTGTTGAATCTAAGGGCTAAAATGAGACTGATGACACTCGGTTGTGATTTATTTAAAACATGCTGTATGTAAAACACACTGCCGGATTTACGTCCACGCTCGTGGAAAATAAATGTAGGCAACAACCAGAACGTGTTAAAAAATAATTTATTATAAGGCCACACAGGCGTTCAGTGTCACCGCATTTCCATGCCATCAGCCTGCAATCAGGCCACACGCTTACACCATACTACGATCGACTGGTGTGCATATATTATTCAACCGGCTATGCGTTAAAAATTGCAAAGTTTTAGACGTTTTTTTACAGCAGGGGAAGTCTGCAATATGACCCAGGGGATTGTGGATCTTTTACAGGCCACGGACACTGAAGGATAACCCCCCCGTTATTTCCTTTAATGAGGCCACAGCTTTGAGAAGCCGCGATGCTGGTTCCGTGCTCCAAAACCGGTCAAGTTCACAGCTCGACGTCCAATCAGCACATCTGCAAAAAGCGAACCCTAAATCGCTATTTCCCCATTTCCATCGAGCGCCTTCCGGTCGTTCACGTTTTTTGTTCACATAAAGGTTACCCTTCCTGCGTGGTTGCTCGTGGCGGGTTAAACAAATTTACATGCGTGAGTCACTGTGTGTCATTACCCGGTTTTCCCAAGTCCCAGGCCTGACCCTTTTTGTCTCGCTTGCTCCCGGAGCCTCCTTCCTCTTCTCTCCCCGTCCTCCACCTCCCCAGCCGGCCAGCTCTCTTCCAGATGCGCCGCTCTGACTGCAGGGGCCTGAAGTGTGCCTGCTTTTCTCTGGGTCCTAGAAACAGTCATATATCGTGGACTCAACACATTTGCAAATATCTACATTTTTGCACGATAATAGGGCTGGTATCGTCACTGATTTATATAATTGATTAGATTCCGATTCACAAGGTCCCGATTCGATTGGATTTCGATTGAAATTTTGCGTCAGATAAACAGCTTAAAAGTTATTTCTTCGGTATTAAACAGCAGAAATAAGCAATAAGCAAGAAAATTATGCAGAAAACTGAGATTTAAGATGGGAAACTATTCTTGAACTACACTGACAGAGAGAGAGAGCTGTGCAGGAAGTGTGATTTTATCCTGATGGAAGCAAAACAGCAAAAATAAGAGTAATTAATGACCATATTTATCAAATTTAAAGCGTAGTTTGATCTTCTTTTACTGCTGGTTCAGTGCATTTTGGTCGGAGAGCGACAAAACCTGCACCATCAAAATCTATGAGGTGTCGAGTCTGCGCTTTGTGTTTACGTCTTTGTGTTAATAAGAAAATCGATAATTGAAACCCAGCCCTACTCCATGTGTATCCCCCGAACATTTGGGATGCCTTCATATGTTTATTCTTGAGTATTTACCAAAGCTATTATAATTAACTAAACGAATATTTGGGGAATGCGTCTATTGAGATTTGTGTACATTGTAATGTGTGCATGACTGTGAAAATAAATGAAACTAAGCTGAATTGAATTGAAAACAAACACTCAAAGTAAAATTTAAAAAAAAAGCTCAATTGGAAATGCAAGTCTTTAGTAACTCTGGCCTTTACCTTATACTCTAACATGAGACAGGTAAAGGGGAATCCTGTATAACAAAGATAATTCAGGCTGGGACTCATGCTACCACACTGTGTGCACTGAAGACCACAAGGCTGCAGGGATGCCTCTATAACTTTATTTACAGGTCTATGCATTATTGCACAATTGGAACAATACTATGCTTAGTTTCTAAACTGATTTTACACCAGAGACATTTTAATGGTCCAGATGTCCCCTAAGTGCTGCTCTGGTTGGCCCCAGTGATGTGACCTTAGGGTAAAAATAAGCAGTAAACCAAACCACATTTTTACCACTGCCCCTTAGAGAGTCTCTGCGTGCCTGTGCCAAATGACAATATGCACTTGCAGTCATAACCAGTCCTGAGCTGTTTTGTCCTTTATGTGTGTGTAGTCCCCATCTCCTTTTCTGCTCATTGCATATTCAAAAGATTGTCCAAATCTCACATGTCAAAAACCTGATGAACCTGATCATTTAAAGCTATCACCAGCAGCTGTTGAAATGCCGTGCACGTAAAAGTGACACACTGACAAAATATGCAAGATAAGTTCTTAAATGTATCAAAATACACAAATACTAAGTTGAGAAAAATGAAACAACCAAGCATGCAAGAAGTTTCCTGTTTGAAAATGATTGTTGCATTTTTAGTATTGGCACTGAAACACACAAAGGCTTGAACTTGTTCAAATGTAGTGTGTAATACAAGTAATACATGTGTAATAGAAAATAATGACAAAACACACACACACAGGAACCTGGAGAGACTTCCTAGTTTTTATTTTGTTTCTTTTATGGGCCCCCTGGTGGCTGTGGGGCCCCAAGCAGCCATGTAATTAGCTGATGCCTGAAGCCAGCTTTGGGGTCTGGTGAAGTAACACTTGTGTCATCTATGCCTATTTTAATTAAACTGCAATGTGTGTTTTACTTCTTGACGCTGGTGTAGACTTTTTCTTTTAATGCCCCACTTTTTTTTTTTTTTTTTTTTTTTACATATTTATGGATTGTAACATTCCCTGTACAGTCTGTTCATCCCTGTTCAGACCCTTCAAATTACTTGTAAATGTGCCTTTGTTAGATTTAGACATTTATGATTTTTTTTTTTAATCCTAGATTTCTTATTCTGTACGCTAATTGGTACCTGCGATGCTTTGTCTCTGGTATCTAATAAGGGATGAGAGGACAACAGTATCCTTCAATCCTTTCTCGGTCAAATCAACAGTTTTAGAGAAGCAGACAGTTCAACTGGCGAAACGCAGTTGGGACTAATAAAATGTTCAAAGTTTCACTGTGATGCCTGTAAGCGCTGGAGTGGAGGCTGTGACAAATCAAAAGTAATTTCTTTGAAAAAACTTTGGTACGTTTCCTGTAAAAGAAAGTTTACTTACACAAAGACAATTTAAAGTCATTTACATTATGCATTAATACATAATAATAATAAGGCTTTTAAATGCAAATTACAAGAACAGAACATCAAACAAAAGGAAATAAAAACAAGTTTAGAGATGTAAGAGTAGGATAATTCATGATGAGCTTTTAAGGCTCAGCTGAAGGCAATACACAATATTAAAGGTATTAACATTTAGTATCTGAGATCTTTGCTCGGTTTTACTCAGTAACTTCTAAGTCCTTGTTTAATTTGCCCCCTGGGAACAGTTAGTATCCTTTATATCGCAGTAAAGAGTCACATTAGTAGGATTTATTAAGATGGCAAAACAACACAATAAAAAAGAAGCTGGACAAAGGTATGAGTTTAAAAAAAACAGTGCAAAGGTCTAAGATTCACTTTATTTCAAATGTATCTTAAATTAAACGTGCAAAAATGCATGCAGTATATCAAAATGTTTGGGACTATAGTCCATATAGAATTCTTCATCTTGCACCATGTCTGTGGTTTTATCATTTTCATTTTATTACTCACTATTGCAAACAACCATCTATACCCGTACATGCCACTAGACGCAGTCGCCCAATGCCAGATTCCGGGAAGGCTAAATGTTCACCGAACAAATCCCTTTGGGGCAGCTTGAAGGCTTTTCATGGGCAATGAGGAAGAGAGGACATGTGTGCGTAGCAGGCAGATGTGGTTCACTGATATGGAAGTAGCAATGGCTCCTCTTTCTCATAGTGTCATTGGATATTGGATATTACACTGTAGACTTACCTATATTAACAAAGGATGAAACACTCATAAGACAGCAAGTGATGATTTGTCCTTAAATACACATTGGAGTAAACATTTTTTTTAATCTACTCTACATGAATGAAGTGCATATTAAATAAAAGGGATGTGACCAACATTACTTGCAAAGTTTATCTATTTCCTTGAACTCTATACTTCCTGTATTAAGTGAAATACATGTTAAAATAGCATAACAGCATGTGTCTTCACCACTAATGCATTGAAATAAAGGAAGTAATACTTTAAATGTGTAAGAATGACCTCATTTACAAGTGTGAACATCAAACTAGACAAAAAAAGTGATCAAAGAAACCCAACTCAACATTTGCACTGCAACAAACTTGCAAGTACATTTCAGGATTCAAAGGCAGTTATCTTAATGTTTCTATGTTACAATGAAACCTAAGACTTTTACTGCCCCTATTCTTTTAATTGGTATAATTAATGCTGGAGAACGTAGTCTAATTAAAAATAATAATACTGCTATGTACAATTCAGCAATGAAACACTAACTAAAATTAGTGAATGAGATTTTTGTAAGAACATTCACTATAAATTAATAGTGATGAGAGTTGCTATGAATGATGCTTCCATTATGTGTGAATTGTAGCCTCAGTTTCCTGTTCTTAGCTGACATGAGTGGCACCCAGTGTGGTTTTCTGCTGCTGTAACCCATCTGCTTCTAGGTAAGACATGCTGTATGCAAATTTCTGCATACCTCATTTGCAACGAGTGGTTAGTTGAGCTACTGTTGCTTTACTGTCACCTCAAAGCAGTCTGACCATTCTCCTCTGACCTCTGGCATCAACAAGGCATTTTCTCCCAGAAAACTGCCACTCACTGGATATTTTCTCTTTTCCTGACCATTCTCTGTAAACCCTAGAGATGGTTGTGTGAGAAAAAGACGACAGGCCAGCAGTTTCTGAAACACTCAAACCAGCCTGGCAACAACAACCAAGTCACCTAAATCGCTTCAGTTTGAACTTCAGCACGTCATCTTGACTATCTCTACATGCATAAATGCATTAAGTTGCTGCCGTGTGCTTGGCTCATTAGAGATGCATGTTAATGAGCATTTGCCAGTGAGTACATGTTACTTGCCACCAATGATAGCTGATGTATGCATCGAGTGATGATAAATAAAAAAACGTGACCAGCCGCAGCCATATTTTAAATCTTTTTAATATATCTCACATTTGATTTATTTACAAAAGACAGTGGCTTTGTGACATAAAACTCTGTTTTGTAAAATCAACATGAGAAACAATGGGTACCAGAAGCATAACCATACAGAACACATACATAGATAAATAACATCAGGGGAGCGTTGTCGCCGAGGTTGTCCTCGTTACACATTGTCTCTCTGCAAACATTAAAAGGATCACGATGTATGCACCTCTGTGTGACCAGCTATGTTATAATTGTATTACCCCGAGTTTGGTCTGACAGGGTATGTACATACAGTATTGCCTCTGCGTTGGTTAAAATGACATCAGTGACTCTCTATCAGTAGATCTGGAATGTGTGTGTGGTTTTTTAAATTATCTTTTTTTCTGAAATATTTAATATGAGTTTGTTTTTGTTTGGGGATTTTTTTTTCCCCAGCAGATGAAATCATTAAATACGAACATCTTCAGGCATTCTGTGAATAAACTATGAACAACAACGTACTAATGCAGATATACTTTGATATATACCTGGAATTTGACACACAATGTCTGCAAACAGTTTGGCACAAATGTAAAGGCTGAGCATGAGTAAGTTTCCCCCAGAACATAATAAATAAATAAAATCAAAAGCTAAAACAGACATAAAGGCTGACAGTATTTGCTGAATGGTTACTTTGTACAGCACTCTACAGAACAGCTACAGGCACGGACTGAAAGAACAAACGGAAAGCTCAATTTTGCACCGGAATGCATGGTTGAAATGACGGGGAAGACAGGAACTCGCTAAATTTTTACCTGTGCAGTTTTGTAATTTTGGGACCTTTGACGCCGGACGAACTTTTTGACAGCAGGGGTCCCAGAATTGTACTTTACGGCACCTGCTATATATTATATTTGGGCAATTATACAAGTGAATCCTTATTCCAACAAAATCATTACAATAACGATACTCCACTAATATTGTAAACCATAATAACAGTAGTGATAACGCAGAGCAGAAAAGAGAACTTAATGAAAAACGTCACATTAAGAACAACAATAACAGAGGAGTGTCTTTTTGTTGTTTTTCTTGACACAGTGTAACAGGTTGTTCAAACCCTATACTTAGCTTATAGCACAGGCTTAATTTACAAATCTCAAAGCAGAAAAAAAAATGTAAATAAATAGATCACACTTTTTGTAGTTTAACTGAGGCAGACTTTACCCTGCGCTTCTTTCTGGGACTGAACACATCCCTCTTAAACTGCTCACCAACGTTTACCAATCAAGCATTTACTTAAAAACCCGACGTTGCCTGTTTTCATATGAGATGAAAGGCTACTCTGAAGGACAAAACAGTGAGCTAGACAAAAATGTAAAATTAACTGAGACTCACTCTACTAGTGACGTAGGATAAACTTCCTTTCATGTTAACAGCTGCCTCCTTAACAGGCGAATCACTCTGCTTTTCCACAAAAAGTACAAATTCACACACAGACAAACTATATTCAACAACATGCTTCACTGAAATCTCCTTTTCTTCGAATCCAATAAATAAAACAAACTTGACTTGGTAGAATGTGAAACTATTTTGGGAAACTTCAACAAAGCCAGTGACCACAACTGCACTATTCTGCAGTTAAATCCTCCATCTTCAATTAACATTGATCTTAGTTTGTGGCAAAAGATTTCTTCATGTTACCATCACATTTCACCTAAATTACCTCTGCAGTCCCTGAGCACCTACCTTCATTGCACATACACATTGTCAATATTCTCGAAATAACAAAATAAAGCTATTAAAACATTATCTACTTGCTCACTAAAACCTTAAATCCTCAAATTTTATAACTCAAAACTAAAAGTCAGTGCCTAATTCATTACTATTTAACATCCTGAGGTGCTTCTCTATACTTTAAACCAGTGTTTCCCAACCCTTTGGAGCCACGGCACATATTCCCCATTAGAAAAATCACACGACACACCACCAAACAAAAATGTCACAAAAAGCATATTGATCATTTTCCCCGGCACCGGCCATAGCGGAATTGGTTTGGTTTGTCCCCAGTATACCTTTTTTGCTTTCTTCTGACCACTACTACAGCAACCCATTTAATTAGAGCAGCCAGTTATACTGCCCTCTACTGGAACAGAATGTAATACAGTAGTTCTGCCAGTCGCTGAGTACTAATCAGGTGGAAACAGATAACGGCACACCTGATCATTTCTTACAGCACACCTATGTGCCGTGGCACAGTGGCTGGGAAACACTGCTTTAAACAATAAATACTGAGGCTACCAGCTAGTCAGTGTCATTTGCAAGGAGGCACCATGCTGTGCTGAGCAGTACAATGCCCTTCAGGTGGTTCAGTTTTCACTGGGAGGAAACAAGGCTTGGCTCATTATTGTGTATAGAGCAGCCCCTCGGTTTGTAAGCGCACAGCCCTCTTTATTTGCAAGGGTTTGCTCACTGAGAGCACATTAGCAGCAGAATAGTATAGACTCATCGAGTGTGTTTACATGCTCCTGATATTCTGGAAACAACAGTGGTAAAAGTTCCATGCTATTCCTTATTCATTCCAAGATTTTTTTAAACGATTAAAGGAAAAATTCAGCCTTGTGGAAACTACACCTGCTTGCTTTCTTGCCAAAAGGAGAAAATCAAAATCAGTGTCAGATGTGTACTCTGGTCTGGAAGGTAAATGCAGGACAATAGCAATCCTTGCAATCACCGTGGTCGCTGAAAGGTTGCCATGGTCACCAGCAGTTTGCATGAAAGACTTGTCTGCAAACATTTGCAAACTACTCACCAAGCTGTAGCGAAACTGTTTATAGTAAAACAGAAACCAGAAATGGAGAACTTATGCCGTCAAAGTAAAAGTTGTGCCTTTTGAAATGTGTTAGTTGCAGACGATAAGGAAACTTTGATATTTTTTTTCTCACACTTTTCACAGCATCACTGTTGCTTGCAGACAAATTACCATCTCCATTGCAAACTACAGGTAGCCAGATAAAGGTTTTTGATGCATCACCTTATGTGCAACTAGTTTCAATTAGCAACCAGGGGCTCGTTGACTGGTTTCTAGACCTGTGTGAGTCAGGCTTAAGCCAGTATTCTTGGCTAGAAGCGGGTGCTCAACAGCTAACTTGGTTTTGCTTGCTTTTAAATATTCGTTGAAAGAAAAATAGAAAAAACAACCAAATCTAGTGATTTTATTTTATTTTTCCCAGCTAAGTTAGCTAGTATTTTGTTTTTGTGATTCTTGATTGCCAGGCCAATGGCTTCTGACAGACCAGCTAACCCTCCTCCGGCTTTTATACTAGATTAATCAAATTTTGTCCCAGCTTAATCCTTTCATAGCACTACGAGAAAGGAAATGAAGTATTCCTTAATATGAAGCTTTTCTCCAGGCTGTGACCAGAGCATAGAGCGTCTTTGCTATTGGAGACTAGAGTGGCAGAATACAGATGTGCAGGTAAACACACTCAGCATGAATTCTGAGGCAGGACACTTCTGACACTCCAGCTGTCATCATAAACCCACAAAGAGCTGGCATAGTGTGGTACAGTACCTTTATCAAGACACGAGTGCAACGTCATGCAAAAAATATCAAAACAGAAAAAAAGAAATGCTAGTGCTAATCATACAAAAAGCAATGACAGGGAACATGTGGTGACAGCAGGTCGCCTTCATGTTGGGGCATTCCCAAGGTCATGTGTGTACAGAATCTTATATACAGATGATCTGCTGCGGTGGAACAGTTGGGAGAGAAAGCACAGCAAGCCATTCCTTAGCAGTCATGAGGGAAATCATTGGGTAATTACAGCAGTTTTTGTTTACAGGACAACATACATACTTGCTAATTATACACATCTTGCTACCAGCAAGGTGTGAAGAAACTTTTTTTTTTCACATAGTGAAATCCTGTTAGATTACAGCATGCATTACTCTACGTGCTAATGCCAGGGGGGTTCTTGTTGTTATTGTTGCTGATTCTTCCCAGTTAATGACTGTATGTCCTTACAGGATGGGATGGTGTTCTCTTTCCCTCAGTGCTTCTGTAATCTCACTGTGCCTGGATACACAAACAGAAGAGCTTGTTGACAGCCCGAAGAGTCTAGATGAATTAGTTGTTTTTTTTTTTAAAAAGAAAAAAAAGAATGTGGCAATACGCCACAGTGCATCGCTGCTTTTGGATGAAGTGTGACAGAAGGAGCCCAGTTCGAAGAGCCAAACAAGTATATTTTTCTTGGCTGATATAGGTGCCATGCAAATATTTAGTCGGAGCCAATCATTCAAATCCAACAAATGAAGAAACAACACAGTCATTGTCATCAAAAGCTGCTGTTTCTGCAGTAATTTTATATTATCCTGTCAAATTTTGATTGATTTTATGTTGCAACAGAAAAGAAACCAAATATTGCATATTTTGATCCTGGCCAATCGTTATAATTACTATTACCAGACTTACCTCTGTCTCCACCATTCCTCATGTTGGTCTCCTCATCCTCTGCGGCATCGTCCACTTTAAAAAACAAGAACTACATTTTAGTGACAGCAGTTCCTTATGTAAATACTTGGGCACAAAAGGCTAAAATATAGCAGAAAGAACACAGAAGTGCCTTTTTTAAGATAAGAAAAAAGGACTGAAGGCGAAGAGGAAGAAAAAAAAGCTAAAAACCTATTTTGTCTAGACTAACCTGAGTGAAGCTCTTTCACCAGTGACGACATGGTGTTTGTGATTGAGTCAGCAGCAACTAAAAGATCATTCCGAAGATTTCTAGGCACACCTGAGGAACAGAGAACGGAGAAGACATCAAATGACCAGTCTTGGAGTGTAACTTTGCGTAAGTATAATCTGCTTCAAATCCTCTTTGTTTTACTGGTTTCAGACGAACCCTGAGCAAAGGCCTCCAGCACATCCCCTCCCACACCTGCCAGGCAGTCCTGTGGTGTGTGAGTTGGGGTGGACCCAGCCGAGGTGGAACGTATGGGCATAGGCATTGAGCAGCCCGCACCGTGGCTGGGAGAAGAGTGAGGGGAGCCTCCAGACTGTGACTGCAATGGATAAAACCATTTATGATAGTTACGGTAATCATCAGCACATTACCTAACCTCCAAACGTAGGAACCACATGCTGAAAGTTCACATGCAAGAGGGTAGAGCACAACTTCCAGGGAGCACTCTAAAAATAGTAGCAAAGTTGAAATTGGAGAGGTATACAACCAGATAAGCTTAAAGAAGAGACTGGCTACATTTACATCAGGACTGATTTCTGATATTTATGTGTTTGACCCTGGCAGGTACAAAGACACTAGCTGACCGGTGTCATCTTCTTCCAGAAGCATAATAAGCGAAAAACATGGAATCTATGCTTGCTAACCTTTAGTGATTCTACAGAAAGAAGATAAAAAAACAAAGAAACCTAAATATCAGCCTAACATCAACTAATCAAATTCTCGAACAACCAGTTTAAATAGATGATGCTCTATTGGGATCACAGATTGCAGCTTTAGGAAACCTTTTTGTTTCTAAAGGTGACTTCTAATGAAATAAATCTTGACACAGATGTGACCAAAAGAACTTAATCCTTACTGGGAGAACAAACAAACAAACAAACAAACAAAATATTGGCTAAAAGCCACAACCCCCCCCCCCCCAAAAAAAAAGAAAGACTTGTGGTAAAGCTATACTGATTGGCTTTACCTTGTCTGTCTATAGTACACCTTTACTGCATTCACAGGGTTAATGAGAACCATGCGTAGGTGTGCATGTGGGGCTTGTGCTGAGTTGGGAGCTATATCTCATAGAGAAAGGATCAGTGTGTGTCTCTGGGACTGTTGCAGGCCTGGGTTGATGGCTCCGTGCCAGGCAGCAGATGGCCAGCCAGACTGCAGTCATATTAGAAGTGAGTTTGTTAGCGCCAATGAAAGGAACAGGTCCCTGACATTTGGACCAAGAAAAACACAGTTCTCTCAACTCGCCTGGGTTAGAAAACAAATTTTAAAGATTGTGCCTCTACCGCACTGGCATGAAGCTAACAAGGAAGTGGTGGAGCAGAATCAAGTTTGACAACTAGATCAGTGTAATCATGTTAGGTAGTGGAATCCTATCATCTTTCTTAACAGTCGTCTTAAAACCTATTATAAACGCTTCCTTCAATCACATCTGTGTGGAGAGGGGAGCAGTGGACTAAGTGATGTGACTAGAGCAGGTATTGAGCCTTGCAAACTGAATTAAGGGCAACTTACAGCCTGCTTCTGCTCCTCATCCTATCAGCCAGCAAAGGTAAGCAGAGAGTGAGAGAGCAAGGAGAGTGAGAGCAACAGAATTAAAGCAATAAAAGAAGAAGAAAGGGGTTTCTGCATGCACCACATGGCACGTTTACATAAGATTACTGCTGTCTTGGTTTTGAAGACTTAAGGAAATTTTCAATTCATCAAATAAAGCCTAATTATGTAAGGTAGAATATCATTGATAAAACCTGTGAAATATAAAAGAATAACAGCAGATTTAGGACAGTTAATATCTGTTCTGTTCTGGGTTATTATATATCCCTACTTGAAGATAAATCTTCTCCAAGCAGGTGAAAGTTTTACCTTTAGCAGCCTCATGAGACCCTCCAGCTGCACCATCAACTCCCGCCTGCTCTCTTGCAAGGCTGACATGCGCCTCTCCAGCTCATCCTTCCTGTGTCTGCCGAGGAAGGAGGAAAACAAAAGATTTATGCATTCCTGTTTTATTTGTAAGGCATAATCTTACACCAGTGCTTTGCTTTAAACTCCAAACAGACAACAAAAGATTCCTGGAAAATATTCTGTAAAGAAGGCGGTGTCATCTGAAACTGAAAGCATTTCAGATGAAGTCTATTTCAGAGACTTCATCAAAGTCTATTAGCAAATTATTTTATACACTTATTCACTTCCTGAAGAGCAGCTAAGTGAGGGGATTATTTTTGTGTCTGGGAGACAGACTTGCCTTTAGGTCCCACGGCATTTGCATCAAGTATGTGCACCATAACCGGCATTATTAGGTAATATGTTTTCTCAATACTGAAAAAATGACATCAATGTCACACCTTAAACCAAGTGTGTCAACCTACAGCCATTAAGGTCAAATCCAGCCATTAACCCTCACCCTGACACTAACACTATGCTATCAGAATATGTGTTCTTTCACGTTTTGGCATTCAGGAAACAAAGACTCCTGGATGCCAAATAACAAGGCTCTAGTGTGTTTTTCTGTTCTTGCTATGATTAAGCCCCAGTGTTCCCTTTTATTCTTCATGAGCTCTTTGTTGTTCAGAGGTCTGTTTTAGGATAAAGTTTTGATTTGCTGCTTTTCATAAAGTACATGCACAAAAATGGTCTAAAATAATTCTTTTATATATAAAAACATGACTCTGTGACTGCTTGTGGCCTCTTTTCAATTCAGCTTCTGGCTCTTTATCACCCCCTGGTGTCCATACTATGTAACTGTATATTGAAAAAAAAAATTAAAGCACAGTAGCAATCATTTGTATGGCTAAAGTTGTCCTATAAGAAACGTACAAACATTTGCAGATTGTAAGCAGCAGTTATCTGTTCTTCATCCTGTGGCTGTATAAATGCAATAGGACATCTGTTCAGTCCAAATACAGCTCCACACAGAACACTGTGCTGTTAAATATTTACCATTTGATGATGTCTGCCCTAAAGCAAACATACTAAGAGAGCGTATTAATATATGAAAACCTGTTTACTAGTAAGAAACAATGTGGTTACGTGACATAAGACAGAAATTACCTAATAATTACCATATTATGAAAATATTATCAACACTAACATGCCAAAAAGAGTCCGCGTGGGGAGTAAAATTGAAAAAAAAAAACCCATGATACAAATGGATGAATGACTAAAGATTAATTTAGAAGCTAAACAGTTAAGCTATAAAACATTAAAAGATGATGTGATTTGAACCTTTGGCACAACTGTTGACTTGCAATGTTGCCTCTGATGCATTATTTAGGCCAGTTGACACAATCAAGGAGTCGTTCAAGGTAAAAAGTGCTGTAACATGTCCTCACAGGGTGACTCTCTCCCAGCAACTGAACCCAAGGGTCTCAGTGTCCTGCCAGCAAGACAAATGTCCATGCTGTTGTGGAAGCAAATGCTCCCTAATTAGGCACACATTAATTTTACGTAATGAATGAGTTCAGTCCAAAAAGGTACAACCGCCCTGAGGTTTTGTTTGTTTTTATTTCTTTATCTTTTTGACCCCTTAATGATGATGTTATATGTGATGTATCGTGTCGGCAGGTTGATACCTGAGGAGTCGTAGTTCGGTCAGGAGTGTGGGGTTCTGCTGGGCTTTTTCTGGTGTCGGCTGAGAGGCCTGTTCATGCTCCAAACGCAGCCTCTGGATTTCCTGCAGGATCTCTCTGAATATAGCAGACAGCAGAGACGAAACGTGAGCTTTATTACTCATGCTGTGTTGTCACATGTTTAAAAATACCTTAAATGCAAAACTTGCATTTGAAATGATTTAAAATGTGAAAGGAAAAGCACATATTGTTTACATACTGTACTCAGATGAGTCAAAGGACAAAGATTTAATAATGGGTTTACTGCTAATGCATTCACATGCAAGCAGCATTTTAATATTACAGATGGCTGAGAAACTTTCAAAGGAACAGCTTGATTAGCCACGCTGTGCACCGTTGTAATATTTTTAGCACACATATATAATCATCATCTCAACTAAAGGCTGTAACAGAAAGCAAATGAGTGCAACAAAATCATGCATCACTGCTTTACCACCAACAAGCCAAAAAATCAAATCAAAACCTGTCACACATGTATGACAATGGTCGCATGATAAGCTGTACCTGTTTTTGTTCTCCAGCTCTGCAATCAGCTGCCTCTGCTGCTTATTGGCATCAAAGTTGAAACTGAGATCTGTTGGAGGACATTGTTGCTGAAAAACAAAATTATCATAAAACAGTATTAAAAACACGGTGGGGAGAACAAAAGTTAAATACAAACAGCTATCGCGTCTGACCACAGCGAGCAGTAATGATGCTCCGCTGGAGACTTATTATGTTTCAGCATAAACAGGAACCACAGCGTCGCTTTATCCCTTCCATATATAACAAACAGTGACAAAGAAATCTACTGCTGCTGCTTCACAACAAAAGAGTTCAGCTGGCGAAACCAGCGGGGCGCTTTTTATTTTGAAGCATGTATGTGTCATCCTCGTTACCATTTTTCTTCACCAAAATGTGCCTTCAAAACATATTTTTTTCCATTTCTTGGAGAGGTTTATGTTTAAATTTCTAAAAGGTAGCAATGGAATATGAAAGAGTTAAGAAGGAGAGAGTTGTACTCTTCCAGCTCACGACTAGTGGAGCATAAAATCAGAAAGCAGTTTTTATTAAGAGAACCTGATTTTGTTTGGCTGCAGAGTAAACAGACCCAGCAGTTGGTGTATTTGTGATAAGGAATCTGGCTTGAGGAGTATTTGTTGCATATTTGAGCCACACTTTGCTGTTAACATGTTACCAGCATAGAAAGGACTAGAACTTTTAATCAGATGACATGTGCTCCTTACTTCACTGTATTTCTAGAAAAGTCATCAACGTAAGGGCTACGTTTCCCATTGCTTAGAGATTTTAATGCCCTGAACATGTTCAACTCCCAGCTTGGCTGACCTTCAACTTGAGTCATTTCCCTGCTCACTGCCCCATGTGCCCTGCCTATTTCTCTACAGCGCTCTGCCAAAAAGTAAAAATTCCTTAAGTCTTTCTAAAACAAATACAAGTCATGGAAAATAAAAGCTCACATTTCAGTTTCAAAATCCAAGTTCCCTGTGCTGATGAAGAAAACCTGACAAAAACTTCAAAGCATCAAATCTGAAATGCAGGGTGACTGATGCCCACCATGGGGTCTCATACTCACTGTGGAGTTGCCCGCCTCAGCTGCCAGGCGGGCAGCGTATCGAGCAATGAGGCGGTGCTCTTCATCTAGCCGGCTGGGACTCTCCAAGACACTGCCCAAAGTCAAAGATAGAAAGACACATCATGCACGCGTGCACACATGCACACAAGCATAGACAGCAACAGTGACTCAAATGTCAAAAGCGCTTATGTAAGTAGAAAGGAACAAAAAAAAATTGCATGGCGCAAGTGATTATATAAAATAATTTGCATGAAAACAAAACTTCATAATTAAGGCGACCTTACAAAGGACAATTGGCTTTGACTGCAGTGTTGATAGACAGTCTGAGGTACAGTAATTGGTCATAACAATGAACTGTGATGGATAAGAGAGAATGCAGCATGCCAAATGCATTTGTGACTGTGCCAATGCCCATTCTGGCCATTTCATCACTGACTGGAAATGTCAAATAAGGCGCAAGACTTTAAATGACCATGGGTGTGGCATATGGTGCGGACAGACGACAGGACATATGCTGTTCTTTCTCGGCAGGCGGTCTGCAGTGAAGAGTGAAGGACAGCTGATATGGAGTTGGGCGCTATCTGAGAGTAAGTGATGATTAAGACCATTAAACCCAATCTGGCTTCAAACCCGCTGCATCAGCAACCACACGGCCTCAAAAGGACTGATAATCAGCCTCTTAATTAACATTTGTATTTGAATCTTATCTATACACATAAATCTGCTAGTGTACTGAGATCATTTCAGCTATTTTTTTCAATGTTTTTTTCCCATAATTTCACTGATTACATCATTAAATAGTCACTGTACGATTTGACATATTTTTAGATACTATCACCTGACTGGAGGAGATTAAACTTGGTCCACTAGAGGAGAAATCACTCAACCAACATGTCATAGCAGTCGTTTTGAGCCAGATCTCTGAAAATGTCTCGTTAAGTGGGGCACTTTCTAAATAATTTACCTTCTCGTCCTCAGGCCAAAGCACAGGCAGAGTCTGAGGTTTCTTGTAGAATTAAAGTAAGGCATTAACATACGTCAGGGAGCCGTTTGGGTTGAATCTTCAGGCTGGAAGCAGCTCCAGTGTTTTGTTCTTCAGGGAGTTTCTTGGCACCACCTGATGGCCTGAGCCAGGTTTCAGACAGAGATGCATGAACTACCTTTAAGCGCTCCAAACTGGCATCTTTCCCAGATACTTATTTTAGTTGTAAGCATTTTTACTCAAACACAATTTCTCAGACACCACTGTGTCTGTCATGTTTACCTATTTCAGCTCAGCGTGGGCAGGCTCAGAGTTCAGATTTCTGGTTTCTTTGACGCTCCTATAAATAAAGACTAAATGACTTTTAAGTGACAGATTTTGGATATCAAGTGTTTACAGCACTAATATCAATATATATGATTTAGAGTAAATTCATCCATTTTCATAAAAAACAGCAAAACATTACATTAGGTCATTTGCCAACCACTATAAGTACGATAGAGTGACGTTAATATGTTTTTGAATAATGACGCAGTGTTTGTAGTTTTACCTAGGTCACCATCACATTGGATTTTAACCAAACACTAAATATGTCATTGAAATAAAGACATTCAGCTTTAATTCAAAAGTTTTGCATCATCTGTTTAGGACATTCAGCCATTTATACATAGTTTGCCATTTTCAGAGACTCAGAATTAAATGGACAATTGGATGACGAGCAGTTTTGTGGCTAGGTGAGGCCTGTTTCCTGGTTATTTACAACGATCTAAGTGGATAAAAGATCTAACGCCTAAATCCCAAGTGTTGAACATTTGGCTGCTTTTCAATGGAAATCTCAATATCAGGTCCAAAGAGATTCTGCAACAACTCAAGGAGTCTATCATCAGCCAAAAATCAAAATCTATCAGAGAGAGAAGAAAATTTCACACCCTACGTCAAGAACACTCTCAGGGATGAAGGTGTATTATTGTCGAAGTCTAGAATCAAGAGAACCCTTCACACATATAATTACAGGGGGCTCACAACAAGATGCAAACCACTGGTTACACTCAAGAACTAGAAGGTCACTTTGCGAGGAAACGTCTAAAAGAGCCTGCACACTTCTGAAAAAAAATTCCTTGGACAGATGAAACCAAGGTGAACTTGTACGAATGTGATGGGTGTACACTGCTCAGATTCAGCCTAATAGGACAGTGTTTTATAGTAGATAGATAATGGCCCAAAGCAAACTGCAGAAGCAACCTAACAGTTTCTCAGGTTAAACAAATGGTATATTGTTCACTGACCAAATAAGTCACCTGATCTCAACCCAACAGAACATGTTTTTTTAGTTAATAAATACAAATCTGAATGCACAGAGACTCAGCAAAGGCCTGGTAGGCCATGCCATGTGAGGAAATGAAGCATTTGGTGATTCCCACTGGTTCGAGAACTCAGACAGCCATTGATTTTATTTAAAATCAGGTTAGTTTGTCCGATTACGTTCAAGCCTGTAAAAAGCTGCCCATTATTCAGTATACATTTTAAAACCCTTGAATTAAAGCTGAAAATCTGCACTTCAGTCTAATATTAAATGCTTGACTAAAAAAATACAACGACGGTGTACAAGAATTGTGCCTTTATCCAAATGTGTATGGACCTAACTCTATCTGTTCCGTTTCATTTACTCACTAAATACACCAGGTAAGCCTGCTTCATGAAAATTATTCTCAACTTCAATGTTAAGCAAGCAATAGCAGTTCATCAATCACATATAACTACAGCTGCTTTGTCAATAGTGCTTTCATACTGACGTTTGGTCAATAGTGAGTTGACTCTGAGTTAATGCCCTTTAAGTCTGAGACAGCATTTTGTTTTTTGCGGCTATAATGCGGCTAATAAGTTCTAAATTGTGGGCTGTTGGTTTGCTTGCTTATGCTGAGATATTGCTGTGTGAGAGGGAGATGTGGAAGAGAGCAGATGCCCTGTCAGCAGAGCAGACAGTATCAGAGAGCACACTGTGATGGAGGCTAGGAGCACAACACGCACTATTTTTTTTTTTTAGAGAGCATCAGTTTTTTTCTTTTCCCTGACATCTTATAGTTCTGTTTCTGTTTTTTCTTTTGTTTGTTTCCCTGCAGTAAAAAATCTGAAAGAGTCAACAAACAAGGACTGCACTGGTGCTGCTTTTCAGTTTGAGGCTTTCAAACTGAAGCAGAGCCACAAGGAGCTTTCCATTATTCAACAGTAACATCTTTGACTCGTACATCCTTAGTAAAAAAAAGCAGGCAGGCTAGCGCTGCGCAATTATCAAATACAATAATATGAACCCACTTTGACCTGCCTACTGATATCCTCACTGCCACTCACAACACAACCTATTTTAGAAGCGTCACAATGGCTCAGTGCACAATTCCTGCCCTAAAAATGGCAGCTTTGTGGTTGTTAGGACCCCTCCGAGGCAACAGCATCTTCGGTGCATGACATCTTCCCATACAGCCATGACTCACAGAGCAAAATGTCAAGACAAAGGTTATCGGGCTTCTTCAATGCACACAATGAAGCAAATCTCAGGAGAGTGTCGCCTTCTGCCTGCCCATGCTGCAAAACGTAATGTCTTCCACTGACCTCCACAGGTTTGGATGTGAGGTATTGTTTACAGCCTCGGGTGACCCTATCTTGTCGGCTTCCCTCAATGCAAGCTGTAATCTCGATACCGTCGGGCCACACAGACAAGACTGCACTGCACAAAATGTTGATCTTGCAAAGAAAACTAATCCGGTATTGATTGCTACTTTGCTTTCAGCAAGGTTAAATACTTACACTTTGTTACCAGGTGAAGTGACTGATCTTTAAAACAGAAAAACAGGCTTATATTAACATGTCTCTTTAAAAACACAGTTTAGGGCTAAATCTAGTTGCACATCATTGGACCCTTTTTTTACAAGGTGCCCTTCAGCTGCGAGGGTCCTTGGCATAGTATTGTATGATACCTCAGCCTGGAGAAACACAAGTGGATTAAAAAAAAAAAAAGCATCCACAGGACTTCATTAAACTGCACACTGAATTCTTAAATAAATTCTTTAGAGTTCAATCAAACGCCGCATGCTAAATAGGTTTGATATTCATGCCTCTATTCATTCTCTACAGTGGACTGTAGCGTGTCTGCTAACGTGCCTGTCTTGCAAACACAAATTGCTGGAAAGATATGATAAAGAGATTGTGAACACAAAAAGGAAAATTTAACCAGCACAGACCTGCGAGAGAGAGTGCAGATACATTACAGCTCCCTCGGAGTGCTCTCCATTATTGAATTCATAACCACAATGGTTCATTAGCACTGTGAGTAAATAATAATTGAGGTTGCCTTTAACTGAGAGGGGCAGAAATAAGAGGACAATTAGGCTGCTTTCACGGGGCCCTCGCCTGCTATCTGCTTACATGATAAGGCTCCAGTTCTATCATAATCTATTTGTCAAATCAGCCCTTTAAGTAGGAGTGCTCGCATATTCTTCACGACAGCGGAACTAATTTTCCTCTAAAATTACTCACAAGGCAATGCTGTTCGGATGCAAAAAAAAAAAAAACAAAAGAAAAAAAAGAAATGTGTGTCAAGTGTGAAGGAACAAATTACATCTGTAGTTTGATTCACTGACTGCCCTCTGTTATTTCCACTGATGGGAGGAAACCCGAAACCATCTGAATCCTGTGATTAGAAGAACTGACAGCCAGAGTGTGCAACTGCAAGTGACGTCTGGTCATCTTTTAAAGATGTTATACCTTCAGAATGACACCAGGCCTGAGGGTCGCTTACCTTTTAGTTGGAGTAGGTGCCCCAGAGGACATGAGCATTGTGTCGTTCATGTTGTTGGCCGCTGGTTTCGGCTGACTAAAAGACAAGATTAGAGGTCTTTAATGCTGCGCTGCAGAGGTCTGTGGTGCTTGTCACCAGGGAATGGAGGAGAGGGCATTTGCATTTTATTAATAATCATGAATCAGCGATCCTGGCTTCAGTTTAATCCAACTGTACCAGGAGGGTGAGGAGGGAAGCAGGAGGATCATTATAAACCACTGAGTGTGTTGCAGGAAAAAAAGCAACATGCTGTACTCCAGTTAACTTAAAATTGTTGCAAAATAATTGACTATTCCGAGAACAGCGAATTAGATGTTTTTGGGCTATTAGCTTAAACCTAATTAACATGAGCAAGAGCAAGAGCAGCAGACAAGAGATCTAATTAAACTGGAAGTCTGTGAAAAACTAGTAAAGGTGACATTGTAGGAGGTAATTTTTTGTGAGAGTAAACAAAGCAGTGGGGTCCATCTGGCGGCTGAATCAGTGGCAAACTCATCGGAGTCCAAACCCCCGGACCACAGAGTCTCATTAACGCGCCGAAATATCACTCTGCACATCTCAGGTCCTCTCAGCTTCACATCCGACACAGAAAACAGCAGAGGAAAGCATTTGATTTTCAAATCCTTGAAGACGCATCCGCAGTATCTTTGTGTAGTTATCAGCTTTGATTCTGTTGTAACAGTTTTATTTAAAACACTCATTACCACATAAAAGAAAATGCAATGTAGAGCACTGTGTCTTATTAAGATTATTTGTCCAATCAGCTTTTCCTTTTTTCTTTTTTCCAAATCAAACTATTTATATCTACATTGTGCAAAAAAGCCACCTTTACCCCCCCACAAAGTGCATCAACAGCACAGGCAGTTCTGTATATTACTCAGCTACTAAAAACAGAAATCAGCACAAAATATATGAAAAAATGCAGCAGTACTTCTAAATGCATGCTCCTCGCATTAACGTGGGTGCTCAAGGGGGTCAGTGTGTTCTTTTTGAAGACACACTGCAATTATTAATTCATTCAGACGTTTATGCCCCTCAAGAGTTGCCTAATGGGGTCGTAAGAGACGCAAGTCCGAGTATTTGTTTCTGGGGCCGTTTGCACAACCACAGCACTGCTAATTTCTGGATCACGCATTAGGATAAACAGGAACGCAAAAGTGTCACTACTAAATGGCCACGCGCTGCCTTCCAGTCTCCCTGACAAACACTCCGGCTAAAATCCCAGCGCATGTGAAAAATGTTTACCTCTTTTTTTTTTAATCACATTAAAAAAAAAAAAGAATCCACCCTGAAGGTGAGCTCCAGTCTGAGGACAGGAAGCGAGGCGCCACACTTACCTCTGTGAGGAGAGAAAGCACCTGTCTGGCTGGCAAAATACATCCAATTGCTGCTGTTGCCAGATGCCTAATCTGCCCTCAACTGAGCAGGCGAGCATCTCACTATTACACTGCTGTTGTCTCCAAGGAAACTCAGCGGTCATGTGACTTTGTGACGACGTAGATTTGCTCTCTCCCTCTCTCTCCCTCTCTCTCTCGCACACGCTCACTCTCCTCTCTTCACCTCTCGCTAACACAGTGGAAATTAGGGGGAAATGCCTTTTGCTCAAAATACCTCCTCTGCAACCTCTAAACAAAAAAAAAAGCACAAATGTTTTATCATCTCCTCAGCAGACAAGCGCACAATGAACTCTACAGTTTCTACTATAATTGCAATTATATATCCTTACTCTTCCCCTTACCTTTAGTGAGTTACATAAGTCAAAGCTCTTCACAGTTAGCCTTCTATAAATAATCATCAGCCCTTTTTGAACATACCAATAAAACTCCTCTGGCACAGCAGGGTGCCATAAAAAAGCTTCCTCTTATGTAAAGCAGTATTTCATTCTCCTCTAAATGTTAGAATGAACTCTAACAGGCATCCCGACTCGTTCACATCAGTGTCTGCAACGCTGTGATTCACTGACTCCCTGAACGCTGATTAAGGACACACAGGCCAGACATTTGGGCGGCGCCTCAGAGGTCAACCAGGAGTGAATTGACACAACATTTAGGCACTAAGAGATCAAAGTCTGCAATGCGCTAAGCTTTGTGTTACCTGCGTGCAGCGAATGACAATGTACCACGTGCTATTTATACTTGGCTTTGAAGGGGGTACTGGGAAAATTAAGTCTAGTGGCACCTCATGCACACTCGTTCGCCTTATTTCTGAAAAGGACGGGTGCCTTCAATCGTCCTCAGTCGGCTAAAAATAATAAGCAAGCGTGAAGCATCCTCTCCTGCTGTGCTCCTATTTCCCGCGAGGCTGACAGTACCTCGGCCATAAAAACCCAATGGATCACGCTCTCAGTGAAGTGAATTATATGCCTGTTCTCTACATTTTAATGACACTGATGGAATTTTCATTGACCTGGAGAATAAAAAAAAGAAAAAGAAGAAGAGGCATAAAACAGAGGAAAGCATTTTAAAATGTTAATGGATTTCTAGGGATTATATAGAGAGTGGAAAATTGGTTACTAAATATTAAACATTGGAAGAGAGAATTTGAGCCTACAGACTCACAGACTTGGTGTGTTCCACATTAAATGCAAAGTACGGCAAGATGCCTATTTTTTGACTCTTAGTCTGTTTTGGTGCTTAAAGTCTTTTGGCAGAAGCGGTGCTAAGTCTGAAGGTAAGAAGCCGCATCCTAGATTTAAAGTTTCTGAGACAGACAGTGCATCCCAAACCTATAACTCCTCTCTAAAACACAAATCCCCAAGAATCTCGCTGACAGTTAGAGTGGAGAGAAGAAATTCACAGCTCAGCTCACTGTTGGTCTTTGCTTTCAGATGCCAGTAAATATTTCAGAATAGTTTCAGAATAGATGCACTTTGTCTGAAGATGATATGAGAGTTTGGACAACTGGGAGACTCGTGTCCGTTCGATTTGGGCGTTTTGATCAAACTTGACTCTCTAGCCTGATTCTGCCATTATTAGTCACTCACAGAAGCTCCGTCAGCCATCACAGACACACACACACACACACACACCTAAGAGATCGCACTGATGTATGTCCTCTGCTTTTACGATATGAAACACCATCTCTTCACAAATAACATTCATCAGAATTGGCAAGCAGCAGCAATAGTTTTAGTATTCCAACACTGCATCTCTCTCACTCTTATGCATCACCAGTAAAATGAAGTCGATGTAGAATAAAAGTAGAAGCCTGGCAGTTTTCCTGTGACTAATTATCTGAGGGATCCATTTCTATAGCCAGCAGGGAACTCGGAATGGTATGCAGATAATTGCTGTGTTCCCCCATCATTTTTTTTATTAAACTGCCCATTAAAAAACAGAATTATTCCATTAGCGGCAGAACTCATGGCTCATGGCTACAACGAGGGCATACGATTTACAATTTGATGTTGGATTTAACGGTACAGTTCAATTTAATTTTGTCCTTGTCTTACAGTCAAACAACAAATATCATATAACATCAAAGCGTAGTTGTTATTTTTCAGTTTTTATGTTTTATTAAACATCACAGATGTAAATTAATCAGCTCTAGAGGTGCTGGGAGGCTTTTAAACTTTAAACTTTCATCTGGAGCCAGATTAGCTAGCTCCCCCATTTCTGGTATTTATGCTAAGTTAAGCTAAGTTTTAAAGCTGCTTCTTCATAATTACTGAAGAAACATGGTTGAAGCACCGCTCTATTCACAGCCACTAACTGTAATTTTTATACTCTGAGCACCTCTTTTCACTCTTTACCACTGCAGTATGTCATTACAATTTAGTCTTCTCTCTCTTAGTTGGTTTTGTCCTGTCTCCCTATTTCCACTTAACCCCAAACTGGTGGAGGGCAGTGTTGGTCAAATTACTTGAAAAAAGTAATCAGTAACTAATTACTGATTACTTCCCCCAAAAAGTAATCCTGTTACTTTATTGATTACTTATTTTCAAAAGTAATTAATTACTTAGTTACTTTTTAAAAACACGATTTACAACCTGAATAGGTGATAAAGCGATAGATCTTTCAGCCCAATTCTACTTTTTCTGCATACTCCATCATACAAAATGTAATCAAATGGAAACATTTCGTTTTAAAACTTGTTTTATCAGTTTTAATCTTTTAACTTTATGCATCAAGCAAAAATGTAATTATATGCAACATTCTCTGACTTGAATAAATTAGTTTAACATTTAAACCTATTTTCTACACATTCCAGCACATAAAACAAAATATTTTTTGTGTTTACACTCACTCTTTCAAATAGATGCAAGTAAAACACAGCAGAAAATAAATAAAGTCAAAGACTCAGCGGTCCTGTTGCTCTATTTTCACCTGTAAAGCAGGAGTGGTGTAGGCGGAGGTTTACCCTGGTGCAGGTGTGCCGCAGCGGTCAGTGGAAGAATCCGCGAGTTTCTCTGTGAATTTCCCATTACGTCATAGCGCACTCGTGCTTGTTCGGAAGTTTAGGGTTTTTTTCGCTGTAAAAAGAAGTTTTCTTCCCAGGCACAACAGACGCTAATGTTTTTGTCACTTTTTATGGAATCAAACTCAAAATAAGGTCAGTACTTCCACGCTTTAAACGCTGCACGCTCATACACTCTCCGCACTGATATATTATCCATTGTTGATCTGCACACAGCGGTTGTCGCGAACGTCGCACTCACTTACGTCACTGTCATGAGACATTCTCGCAAAAACATCACAGTTTTAGTAACACAGTAACGCAGCGTTCCTACGGGAAAGTAACGGTAATCTAATTACCGTTTTCGCAATAGTAATCCCTTACTTTACTCGTTACTTGAAAAAAGTAATCGGATTACAGTAACGCGCCCATCTCTGGTGGAGGGAGATGAGTGCCCCTCCCTGAGGCTGCTTCTGGTGGAGGCTTCTTCCTGTTGAAAGGGAGTTTTTGCTTCCCACCATCACATAGTGCTTGCTCTGTAGGGTCTTTACCTTACAGTATAAAGTGCCTTGAGGTGGCTGTTATTGTGATTTGGCACTACAGATGAAGAAAGTGTTTTTTTAACATAGCAAGGGATTTGTAACATAGAATTTCCATACATTGTAGTTTTCTTTAGAAACCAGAAATAATTTCTTTTTAGACACATTACTTCAGAAAAAAACAAAACAAAAAACATCTACCAATTACCATGATCAATATTATTAGTCCCTCTGGAGAACTGACCTTTTTATTAAGCAACTGCACAAACTACTGCTGTGTATTGATGAAATTTAACCTTGTAAAGGTTGTAAAATCAAGTTAAAACTGAGAGTTATCTCCAAATTTGCACACAGTATAAAAACTTCGGCATGGGTTTGAGCTGTCACTTGAGAAAGCATCACGCCAAAAACAAAAGAAATCGGTTTGGACTTGAGATAAAAAGAACTGTTGGCACTCACAAAGCAGGAGATGGATATGCAAAGCTATAGCAGCGTTTCCAAGTGTCAAGAACTGGAGTGAGAAGTATCATCAAGAAATTCAAAGAGAGCCACACAGTACGGCACAAGCTTGGCAGAAGCAGGAAGAGAAAGATTTCAAAGACTCTGGAAATAAAGAGATGTGTCAAAAGACACCAGAACAACTGCCAAAACTCTAGTGAATGACTTACCAAGTTGGCAATTGTTGTCTTAAAGACGAAAATCACTCGAACCCTCCACAGGAACAGACTGCAAGGTTGTACACCAAGAAAACAAATACAAAAAAGATAACTTCAAGCCTGAAGTATTCTAAGGACAACGTTGAGAAACAGAAATACTGGAGTCACTCCCTTTAATCAGGTGAGACAAAACTAGAGCTCTTTGGTCATACTGAAACTGTTTATGCTTGGAGAAAGACATGAGACGTGTACAACCCAAAGAACAACATCCCCACAGTGAAACATGGTGGTGGGAGTATTATGCTGTGGGGATGCTGCAGTGCATCTGGAACTGTGAGGTGGAAGGTGGAAAGTGGAAGAAAGATATGTGAAGATTTTGAATGAGAAACCTCAAACGGTCAGCACCAAAACTGGGTCTGAGTTATCACTTTGTCTTCCAACACGACAATGATCCCAAACACACATCACTCCTGGTGAAGAACTACCTCCAGAAGACCAAAGTGAACATTACTGAATTCTGATTATGTTTCTGTGTGCAAGGTAAAATAAAGTAAGCATACAAAATAAAACCAGGATGTTTGGAAAAGCTGTGTTAAAAAATTCCTTGCTCTGTTTAAAAGCGCTTGGAAAATACTTTAAATACTTTAAATAAAGGGAGAGAAGCTAATAATATTGTCCTTATCTGTATATAAATTAACCTGATTTGAACTGAATGACCTCAAACTAATTTCTTAAACATGGCAACAAGTTCACTGCACTCATATGATCTGCGTAGTCACCAGATCTCGCCACATCCAATAGAAATCCTGTTGGATGTGGAGGAATGGGAGATTCCCTTCATGAATGTGCAGCCGACAAATCTACAGTAGCTGCGTTTACGCTATCACGTCAATGTGGACCAAAATCTCAGAGGAACACTCGCAGCACCTTGCTGAATTTATACCACAAAAAATTAAGGCAGTTGAGAAGACAAAAGTGGATCCAACCCTGTTGTAGCAAGGTGTACCTAATAAAGTGTCCAGTAATTGTGTAACATATAAAATGCTAATGAGGTTGTAGATTTTGTTACAGTTAGATAGAGCCATGCTAGTACTTTTCTCACATCTAAAGATAAGCAGACTTAAGTGTCATGTTTAATGTATAATTTCATACTAAGGATCATATTCCAAAGAACTAAACAACACTGTTATTTCCCCCTGTGTGTTGTTTTGCAGATGTATCTGCCTGCTATTTTGAAGACCTGCACAGTTAAATTTGGGAGCTTTTAATCCGAACCAAAATTGAGAATGACAGTCGCTGATGAATACATATTTTGAAGGGTTGTCAGGTTTAAAAGCTTCTTTTCATTGCACAGCTGATGAGAGGCGCTACTTCATCGCCACACAAATCAAAACATAAAATCATTTCTGGAACCAAAAATAGATGTTTTATTTTTTTTGTAAATGCCCTTTCAGACATAACAATAGAGACAAAAATATATAAAAAGAAGGGGTCAACAGTCACATCCATTATCCTAAAAGTCAGCAAACATGAATACAGAGTTTCAGCAACCTGAAAATGCCATCTGCAAGAGCATGAGGATGCACTTTGTGTTCAAAACCCTCAAAGGAGATCATAACAATAAGTTCTTGGAATTTCAAAGAAAGAATGCCAAACATATTTTTTTTATTAAAGCCCAATAAGCTATTAAAACTTAAAAGTAAAATTATAAAAAGTAGAAATAATCGTGGTACAACTTCCTCTAAGCTATATTATATTCAGTATTATTTAATCAAGGGCCTTTTCTCACTGCAAATTTTAGTTTACATCAGAAAATACTGAGCAATTAAAACCAGTTTTAGAGCTCTAAACAAAAGCCCCAGCTGGTTTCTCTGTGACGGAGCTCCATATTCTCCGTGACTACACTGTCTGAAATAATCAACATCATAAAAAAAAGATAGATATAGATATGGATTGCAACTTCCTGTGGCCCCTAGAGATACATAATTCTAAATATATTTTAGCCACAAATTTTATTTTTTATCAATATTAATCTACTTGTGTGAAGTAATTTCATGCTACGCAGCCTATAGTGTGCAAGCTAATCCAATCGCCTTATCTCTCAGTAGGAGGAAAACATCCGGGTCGACAGTTGGCTCTCCCTGTTGTGATGAATTGTAAATTTATGCAAATGTAAACTCCATCTTAAACGCATAAGTTTGGGCACAATGCAGAAAAAGCCCCCTGGCAGTGGGCAGAGTCTGGATATAAAAGCGAATCGGGGTAAAACAGGAAATCATGCGAATGTATTTACGTTGTGTCAATTTTCTTGGTATTCACGAAGCTACTTTCTCCCCTGTGATGCAGTGCACTATCAATTACTCACTGACACTTGCCAGCAACAAAAGGATATACAGACAGCTTAGATTTATGGTCGTGACTGGAATATGAAGCGGGATTTTGTTATGAAACGTGCTATGGGAACTGTCGAAAGCTCAAATACAAAAGTTGAGAGATTTCCTGCGATCATGTTAACGCCATAGACAAGAACAACCATGGACCACTGTTTTTATACTCAAAACACAGTTAGATGTTGTCTTGGTGGAGACCATAAAGCGTTGGAGTTTCAGTGCAACAAAGAAGACGCTACGTGAAAGTATCTCAGTGGTGGAATTGATTATGTTAATAGTACTATTTTTCAGCTGAAATGTAAATGAGTCTTCAGGGTTTAGGACACCAGCAGAATATAATGCATTTTCTATAATGATTTCCCAAAGCCTAGAATCTGAGATTTATACCATCGTCCCTGTTTCATTGCCAACAGACTGATGAGGATGACTGCGCTTAACGGCAGCAGCGGCTGAATCTGTGTAGTATATCAGCATTTCCATGGTAGCAAATAATCAGGGACGAGATGTCTGAGCAGGATGGCGCACTATCAGTCATGTGGTGACAGCAAAGTGGAAAGATGGAGGCAGTTACATGACGGTAGCAGACTATAGATCATGAGGATACTGATCCTTGCCATGCTGTTAATCAACAAATCTGCTGGGGTTCCCTCAATAATGACAGAGAGAGCAGGAACAAATGCATTGGGAAGAGTACTTACACAGTGTGGGTGAGCTCCTGTGGTCTCTCGGCCTGCTCGGGGAATACGGGATGTGGCGGCTCTCCGATGGGGACGCAGCCTAGCGATTTACTGATGGCATGGCTCAGCTTTTTAGCCGGAGACTTCTGTGAGTTAGGCAAGACAAACAACGCATTGGTTAGCTTTGCAATTTTGTTGACTGCTGTGACTGTGTTGGAGTGAAAACAGTTTTACGCTGTTAGAAGTCATTTACATAACTAGGTCAAGACGTTGTTTACTGTGGGAAAAGTGGGGATGAGAAGTACTTGTTGCATACTCAGTAAAAGCTTCTATTGAGCAGGTTCGGTGGATTCTTTAATCCAAATGGCTGAAAAACTGCAGTGAAGCTTGACAGCAATGCTTCATTCAGGAGAAATAAGGGAAGAAGCTTCAAAATATAACAAACACATTTAGGTTTGGCTACTCTGACCAATGGTTTAGGATGATTTCCAGCACTTGTATTTCACTCTTTAGGAAACTCTGAATTATATGGGAAAAGTATACAGTACTATCCCTAATGTTTCTGATGAGTGATACTTTAACTTCTTAACTGAAGTCACTCATATCTTATGATTTTTTAAATTATATTTTCTCATACTGGCAGGTTAGAGCATCTTTCAACATATTTTAGTGCGGTACAAGGTGGTCACCACAACAGATCATTTGCCTTCATCTCATCCTGTCCCTAGCATCCTCTTCGGCTCTCACTAATCCTCTGCATGTCCTCCTTCACTACATCCTTTGGTGTTCCTGTTTTCCACCTGGCTGGCACCTCTGTGTTCAACATCCCTTGTCCAATATATTCACTATCACTCTTCTCCAAATGTCCAAACCATCTCAGTGCCTCTCTAACTTTGCCTTCAAAGTGCTTATCCTGAGCTGTCCCTCTGATGTACTCATTTCTAATCCTGTCCCTCCTGATCACTCCCAATGAAAATCTTAGCACCTTAAGCTACCTTCTACTCTGCCTCATGTCTTTCTTTTGTTTGACCGAATGTCTCAACTTAGAAACTTTTCTTTTCACTTTTGTTGTTATCCTTCTGTCACAAATCACCCCGGACGCTCATCTCCACTCACCTCTCTTGTGCACTGTCCATTGCTTTGGATGGTTAACCACAGGTATTTATATTCATGCACCTTCACTGCTTCTTTCAACTTCACCTCCCCCTCTAAGCATGACTCCATCTCTGCAGGCTCTCTTCCACCTGCTTCCTACTCTTACTACAGATCACAATGTCAATTGCAAGCATCATAGTCCTTGGAGATTCCTGCCTGACCTCATCTGTCAGCCTGTCCATCACCACTGCAAACAAGAAGGGTCTTAGAGCTGATCCATGATGTAATCCCACCCCCACCTTGTCACTCCTCATGCACACCTCGCTATTGTTGCTGCCCTCATGTTCTGCACCACCATCAAATACTTCTCTGTCACTTCTGACTTCCTTGTGCAGTACTACAGCTCCTCTCTTGGCATCCTATCATGTGATTTTACTAGAGCCATAAAGACACATTGCAACACATTCTGACCTTCTCTGTACTTCTCCATCAGCGCTGTCAAACACTACATCTGTAGCGCTCTTTCCTGGCATGAAGCTGTACTGCTGCTCACTAATTTTCAGCTCTCTTCTTAAACTACCTTCACCAACTCTTTCACTGGTAGCTCTGATCACTTGACTGTCATGTTGACACCTGAATGCAGGCCCAGAATGAGCCAAATGCCTCCGGCAAGTCAGATATCAGAAAGCGGCCTCATGAGGCTAATACATCCTTGCAGGACAGCTTTGAGTGCACACGGTGGACCTTTAGAGACACAGCTACATCAAGGGAGTTGTATAGACCTCTAGGAATACACAGATGCTGTCACTGAATTTGTAAACAAATGCACAGACGATGTGACTGTCATCAGAACTGTCAAGACACTTGGTGACAAGCCACAGCTGATAACTGAGGTCTATTCACCACCGAGGATCAGAGTTATCATCTGGAAACAGCTCAGCCTATAGCATACGAAGAAGCAACTGAAAACAAGCATTATGTGAAAAACTGTCAAATCATTTTACAAACAACAAGGACACGCAGCGCTTGTGGCTGCGTTCCAGACAGCAGAAGGCTATAAACCCACTGTGCAATCAGGTCTTAATGACCCCACTCTACTAGATAACACTCAGCACTCTGAACACAGACAAAACTAAGGACATGATCATGGATGTCAGGAGGACAACCTCCAGTTGTGTCCCACCACTGACCATCAGTGGATCTATAGTAGAGCAGGCAAAGTGCACCAAGTATTAGGAAGTGTATCTGAAGGAAGGTTTGAACTCCAGTGACAACACCACAGCCCTCATTAAGGAGGTAAAACATTGTCTCCATCTCCTCTGTAACATGAAGACATTGAACCTGAAGCGGGACCTCGCCACTCCACCCCTGACAGTCTATTACAGAGGCACCACCGAGAGCATAATCATGTCCTGCATCACTTGCTGGTTTGGAAACAGCAGGTCTGAGGAAAGACACAAACTGAACAGGATTGTGAAAACAGCAGGTGACAGCATCATAAATGATCCCTGCCATCTATCTCGCAGCCTGTTTTCTCACCTGCAGTCAGGAAGAAGGTAAAGAAGCATTTTATTCTGCTATAATGATTTTATTCTAAATGCTTCTTAACCATGTTTTATATGATCCAGATATTTTTAAGTACCAATGTTTATTTTATTTATTATTGTTTATTATGGTCCTCATATGTTGAGCTAAATGTTTATTTTCCCTAGGGCAAGCAGAAATGGTATTTAGTTTTTATGCACATAAAAATGATACAGTTCAAGTTCTTTCCCATATCTTCATAGTGTGACTGATTAAACACATCCGTCTGTAGCTACTACAGCTCTGCACATCAACCTTGTTCTTGAAAATCGGGGCGACGTGCAGAGCTGTAGTAAACAGCACTCCTCTTTCTTGCTACGAACCTTAATGTTAGCACAACGTAGTGAGATGTGGTGTAGGAATAAAAATGCATGTCCTTGCCTGTATAATCTCACACTTGAGATTTAACTAACAAATAAAAGTAGGAAAAATAAATGTACTGCACTTGGAGGCAGATAGAGAGCAATTGAAAAATGGATGAGCATCCATTTTTTTCTGTCACATAGCCAGTAATACTGCCAGGTAATCAGGACCGAGGTTAACAGAAAAAGCATCCAAATGGCAACAGCAAATAATTTCACTGGTGTGCGTACATCATACCAATTTATCAGGGAAGCAGGACAACATCCCAAACAGATGCATGCACCTACCCCATGTTATAATTTTCTTTCTTTTTTTATATCAGAGAAAAAGCGTTTTGTTTTTCTCCGGCATGTCATTCCAGTCCTCAGGCTACAAGAGCAGTCATTCTTCTCTGTGTAAAATCCAAGTGGTATGTGAAATGGGTTCAGACTTCCCATGTTTCAATTTATAACATAATGATTGAGCTTTGGGGGCAGCAACACAGTAAATTCAGTCAATACAATTTTATTTGCCAAGATGAGTAAAACCCCATTAAATCCCTGCTGAATTTGTCTGAAAGGACGAGAAATGTGGGCACATGGTTGCTATGTCATAAAATCAGTCGAGATGAGACCGAAGAGATATTGACTTTTCAATTGTATGGAAATGGGAAAAGCATAATGTAAGACTGAGAAATAATCAGAGCCTTTTCCCCTTACCCAAGACGAGTGCTCCTTCATCTGGTGCTGGTTGCTATGGGGACCATTAGCATGGCCACGCCAGAAGCAGCTTTGACAGAGCTGGTAGCCATGGCACTGTTGGCACCGATACCGGAAACCCATCATGCTCTCACTCCGGCAATAAGAACATTCCACCGGATGGAAGACTGAGTGGATAAACACGAAAACAAAGACACTTTCCTGTCAGAGTGGTGATGTCACTAATCTCAGAGCTACTTCTGTATTTGGTTTGTTTTAAATAATAAAAAAATTCAGATACTTTACGTATGTCAATTTTATGTTACCTTATACTCCACTATATTTACTTGAGAAATTAGTCAATGCTTTACAGATAAAGGACAATTAAAAATGATCTTCTGAGTTGACTCCACCACTTCTGTAACAACCAATAGCTAGAAAGTTGACACTATGACACATCTTTAAGACAGCCCACGTCCCCCCACCCCGCCCCCTCATTAGCATATGAAATGTAGAGAGAAAATATTTTTATTCATTTGGAGAAATAAGCGACGGGAAAGTACATTTATAATTTATTTACACAATTTGTTGTCATCGTCTTGATTTTGGTCTTGGAGCCAAGCCAAGACTGGTTTCATGATTTCTTCTGGCTTTTCGTATAACAGGATTTCCTTGTTGGTTTTTTATGATATTTCACTCACTTTATAAAATGTTACCATGAGAGAAAATGTCTAAAAATAGTGAATTATTATTCCTTTCTCAAGCATCTCTTCTCAGTATTAAATTTGGTTTGGGAAAACTTACCATTTTCAACATTAGCAAGTCGGTGCATGAGCGGCAGCCACACAAGACACTGCGGGGGAGGATCTGCCATCAACACATCCAAAAATGTGTTCAGCATGATCTTCTTCTAGATACAAACACACACATGCATGCGTTGAACAAGTGTAAAGCACTGAAGACTTTGAAAAAAGTAAAGGAGAAAGCTGATTCAATATTCTCTTCCTACCTGCTGAGGGAAGCACGTCCGCACTGAGTGCTCCGTGTAGCCGAATGATGGGCCCTCGAACACGGCTGTGGGGAGTTTCAGCACCTCCCGAAGGAACTGATCAAACTTTGCAAACACCATGACGCCACTGGAGTCGGAGATCTGCGAGAAAATATCTGAGAAAGCAAATGTCACATTTTACTTTTGAGCAAAAACAGGATGCAAACCGGCACTTGACATTTATGTGAATGGAAACTATTGATCCTAGGTACACAGACTCAGCATTAACTTAATGCATTTAAAATAAATGAATACTGTATATATGTTGCAGCAGTGCCCCTGTGTGTTTAACTCGAGTAACTACATGCAGACCCTGGCATATGTAATTAACCAAAACATCAGCTTTTAAAAAAAGCAGTCAAAATTGTACTTACAGCGTAGTTTGTCAACAATCTTCCCTCCACACATTGTTGCCAGCATGGCTTTCATTGAGAAAACTGTCAACTTCCCATGGCTTTCACTGCAAGTGGAAAGCATTCCAAGAAGCAGAAAGTTGAATTCAAAATGAATAAAATATACATTTGTTTATTAATTCTGCTCCTATAGTACTAGGAATTTATGGTTTTTATGCTTTTCATGCTTCTTTTTTTAATTTAACCTGAAGTTTTGTCATTTAAGAGGAAAAACTAACATTCAGGAGTACGAACAAAAATAAAATTGAAAAATATGACTGCAGTGTTGATTTTGCATCCTTTAGCATACAAAATGTGAAGAATCTTTAACTAAACCTTAAACTACGGTTGACCGTGGACGTACAAATGATTATTCACCTGCTTTATTAGGTTTCTACAGGGAGTGCAGAATTATTAGGCAAATGAGTATTTTGTCCACATCATCCTCTTCATGCATGTTGTCTTACTCCAAGCTGTATAGGCTCGAAAGCCTACTACCAATTAAGCATATTAGGTGATGTGCATCTCTGTAATGAGAAGGGGTGTGGTCTAATGACATCAACACCCTATATCAGGTGTGCATAATTATTAGGCAACGTCCTTTCCTTTGGCAAAATGGGTCAAAAGAAGGACTTGACAGGCTCAGAAAAGTCAAAAATAGTGAGATATCTTGCAGAGGGATGCAGCAGTCTCAAAATTGCAAAGCTTCTGAAGCGTGATCATCGAACAATCAAGCGTTTCATTCAAAATAGTCAACAGGGTCGCAAGAAGCGTGTGGAAAAACCAAGGCGCAAAATAACTGCCCATGAACTGAGAAAAGTCAAGCGTGCAGCTGCCAAGATGCCACTTGCCACCAGTTTGGCCATATTTCAGAGCTGCAACATCACTGGAATGCCCAAAAGCACAAGGTGTGCAATACTCAGAGACATGGCCAAGGTAAGAAAGGCTGAAAGACGACCACCACTGAACAAGACACACAAGCTGAAACGTCAAGACTGGGCCAAGAAATATCTCAAGACTGGTTTTTCTAAGGTTTTATGGACTGATGAAATGAGAGTGAGTCTTGATGGGCCAGATGGATGGGCCCGTGGCTGGATTGGTAAAGGGCAGAGAGCTCCAGTCCGACGCAGACGCCAGCAAGATGGAGGTGGAGTACTGGTTTGGGCTGGTATCATCAAAGATGAGCTTGTGGGGCCTTTTCGGGTTGAGGATGGAGTCAAGCTCAACTCCCAGTCCTACTGCCAGTTTCTGGAAGACACCTTCTTCAAGCAGTGGTACAGGAAGAAGTCTGCATACTTCAAGAAAAACATGATTTTCATGCAGGACAATGCTCCATCACACGCGTCCAAGTACTCCACAGCGTGGCTGGCAAGAAAGGGTATAAAAGAAGAAAAACTAATGACATGGCCTCCTTGTTCACCTGATCTGAACCCCATTGAGAACCTGTGGTCCATCATCAAATGTGAGATTTACAAGGAGGGAAAACAGTACACCTCTCTGAACAGTGTCTGGGAGGCTGTGGTTGCTGCTGCACGCAATGTTGATGGTGAACAGATCAAAACACTGACAGAATCCATGGATGGCAGGCTTTTGAGTGTCCTTGCAAAGAAAGGTGGCTATATTGGTCGCTGATTTGTTTTTGTTTTGTTTTTGAATGTCAGAAATGTATATTTGTGAATGTGGAGATGTTATATTGGTTTCACTGGTAAAAATAAATAATTGAAATGGGTATATATTTGTTTTTTGTTAAGTTGCCTAATAATTATGCACAGTAATAGTCACCTGCACACACAGATATCCCCCTAAAATAGCTAAAACTAAAAACTACTTCCAAAAACATTCAGCTTTGATATTAATGAGTTTTTTGGGTTCATTGAGAACATGGTTGTTGTTCAATAATAAAATTATTCCTCAGAAATACAACTTGCCTAATAATTCTGCACTCCCTGTATTCTTCTTATAAATCGTTTTAACTTGCCTAGCGAGACCAGCTTGTTTCGTCTGAGATTCATTTAGCTCTTGCTTCCGAGCAGAAGTAACAGAGTGGATGAAAGCTCTCCTGCCTAATTCAGTTTGGACCTGAGGGACAGATAGCAAAACTGCTTCCTGTGACTGCAGCAAGTCGTTTCCAAAAGTTTCACAGAGATACGGGAGCATGAATAATAACAGAGTGGGACCAGAATGGCTTTACAGATAAAAGTAAACCAATTGAATGGATCCCTGAATGGAGAGGGCAAGCAGCCAATCAATTTGAGTACACGAGGTACAATAATGAGAGAGTGCTTTATGGTCAATAATAAACCTCCCTGATTCAGGAAGTGGATATTAAGAGGAGGGACGTACCGTAAAACATCTCCAGGGTTACCAGACTTTGTCGACCGGTACAGGGTAGCTTATATGTTAACATTTTTGATTGATGAGCGGTTTAATATTTCAGTTAGTTAAATGTACATAGACAGGGTCCTTTAATAAAAGTAAATATGCTTGTATAATCTTAATTATTAGCTAGCTTAGAGTCTATTTGTTAGCCTGATCCATACCCACCTAAAATCCTGATTTTGAACCTACTAGAAGTTAATAACATTTTACATTCTTCATCGATTGCTGGGTCATTGATACTCTGTCCTCTGCACCAATCTGTATTTCTGGGATTTCTGAAAACAAGATCCATGGACCATCTAAGTGCCAGTAATGGTTTTACTGTATTTTGATTATGTTTGGAAATAACTCAGCCATGTATAAGTGTCTATTTAACATCCTGAAAGTTAAGCAGCTACAGGAAATGTTCTCCCCTGGTCTTTTTAATCACATATAACACAACACAAACCAGAAGGAGAACACTTGGAAGTGCCCAAGCAAATCTTTGGGAGGTGGCAGTCTTTCTGTTAGTGTGACAAATCACAGAGTCAGAAATGTGGATTTGTGAAGATTTATGGGTTGAAATTTTAAAACTGCACTTGATTTAAAAAAGGTTCAAAAAGAGCATTGTGCAAAAGTCCAGAGCCACCTCAGATTTCTATATATTTTGCTAGGAAGATGAGAAAAGGCTCCCGAAATTACTGATTTATTAGTGAGCTTGAAAGTCAGTATTTAATTTAACCACCTACATTCGTCAACACAACCTGAACTCTCTTACTTGCCATTTCTTTAAGTAGTCGTCAGGAATAGTTCTCTTCCCACTTCCCGAAGGACATTCAAAGTTAAGTTCTTCTTTGGATGTTGGCTCCCTTTTGTTTAATTCTGTTGAGGTTTGGGCTCTGGGGAGGCCACTCCAAATGACTGATAGTTTTCTACTGTTTTTCTATCCAGGTATGCTTTTACTGCAGTGGCAAGGTTGGGATCATTGTCATGCTGAAAAATGAAGTTGTTGCTAATCAGATTATATTAGATGGTATTGCATGGCGAATCAAAATCTGATGGTACTTTTCTACGTTCATAATTCCATCAATTTTGATAAGATCCCCCAAAACCACTGACTGAAATGCAAAGTCAAACCATGACAGAGTCTGTACTGTGTTTTACAGATAGCTGCAGATACTTTTGTACCTGATCTCCTCCATATATACTAATCATATGAATCCAAGACCTGTTGCCACTGATTTTCATTCCGGTTCTTGTGTAATTTGGCACACCTCAGTCTTTTATCCTAGTTTCCCTTCCTTGACAGCCAACCTACCATTTCTTTTGAGGCTTTAGCAAACAGTGGATTATCTGCAGGCTCCAGTGTATCTCTCGGATCCTGTGTAAGGTTTTTGATGGATTTTTTTACTAGTTTTTTCTTCTATTAAGGGGATGACTTTCGACACCATTGATCTGCTGTAGATCATTTTTAGAACTGTCACTTCTTCTCTTGAACTTCAATTGCTGAGATATTTGGGGTGGCGGGAAAAAAAATCGAACCAGCACAGTATTGTGATTTTTTGCATGGTGATACTGTATTAACCCAGGGACATGAAATATCAATATTTTTTGTTAAAAGAATGAAAATAAATAGAAAATAATAAATGAAAATACCCTGGGAATACGACTCAACTGCATGACCATCCTGAGATAATGTTAGCTGAACAAGTTTACACTAAATCCAACACTGGAAAAACACTTAGCTTGATAAAGTACGTAATTGCCAGCTTGACCCATTCAATAGCAGACTGACAACAGAATGATAGCAGGTGACAAAGTTTATGTCACGGTCCTGGGTCAGTGACGCAGTGTTTTGTATTTTCAGTTATTATATAGTCTTTGATTTCATAATTTATCATTTCTGGTTTCTTGGTTTCTGTTCCTGTGCTCCTCCTGTGCTCCGTGTTTCCTGTGTCTCCTCAGTCAGTGCCAAGTCTGTATCTTTGTGATATCTGTGTGATTTGTGTATCTTATTTCAAATAAGAAAAAGCTTTTTTTTAAGCAATGCATTTTATAAGCGATTAAGAATTGATTATTACCTAAAAACTGATTTGAAGCAACAATGTCAAATAGTTGATGGCTTCAGCTCCTCTTTTGTGACAATGTGAGGTTTCCACATGTTTTATATTAGTGGACTTGATCCAGTAATCTGTAGCCACTTTTTGTCTTTTTAACCTATTTATAAAAACTATTTACAGTTTATTGCAAAACTCATGTTGGATTCATCTTTGCTTGTTGTTCTGTTGAATTTTTTTTTTACTGCATACAGTAAATTTTCTTGCAGTCCTGCAGTTACACTTATCTTGAATTTGCTATTAGCCAGCAGATTCAAACCATGAACCATCTCGCTGTGAAGCAACAGTGCTAACCACTGCTCCAATGTGCCACCCTCCTTTGGTAAATATTATCTTTAAAAGATCCTAAATAAGAGCTGTGCCTTTACTCTTTTGTTGTTTGTTGTTTCTATCCAAACAACACCACCTACAGACTAGACTACAGTATAGTACTTCTCTGTGTTGTGCACCTATTCCATACCTATCATATGTGGCCACCATGAAGTTGAGCAGGAGCCCAATGGACTGTTCCACATTGATCTGGTGGGTGGTGGGCAGCCGCTTGTTGAGCTGGTAGTAAATGGAAGACAGAATAGTCTCCAGTCGTGACACATTGATTTCAGCATTGTGGTCCAATGTGTTGAGCCCGTTGTCACGAAAGGCTTCGATCATGTTCCAGACATCCACCAGATGAACTGTGAGGGGGGATTGGCAAACAGACAGAATACAATCAATCAAGTCTGCATTCATGTTCAAACAAATGTTTCTGCTGGTGTTATAACGGCTGAAAAGAGGTGACATTTTTTTCTTACGGTTACATCTCTTCTGCACAAACCGAAGTTTGCAGGCAGTCCTATAAGTTGACAGTCTGATGACATCAAAGTTTTGAGCTCCTGAAAAATAAGAGAAACGCAGTCTCAAAAAATCATCTATACCTGACAAATGTAATCTGATATCAAAGTAAAAATATCACTTAAAGCTTTTTGAATGTTTATTTAATCAGTGATACGCTCTGTGTGGGAGGAATTACACGCGAGGGACCATGCATGTTTGTGCATTACATGAGATAGTGAAAAGACATCTCTCGCAGTCGACTCCACTCACTCATTTCCATGAAGAGCTGTCTCTTCTCCACCATGGCCTTGCCTCGTTTACTGCCTTCCTCGATCATTCTGTGGCACATCAAACACCAGTGCATGCAGCACTTACTCTTACTGTGCTTACTGCACAGCAGCATAGTAATAAATGCAACACACAACTCATTTCAGTGTCAGAAGTCATAGAGATAGGACTAAGAAGGATTTGAATGAACTACACTTCTTGCATAAAACTAAAGAAAATGCAGATATATACAGAACAGATGATTTTTGTGGATAAAACAGAATAGAAAAGGATCTGGTGTTCAAGTCTAAATTACATTTACCAGTGGAGGGCACACAGTAAGTGATCCATTATGTGGCTATAATGAATTATTGAAACACTCAGATGAACCCTTGAATACGGCTGTACCAGCAGGAAGTTTGCAATTTACCCTCTGCACAAAGGACAGCGTTAGTCATCAATATAACCTTGGTCAACTATGTAGATGATTTTGCTTTGAAATTTCACTTGTTTATTACTAGTCCATTCCCTATTACCGAGAAGGGACAGAGAACTGAAAAGAAATTATATATACATTATACTGAGAGTGTGCTTGGTAAAAGAATAGCCGTGTCAGAACTGTGACTTTTATTAAAAAGAAGAGTTTAACACTGTCCGGATGATGTTACTTCCTTCATTAGGTATATAAGGAAAAATAAAAAAATATATCCTTTCACATTTGTAGGTTTAATATGAAGCTACAATCAGGTGCCAAATAGCTTAGCTTAGTATAAAGATTTGAAAATGTGGAAATTGTTTGCTCTCCAGCTTCTAAAACTCACATAATGACCAGAATAGGTTGTAGTTTAGGGTGGGTTACATAAGGGATATTTATATATAGTATTCCAGTATTTCTGCATAGACAGTTTTACCAGTTTCTGGCTATACTAGCTTACCAATGTGAGAATGTTTTAGATCAATTACGCGATCTAACTCTTGGGGGAAGTGGAAATAACTAGAGATGCGCCAACTGACCAACAAGAGACCAGAATCAGCTGATTTCCAGTGTTCTTTGCCCAGACAGGTGACCAGCCAGTCAGCCTCATGTACATATATGGCTTATTATGGGCCAGACCACAATGGCATAGGCAAACAGTCATATACTAGCATCTTATTGGGTGAAGACACAAACCTTGGCAAAATAAATCGCCACAAAATGGAACAACAAATTTAATAAGACACTTAAATCCCCCTCACCAAGCTGAACATGGATATTTAAAAAAGGTAGCAAAGGCAAAATGGCTAAAGCTATCAGTATCAGCCTCGGTATGAGCAATGAAAGAGTAAGTGTAACTTACTGCAGTTTGGCAAAATTATTCAATCTTATCAATTCTTTACTAGTGAAAATAAATTTTGCATTAAAGAAAAGTATGCTGTCTATTGCAGTTCTTAGAAAGAAAATCTCAAGAAGCCAAGGAAATTGCAATCTCTACAAATCTTTTAAAATATGATGACAAAATCTATTTAGCTCTAAACTCACGAGCATGTAAATATTTCTCAGTGCCCCCAAATAATTATCTGATACCAAAGAAGAGATGCCTATTGAAGAGCTTTAACTGTTGCTGCCTGATTGAACTTCACTGTTGACTCTGTTGTGCATTTTCAAACAGGATTCACTGCTGGTGTATGTTTTCTTCTCAGCTCAGCAGGGAAAGAAAAGCCCCCTTTGAAACAACACAGGTTTCATTACTTCATTCACTTCTTTCTCTGTACTATTTTTCAAAAGAATCTCCATGGCTTTTATTATTGTGATTCCAGTCACTTCTTTACAGTGTCACTTCTCTCAAACACAGGACAATTTAATTTACCGTTACCACCAATTCTTTTGGACTTGTTTTCTTATCTGACAAAAATAATTTACCGTGAAGACAATTTGCACATGGACACCGTATCCTTTCCTGCTTACCAAGCGCTTATATGACATGCTTTACATGTGACATATTACATCACACTGATTTTAAAAGTACTTACCTGCCGCACACTGTATGTCAACAAAGTGAAGCCTTAAACGTTGACCCTGTGAAAAAAAAACAAATTGAAAAAGGTCAGCGAGGGTGTCTTGATATTGACTCGACACCACCATTACTACGAGAGATGAGCTATTTCACGCTGACAAAATGTAGTAGACTTTTAAATAAGTAATTAACACCTCCCTTGTTTACCTCCTTCAAGGACTTATTAACTCTCACTTTGTGCTTTTCTTAACCTCCCCTCCATCGCCTCCTGTAGAGATACTGGTGAGCCAGCAAGGGAGCACTCCAGTGCCTGTGGTCTGTGCAAATGATAATTCTCTATGACATCCCGCTCAGCAGTGACTGCATCCTGTGGGCTAATGACACCGACTGAGCTGCAAAGGAACCACTTAATGATGACGGACACAGAGCACATTAGGGATAGCCAATAAGCCATTAGCACTGGGTGTCCCTGGGACCAAGGACTCAAGAGTATCCCAAACATGTTTAGATTACTTGCTTATTCTAATGATGAATTGAGGGCATTCAGCTGATCAGCAAACCATAGAAGCCAAGGTTCGAAGTGTGTAGACAAGAAGCCCCCCCCCCCCTTTTTTTATTTTGCTTTCACTTCTATCCAACCTTGTTTTAGACAGACTGATCTCTAATGTTATGACAGAGCCTATTTCCAGTCACAAACTCGCACCTCTCCCTTGTCTTGAACATTTCTCTGTGCTGCTTACAAGAGCCAGCAAAGATTTTTAAAGGGGACGCTTCATTGAAATTAAGTTTTAAATAATAGATATTAATATAATAAGAGCCACATCTAAAGACTATTTTCAACATCAAACAATCTGCTGATATTTTTCTCAAATGTTCAATCAATATTTTTGCCATACGACAGCTTTGGGTGATTTCTTTAACTACAGCCTGGCTTTCTAACAAGCAAAACCTCCCACTTCCTAAACAGCGGGTTGAGTAAAGCAGAAAATCCAGTTGTGGGAATCTGATGTTTGCTTGAAAAACCAAACGAAATGTCAGATTTTTTCCAAATAATTAATTTTTTTGAGCAACTGAATGACTCATCTTCAGCTCTTTGACAACAACCACTCGTTTCACAAGCAGCAAAACCACTCTGTGCAATAGTCAAAAATCAGCTTCAGTGCTTATAAACACCATCACATGCCTTTGGAGCTGGCAAAGCATGGTAGTTTGGATAAAGTCAGACCAATTATATATCATAATTGTGATTCTAAATAGAGGAAAAAAAAGAGCTTTGGGGGCATTTTTAGAGCAGATATGTCAAAGGGGCACGGCTGCCCTTTGGCGAAATGGTTAAAAAACATTGGTTATGCAGTGGAAGACCCAGCAGAGACATGTCAGCAAAATATCACAATGGTTCATTGTAAATAAATTCCCTCTATGAGGTAACTGCTGAAATTCATGAGTATGCAACAAGGGTTGCACACTGGCAGTTCGTGTTCACAGACGTGTAATCAGAGCCTGTAAGCAGATGACAGTTTAACGGTTAAGTTGATTATTTGATGGAAGTTTTTAATAATTCATGCCAAAATAAATTCAGCACATTCAGATCACAGTCGGTGTGATCACTGTTTCACCGGTCCCGATCAATGGGATTTCTGGCTAGTGCCATTTATTCATCTCCCCATAAACAATCACAAGCTCGTAATAATTTGGATGTCAGATGCTTGCAGTGAAGTCAGACTGTGTAGTAATCATCACAGGCATGGAAAGGTGCATTTTACTGTAACCGCACCTTCAGCTCCAAGGTAATGACAACATCCTTTGACGCGAGTCAACATAAGGACTCGGTTACTGCAGTATCTCTCCGCCGCTGATATCATTCACTTCTCCCTTTCTACGAGCCTTAATTCTAACGCTGAGCAGCACCGCAACACTTAAAAATCACTTCTAAAGCGACGGCAGAGCATCAACGCAGCCATGTTGCTGATTTAACCGCCTATTTACCTTATTTCCGCAGTGGGGAATGTGTGTCGTGATGTCCATACATTTATTTTTTATTTTTTTAATTTGTATTTTTTTGGTTAACAAACAATGACAATTCTGCATTTCTTCAAATCCTACTGGTGTCTCCACAGCCAAGTAAGATACATGGCGGGGAATTGGCCTTTACCGGAGGAAAATCGCGCAGGTTGCGTTTAGAGCATCATCATCATCGGTGGCAGCAGCAGCAGCATCAGATAGGGAGGATGTAAGTGGCTATGGGCGAATAAGGGGGATATTTCCTCCGTGCTGGACAGCCCCACTTCTCACCTTTAATAAATCCACGCGTTTCCCCTGATGTTAAAGCTGTCCGGGCGATGAGAAACAGCTCGGACCATCCATCGTCGTTTTTCAAGCCCCTCTCCCGTCTCATCCGACTTCAGTCTTCGCAACTGCGGTTGTAGCCGCACACAGAAACGTAGAGGCGCCCTGCTCCGCTCGGCATCGTCAGCGACCCAGCGGCAGAGGACAGTAGATACAAGCAGGCACGAAGATGCCATGCGCGACCAACTACTAGTACACTTTACGCATGTGCGCACGCACACTGGTTAAAGGCGCACTACTATTATTAATACCGCTGTTACTCTGAAATATAATCCCCAATATTATACACTGAATAGGAAGAAGCACAGAATTCATTTAGACTCATTTAAAGGGATACTGCAGCAGTTTGGGACTTTCATAAAGAGGGGAAAGAAAGAGATGTGGCCGGCGCAAATACTTTCTAAAAGACCGGAAAAGTATCATGACTTTCTAGTTGTCTGGAGAACCAAGCTCCATAACTCCTGGGCTCTACATTTCTCATAATGCAGTTCAACAGCGTCATAGAGTGTTCCTGTTCTTTATTCAACAACTGGACTCTTGTGGATAATATACTGACCCCAAATGTTTTTAAATATTAAATTAAATATAGTTTATTTTTTGAAGCTATTTAATGAAAATAATACCCCCTCCCCAACTGTGACAGTGTGGTGACCTCATATAAAAACATGTATCCCTCCTAAGGGCAGAGATCTTTAGGAGACACCCCACCACATTTCTTTTTGACATTTTTCTAAGACAGTCAGGGATAACTCAGCTACAGCAATCAGGGTTATTATGTCAAACTTTGGAGCAACAGAATTTTTTTTGTCAGACTGGCCCATACAGGGGTCGTAACATTATTGTGCTTTAAAAAAAAATAAATTTTATATATTAAAAAAAAAACACCCAGCGCGCCCCTGCGGGCGGTTTATCCTTCAAGCTCGGGTCCTCTACCAGAGGCCTGGGAGCTTGAGGGTCCTGCGCAGTATCTTAGCTGTTCCCAGGACTGCGCTCTTCTGGACAGAGATCTCCGATGTTATTCCCGGGATCTGCTGGAGCCACTCGCCTAGCTTGGGAGTCACCGCACCTAGTGCTCCGATTACCACGGGGACCACCGTTACCTTCACCCTCCACATCCTCTCGAGCTCGAATTATTAATAAATTAAATAGTACCAAAGACAAAAAATACAATAAAGATGCAGTCAAAGAAGAAACTTTTTCCATTATTATTTATTCATAATATTCTATTACTTTGATAAAATACACTTTGTTTACAAGTTCTGATTACTATATTACATTCACCTGGAGTTTTAAATGGAGACAAAATGACACTGACATTTAAGAAATTCACCTAGTGTCAAACATGACATTAAAAGAAGAAGGGAAAAAAAGTGGAGACCCCCCCCTTCCCTTCTTCCAGCCATTTTCTATATGATGTGCTCTACACATCCAAATGCACACACACAGTTAGCCTTAGTATTGATTGGGACTGCTGTTGGACTCTTGTTTCAGTCATCATTAACCAAAATGTCAGCTGCCTTTAGGATTGAGAATGATTGTTGTTAATATTTTTTGCAGTGCAATCCAGTCCAGCAGGACTCTAACATCACTTTCAACCAAATATGACGTAAATGTTTAATGGGGATCAAAAATGAGAATAAAAGAGACATCTGTATCACTAATTAAAACATCATTATGTCCTTAATAAGTGAAATTTCTATGCCTTGTGAAACTCCTACTAGATTCTAGCCCTCAAAAACAACTTTCCACAAGACACACCCACCAACTAAAAAATAAAACTATATTAAATGAATGACTTTTAAATGGTGCATTAAAACATTATCTTTTCATAAAGTGATGATGCAAATAGACAAGTAAAAGCTACACTTTAGACAACATCTTCATTGAAAAATATAGACCAATGGATTCACTAAAAAACCTGGACCATACAGAATATCAGATACCTGGACTATTTGAAAAGTGATTATTCTGCACGGTGGTCTGTCCAGCCTAGAAAAAAAAACACTATAGGAAAGAACGGGACAGCCAATATATTAATATAGTAAATACCCTGTTGATTTGTCAAAAACAATTAGCAAATAGATCTTTTATATTAAAATATATTAATTAAAATATATTACTTTGATTAACTAGTCAGACATTTAAAAACAACTTCTGATTATTTTTTGTTTTCTTTAAGGTGACTTTGGCATACTACCTTGGAAATAATTGCTATAAAAGAGGTCATGTTTTGTACCTCCAGGAGATTCTAAAATATAGTAGATGTGTCAATATTTGTAACCAGCAAAAACACAAAACTTTTGGAGATAACACTTCAAACACAGTGGCCTTTTTACAAGTCAGTACGCACTAAGCACTAATGTTAAAATCATCATAACGGGCCTGCAAAGGTTATAACAAGTGCTGACACCACTAATGTGTTGTGCATCACAAAGACAAATTACTGTTGATTAAATACATATGTGACAAATATCATTTTTACAATACTTCCAACCACAGTATTATAGAGGATCACTCTCTTAATTTCCTGGAAAAAGGCCACGTTAAAGTGAAGTGTTACACTCACTTATTGATGTATTGGTGACATATTGTACCTGTTTTTAGCATATTTCACTGTTCTTCTCTATTTTCATTCCACAGTAAAAAAAACAAAAACAAAAAAAGAAAAACATTTTGAAATAAAGAGCCAGTTATGCTCAAGCAAGGTGTGCAGCACGAATAAAATAACAATATTTCTACATCTAGGCAAATACCATACATGAGCAAGTATATACAGCAAACTAACAAAATTGTCAGCATTTTCTCCACCCGCCTTGAGTGTTTAAATTAAGTTTGCCACTGCTGATTTATCTATACAGACGCACAAGCATTAGAAATCCCACACCAAGGGAGATCATATCCACAAACCTGATTTTTGGGGAGGAAATGCTGATTCACGCAGTAGGAAGTGACTTCAGACCTTCATTGGAAGTGAAAAGATCTTAATTTACCAACAAGGATTATAGAGGAATTATATATGATTCTCTTTTCTTTAGGTTTGATTTTAAGTGCTGTACACTGTTATTACTTTATATCCAGGTGGTTTTCGAGTTCTTTGCCTTGGAAACAAGTCAGGTTGATTTATATAAAGTATAATTCAAAAATCACTCTATATCTTCTTACTAAAACTATACATGTTCATTTCTAGTTCTTAAATCTGAGTGTGTTCAGTAATAAAAGTACAGTTTCATATAAAATAGTTACTGTAAGTTGCATTTCCCTGCCACACGTGCATAAATGCCAAATAGGAGGTACTCTACATCAAATGATTATCATTAGCGCCCTTTTTCTTCTTTTTTTTTGCCGTTAAACCATAACTGATTAGGACCAATAATAAAAAGTGTCAGTCTAAAGCACAACAGTCATTATGTTCTAAAAAAAAAAAATAGCAACATTCATTTTCCCTCCTCAAAAAGAAAACAAAACAAAACAAAAAAAGAAAAACTAGACGCATATATATATTTAAAAAAATATATCACACTAATCTAGCCAAGTGCAAACACTGCCAGTTTTCATTTCTCACATATCTGACAACATTTGATTGAAAATGGATTGGCATTTCTATGACACAATTGCACAAAACGACTTTTCTTAGATGTTAGTGGAAAAACAAGACCATCCAGTGTAAATCCTTGCCTTTCCCACAACGAACCGATCCTAGAGCCGTTTTCTCCAGAGTGTGACTTAACATGTTTCAGCCTATTATGCACTGATTCTAAAACACTTGCTTCTGCTTTGTGCTGTGACAATACAACTCTAACCAATTTTTTGTTACTGTTAATTTAATATCATCGTACCACTAAACACGAGACACATAGTTTTGAGGGGCCTATGCAGTCATCATGGCAAAAAGCTCCACACCCCTTGCACATGATCATTGCCTTCAGTCGGCAGTAGCATTTAGACTGGACGTCCTCCATGTTGGAGCCCTCAATGAATGACTGTTCAGGTGAGGGCTCGCCCTGGTGGCCGTGGTCTAATGAGTGACCAGCAGGTATGGTGGTAACAGTCACTGAGAAGGACATAACGCTCCCGTGGATGCCACCACCATCAGCTTCTGATGAGGATGTGGAAGAGCCGGTGCCTGCAGTGCTGCGGTTCAAAGTGTGAGGTACGGACATGCTGATAGTGCCACCGTAGCGTGACGCTACCGGGGGTTCCTGATTATCGAGTGTTCTCTGGGATTGAAAGGCAGTCGGCCGCTGGTGACTGGGATCCACGTGGGTAAGATATGGCTCGGAGTTTCCTTGATTACTATTGCAGAGTTCGAGGTGCCTTCGGTGTGATTGAGAAAAGGGGCTGGTGTCTTTGGTGGTTGCGCTGGTGTTGTTGTTATCACCACCAGCTTCAAAATACTCTGATCCAGGCTCAGTCTTTATGTTATAGTGATGCTGAAAGCCCGCTGGTTCATTAGACTTGCCTACTGAGCATCTTTGCTGCTCTGTTTTGACCCCAGAAGGAAACAGAAAAACCTTCCTGGCTGGTTGGTCCTCCTTGGCTGCGTCCTCTGCTTCTGTGGTTTCCCTTTTTGTGCTGGTTACAGTTGTGTTTGGAATGGCAGACAGGTGAAGTCTCCTGCTCTCTGATCCTCTGCCATACGTGGAGACATTGAGCAGGTAATGTCCTGTCATGGCAGGCCTTGGCATCCTCCTTCGACCCAAAAAACCAACAGAAATCCTGGATCGATCCTGTCGCTCTTCTGCGTGCATCAGTTGCTGAACTTTGTACTGAGGTGACTGAGGCCCTACACCCCCTCCATAAGGCTGACTTTGTTGGACTTTCCTCTGCATTAGAGCCTGTAGGATCTGCTCCTGAGTCTCCTTGTCAGGAAGTTCCCTGTGATGTTTTGTGTTTTCTGAGAAAACACCAGCTCGGCCTGATGTATTGAACTTCTCAGCCCTGTGCTCAGCAGAATGTGACGCCTTTGCCATAGTACCAGAGGAGAAGTTTGACATCTTTACTTCCACCTTGGATAGCGGTTTTGGGAGGATCTGCTCCAGTGGAACTTCTTTGCCCTGCAGAAGCTGAGTGACCAGCGGGTTGTTTGCAGGGATGCAGGAGCTGATTCTGGTTGTTGATCCAGCAGTTAATGGGATTTCCTGTTCCTTTGAAGCATGCACCAATGATGGTTGTGCTGATACACTTGAACTCTTTTGGACGCTATGGATTCCTGTACTGACTGTACCAGCAGAAAGACTTGTATGTTTTTCTTCAGTTTTGCTTAAGTACTTCTGAGACTGGTTTGGGCTACATGGACCAAAAGAGTCCACTTGGCAAGGAGAAGATATACTAAACTGTGTGGCTGCTAACCTAGCAGATCCCTGTGGGGATGTCGGGCTGGATAAGTGGTGTGTCTGCTCACTACTGCCTCCACCTGGCCCTGGGCCTGGCACTGCCCCCTTTGAAGCAGATGATGCTGCTGCTGCACGTTGTGCTCGGGCAAGCTGAGCTTTGGCTTTGATATCTGCCAAAGTGCGAGCACCAGTACGGCATGGGCTACTAAGTGGGCTTGGGAGGGGAGTCCTCGGTGAGATCTGGCTAGGTGACACAGGCAAGGGAAGAATTCGTGATACTGGGATCTGCAAAATGGGAAAAAAAAAAAAAACGGAGATGAATTCCCATTTGTATATCTAAAAAATATAAATAAATAAAAAACATATAACAATATAAATAGGCTTCAAGCTGTATCCTATTTTATTTTCCCACACGTACAAAACAACAAACTCTGGGATTTACTGGGAAAACTCTAAGTCTTTGGAGCATAGTGAGACTAACAATATACTCAGCAAGTATAGTTTCCCAACTCTGAAAAGATAAAGCTACAGACCTGTCAGGTCCGCTCAGAAAATAGAGTGATCTGAGCAGACTTTGAGCTGCCACATTTATTCCTACCTTTAGTGGTGGAACCCTCTGACTTGTTGTTGAAGTTGGTGTAGCAGGGCTGGATATGGATGATGCTGAGGGAGACGCAGATGAGAATGAAGACACTGAAGAAACTGACGACATGCGGGGTCTTTTCTCTGGTGTTAATTCACCCTCTATCTCACTGAGAGACTTCCTTTTTAGTGGCTCTGAGGAGCCACTGGGCTCAGAGATGATCTCTTCGCTTTCTGCAGCAGGCTTAACCATAGACACCGACTGAACTTCTTTCAACTCTGAACTAGCCTTTGGTGGAGGGCTGCTGTCCACAGACAACTGGGAGCGTTCAGTTTTCTCCTCCTTCATGTCTTCCTTGTGCTCCTTTTCTGGCACTGTACATGCTGCACTCCATTCACCACGTTTCTCAACCTCTGGTGCTCTCACTGCAGCCGCCAGTCCAGTATTTGCAGTTGTATTCATCTTCCGATCCTCAGCATACTGTGAGCGTCGCGTCTTCATGGGTTCTGCAGTAAAGACAGGCTCTTTTTGAGCAGGCAGTGCTTTCAGAGGCTCCTGTGACGATGTCTGCGCTGGCTTTACGTCTTTTGCAGGAGCATCAGTCAGGCTGCTGTCCTTGGTGCACTTAGATTCCTCTAGTGCTTGAGCGACAGGTCCTGTCTGATGAGAGGGGGACTGAAGCCTGGCAGACTCCTGATTCAAATCAGCCTTTGTCAGCTCTTTGGATTCCTCATAGCTGAGCCCAGAACTGTACAATAGAAAGGGAGACAAAGAAAAAGAGAGAAAAAAAAAACATAAATCTACGAATTAAGTCTTTCTTGAATGAGGAAAAAGTCATTAAACACTTATCTTTTAAATTATTTTTTTTTAAAAATACACAAGAAGAGCTTTGAAAATGACAATAGCCCAAACAAACTAAAAACTATTAATCAGCTAGTATTGTTTTATTCATTGTAGTATTTTACTTTTCAATCTGTTCTTTTTCTTATGAATTGCTTAATTTTTAACAACAAACTTGACAACAAATGACAAATCTTTGAATCACAGAATCTAATCTGAAGTTGTGCATTAAAAGTGAAACTGTTGGAAAAAATTCATACATCCATAAAACGAATGACACTTATGAGCGCTATCTGGGCATTGCACTGACATACTATTTTGCCCTGTTTGGTTAATCTGTTCCAATATGTTATACAGAAAGTAAATATCCTTTAGAAACAGATATTCAATCAATATTCTTAAGAAAAGTGACTGTTCCATTTTCCTTTTGTAAATACTACAAGTACTAAGATTTTAGTCTTTTTTGATATTTAAGAAAAAAATACTACACTGCAAGATAAGGGAGGGTGTAACCTAGGCCAGTTTTTGTAGATATAATTTCCTGATGTCCCCTAAAGTTCCCCTAGAGGATGATGGAAAAGATGACAGCTGTAAAAGTGAACTAACTGAAGGTGTGTGTGACTGTGCCATGGCTGTTTAGACCAGGCATGAGTGACTGATGTCATTTGATACAGGACACCAAGGACAGTATATAAAGAAAATTAAATAAAACCTGTCCTGATATCTTATTAAAAACTCTGCCAGGTCAGGATTAGATGACCTTTGGTAAGACTGAGAACTCTTTTTGGCTCTCATTTTCTTTGAAAGCCTTCAAAGGGCTTTCTGAGAGTGAAGACATGGGGTTTTTTACAGTTAAAGTAAGAAGTTGGTTTAGGTTAAGGTTTGGATAAAGATGTCACACTTATTTGTGACGGTTAAACTTGGGATTAGGTGGGGTTAGAGTCTCGGGAAAGCAATAACACCAATACATGTCCTCACAAGAAAAGCCAAGCAAACATGCCTCATACTCATTCTCCCTGAACACAGAGATTCTAAAATTTTAGCTAAAATATTAGAATTGGTCATCTAAACAACCCCAAACCTACGACACACTTATTCGGGGCTAAAGATCTTCACCTGCCAAGTGGAGACCGAACAGCTGGACTGACAGATTAGCAAGATACTGTATGATGTCCAAGTTCATGAGAACTAGGTAGGATTAGTGGATCAAGAAATTATAAATGAAACAGAGAACCTACTTCTCCCCATAATAGTTTTCAAAGAAGGCTTCCTTCCAGTGCTCAACTTTCTTTTCCTTCTCAATTTCTTGGCGCATTCGGAGCTGCAATTCAGGAGTGAATTCCCCTAAAAATGGAAGAGTCACAAAAGAGCAAATGTAAACCTTGGTGTTGTGCTTTTTTTTTTAATGTGAATTGAATTTTGCAGTTATGAACTGAAAGCTTTTGAACTAACCCTCAGCCAGCCTGTCTTTCCAAGACTGAGCTGCTGATGTGAAAAACTCATTGTTTAAGGCAGAGCTAGTGACCTTCAGAAGGCCGTCCATGCAAGCCTGAGGAGAGAAGGCACAATGTTATGACTAACAGCATGACGATCAACATCACTGCATCGGTACATTGACCTTATTTGGATTCTGCCTATGATCTAGAATTTGCATCAAGAATCATACAAATGTTTTACAGAGATTAAAAAGATATTTTATGAGGCATATATCAAATAATGACTGACAGATACTGCACACAGCAACAATTTTACTTACACATTTACATTTAATGTAATATAAATAGCAAACGTTATAACATATGTATAATTTTAGGGCTACCTGGCGGTCTACTTCTGGCAGAAGTTTGACCAGCCTTTGCTGACAGTCTGGAGGCAAGACAGAGAAAGTGTGCTTGTTGATGATTGCTCGCAGGTTGGTGTTAACCAAAATAGAGTCTGGCGTCTCCACGTCTATTTTATACTTGGCACGTTTTATCTGCCCTGCGATACAAACAAAACAGGAAACAGATGTAAACCAAGGGAGATTCAATAATGCAAAGAAACAACTGTGAATTATGTAGTTCACTTTTAAATGTAGTAAAATAATTTGTTTTACTTAACTGTTTTCTGTCAAAGTAGAATAATTTTACTTACACCTAAGAAATAACTATGCAGACAATTAATTCTAGATTACAAGCAGACACAGAAAAGCTGAACATATAAAGTTAAACCCAACTGTCAGATTATTCTTAACACTCGAAACAAAAATTCTTACTGTAAATAATTTGGTTAACCCGATGTTAGAAAATTTCACTCACATATGAATTAATAGTGTGTGTGTGACTGTTTGTGGCATACTAATGGATATTTGTGCTATCAGGCTGATTAATGTGGGAGTGATTTAAAATACACTAAGAGGTTGTTATTGTGTGCCATTGTGCTCCTAACTGTCCTAAAGAGTATTTTCATTTGCTTCTTAAAAACAAAGCAGGACTACAGGGAAACTACTAATTGCTAACTTTTTTCTGTTAAATATTATAATTAAATCATAAAAATTTCCACACAACTGATTTAAATAAAAGCAGTTGTCTGAATTACCTGCACTGAGGCGACTGGACCTTTGGGGAACCTTTCTGGGTACGACTGGGTGGCATAAATCTGTTTGGAAAGAAGAAGAGGAGCTAAAGGAAATGCTCTGAGAAATGAAAGCCAGAGATCCGACTGCTTCAGTTTCCACATTAAAGCTGCCAATTATATGAGTCATGTTTGGATGATGATGATACATAACCTTTTGTAGTCTAGCTATAAAAACCTGCAATAATAAACAGGATAATTCCCAGAACTACATCACTATCCATCATCTATCTACAAAACTGTAAGTAATATCATGCAATTAACATCAGTAAACTATCCAACAATTTGGCAATGTAAGAGTTACCACCTACCAGTTTTTGTTGTAATGTTATCTGCCATGTCTTTAAGGGTTTTCAGAAGCAGTCTTGGACTGGAGGAGGTTGGCATTCCCCCCTGTCTACGCTGGTTTCTCTGCTGCTGCTGCTTTAGGGCCTTAAAATGAACAACACAGAAAGACGCAAATAGCCAGCAGTATGAGAAAAACAGAGTGTGAATATGTGTAACCCTCTGTTTCCCTGCAATTGCTCCCCAAGGGCCACTTGCCTGGTTAAATAACAGCTAAATAACAGCAGAGCAATGGAACATAGGTTGCATAACAGAGGCATAAATCCTCGCCTTGCTGTAAATCTGAGAACAAGTCAGATCAAATTTGTCACAAATTTCTCTACACGTTTAAAGAAGCAAAGAAAGGAGGTCCACCACAATAAGATATAAAATAGGAAACAATAAACAGATCCGTCCAGTAATGTTTCAGCCAAGTCGCCATCTTGTAGTGTTACCTACGCCCAAATAATGAATACAAATTCACACCAGCACAGATGGAGTGAATTACAATGTGTGCAATCAAATTAAATCTAATTAAATGGAACACAAAAGGCAAAAGACAGCCAATGGGAAATGGGTTCTTTGAAAACATTAACACTGTAAAAACAACAAAAAAACAGCTACAGGCATTTCTCCCTGATGTTTGAAATAATCAGCAAGATGTCAGATAGAGAACAAAAAAAACAAAGAACACCAGCTGAAACACTACCATTGAGTTATATGCTGCCAATTAAAACAAAGTAATGAACATAATCATACAAATTTAATTGCTCATTGTAGCCCAAAAAGAGCCCAAGTCTAAGACTCCACACTCTGTATACCGATGTAAAAACAAAAGGGTGGATTTGCATAGTGCAGAACACAGAGGGAGTGATTTATATGGGAGTGGGGTGTGGCAGGAACTCATGTTACTCATCTGAGTAGGGAGGATAAGTTAACAACTTAAATGTATGTTTAAAAAAGAAAAACAACAAGAAATATATGTTGTTTGCTGTACCTGTTTCAAAGCTTTCTTGCTGTGTTTCTGCGAGGGAGAGATGAGCTTACTGGTGGGGACAGACGGCGACGAGCATCGAGGCTGTGGAGACGACGGCTGTGACTGCAGCTTGGAGGGAACTATGAAATACAGAAGCACAAAACAGATGTTACCAAATACATTTCCTGAGGGCGGTGTGCAGACTTTATAACATTGTGCTTTTGTTTTGGCGAAACTGAAACCAATTCTGTAGACAAAGAAGCAGATTACATTACCTTACTAAAATATCATATTGTTAAAAATGAGCTCAACTTCAGAACAATCCCCCTCCTACTATCTGCCTTCTGTTTCTTACAGAACATCTTTCTACATTCTGCAGCAGTTCCTTCCCAGTGCTGCCTAATTTGCATTTGACTTTGCAGTCCTTTGCATCGATTATTTCGAAAATAAAGCAATATCAGAGCCCTCCTACTCAGCTGTAAACCAAGGTTATTTGCTTGGTACTTTTAAGTTGTGCATAATGAGGAAGTGGTCACGGGTCATACTGAGAAAAATCAGTTTCCTGTTTTAACCGTCACTTAAGTTATTCAAGTGGCAGTGAGAAATAATAAGAATCGGTAAGACCACAACCTGAGGAAAACAAAATAATTGGCACTTGATGAAAAGCTCCCTCTCTCAAACCGCATTGCAATCAGGCACAATCAGGTGTTCATTTCACAATAAAGCAATATCTTAACCCCACAGAATCACAAAAGATCAGAAACCGTTGTAATGTGGCTGTTGTGCGCTGCCAGCAGGCTCTTGGTGAACAATTATCAGACAGCATTAAGGACAAAGTAAAGCTCAAAGATAAAACCCACCTTTCGCTATCATCATGTTCAGTGCTGCGTGTATTCCAGGAAATGTTTTTGATGAGGTGGTGTATTTTATGTTTGTGGTAAAGCCACTTTCCAACTTGGCATGTCTAATGCGACTTGAGCTAGTTTCCGGTGTTTCCACAATAACCTACATCATCAGCTGACAGGGGGGTGTTAACTCTAACTGGCATAACCAATCAGCTACAATCACCTAAAAAAAAAAAAAGCCAAACATTATTGCATTATGATCTGTTGATGGGGTTTTTTCCTTCTCTGTTGACTGATGAACAGTGATGACACTTCAGCAAAAAACACACGCTCACTCTTTAATAAACGTCAACAGGGGTTGCATCTAAAGGTGTTTAAGGAGTTAGTAAAGACATATTTCAGTGCTTTATTAAGTAGTATTCACTGTTAATCTATTTAGGTGGTCTGGAAGTTAGATAATGGTGACATATTTCAAATCTATAACACTGATCAACAAGTGTTTTGTTTTTCAAAATTTACTTTTTGACCCCAAATCTGAAAACCATTTTCATCTGGTTAAGCCATTCCAAGTACTGGACAACTGGGATGACTGAACACACACAGCAATGCGTTTCAACATTTAAGATGTAAGTTTGGTCTCGAGAAAAGTGAAGCCAAAATCAACAAAGATGTTTTTGTTAGTCCTGAAATCCGTGAACTGATGCTTGACGATGAGTTTGAAAGGAAATTGTAGCCAGCTGGATCAGCAGCATAGGAAACATTTGTGCAAGTAGCCAGAATTTTCTTGGCAATCTCAGAGCAGAGAACTTGTGTTTAACATGCTGAAATCATATCAGTTAATGATATGATGTTACTGTTTTGTCAACGTTCTTTCCATCAAATCTGAGCGATGTCAGTGATGAGCATGGTGAAAAATTTAATCAAGATATTAAAGTGATGGAAAACTGATATCAGGAAAAATTTAATCCGAGGATGAAGGGTGATTACTGTTAATTCTTGCAAGGAGAGACAGATATAGAAGCAAAAAACCAAGTGCCTCGAACATTTTTAAGTGCGCTGAAAATGTGCTTTATTGTGTCTCTCATATCACCTTCTTGTTTATTTTCAGGAAAAAAAAAACACATTAAAACTGTTTTAATGGGAAATAGTTAACATTCCAGAGATTGCACTGATACATTATAATGATATTCAAGTGTTAAAAGAATATGATGGGTACTTCCAAAATCTTATGCGCAAAAGTTAATTAGATTTCATATCTAAAATCAGCTTCTCACTGCAAACTCCAGCTTCCTTCCATAGTCCAAAGACATGCAACTAAAACTAGTTTAACCAGGTTAGCTAGTTTGAGTTAGTTATACTGGAAATCTAAGGTGTAATGTTGAATGTGAGCACAAATGGTTGTGTGGCTCCATCAACTAGCTCTGCGATAGACTGGCAACCTGTTTAGGGTGTACCCAACCTTTCATCTGTAATAGCTGGATTAGGTTCCAGCCCCACTGCAACCCGAAATTGGATAAGCAGAGGAAGATGGATGGATAATTTTGTTTGAAATCTGCAGGAAATATAAGCTAAACATGTAATCGAGCTATTAAGAATGAGACCCTTTCTTCATGGCAGACAATCTGACTGTTCAAACTGCCCATTTATTCACTCTGTAGTCTACTTTTCAGTAGAGTAAATCAGCCATCCTGCAGTGCATTTCAAAATTACAGCTGCAAATTTCATCCACTACAAGTATACACTGGTACAGTTCATACACTGACTTGGACCATAATGTTTGAGCAGTCTGCTGTCACAAGTTAAAAAACAAATACTCATTACATATTGATAGAATATGATTTTCTTACCCTCTGAGAATTCCTGGTGAACACTTAAAACTAAAAGACCTACCAAAACTGTATTTGAGACATCAGGTACAACTAAATTTTTGGCATGTCTGAAATGTGATGCTGAGTAGCCTGCTTATCAAATATTTACTTTAACGGAATTTACTGCTTTGCATCAATTATGTTAATTCACAGTTACAGCTAAAATCTTCATCATTCTTAGCTAAATAAAAAAATACTTCATATAAAGCACACATTTTTGTGTTATGAAGTATTTCAATGCAATGGTGAGTTATGATAATTACAATGAGTACTTTTTTTTTTTTTTAAAGCCATAATTACAAATTAGATTACAAACAGACAGCACATATTAATGTTGTAGCAGTAAAGGTAGGACCAAATTATCTTGCAACAAAGAAATGTCTGGAAACTCATTGCAAACAAGTGACTTTAAAATTTATGGTCATGTGTAAGTTAATTAAAGAACCTGTATGCAAGGGCACAATACCTCTTCGCATCCACCTTCCTCTCCTGCCCTCTTGACTGATAGCACTACTGTTGTTTTCTGAGCTTCGAGAGTCAGAAAGATTGTCACTGCTCTCTTCAGAGCCCTCTTCCGACAGTTCCTTCACCACATCTGAGATGTCCTTCTATATGAAAAACAGAGCAAAAGACTCCATGTTATTTTTATGCAGGAAACAGAGCGGAGGAACAGTTAAGCAGAAGTAAATAAGAAAATGACCAGCTACGGCATGTACATTCATAACTTAATTTGTGTCCAGGTACCCGAAAAGCTGCAATTAGCAAAGAAAAACATGTGCTAGTTCTTTTTTCCTGTATTGGCTGAGTAATAAACAGTGCCTTGTGTCTCACAAACCTTTAATGTGTAGACTCCCATTCTGCCCGGAACTTTGTAGAAGATTCCCTCCTCACCACGAGAGTTCGTGTGCAGCATTGCATTCAGACACGCCAGCGGCGACGTTCCGCTGGATCACAAGAGGAAAAACACAGTTTACACATCTGTTCCCCCATAAATCAGATGGCTGGGAAAAGACGAAGGAAGGGGAGAGGTTGGTCTGGTAACTTGGGAGAAGCTGCTATCATGCATCAGGAAAACATGTGTGAGTTTAGGTCAGATTTGCATCAGTGCAGTTAGAGGGGAAATTTGCTCTGTGCTTTATGAGAAATCAGCTGCAGAAAACTGATCCAATGCTCATCTAATTAAAGTGATGGACCGATATTCACAGAATAAAGGGGTCTGACATAAAAATGCCTGTTGCAAAAAAATTAATCTGTCAAGCTTTGCTTAAGTCATGCACAAATCTAGACTGACAAATTGAACCTTACTTTTTTTTTTTGGTCAAATTGCATTTGTGCTGCTTTACACAGTATAACACATAAGGCTTTGAACAATATAATTACTAGAAAAAACAAAAGTCTATTTTTAATTTTTGGGAAATTACTCTAGTTATGCTTAAATATTTCTAATTTTTATTTTGTTAATTACTCGGAAAAAAAAAGAAAATGTAATTTTTATGCAACAGGTGGCTGTGGAAGCTCAAACTATGAACGTAGCATTGCATTTTTATGCAACCTCACCTAGAACATGTTATTCCTATTAACATGCAAAAAGGCAACTCCAAACAAACCTGCATTGCTGTGAGTTTGTTAAGATAAGCGGGGGGGCTACCTTTTCTTACCTTCTGGATGAGAATAGTGAAAGTGAAACAAAAAGAAATAAAACAATTATTAATTGAGTAAAGTAACTGTGACTATGTGAATAACAAAAAGGCACATGATATGAGCAGCTGAGAAATGACAGATGACACCTGTTGTGCTCTCATGAAAATGTCTCATATATGAAGTGTATCTGCAGCTCCAAAGCTATGACAACAAGGACCTGTGTACCTTATTTCCTTAAGTCTTTCTCTTTGGATCACTTGCAAGATCTCTTTATGGCTCATAGGTGTATTAGGGTACTTCTCCAGAACCTAGAAAATAAAAATGCAGATGATTATATTTTGCTGAGAGATTATTTAAAGGAAAAATATTCAGAAATTAAGAGGCAGCCCAAAATTAAATTAAAATAAATAACCACAGGAACAACACTCCTCACTCACCAAGATATTTCTGTACTGTTCGGCAAGCTAACAGGATTTTATCTGTAGTAGGAGGTACAGGCTCCCCTTATGTAAGTATAACCACTGTAAATATCCATTTGTTTCTCTGTCAGTTAAACTGCAAAGTGCTCATGACTGACTGACAGAGAAGTGGCAAAGGTTTTTAAGCTTTTTTTTAATCTACTAATTGTTATTTGTTCTAATGACTGTGTGCCTTTTTAGGGTTTTTGTCTTGATTTTTATAGATTTTCGATGCAAGACTTGCCTGATCCAGGACGATTTCCTCAATCTTAGCTTAAAGCCTGAGCAATTTATGCAAAAACTCAACTAGTTTGTACTATGGTTAAAATGATCCAGTCAACAAGCACAGCACAGTTGTGTTTTGTATTTCTTCCTTTTTTCCACTATTAGAAATATATTTGGCATGAATATTTTTGCAATCTCTGGAGAAAATGCACAGAATCCGTCTAGTAATAAATAAGGGGTGGTAAATTAAAGTTTCATTTGGGTTTGAGGTGGATGCACCACCTTATGCTGTAACATCTCACTTCTCTGAGTGTTGGCTGAAAAAAAAAACATGACAATAAAAGCTTCTCATAACAGTATAATAATAATAATAATAATAATAATAATAATAATAGTAATAATAATAATAATAACAACAACATATCAGCAACTTTAAATCGGTAATTAAAAAAAACTACTATGGCTGACCTTAAGATGTAGCGCTTACACTTTTCCCAAACCCTCTCGAAAAGCCTTGAATTACTTTAGCTAGTGTTTTGAGCACTGCAATGAAACATAACTTTGAGTCCTACAAACGTTATCGCTATTTATTTTCTATGCAGTTAGCATACTACACGCTGTGCGCAAACTATAAAGTGTAAATACCTGTATGAAGCTAACGCAAGGCGTTACAGCCGATTGCAATGTGCTTAAATTATAAATTACTATTGGACGTTTTGATAATTTTATACTCGTTAGCATGCTATGCTGTCAGCTAGCTCAATGCTAACAACATATATTGTACTCTTGCATAACGCTAGCATGACTAGACGGACTTTGTCATCGATTTTGTAGTTAAGTAGTTTGCTCTTGGGTTGCTTTAACTACGGAAACAGGAGGTTTTGTAGTGGTTTATTTCCAAATAATACAAATCAAACTTGTTGACGAACAGAGTTGCGTTAGCAGGCGCTAGCCCATGCTAGTCGCGCTAGCGCGCAACATTGGCGTGATTACTTCACGGTTACTTCATTGGACTTAATATCCTACGAGACCTGTCAGCCTTACTATCCCCACAAAACACATACAGTGGGTTCAGAGGCATGCTTGGGTGCACATGACTTATATTTATTTCGCTGTATTTATGCTGTGAGGTGCCACTTGATGAAAGCTACAAGGCTAGTAGTGACAGCGGTCTTTCTAAATGTCGAACCGTCAACACAGGCCTTGCGCGGTGCACGCAACATTTCATCTTCACCAGCAGGTCGTGAACTCATAAACACAGTTGTACAAGTGGGAGCGTTCAAGGAAAACAACCACAACAAACGCTACATAAAACACCAAGAATACCGTTTTCGCTGCTTCCGCCCACGTCCTCCCCTTCTTCTTCTTCTGTCTCTCCCTCATTGCGAATGTCCTGTTGCAGAGTAGTCTTCAATTTCTGTTTCAGTTAAAATGTTGCTTTAGTTACCGCGTAAGATCCACTCCGTCTGCCATGTTGGACTTACTGTAAAAGAGTCATGTGACTCTAAAAGAAACGTCATCTTACTGTATGTAGCTGTCATTCCAAGTCCTCAACTTTCCCACATGTATTTACACATTTGCCAGCTGCAACTATGACGAGAAAGGAGGATATATATATATATATATATATATATATATATATATATATATATATATATATATATATATATATATATATATATATAATAATGAGTTTAAGACTGTTTAAGTCTCTTTATTTTCATGTGTAAGCAAATGGACTTTGCACAATTTCACAACTATGAAAAAATAAGGCAGCTGATATAGAGAGCACTGCAAGCTTTCTTCACATTTTTGGCTTACAATTACACTGGCTACAAACTGAAGCAACAATTCATCAAGCATACAGGCTAAACCAAAGTGGTCTTGCAGACACTCCCCCCACCTCCATTACCCTTCAGTGTTTTGGCAAAGACTGATATATGGCTAAACAGAAAAAAAATAAGTATTTAAGTGTTCTTATTGGGGGTGGGGGACAGATTCAGTAAATACAAACTGGACTAAAATACACCCCTATTAGCTGAAAAAAGCCTGGAAGCCTCGTCTGTGCTATTTTGATAGGGCAGTGTAAGCCAAGAAAATTGCATGGCTTAGGCAACAAAGAAAAAAGCCAAATCTTATTAAGCCAAACAGCAAACTATCACTTTTAAGAGTCAGGCATTTGAAAAAAATCAATAAAGGTTAACTTCTGGGTTAAGCTGAACACATGCTTACTTCACCGTTTTGCATAAGAGAACTTAAAGCAATCTAAAGTCAAGACATATAGCCACCCCCCCCATCTCTCCCAGACATTACTGGTGCCACCATTAATTAAGGCCGGCCCTACAGTGCAGGTATAATCGACATAAATCAGGGGCTTGTCTGAGTTGGACTTCCCAGTGGAAGATAGGCAGCTGAGGAAGGTCTTTGTCGCTGAGACGGAGAGAAGTTCTGAAGTTCTGATGTCAGAGTGGTGGACGAAGAAGATGATGTGACAGATGCTGCTTGTGGTGCCTGATACCTGCAAACCATTGCAAAAACCACTGACTATATTTTAATCTTTAATATCACAGAATGATGCACAAGATTTAATAGGTGAGATATAAAAAAACAAAACAAAATATGTGAATTGTATTTAAAGCAGAATGGTGCAATGTATGGTAAAGTGCATGGACATGTTTTCAGGAAATCCAATTTATTAAAGAGGAAAACTGAAGACAAAATTACAAAATTATTCTTCTAAAATTTTGCTGCAAAATTCAGTTAGAGCCATAAATAAAGAAATTATCTACTTGCTGTTCTCTTACCAGGACTTAGATTTCCTGACCATTGGTGATGCAGTCCTTTCTCTAAAGAAAACATTTGCCAGGGGATCGTGTATTAGCCTCGGTGTAAAGGCTCTCTCCAGGTGAGTACCATCAAGATTTAACATGAACATGGTTGGGGGAGACATGTCTAACTCCAAAAGCATGATGTTCTCAGCCTGTAAGGATATACAACAATAAAAATGTAGTTAAAAAACACATTTACTTGCACAAAAAAATCCAGCCTCCACTCTAAGCCAGTTTCCATGGAGAAGCACATTAGATTTAATCTGAACAGTCACAAGAGACCAAGATATCCCAGCTCAGTCTAATGTTGGGTTACACTGACACTGATGCAATCCTTATAAAAATATTCGTTTTGCTGGATATAAGGATATCAATATGATCCCTATGGTGGTTATTACTCCTTGGTTGTGCTGCACAGCCTGAAATCAGTGTTAGACTCTTCCATGGTGCTGACTGGTCTTCCCTGCCGTGAGTGTATTTGAACTGAGAACCCGGTGTTAAAGACCACTGCTGTAAAATACCTGTCTATATTTAAACAAGATGGCTATCAGGTAATCAGATATTTCTAACAGTCTGTTAGTACACTTAATCAGACAGCTATAATATTTACCAGACAACTGCATTAAAAAGACTCCATAAAACACCAACGCCACAGACATAGATCCAATCCAGTGACATGAATTAGCTGAAGTGATGCCTAGATGCAGAGTTAAAAGTTTGGACCCAGCCAAATTCTTTGCGATTCAAAAATGGTCTGCAACTGTTGCACACCAAAAACCTTCCATCATTTTATGCAAATAGTTTTCTCCCTTTCCAGTAAAGGCTTCTGTTGTAAAGCTTCTGCTCTTTAATGTCTTATTAACAGTATCTTAACACTGATAAAACATGAAACATTAAACAGCCATAGAGTGATGAGTGATTCTTCTGAAATGTAAACTGTATGCTTTCTTACAATAATGGCTCACTGGCTAAAGATGCGAAAGTTAAATCTGTGAATAGTTTCCATGGCTACAATGGTCTCCGCATCCTTCAGCAAAGGTTGGTGGTTGTGAACATGAAAATGGAAATTAGATCACAACTTCCCTGTTTCGCTGCTGTTTCTGCCAACTGGCCTTGTGAATTTCCAAACACTGACCTGGTATCGAGATGGGGCCCCGGTAGCTGTGGCAACAGCCATCTGTGCATATTGGCTGACTGGCCTCTTGTAACCCAAAGCTGAGAGAGGCCTTCTCCTGACCTGAGTGGGTGTACTGGAAAAAAAAAAAAAACATAGGAAAGGATGAATTTCTGCAGTTAAATACACTTAGGGTGGATGTCACCTGAGATGTAAACCTTTTTGAGACCCATGTTCCCCATAGATAGCCAGCTAATTAGCTTGTAGCAATATTTCTCAACATGGCAAATGTCCCAGGTTAGGAAATAAAAATACACCAGATTCATGAGAATTCATAATATATCATTATCTGTAATCCTTAAGACCAGAGCCATTTTCATGTGAAGGATTTTTTTTTTTTTACTTTAGTGACTCCCAGTGGTAGCTAAAATTATTGTGGCTGAAAAATACCAGATATGCTGTTAGATGTTATAATTTAGACACAAATTCTATCAATATAGTCAGTATATGAAGTGCTAAAATATCTTTTGGCCAGATCCACTTTTCTGGTTATGTGCTTCTGTTACTTAATTCCTATATTTTCCAGGGGGTTGATTGAGAGCCCATAGAAAAGAAATGTGCAGGTGCATTTAAGTGTAAAGCATGCAGATCAAAAGAACTCTAATAGCTACAGTAGAAAAAGCACGTGTGTATCCCTTATTTAAAACCTTACACATTCCAGGTACACAGCGGCTGGTGTTTTTCTGTTTCAGTGATGGATTTCTTGCGTGCTCACAATTTCTTTATGAGAATGTTCTTTCTTTAATGTACCATTTACAGATACAGATATTTAATTTACTGACCTCTCTGATGGAATAACTGGTCGGAGTCTCCACTGGTCCTCCTCGCTGTCAAAGTACAGCCTATTTATAATTTTGTTCTTTTCCTCGGGAGGTATAAAATTCTCAATCAAGAGATATCTGTAATACAGAAGACAAGCGGGTGCAAATTGAAATCAGCCAAAATAATACAAATTAAATTCCTGTATAAAATGGTGTAAAATGGAAACAAAAACTTGGCCATATGTGTGTTTCATTAGGATAGTCTTAGAGTACCTTTAGATAATTGTTGTTTTGAATGAAGGTGAGACATCTGTTTAACTTGATATATATTAATGATATTATAGTGATACAGTATAACAGGAAGACACCTCAATGATGGCGTAAAATTTAAAAGCTTAGATTGTATATCTCCAGGTGAGGTCTAAAACAAGTTGCAGCAATGAACAACAAAAAATATTATCTTGGTTACAAGCATGCATGAATAATTTGCATTCCTGATGACTAAGAAAGAACAACGCTAAAGACCCCAACTCATGAAAAAGTTTATTAGTTTATCAAATAAAAATGCATTATAGCCAAAATTGGGTGGATTTCTTTCTTCTTTCTTTCTAAAAAGAAAAATTCCATCATGTATGTTTTATGTACTACTTACTTGTACTTGAGCTCTCGGGTGAGCTCATTCTGCGTCTGTTCAAGTTCCTGTCTTGTTGTGATGTGTTCGTCAATGATTTCTTTCATCTCTCTCTTCAGTACCTGTAGTTTGGTACACAACTGTACAGAAAGGACAGAACAGAGGTCTGCATCACGAAACCTGGAGTAGCAAAATGTTTGCATGAAAACAGTGATGGTTTATGCAAATGTAAAATACCCCCGCACAAGAAAAGTCATTAAAACCTCAAATTTAAGCTCACAATAACAATGGCTAATCTAAGTATTTTACTGACATTGTCTGTGTAAAAAGGATTGTTTATAGTAAATAAGACTAATAGTTAATTGATTTTCCAATAATGCCATTGGGACGCATTAGTGGGTGAGTCATCTTACTCTTTTCAGCTTCTTTGTCTTAAGTTCGATCTCCTGCTGCAGGGAGGAGTATGTTTCTTTCATTTCCACGGTCTCCTCATCCTGCAGCATCATCTGCTGTTGGATCTCTCGCTCTTGTCTTATCTGCAAATTAAACATTCCAAGCTGAATAAAAGCAACAAAAAAGTTTCTTTATTATTGATTTGATTTTAGACGCAATTAATAACCTGTTCTGCAATTTCTTGTCTCTTCTGCTCAAGCATTTTTTGTTGTTCATTGGTGTGATCGATTATAGTCTTTCCCCCAACTAACAGTTTGCTCTCCATGGCCTGTGAACAAAGATGCAATTAATTATTTATGCAGATTTCTTTTGTTCCACCAGTGTCTCGTTAATCTGAAATTTTACTGATTAATTCACTGGTTTCACACTTACAATACCTTATATTTCTCTATGATCTTCTCCACAGAATCTTGATCCCACTGCATGTCCTCCACGCTTCTTCTGTTTTCATTCAGGTGCTTTAGCTTTTCACTGCTTCCCTGGCAAGCCAGGACTATTGGGATGTCACCTGCATCTTTCAAGTTCCCATCTGGTTCCTCTTCCACAGTCTTCCACACATCAGCATCCCTCTCTCTAAGGACGTCCTCCTCCATGCCAGCCAAACTTTTACTCAATCTTTTGCTATTCCTCCTCCTTCTTCTCTCTTTCGCGAGCATTCCCCGCTCCTCTAGCTGAGCTTTCAAGCGTGCGATCTCCTCCTGAAACTCCCTCAGCAGGGCATCTTTGGGGTCCTCATTAATCCGTGGTTTGTTCTTTATTTTCTTGGCTCTGCTGGCGTATCTCAGCGTGGCCTGGGATTCATCAAAATTCTTGTGCGAAGGCCCCACTGTTGCTATCATGACAGTCTTTGCATTGCCACCCAGGGAGTCCTGGAGCAAGCGGGTCAGTTTGGAGTCTCTGTACGGGACATGGGTGCTCTTCCCATCCACCAGAGCTGAAATGACATTCCCCAGCGCAGAAAGGGACAGGTTGATTTTGGCAGCTTCCTTCAGACGCTTCCCCTTGGCGCCTGTCTTGCTCTGGCGCTCGCTGCCAGCCAGGTCAACCATGTTCAGCTTCCCAACTCGGATGTGGTCCTCACCGTCTGGCCCTACTTCGCTGCACTCCACAGTGATGACAAAAATTGCATGAGACCTAGAGCTGCGTTCATTCATGTTGGTGAATCCCACAGACCTGGACTGGTTGCCTATGTTCATCACATGTTCAATCTCTGTGGCATTCTTGGTCACCACTGAAGACAGGTCTTTAACATACACGCCAAAGTCTGGGCTTTCTTTAAGTTCCAGTTTCCTGTTGTTATCTTTGCACAGCAGGTCTCGGATTTCCTCCTGGTAGATCTCGAGATAGGATGACCTCACCAGGTATTTCTGATTCTGGGTTCTGGATATTTGTGTGAAAATGTGCTGAAATGAATTAGGTATGACACCTCTCCTCTCTGGGTCGTTTGAAACCCCTTGCATGGTGTGGGTTTTACCTGTCCCAGTTTGTCCGTAAGCAAATATAGTCCCGTTGAAGCCTTGGAGGACGGACTCCACCAAAGGTCTCACCGCATCGTCATAAATGTCGCTTTGCTTTGAATTCCATCCGTAAACAGAATCAAACGTGAATACTTTCATTGGCTCATCGGGTGGTGCCTTCGGGTTCCTGATGGTGATCTGCCCCAGTTTGTCATCAATCTCTAAAATGTTTTCAGACCCCGCTATCTCTTCTCTCCTGCTGAACGGCCGGCAGCGGACCACTACCCTGACCGCCTCACAATGTTTGGTTTTGGACATTTTATCTTAAAAAAAAGGCTAACATCACCTCACCACGTTAAAAAAGCAATTATCTCGCGCTGAGTCCACATAATTTCTCTTCTCCGTACAGGTGCAGCAACTCCCATTTTATTTAGTGAAGAAAGGCAAACAAGTCAGACACGCCTCATGTGAGCCGCTTTCATCACCCACCGATGACCGCAGCGTCTCCTCCGCCCCGAGCATCTCTCAGAAAAGAGGCGATGTCACAAGCTTGTAGAGGAGGCTGATGAAGAGGGGAAAAAAAACCCCCACAGAATATCCATCCATCCAGACCCAGCCCACACGTCCCCGGTACACACCCTGCTCTGCGGACAATGGAAATAAGACATGTGACTTGCGCAACGAATTAGATTTCAGCAAACCTTGTGGCCCACAGACGCGGCTCGTTTCCCATCTGAGCAGGACGTGAACGCACCTTGCAAAAGACAACGCAGGTTTATTTCATTCAAGCTTTTATTTCACATCACATTGTCCAGACCAAACCAGAAAACCTTCCACGTAGAAAAAAGAATTAAAAGGCATTCGCTAAAACATACTTGTAGACATTCATTATAGAGGAATTTCATTGTTACCATTTGGAGCCGTTTATTTTACATCTACAGTGTTTTTACATATGCAATGTGTAAATAATTAGCCCCTAACACACCTATGCAATTTTTTTTGTTAATGATAAAAAAACAACTTCAATTTTAGATCATCCGTTGCCAGTTTATTCGATAGACCTAACAAAAACCAATGCAGTCTGATCTCCATGAAGATGGAAATGTTCCAGTTTTTCTGACAGTTTTAAAGAGGTATTGATTGCGTTTTATGATAATTTGGGATGCTTTTGTGCACACACACCATGGGAAAGAATTCAACACACCTCAGATTGCATCCTGTCAAATAATCACAAAATTAGATCTACACCACTTTAAAACACATTAAAAAACAGAACATTACAAATTTCATGAAGGCAGAATTTACTGTAGGACTATTACATTAAACAGCATTACTTAAGGTTAGGTCAAGGTTTAGACTCAGTGCGTTTCCCCACCCTATACCGATATAAATGTTAGGCACATTCAAATGGCAGGCTGGAGTTTTTACTATTAGCTACTGGCACAGCATGGTGATTCGGTCACTTGTGAAATTTCTTGCTGGAATCTTTTGCATGGTCCAGTAGAAGCTGGCATGGTGCAAAGTGATTCCCGTAGACGGCCTCGTATTGCCTCATCTTGTTCACCAGTTTGTCAGCACCAAAGCTGTCCACGAAACGGAAAGGTCCTGGAAGCAGCAAGATGTATGAGAAATATTAGTATTACATACATTAAACAGGAGTAACTGCAAGATGAGTATTCAGTTGTGAAATGTCTTTGCAATCAAATCTGACCTCCAAGGCAGGGGGGGAATCCAAGACCAAACACTGCTCCGATGTCTCCTTCCAAGGGGTTGTTCAAAATACCTTCTTGCAAACACATCACAGCTTCGTTGACAAATCGAGAGACAAGTCTGTACTGCACTTCAGAGTCTGATGAACTGTGAGAAACACGAGTGGTTAAACATCCCAACCTCAAGAAGCAAGTAGAACACTGCATGAACTTTTAGATTTAGACCTGCAATGATAGCACTTTCTCTCTCCCCCCCCCCCCCCCCTTTTTTTTTTTTTTTTAATAAGAAAAGTCTGAACTGAATGTCCTTTTACTACTACTACTACTACTACCTCTATAACTGTCAACTTACACAGAGGGGTTTGGTGTCAACTTATATTTCTCAAGAATGTCTCCAATATCCGGGTTCACATCTCTGACTTTAGTTCCTGGCTGGTAGACGTAGCAACCCTTTCCTGATTTGCGGCCTTGAGAATAATAAAGAAAACATTAACACAATTGAGAATCAAGTAAAATTAAAACTTAAGCCCTTAAGTCACTCACCATATTTCAGTAAGAAGTGAAGTACATACCCTTGAATCCAAGGTCCACCATAGTCTTCAAAACCTCCACATTTCCACCACCAAAGCGGGAGCCAAAAGCTTTCCCAAGGTCCTCTGCCACATGGGCTGCAACGTCAATGCCAACTTCATCAGCCAGTGTGGCCAAACCCACGGGGAACCCAAAACCTGTGGTGAGTGCATCCAGTTTCTTGGGGTCAACACCTTCCTGTAAATGCGGAAAGATAAATTAACATATTCTCTATTAAATATTGATGCTGTTACATCATTTACAGCAGTCAGCACTGAACTCCGAGCTGGAATTTGTTACTGGAACAACGCTAACCTGAAGTAATCGCACTGCCTCAGCCAACATGGGAGCCAGGCATCTTGTTGTGTAGAATCCGGGTCCATCCTGCAAAAACATGTTACATTTTAAGCTAAACCATTGTTAGTTTTAGTTTAAACTAAGAGGGGAAAGAACACACATGGCGCCAAATCTCACCCCAACAACTATGATGACTTTTCCTTGCTTCAGGCCAACTGCCACAGCGGAGGCAGTGGTGTCCTTTGATGTCTTATCAGTGGTTATAATCTCAAGGAGCTGCATCTTGTCCACTGGAGAGAAGTAGTGCATTCCAATCACCTAAGAATGGAGAAATAAAACAAATCAAAACTTTCTGATTTCAGGTTAGGTCAACATCAGCACCATTTTTATGGATTTTTATATATAGCATTATTTGAAAGGTGGATCTTAGGAAGTTAAACTCAAGTACAGACCTTTTCTGGTCTTTTGCTGGCAGCTGCGATGTCCTTTATGGGCAGAGCAGATGTGTTGCTGGCAAATATGCAGTGAGGGGGGATCACCTGAGGACAAAAGCAAGATCACAGCTCAAAGTTACAGTTAGTGCTACAAATGCTTACAAACCAAGTATAAATCACATGGTTTAAAAAAAAAAAATTATACTCACAGCTTCCACCTCCTTTATAACTTTATGCTTGATGTTTATGTCTTCAAACACAGCTTCAATAACCATGTCGGCCTTTTCAAAACCCTTGTACTCCAACTGGCCAGTCAGGTTAGACAGTATAGAGTCTCTCTCAAACGATGTAATGCTCTTCTTTTTAGTCTTATCATTGAGCCTTGTTTTAAAAGAAAGAAGTCATACGAGTCAGCAAAAAAAGCTATAACATTACCAGAGGTGACCTGACCGTTATTTTATCATGGCTGTGTCACTGCATTTCCCATCAGGAGGTGGGTTCGGTGCTGGGTGATATAGAAATGAGCTCACCCTTTGTAAACCTGCTGTTCGCCTCTTGCCAGTCCTTCCACTGTGGTGTCTTTCAGGATTGTATGCACACCTTTGTCCACGCTCACTTGAGCAATACCTGCTCCCATAAGACCTGCTCCCAAGATGGCAAGAGTGCTAGTGGTAAAGAAAGACAACCTAGATGTTAACTTACTGTCATGAGGGTCAATATGTCATATTATTTAAAAAAAATAAAAATAAAAAAATAAAATAAAATCAGCAGCAAGAATTCACGCAGGACTAAAACTCATTAAAAAAATATCAAGGGCAGGACATTAGCAACTTTAATTATTAAAAGAGGAAGACTTGCTTGGGAATGTTCATGTGGGTTGTACTTTTTTGAAAGCTTTTGGCTTGTTTATAGTTCTGTTTTGACTTCTGGCAAATTACCAGTTGTGTTAAAATTCTTTAAGTTGTTTTGTTTTTAAATTGCTGGATGCAAATATGCTAACTCCCTTCCCATCTGCATTACACTTACTTCACTTCTCTTTCAGGGGTTCCAAAGCGATTCTTCTTGCATGCAACCTGACCATGGTACAGACCAATCAGGGCTGCCGATTCTGAAGTTTTAGCCAACTGACCAAAATTCTGTGATGAACATGGATATTGATGCCGTTTATAAACACATTTTATTAATGTAAATATTTAGGGTGCCAATAATTTAGGAAAACAACCTCACCTGAGACTCCGCTAAGTATCCAGCAACAGGTCCTTGTTCAACTCCAGTTTTCACACACTAAGAGGAGGAAAAAATATATAATAAAAATGTTATATTATTTTCTTAAAAAATCTCGTCATAGAAGCCAAAGGTGCAGATTGCATGAGAAAGGTTTACCCAAAAGCGATGCCATGACTTTGACTTCTCTGTACTATTCATATCTTTCACTGTATTTCCTAAAACATATTCATTAGAAGGCGCTTTTACTTACTTCGATGATTTTCAGGGGTGCTGGATAAAGTCCTTTGCTTTGCTTCATAACTTTGCCTTGGACCGTTTTGTAAATCTGATTCCGGACAAAGGGGAAGCTCATAACATAGTCTTGAATCTCTATGGAGATAAGAACAGAAATGTTATTACGATAAAACAAGCAAGAGTGACTACAGAATCAAATGATAAACAAATCCAATACAACTTACTCTGCATTGTACCCTTTTCTTTGCGAAGAGAAATCTTTTTGTTGGCAATCCCTTTGGCACACTCAATGGCAACTTCCTCAAGGTATTCTATTGTTCTTTCCTCTGGACTCTTCAGTCCTGGTCCTTTAATACAAACAGAAATAATCTCATCCTCAGACTGAACAACGTACACTCAAATACCGTATTTTCACGACCATAAGACGCACTGTACTAAAAGGCGCAGTCTCAGTTATGTGTGCCATTACTGTATTTAACACACACATAAGGCGCACTGGATTATAGGGCGCATACAAGTACCGTATGCGTATTTAAAAATAAAGCGGGAGCAAACCTGAGTTCGGTACCTTACTCACATTTTTATTACCGGTAATCGTCATCATCAACAACACACAAGCATACAAGTGTGCGTATTTAAAAATAAAGCAGGAGCAAAACTGAGTTTGGTACTCACATTTTTATTACCAGTAATCGTCATCATCAACAACACACAAGCATACAAGTGTGCGTATTTAAAAATAAAGCAGGAGCAAAACAAAGTTTGGTACTCACATTTTTATCATCAATCAAACCCATCGAAGTCCTCATCCTCTGTATCTGAATTGAACAGCTGCGCTAAATCTCCATCAAACATGCCAAGTTCACTTTCTTCACTGTCAGAGTCACTTTCCGTGCCGTGCGGCTCCTCGGAAATGATGCCGGCTTTTGCGAAAGCTCGAACAACAGTGCCAGCAGACATGTTAGCCCAAGCATCTACAATCCATTGGCAAATTGTGGCGTAACTCGCCCGGCGCTGCCTTCCACTCTTGGTGAAACTGTGGTCTCCACCGGTCATCCATCGCTCCCACGCCGCTCGCAGCCTTACTTTGAACGGGCGGTTCACACCGATGTCCAGCGGTTGGAGTTCCTTTGTCAGGCCTCCCGGAATGACAGCAAGCTCACAGTTTATTTGTTTCACTAGTTTTTTCACATCGGCTGTGAGATGGGCACGCATAGAGTCACCGATTAAGAGCGATGGTGATGCGTGGAAAAAACCACCTGGTCTCCTTACATAAACCTCCCTCAGCCACTCTTTCATCATTTCCTCATCCATCCAGCCCTTTTCATTTGCCTTAATGATGATTCCTGCTGGAAACTTCTCTTTAGGCAAAGTCTTTCGCTTAAAAATCACCATAGGCGGCAGTTTCTGTCCATTAGCATGGCAGCCAAGCACAACAGTAAAAGAAGACTTTTCATACCCCGTTGTGCGTATCGCTACCGTGCTGGTCCCCTTCTTCTCCACAGTGTGACTCACCGGGATGTCAAAAGTGAGCGGGACCTCGTCCATGTTTGTGATGTGGCTGGGCTGGATGTTTTTGTCGCCGATGTGTTTGCTGCAGTAGGAGCGGAAGATGGCCAGCTTTTCCTTATAATCCGCTGGAAGTTGCTGCGCTACCGTAGTCCTGGTCCGGATGGAAAAATGGCACCGTTTCATGAAACGAAAGCACCAAGACGGACCTCCTTGGAAATGTTCAATGTTCATCTCTTCAGCTAGTGAAACTGCTTTTAGCCGAATGGTGACTGTCGAAATGCTTCTCCCGCTCGTTCTTTGCTTGATGATCCACCGCTCGAGTCTTTCCTCCAACTCGGGCCACCTCGCCTTATGTCCGCGGAAACTCTGCTGCGTTTTCTTGACCTGCCGGAGCTTGTTTTCTAGCTTCTTCCATTTGCAAACCATCGATTCGTTAATCTTAAATTCTCTCGCCGCTGCTCGATTTCCATGTTCCTCCGCATAGCTGATGGCCTTCAGTTTAAACTGTGCTTCATAAGCGTGTCTCTTTGCCATTTTCAGGGTTGTTAAAACAACGATGTTCCACATAATGCACATACCTGTCCTTTTATACAGGTATGTGCGATTGTCCGGTATATACGATCAATGCCCACACTTCACCCTTTAGCCTTCTCATGGTGTTCTCTACTACGTCCTCCTTACAACACACAGGGCGCACTGCGCTATAGGGCGCGCCGTACTTTTTGAAGAAAATCTAAGACTTTTAAGTGCGCCTTATGGTCGTAAAAATACGGTACTTACCAAACTGCACAGATTACAGCAAATTATAATACTTCAAATTACCCACATGTTCACCATTTTTTAATTTTACTTGGGTAGCATTAGAGTTTTACCTAGAGGATCTACAAGTTGGTCAACAAGCCTCATCTTTTTGGCTTTATCTGCTCGGATATTTCGTCCTGTCAGCATCATGTCAAAAGCAGAGGGGAGGCCAACCTACAGGTAAAGAAAGCAGATCAATAATGCACTGAATAATCATCACTATTTAATGTGTGGAGAAAGAAAAATACACTAATATATTTTTTTAATTTTTATAGAGGTTATAATGTGGTCCACACTAGAAAACAGCACATGATGAACTGGAGTGATAATCAGTCTGCAAAGTCTCCAACAGCTTAAACCAATTACGAGCATTACCTGACTGCTCTGTATTAGAGCTTTGCCAATATAGAACATCGTTGCTACCATTTCACAAGTATCTCCGTGAATGCCACTTTTTTAAGTGAATAAAGTTCAACAAAATCAAAGACAATTTGGGGAATAAATTCCAGTACTAACCATTTTGGGGAGTCTTTGCGTACCACCAGCTCCAGGTAGAAGACCCAGCATCACCTCTGGAGTCCCGAGAACTGTTTTGTTGCTCTTTGTTGCAACTCTGTACTGGCAGGCAATAGCAAACTGAAATGCAACACAAAGAGCAGGTTAGAGAACACATTATCATCATCGATCCCTGTTAAACACAGCAAGCTGCTAAAAATAACACTTATTTACCTCTAAGCCGCCTCCTAAGCAAGAACCATTGATGGCAGCGACAATGGGCTTTGGAGATTTTTCAATCTGCTCAAACATTTTCTGTCCTTCCTGAGAAAGTTTGGTAACCTCTTCTGGGGTTTTGCAGCCCTGGATCATACTGAATCAGATGTAGAATATTTTAAATAAAATGACAAGCCACTTGGACTCATTATTCAGAGACGTCACTCATTTTAGGGTCACGCTTTGTGTCTGCACTACCACCCTTAAGGAGTTTGTGCTTACTTGATATCAGCTCCTGCAATGAAACATCCCGGCTTTGATGAGATAAGAACAGCACTGTTAATGGCATTGTTTTCCCACACTTCATTCATGACCTCTGTCATCTCTTTTTGCATTTGAATAGACAGTGTGTTGACCTAGAGGGAAACATAATTATAGTTACATTTAACCTGCACGATGCAAGACTGTAAAATAAACTAACTGTCTGTTACTGAGCTCACACCTTTGAGTTTGGGTCATTAATCCGTACAACAGCGACGTCTCCCTTGACTTCATAGTTCACATGTGTTCGGGCTGCAAATACAGAAAGAAGAGAGTGTAATTAGGTTCAGCGAGTGTCTGACATATTTTTATACAGATGATTGACAGTATGATTGTTCTGAAATTACCTAGCATGGCAGGAGATACTGAGAAGGAGCGATAAGATGGGCCTGTAAAAACCAAGGGAAAAGACAGTGCATTATTAGTTTATGTGCCAAGTTAGTTTACTATTGGGTTTTTCCATCACAAATCTCTGTATGACTTCTGCTGATCCATGTCCCATCTGCCTGAAAATTTTATGATCTAAAGTTAGGATAAATACACTAATTGCTGTTCAATTTTAGCTTTATATAGGAAATCCATTTAAGATGCACTTTTTTGAAAAATGGTCCAATCCTTTTCCAACATTTTTTCCCCACAAAGTTAATTCTCAGGTAGTATTTGTACATGAATATAAATATTACCATAAAGTTCAATCAGAGCCAGGGGTCTTGGCCTTGGAATACTACTTACCCGAAAGAAGCTACTAATCCCCCTTTTATTACTGTTAATTACTCGAATATACATTTATTTTTTTATGTAGAAAAATATTTACATTATACTTTCTGAGCCCTTGAAATCTCTTGGTATATGTTAAACTTAACCTGAATTAACACAATCCTTCAGGGTAGCAAATGTCAAAATGGTTGGTATAGGATGTATTGAAAAGGATATGAAATATGCATGTATTTCACAAAATCATTTTCTTAGTTATAATTAGAGTAAAATCTGGAAAAATCACAAGTTTTGTTTTTCCGGAATAGCTACAGATATTTCTTTTTTAAGATAAGATAAGATAACCTTTATTAGTCCCACACGTGGGAAATTTGTTAATTGTTAATTGTTATTGTATAACTTGTCATATTAGCTCAATCCTGCACCAAAGTTAAGTAAGTTGATTATTCATTTCACGTTCAAAAGTATTATAGGAGTTTTGTTTTGCATAATCGTGAAATACAAGTGTATATTATTTAGAAACAGTCACGTTGTCTTTTTTATATAAAGGTTTATATTAGTGTGAGCTCAAATGTAACACTTTCTAAGACTGCTTAAATTTATTTTTTCATATTTGAACTAAAAATGCAGATATATCTGTCCCATGTTACAGCTTCTGTTTCAATGTTATAGTAAGAAAGAATTTCAGGGTTTTACCTTTAATAGTTTTTGAGATATTAATGTTCAATGGCGTCAGATTTCAATGTGCGGGAAAAAAAGCCTGAAACTGGATGGGCAGGCCTTCTATAACAAAAATCTCTCTTTCTACATATACACATACGTGCGTGAAGCTAAACTTTCACAACAAGCATTATGTATGTTCAAATCTTGGGGCATAAAAGACAAATAAGAAATGATCTAACAGAAAAAAATGTCATGATCCGAGATGGAATAACCAGTTTTTAAAACATTTTGAAATATTTTAAACAATATCTTTTGCGTACAGATTTAAGAGTCAATGTCATATTTAAAAGGAACTTAAACCGAATGTCCTCGTGCATTAAATACATCTGATGTATATGAGACGTTCACACAACATTTCCGTGACCTCAGTGCACAGCGACCTTTCACCTACATTCTCCCCTCACCAGTAGGACAGAAACCGCGGTCATCACAATTGAGAATACTGTACACAAGCCTTTAAATCTCAGTCTGAACTGTCTTAATCAATACAATGTAAGGCTTAAAAGTGAAGCAAATCGATTTACAGCTTTGATCCACTCCCACTTTAACTTATGGGATTCCGTAGCAGTAGGCTAGCTAGCGCTTAAAAGTGTTCTCGCTGCACAGATAAAAGTTTAGGAGTGTCGCGCACTTTGAAATTCTGGTTAAACTTTAATTGAGATATACGTTTACTGACTCAAAATTAGCGTTATTTAACCTGCACTACCACACGTTTATGCAGGGCATTCATTGGCGATAAGAGCTAGTCGCAAGCTAATTATACATTTAATACATTTACGACACTTAAATACATTTGGACTCTCGCTGCCATTCTCTCTTCCGACTTTGCTTAAAATGTCTGCATGAAACAAGTGTATAGTCTACCTGTAAAAACGTTATATCTCCTTAATGTGAGTCTGGAGAGAACACCAACAGCTCGTACACCGGCCATCTTGGGAGCGTAGGTCAGTCTGCGGTGGCGTGAAGGGAAGCTAGCTAACTAGGAGGTGCTTTAGAAGAGAAGAACAAGACTTGTACTACTTCCTGAAAGCGGTCAATCGGACAAGGTACTTATTGGCTGTCTTTCAACAAACCCCCACAGCATTGGTCAAATCTCAGGAACTCGCACGTAATTGGACGCCCAAAGACTACAAAACGCCTCTTAACCAAACTGTTAAAAATGAACCAAACGTAAGTACTGCCGGCTGGGTTTCATCCACACTGTCCTTATACATTTTTTAAAATAAAAAATTCAAGCAATTACTACTATTGTTATTACTATTTTGTGTATAGCGAAAATGTTCAATTTTAAAGTTAACAATCACACCGTATTCATGATGCAATCGCAGCATGCTACCACAAGGTAGAGGCAGAAATCAGTGAATACAAACATAACCAGAATATTTGCACTGAGTTCTTTAAATAGCAGAGATATTTACCCATGTATATGTATTTATGACTAAAATGTCCTTTAGCTACAGATTTCAGAGAAGTGGCGCCTTTTAATAAAGGCACGCAGGAAGAACTGCGTCTTTTTTTTAAATTTATTTGCCTAAAGCTACAGTCTTCTGCATAGATAAAGGAAGCACATTTCTTCAGGTAGCCAACAATTTTGTGGTAGACTGCATGAATGATCAGTGCAGATTTGCTCTAAGAAAATTTGCTTTTTACATTAAGAAATATTCACACAGGAGATATTACAAATACAATTTATTGAACAAAAAAAAAAGGAAAAAATATTTACAATTACTGTCTACGTGTTTGTTCTCCACAGTAACAGCACAAGGGCGACACCCCGTGGGCAGTTAACTGAATTGCATTAGATTGACAGTTTACGTTACAACCATCCACTTGAAGTTAACATACTAGCCTAACAGTTTTGCAGTTAATTCAATATTTATTAATGTTATAATGTTCACATTTGTGTTGAATCCGTTTTTGAGAGATTTCCTTTCAGAAGTGCGATCGTTTTGGATAAGGTGGTTTGTATTTCTGAGGAACTGCTCTACCTCAACTAACAGGAACTGATCACTTTCATGATATGCTGTTTGTGGCAAGACCAGATGAGGGGATAAAAGAAAATCTAAAAGAAAAGTAACTATAATTCCTTTTAGACATGTGCATAATAGTGAAACAATAAAATATTACTATCCTTAGGCAAAAGTCATACCAGCTCTGTATTGTTGGATTATCTCTTGAACCTCTTAAATGCACCATATTCCGTATTATGGTTATATGTTAAATCTGATACATTTTTCTTCATTCTAACTTTATTATCTTATTGACAGTAAGTAGGATAGGACTGAAGAGGTTTCATCAGAAAACTGAAGTGGAAAATCTAAAGTGAGATCTGCACCTAACACTGTAGGCCTGCATTAATTTATTACATTAGGACATGCGTGTAGTTTGTATTCATATGTATATGCTGTCTAAACTGATAAGAAGTATTTATTATACTTACATTCTGACCTTTGGCACAGCGTGTTAACACGGACATTTGAAGGCAGCACCAATATATTGGAGAAGGCGGGATTATGTGTCGTTACGACGAAAGAATCCAATCAGAGGCCAGCTTTTCACATAGTAACCCCAATCAGCGAATAGGGACTGGCTGGTTGCGAAGGTAGTGGTCGTGGTGGTGTACTGGAAGACGCAAGTGTTTCCTCTGGGCTTGTTAGCTGCAAGGTTTAGTAACAACCTTTTACTCGTGTATCTGTCAGGTTAGGCGCCGAATTTATCGGCGTTTGATCCCTTTGTTATGCATTATATGGTTTCTGCATGCTAATTTTGCAATCTAGCTTGGCAGGTGAATTTAAATCTGTCTGAAAGCATATTTGAATATAATAGGGACACGAAATTACGATGCCATCCCCGATGGAGGGATCTTCCAGAGAAGGTGACCTGTTTACTGTGAAACACGAGCTGAAAAATGGTAAGTTAGCTGGGAGCCGGTAAAACTCAATGCTGTGAATTTCATTCGATATTTATGTTTTGGAGACACGTGTCGGAGCGAGAAAAATGTTAGCTGGGCTAGCTTAGGGGAGGCAACTGTCACTGTCAGTGATCGTTTGTAGTAAGCACTAACATCAACGTTACACAAGTTCAAACATGGCAGAGGAAAGCTAACATCCGACTGTCATTACTACTTATAACGTTACCGCGAACTCACACAAACTAACGTTATCTGACCATATTATTACGGCGAGCTAGCGGCTAGCGTTTGTTATAAACCGAACTCAACCAGGGAAATAACATTAGCTTAAGCTAGTTGTCAGCGTGTAACCAGGTTAAAAACAGAGCATCGATGAAGATTTCACTAAGTTAATGCCATTGTCAACGCCTTAACTTATTTTGCTGGGTTTTCCTGCTGTTGCCTGTGTGTGACTGTTTTTGCTGTCACAGCTAACTTCTCCTCAGTCAAAAAAGGCAGAGCCAGCTGCAGTGATGTCAAGTCCAACACGCTAATGTTAGCCTATAGTTTCATTCTGCATATTACACAATAGTTAAGATCACCTGTAACCTTAGCTACAGCTGTTGCTTCTAACAGTGCATGCAATGACATATTAATCTCCTGAGCAGCCTGGTTAACTTTATACTACTAAGCCTCATCCCTAAAAGGGTAATCTACTGAAGGACAGTATAGTGTGAGTTCACTAAGAATTTACAGTAAATCTAGGCAGGATTCACAAATAAACAGAGATTTTAATGTTAGTGTTCAATTCAATTCAATTCAATTTTATTTCTATTGTTCGAAAGAGGGTTTCTGTGAAGAAGTGAAGAAGACTGCTTAGTGAAGTTGTACAGTGGACAACTAGGTTATAATGATACAGGGCTCCTGTTCAGGCTCCAACATGACTATGCTGCACCCCGATTATTGCCCTGCCCTAAAAATGCAGTCTGTCTAGTTGTCACTTTTTTCCCTGTGTGTTTCATTTAACACAGTGAAACTTATGGCTACTTTGCATCCAGCTGTACCATTTTGTCTGTGGAGATGTCTTAGTCCAGAACAACCACACAGTTCTCCAAGCTCATATGTCAATATAAAAATATGTCAATATCAGTTGTCATTGCACCTCCCTGTCTTCCTGTTGGAGATCAAGGCAGAGCTGTACTAAATGTGGCTATGTTATCATAAAATAAGTAATCATGCTTGTGCTGGCAGTTGCACAATAAAAGAATATTCTTGCTTGTCCGGGGCTTGTATTAGATGTTGGGTCTTTAACAACAATTGCTCAGGAAACCAACCAAGCACAAAGTTTAACAGATCTGGGTTTTTTTTTTAAAGTTTTTAATTAATTTATTTTTTTTAAAGGAAGCATAATTTCCCTCCAATAAAGCAAAGGGATTCCTAGGACTCCTCTGTTAGGCTATTAATAAACACCAAAATCAAACTGGGCCTTGGCAGGGTAAGCTTGACAAGGGTGTTATGCAACCTGAATCTCTGACCTTAAATTTGAAGGACAGCTTTGTTGTTCTGAAATGATACAGTGTGCGCTCAAATTGCCTAACAGTTGCAGCATTTTGTTTTGTGTGTAACTGGAGAAGCAGAGGAAAAGATTAAATCAGCCGCTTTAATTGCTCAGTACCCTATTTCCAGAGTGCGAGACAGAAGGAATGTGTTCACTACAATGGACATGCATGTCTAAGAGTGTGCCGTGCTCAGTCAGCTGTACTGGGAGACCATGATTTAGTGAGACACAGGGAGTCACAGACAGTGTGTGCTGAATTCAGTGAAGATCTTTAATGGAAGATAATGACCTTTTGCTGGTTAATTTAGCGAGTTTGCTTGCAGTGGAAGGGAGGATTATTTTGTAGTGCTGCATATTTAGGAGACAGGAAGAGCAAATGTGTTTTTGTAACACTTGTTTACATGGAGGAAGTTTGGTAATCATGCATGTGTTATCTGCGGTCATTTTTTTTTTTTTAACGTAATGGTGAAGTGAAATCACCATAACAATGCTACCAGTCTGCTGTTGTTGGTGTTTTGTTGTCTCTTGTTTTAATTTGATGGTTCTTCATTTGAAAGCCCAATTCTCCAGCTTTTAAACCATTTCATTAAGTCTCAGTTAAGTCACATAGTAAAGTGCATCAGAATTCAAACTTGACCCCAATCTACAAAACAAGTGTACCAAAAAATGTCTACTGGTAGACATGCAGTGTTGATAACTCAACAGTAGTTAAAAACAAATTAAGATTTGTTTTGTTGATTAATAATAGATAAGAGGAGAATTTTTTACTCATAGTCCTTTATTTCATCCCCAATAGAGCACACGAGCATGGTAGTTAACAAACCATCTTTAATCCTTATTATTTAAGACTGGAAACAGATATATTATAGAGCTGTGGGGTAAAGATCGGACCAGAAATTAAACCCTTCAGTTTTCTATTACAATGTGTATCCACAGTTTGTGCTTCTTTGAACCTTAGGTATCTTGACTTTACTATCTAATCTTTAGCCATTAATAGTTATTTCCAGGTACTGAAAAATGCCAGGTGGGAGCTTCATAGTGCAACTGCATACAGTCAGGCTGTGAGTATAAACAAGGATGCACTATGGGAAGCACTGAGACATTTGCTGAACATTGGTATTAGCCTATGTTAGCCTTATTAACTGGTACTGGGATATTGCTAAACAAAATCGCATTTGCAAATATCAGTGGCCAATATTTATGTGTTATATCCGTTTTGCACTGGCCTGCCTGTTTCCCTAGAGCAAAAGGGGGAATAAAAAACAACAAAAACCAAATGAAAAATGAAAAATAGTCATATCCAGAATTTCAGAGCATCCCTAAATATAAAGTTTTTCTTGTAGTAAGCATTAAGTGATCTTTCAGTGCTAATAAACTTTACCCTATGTGATTTAATTGCTTTGGAGAAATCTTAAAAATATAATTTCACTGACAATTACTTTTCATGCCAAAAATACAGTATGAATATATTTTCAAGTGTCTGTGTATATTGACAATCAAGCCATCTTTATTATTTCAAGTATTCACTACAAATATATTAATATTGTTATTTTTACTTTGACTTCAGCCAACCTGACGGGCCATGTAGAGAGGGTGGGGATAGAAAACTTTGAGCTATTAAAGGTGCTGGGTACCGGAGGTAAGTGCAGTGTTACTTTCCCTTAATGTAAACTTGAACATTCAGAAATTTGTTTGCACGCCATTCTGTCATCCAACAAAAGAGTGTTTTTGGAATGCTAAGCGTGTCGAACGAGTCTTTTCTGTTTACCCACCTTCATTGAACTTTGCCCTGTCTGTGATTATTTTCCTGCCAGCATATGGAAAGGTGTTCCTCGTGAGAAAAGTCAGTGGCCATGATGCAGGAAAGCTTTATGCCATGAAGGTTTTGAAGAAGGCCACTATTGTACAGAAGGCCAAGACTGCAGAACACACGCGGACCGAGCGGCAGGTGTTGGAGCACATTCGCCAGTCTCCATTCCTTGTCACACTTCACTATGCCTTCCAAACAGAAACCAAGCTGCACCTCATTCTTGGTGAGGATATTTGATAATAATTTTTTAAATTTTAAGATAAATTCAGATTTTAAATTGTTATATCAAAGATTTAAGGCCTATGGCAACTGTCTGAACCCAGTGGAAAACCCCCACATTTTTAACAGCTAAATATATTAATGTACGCAGAGAATAAAAATTGTCTTTCCTTGTAGGGACATTAACTAACTTACATAACAAACATGATGTTTTCCTTTATAGATTATGTAAATGGTGGGGAGCTCTTCACGCACTTAGTGCAAAGGGTGCGGTTTAAGGAGCAAGAAGTAGCCCTGTATAGTGGAGAGATTGTCTTGGCACTAGAACATCTACACGAGGTGACCTTCAGATTTAGCTCAACAGTAAACAGTAGCGCTTCTTCCGTCCTTGATGATTAACCTGTGTTTCATTTTCTTGTTCCAGCTTGGGATTGTCTATCGGGACCTTAAACTTGAGAATATTCTACTAGATTCAAACGGTCACATAGTTCTCACAGATTTCGGCCTTAGTAAAGAATTTGATCAGGTACAGTTTGCCTTTATGTGTTTAAACCTCTCAAACCTTTTCTATTCTCAAAATACGTTTTAGCTAATAAAACCCCAAAAAGGACATTTTGCTTTTTCTTTAATGCCCTCAAAAACCCAACTGTGAAGCCAGATTTTTACTTTAAATAGTGTGGGTTTGGGTATTTCACATTAGAGATATTTTTTCATCAGTATAGAGATATAACCACTTCTCACTTCCTCATTACAAATGCAGAGAAATATTAGGATGCAGCGTCTGTTAGGATAGAGTATTTTATCTCTATTCTGTGTCATATTTGTCTTACGAAATGTTTGGTTTTGTTTTTAAAAAATAGGCTGAAAGAGCTTTCTCTGTCTGTGGCACCATTGAATATATGGCTCCAGAAATTGTGGAAGGAGGAGAGTCTGGACATGACAAGGTAAATTCTAGTTTCATGTCATTGCCTGTTTGATCAAATCATGTTGCACACTCTCCAGTGAGAAGTCACGGTTAGGTGCTTTCATGCATTCCAGGCGGTGGACTGGTGGAGCCTCGGCGTGCTGATGTATGAGCTTTTGACTGGTGGGTCGCCCTTCACTGTTGATGGAGATGAGAACTCGCACACGGACATTGCCAAGTATGAATTCTCCTTGATCATCAGCCTCAGCTTGCAGCTATATTTCAGTTATAATCAGTCTATAATGCTGCTGTATATCTCTCGCACATCACAGGAGGATTGCCAAAAAAGATCCCCCTTTCCCTAAAGACATGGGACCACTGGCCAAAGACCTAATCCAGCGACTCCTCATTAAAGATCCAAAGAAGAGATTAGGGTCGGGGCCTAATGGAGCGGAGAATGTAAAGAAACACCCATTTTACCAGGTGGATTTCATTGCCTGTCTTGTAATGGTCACGATATTTAATATAACTAATGGACTGAGATGTCATTGTTTTGTACTGAGTATTTCTACATGGTTTTCACATTAGAAAATTAACTGGGAGGACTTGGCAGCCAAAAAGGTGCCTGCGCCATTCAAGCCAGTGATTCGGGATGAGCTGGACGTCAGCAACTTTGCAGACGAGTTCACAGAGATGGACCCCACCTACTCTCCCGCAGCTCTGCCTCAGAACTGTGACCGCATCTTCCAGGTGGGAGGGAAGGAAGACATCTTAGACAAGCAGACTGTGTTTTGTTGTGACTCATGCTGCTGCTGTTTGCAGACAGGAATATTTCTTTGTGCTCCTTGGAGGTCATCGCACAGGACACCGTTTATCGGCATTTGTTTAGAGCCCGTGTTTGTCTGGGCTTTGGTAGCAGGCAGTGTGAAATGTTGACACGGATGAAAAATCGCATTATACATTATCCGCTTTTTGTCTGTGACTATATTTGACATACTTCACAGCAATTGAAGTAATCAAGTGAAGTTTTGAATGTCCTCAAAAGGTTGCTGTAAGTCAACATGAGTCTGTCTGTGTGCATTGGTATTCAAATTGACTAAAGGGTCTTTTATTGAAGTAATTGCTGCCATATGCAGCTCTTATTGAAGTAACAGATGTGAATGACTATTTTTGATGTAGCTTTGAACCATAATATGGCCCACAACTCCATGCCAGCTGATGGCTGTCTGATGTATTGCATGAAATTTCAACTCTGATTGCCTTCTGGATCCTTGAGCATGCTAGATCAATAGATCCATTAACGGGCTTCTCTCATGGAATAAAAGGTTACACTTTGAGAGCATCACCACGTCTGTCTCGGTTACGCCTTCAGTCTTTGATTGCCAACTTCATCTTGGCTTTTTTCACTCTCAGCTGCCATTCATGTAGTCTGAAATTTTGTGGTCTTTATAATTTGCAAGCCTAGCAATCTCTGCGATAACGACAGCAATCCCAGTTTTAAACCGTGCACTTGCTCCCCCGCCGTGTCGCACAAAACAAAATTAAAATTGCATTAAGAGCGCCAAGATGTAATTTCACAGCAGAGCAATCAAATATTCAAGCCCGGCAATTTAGGGCATCTCATTCATTCAACACCCATCCTTCCGTCCATCCATTGCTGTCACTACATATCACACAGCTGTGTGTGTGCCGGTGTAAAAGAGAGAGGGAGAGATTAATGCCAGCTCAAAGCTCTGTGCTCCCCACAGCTGGAATTAAGCAGGCAGCGCTCCACAATGACAGGCCTAACAATAGGAACAGCTGGACAGCCACTGTCAGTCACACATGAAGAGAATTGGGCTTATTGTTGAGCTGACAGGCTGGTTTTGATAGATTTAAAGAAAACTACGCAATTTTGTTTTATTTTAAGGGACTCTATTTTTCTGTGGCAGTGGAGGAAGTTTCCTTTTCTCCTGCCCTAGTCCATCTCTCGCTTTATGTCTTAGTAAAATGTAAACACCTAGGGCTCTTGTGTTTTTATTTGCAGGGTTACTCTTTTATGGCCCCCTCCATCCTGTTCAAAAGGAATGTGGTGATGGATGACCCTGTCCAGCTGTGTGGGGGTTCTGAAAAGCCAGGCTCAGCTGCGGTGGCCCGCAGCGCCATGATGAAGGTAAAATGAATGGACTTGGTTCTCCGAGCACAAACACACTTAAGCTAATGGATGCTGTCACAGACAGATGAGAACTTTTCCTTCCTTTCCTTTCCATTCCACTTGAACTTTATTTTTCTTCTGTGCTAGTTTTACTGCACTCACGTTCCGTTTCAGGCTTAATCCTGTTTATTTAATAGCGTTTGTTCGTGAATACACTTGCTTGTCTTTGCAGCATAATGCTTTTTGAAAAGGTAGCAGTGCTTTTTGTGCGCTCAGTTAGCTTAAAGCTTTCTCAACAACATCCTGGGAAACTGAGCTGTTTTGCAAACCTTAGCATTTTCTATTTATTATGAGATTAGTCATAATGCTGAAAGGTATTGTAATTATTTATCTTAGTCCTTTTCAGTTTGCTGCTTCAATAATCCAAGAAAACGGAGGGAAAAACAAGAAATTGGGCTTTTGTAATTGTATCTAAACAATGAAGGAAATTAGTGGTTTAACTACAGTAGCTGGCTTTTCTTTTCTAAAGTTTCCACTGGGTGCACATTATAGGTTTTAAACCAGATTCTGGTTAGCAAACAGGAAGCTTATTAACGGTATTTCTGTCTTATCATGTGACGATCTTAACTCTTTTAGTTCAGATCTAAAGTCGAGACTTTCAGTGCTATTTTTTTTAAAGTCCTCGTCACATTTGTATTTCTTCTTTTCGATTTTGCATGTGAAGTGTACAGGGTTGGTGTGGTGATATACTTAAAAACAACCCTTTGTGTAGCATAAAACTAGAATGAGAGAAGAATTATTATGAACATTATTATGGGTGAGAAGAGGGATAGCTTTGGGGATTCTAGCTGTAATTGAATCAGGATTTTTAATATAAATTCTGCATACAACCTCCAGAAAAGACTTGACTAAAAGAAAGGGAATAGAAAGAATGAAGAATGTCAAGTGTACCAAGTATTCTCTGTAGAAAACTGAAAGCAACTAAGGCCCTGAGATAATACTCAGATAATTGGCAAATTAATTTGGTCATAAGTAATGTAGGAACTTGCAAAATCTCTACTTTAATTCTACAAACAAACATCCTATATCAGGCTATAATATTTAATGTGAATTTTATTTGCGTGATAATAAAATATACACATAATTCTTACTTTTTGTGATTATTTTTATGCGTATTTGCAGGACTCGCCTTTCTATATGAGTTACGAAATGGACCTGAAGGAAAGTGCTCTGGGGGAGGGTAGCTTCTCGATCTGCAGACGGTGCACACACAAGAAGACTGGGCAGAAATATGCAGTCAAGATTGTCAGCAAGAGGTACGAGTTCACTGGGTGCACACATGTGTTTGTCAACTCAGATGCTTTTGGCTCTGTCTTTTGTTTATAGATTTACTGGATCAGTTGGACCGCCACCCTCCTCCATCCCCTGCTCAGCCAAGTCTGAAGCCAGTCTGAGAAGACTAATAAATGTTAAACTAACAAAGGCCAAATAATGTCATAATTCGACCTGATTACATATTTTCCTGATTTTTTTTTTTCCCTATGAAAAATCCAGGTTATATAAGTAGATCACTTGGTTGTTTTTACTGCCACGTCCTGTAAAATCCCATGTATGCTTATAATACACTCCTCCACAGTTTGGCACCCAGTATTATAGTTCTGATTATAGTTGACATTAGGACTGATGCAAGGCAAACCCATGTCCAGTATTTTCTAGCTCTTCGTTGGTTAGAGCAAAACTGCCCTAAAGTATTTTGGAAATTCCCCTAAAGTAAACAAAATAAATAAAAGAAACCTAATTCCTAAAACCTAATATTTTCCAGTGTGTTCTGGGTTATAAAAGGATTTTTTTTTTTTTTTTTTATACTGTATTGAGCATGTTATAAGAAAACGTTAACGTGGTACAACTAATAGTGTTGTAATGTGTGTAAATGTTTTGTCTTCTTTAAAAAAAAAGAAAATCTTAGCATATTGTGCTCCTAAACACGTAATGCAAAAGTAGGAAAATGTTCCACTTGTCCTGTGTGTGTATATGTGACTGGCTTTGCTGTAGGATGGAGGCCCAGACTCAGCGGGAAATAGCAGCCCTGAAGCTCTGCGACGGTCACCCCAACATTGTCAAGTTACATGAAATTTACCACGATCAGGTAAAGATAATCGCGTCCGTTACATTTGCCTCCATAAATTCTGTTTTCCATAGCTCTCTGCCTAGTCTGTGGGGACTGCAGCCTTATTAAGTCGAGGAAATGGAACAAGGCAGATTAATGGGGATGCTGGTAGCCCTCTGGGTGTTTCTTTATCTCTTTGCATATTGTTTCATGAACATCTCACACTGTGCTCAATATTTCGCCTCTGATTTATTTCTAAACTGCAGCTGCACAAACATCCATTTTTCGCCACTGAATAGTAACAACCTAGATTCACTTGTTTTGCTAATCGAGCCGCACACTTAACCCAAACTAAGCGCGCATATGTTCTAAATGTAGCTTACCCCCGGTATATGGAAGGTGTGACCGTGTGTGTGACTGTGTACAGCTTCATTAGCTTCGGTCCTTCATGCCCAGGAGCACCACTTTAGTCCTGATGAGCTCAGTGGGGTTATTACTGTACCTCACAGGTCTGTGACCCAGATCAAAGCAGCGCTGCCTCACCCGCCTCAGCTGAGTCCTGTCTTTGTTCCCTAGATCCTGCACTAATGAGAAGCTCAACCCCGCTGCTCTGGCACATCATTCTCCTGCCACTTTGTCTGGCCCCTTTCATTTTTACTTAATACCAATGTGGTTTAATGTCACCATCATGAGATCAAGGATGTTTTTTTGTGTGTGTTTGTTTCTGTTTGTTACGCAATAGAAAAATTACAGTTTAATGTTTCACCCATCACTTTTCAGTTGTTTTCAATGTGTTGTTCAAGCTTTGAAAGCAACATTGATGATATTTTAGGAAAGACAAACTTTCCAATATTTATTTAATTGCCAAACATTTAAGAGTGTTTGTGCATGCCGAGCTAATTCAAGGGTTGTTAAAGAATATAGGTTAAGAGTGGGTGTAACAGATGTAACCTTATCCTGTATGTGTTTGCTGTAGCTTCACACATACCTGGTTCTGGAGCTGCTTGGTGGAGGGGAGTTGCTGGAGAGAATCCGCCGGAAACAACATTTCAGCGAAACGGAAGCCAGCCGGATCATGCGCAAACTGGTGTCTGCTGTCAGTCACATGCATGATGTAGGAGTTGTGCACAGGGATCTTAAACCGGAGGTATTGGAGAGCTTCTCAGCTGAGCTATTGCCAGAGATTTCTTTCTGTCCAAGCACAGTTTGTGTCTTTGTGATGAATGCAGGCTGGCTGGATCGTACGTTTCTGAAAAAGAATTACTGTGTTTTTCTGAACTTTGTATGATCTGTCCTTCTCTCGTTCTCACTCTGCTATTTTTTTACAAAACAAGAGTAAAATTGTTTGACCCCAACGTGGGTCACAAGTACCTGGTCAGTCATGATGTACAATTTACTACTTGAGTGAACCAGTTCTGCTGAGCTGAGAAAAATGATTGCTGTGCGTGTCTCAAATTGCTTTGTAGAACCTGCTCTTCACAGATGAGAGTGAGAACTCTGAGATAAAAATCATAGACTTTGGCTTCGCTCGACTGAAACCACCAGACAATCAGCTCCTAAAGACTCCCTGCTTCACCCTACAGTATGCTGCACCAGAGATACTCAAATATGATGGCTATGATGAGTCCTGTGACCTGTGGAGTCTAGGGGTCATCCTGGTGAGTGGAGCAGCCACGCTCAGGTTAAATCAAAGCACTATTAATTTGACCGAGGATCATTGATTGTTCAGCAATTGGGGAGAGAACAACGAGCAAACCGTTATCTGAGTTTTTGAATGGTGAACAAGCTGTTTATGCTAACGTTACCATTTACACTATATGAATCATAGATTGTAGTGCATTTATTGATGTTCATGTGGTGAGCCTAGGACTGTTGCATTGTTGGTAGGGTTGAGTTGGCTGGAAATGGAAGGGTATTGGATCTTTAACTTACTTTAAATCCTGACTTAAGGCTTTAATTTGAATTCCATTAACCTGTTCTATTATTAATATTTTTAGGTACAATTGTTGATTACAGTTATAGCTGATCTTTTTTATGGTTATATAATTAATAGATTAGTAGGCCGCCTTTTTTTTTTTTTTTTATATCCATCCATCCATCCATCCATCCATCTTCATCCGCTTTGTCCGGGGCCGGGTCGCGGGGGCAGCAGCCTAAGCAAAGAGGCCCAGACCTCCCTCTCCCCAGCCACCTCCTCCAGCTTGTCCGGGGGAATACCAAGGCGTTCCCAGGCCAGCCGAGAGATATAATCTCTCCAGCGTGTCCTGGGTCTGCCCCGGGGCCTCCTCCCGGTGGGACATGCCTGGAACACCTCACCCAGGAGGCGCCCAGGGGGCATCCTTGTCAGATGCCCGAACCACCTCAGCTGGCTCCTTTCGATGTGGAGCAGCAGCTGCTCTACTCTGAGCCCCTCCCGGATGGCCGAACTTCTCACCCTATCTCTAAGGGAGAGGCCAGCCACCCTTCGGAGGAAGCTCATTTCTGCCGCTTGTATCCGCGATCTCGTTCTTTCGGTCACTACCCACAGCTCGTGGCCATAGGTGAGGGTAGGGACGTAGATCGACCGGTAAATTGAGAGCTTCGCTTTTACACTCAGCTCCCTCTTCACCACGACGGACCGGTGCAGCGTCCGCATTACTGCAGCTGCAGCCCCAATCCGTCTGTCGATCTCCGGCTCCCTTCTCCCATCACTCGCGAACAAGACCCCGAGATACTTGAACTCCTCCACTTGTGGCAGGAACTCATCCCCGACCCGGAGTGGGCACTCCACCCTTTTCCGGCTGAGAACCATGGCCTCAGATTTGGAGGTGCTGATCCTCATTCCCGCTGCTTCACACTCGGCTGCGAACCGTTCCAGTGCGAGCTGGAGGCCTTCACCCGATGAAGCCAACAGAACCACATCATCTGCAAAAATCAGAGATGAGATTCTGAGGCCACCAAAGCGAAAGCCCTCCACCACTTGGCTGCGCCTAGAAATCCTGTCCATAAAAATTATGAACAGAACCGGAGACAAAGGGCAGCCCTGGCGAAGCCCATCACCCACCGGGAACGAGTCCGACTTATTGCCGGCAATGCGAACCAAGCTCTTGCAACGGTTGTATAGGGATCGAATGGCCCGTAGCAATGGGCCAGACACCCCATATTCCCGCAACACCTCCCACAGGACACCCCGAGGGACACGGTCGAATGCCTTCTCCAAGTCCACAAAACTCATGTAGACTGGTTGGGCAAACTCCCATGCACCCTCAAGTATCTTGGAGAGGATAAAGAGCTGGTCCAGTGTTCCGCGACCAGGACGAAAACCGCATTGTTCCTCCTGTATCCGAGGTTCGACTAACGGACGAACTCTCCTTTCCAGCACCCTGGCATAGAATTTCCCAGGGAGGCTGAGGAGTGTGATCCCCCTGTAGTTGGAACACACCCTCCGGTCCCCCTTCTTAAAGATGGGGACCACCACCCCGGTCTGCCAGTCCACAGGTACTGCCCCTGATCTCCACGCAACATTGCAGAGGCGTGTCAACCAGAACAGCCCTACAACGTCCAGAGCCTTCAGGAACTCGGGGTGGACCTCATCAACACCAGGGGCTCTGCCACCAAGGAGTTGTTTAACTGCCTCAGTGACCTCGCACCCGGAAATTGGCGGGTCATTCCCCTCATCCCCAGACTCTGCTTCCTCCTCGGAAGACGTGTCAGTGGGATTAAGGAGGTCCTCGAAGTATTCCTTCCACCGCCTGATAATTTTCTCAGTCGACGTCAGCAGCGCTCCGCCAGCACTATACACAGTGCAGGTAGAGCACCGCTTTCCCCTCCTGAGACGTCTGACGGTTTGCCAGAATCTCTTCGAGGCAGTCCGAAAGTCTTTTTCCATGGCCTCTCCGAACTCCTCCCACACCCGAGTTTTTGCTTCAGCCACTGCCCGAGCCGCATTCCGCTTGGCCTGTCGATACCTGTCGGCTGCCTCCGGAGTCCCACAGGCTAACCAAGCCCGATAGGACTCCTTCTTCAGCCTGGTGGCTCCCTTCACCTCTGGTGTCCACCATTTGGTTCGGGGATTACCACCACGGCAGGCACCCACCACCTTGCGGCCGCAGCTCAATGCAGCAGCTTCGGCAATGGAGACTCTGAACATGGTCCATTCGGACTCAATGTCCCCAGTCTCCCTCGGAATGCTGTCGAAGCTCTGCCGGAGGTGTGCGTTGAAGATCTCGCGGACTGGGGCCTCTGCTAGACGTTCCCTCATGCAGCTCCACTTAAGAAGATCCATACCAAACCTGTCATCCTTAGTAGTATCTGTTATCCAAAGAATGGTTGGCTGTTCATAGGTGTGGTGCTTTTTCGTAAAAAAAAAAGGCAGAATATAAATTCCAGGGTATATTAGTGCGTTAAGTTATTTTGCTTGTTGAAATGCAATATTCTTGGTAAGTAAAATTTCATGTAGCTCAAAGACATTATGAAAGTATTGCTCTGTACATGAAAGGTAGATTTTTGATGAAACTCATGGCTCTCACAGGTTGTAATAGAACTAAATAACTGATCATTGATTAGCCCTATTCAGGAGCATCCTTCTTTGTGACTTAACGCCATCACTTTCCACAATGCTCCAGGAAAGTGACCTGATTATATAAATGTATAATTTACACAAATCTTTTCAGAACCCAGATTCCCACTTTAAAGCTTGTCTAAAAATGCTTTTGACTGAAGTGCTTCTATAACCAAATAAATGTTTAATCAGAAGCTTCATATACTCTTGATTTGCACATCTTATCCAGTTTGAGGATTAAACATTTGACACAGGCCACTCTGATTAAGCAATCAGCTGTTATTTTAACTGATTTTGGTAGTAGTTTAGGCTAATCTGTGTTGGATGATATTCATCTCCTCTTGTTCAGCGGTACAAACTTCAGCATCCTGTGGTGAGCTGACACAGTTTACGCTCACCACAAAAAGAAGCAAAACCTGCCCCACTCTTAGACCTGGTAAAGGCTATGCGGATATGTCATCCTCATTCAACTTTTTTTTTTTTGCATGGAAGAGAAGAATTAAAAGGAGAGGTAGACAGGATAAGGAAAGGACACATAGTTGAGAGAAAGATTTCTGTAGTTGGCCAGTCATCCGTACAGAGCCATGGCTCTATGTTTAAGTGCTGCTTCCCACCGTCGCCCCCTGGGGGGATATGGGTGTACTGTGCCTCTTGGAGGTTTGATGAAATGGCTACTGACATGCTTTGTGCACAATGCCCTGGAAGCCAACTGAGTTGAGATATAGAGGGAGAGAGAGATCACAGCACAACAGAGCCTTTGCTGCCAAAAGGGTTGTTCCCAACTACTGTCATTTTAATAAGAAATATGAGGGCAGATGCATTCAGGCCAAGGTGAGAGAATCCTGTTCTTTCAGCTGAGCACAAACCGCTCTTCTCTTGAGTGCTAGTTCAGCCATGGTCAACAACTTGCAGCATAACAATGGAAAAATGTGGACAGTCGTGATCTGTCAAGGGCGCTTTTAAAACATGTTATTTTAACAGTAAATGTGTTTAAACACTTACGTCTAGTTACTTAACCAGCTTATTGAAGGTAGTGTGGCACTGACAAAAATGAGCACGTAGTGTTTTTTCGTCCGCAGCTGTTGTATAAAGTGTATAAATTAGATTTTCACTAGAGATACCTGATTTCTGAGGACAAAGGCATTAGAGATTTAAATGGAGAAAAAAGATAGTTGGGATGTTTTAGAAGATGTAAATTAAAAAAAAAATGCAATGCAGTTATTCACCATCAAAAGCACATATAAAGATAAAAGAAAAATGTCAAACCGCTTAAAATATCTGTTCATTTCAAATTTAATGACAGCATGTTTAAAAGGCCAGTTAGGATCCTTGAATGTTTTACTACAGAGCCACACTGATCTGTGCAGAATGGGGTTTGATGTTGTGTTGCTAGAATAGCCAAGATCTTCCCCGAAAAAGAGGTTTTCCTGATGAGAGCATTTGTCGCTACCAAACCTGTATACATAATCTGCATTAATGGTGCCTTTACACATGTCTATGTAGCTAATTCTATATGCACTATTGCTCCCAATTATCACAGATGCTGGTTTTAAATAGTGTGTTGTGTAGTTTGCAGAACGCAGCATCCATGAGTCTCAAAGAGATGTTCAGATTTTTCATATTTACTGTGAAAAAATGAGTTTAGTAACAGTGCAATGTCTCTTTCAAGATTATATTGTTCTTTGTTTTATTTAGGCCTTATAAATTCTTCAAAATCATTGGATTATTGTGATATTTTGGTGATATACATTTTACACAGCATTCCAGTTCCTGGAAATCAAAGTTGCAGAGTGTGTTGTACTGAAAACGGAAAATAATGGAGTCGTTATTAACTTTGTAGTAAAGCTTTTCACAAAAACACTGTTCAAGTTTTGACACAGTTGTTCTATTTGTGCTACCCAATTTTGTCAAACTAGCATCTTTCACATTTAATTCTATTTTATTTATATAGCACCAAATCACATCAACAGTCACCTCAAGGCACTTTATATTGTAAGGTAAAGACCCTACAATAATACAGAGAAAATTCCAGCAATCAGACCCCTTTTAAGAAAGCACTTGGTGACAGTGGGAAGCAAAACCTCTCTTTTAACAGGAAGTAGGTGTCAGAGGTGCGTCTACACTTTGTGGCGAGCTATGGTTGAGTCGCCACAGTTTGATGATGTGGCAGCTATTGTTAGCTCAGAGACAGAGAAGAGCTGAGAAAAATTAAAAAACTAATAATTTAATAATTATTAATTCTAGGTGACCAACAGTTGGCCTCACTCCAAGACTTTTCTCAACAATGTAACAAAAACCTAAATAAACGTTGTTCTCTCTTTAAAGTCTATAACTGAAAAGCTAAGCGAGAGCTATTATAAACTGGTAAGCCAGTCTAAATGTGACTGTATTGTAAAAATTGCATTGAGATCTCTAAATCATCTGTATTTTAATATGTTTATGTTCATAGCAGATTGCATGGTCTTCCTTTGTTTGCAGTACACCATGCTGTCCGGCCAGGTGCCTTTTCAGTGCCAGGAGAAGAGCCTGACCCACACCAGTGCTGAAGAGATTATGCGTAAAATCAAACAGGGGGATTTCTCTTTTCAAGGAGAGGCCTGGAAAAACGTGTCCCAGCAAGCTAAGGACCTCATACAAGGTGAGGGGAAAAAACTGGCTCATTTTCTTTTGAATAACTTGAGCTTCGGTTTCTTTTTTTCCCATTAAAAACATAGAAACATAGTGCACTAAATTTATAAAATTCCACTTAAATAGTACTACAAATTTTAGGGTATGGTTATGAAAGTGAGTAGTGTTAGCTTGCAGCTCCGGTAGATTCTTTGTTCCAGGCTCATTTTTTCAGAATAAAATATCGACTTTCAAAATAAAGTAGTATGAACTGTTTTTGTGAAATTGTAAATTAGTTAAATAAATAAAATGAGGTTTATGCAAAAGCTTTGAGTCGTGTTTAGGGCAGATTTTGGTGGTGCTGGTAGAGTCTGGAAGAAGAAATGGACAAGTAGTGCTCCGTTAGTGCAATGTCAGTAAGTCATGACGTGTTTTGGATGAACTTTCTACTCACAAAGCAGCTTTCAGAGATCAGGTTTCCTAAAGAGGAAATAACTTCCTGCCTGTGTCTCACCTTTTCCCACCTGGATTAAGAGCGTTAAAGGTAATTATCTGCGTCTTGTTCCTGTAGAGCTGCTGACGGTCGACCCTAACAAGAGGATTAAGATGTGTGGCCTCCGTTACAACGCCTGGCTCCAGGACGACAGCCAGTTGTCCTCCAACCCACTTATGACCCCAGACATTCTCGGATCCTCCACTGCCTCTGTCCACACTTGTGTCAAAGCTACTTTTAATGTATGAAATGTTCAGAAGGGTGCTAATGTTAGATAGTAGGTCAGAACGTTCCAACCTAGTGTAAAATTTGGATTGTGTAGCTTCTGCTAAGTGTCAACCGGCTGTTATTAATAGAGATGGAGACCACATTATATTAACCGTATTGTGGGAAGATTAATTCAAACAAATGCTAAAGATATTAGTAATTTAAAATGCATCAAAAGGCACTTTGATACTGCAACAAAGCGCAGATGCTAGTTTTTGTCTTACTTGAGGTTGGATTTGTGTTGTTATTGCGATTCATCAAAATGCTGAATGGATATTAATGCGACTAATGATATAATTATGTGACCTGGGTTTTGGCCAAATATTGATGGGATCTGAAACGTAAGATCCCTTGAAAAAAGATGAGAGCAGTGCATTTCATTGAAACTAAAATGTAAAAGTCTAACCAAACATCTGTTTTGTACTCGCAGGCATTTAACAAATGTAAGCGGGAAGGGTTCCGCCTCCAGACGGTGGACAAGGCGCCTCTAGCCAAGAGGAGGAAGATGAAAAAAACAAGTACCAGCACAGAGACCCGCAGCAGTTCCAGCGAGAGTACCCATTCGTCCTCCTCCTCCTCCCAGTCACAGGAGAAAACTTTTCAAGAAGGAGACCCAAATCGACAGCACTCTAACATCACTCCTGTCATCACCCCTGTCAACACACCGGTGCCCTCTGGAACAGATTCTGGGCACCAGCCAGCACCTCCAGCCTTTCCCTTCTCAGAAGGACAGTAAGACAGCCTGAGGAGAATCCAGATTCAGACAGTTGGGTCTGAAAAAAAAAAAGAAGAAGTTTGGCTTGGACTAGTATAGAGACATCCTTCTTCTTTCTCTCTGTCTCTGGCTCAATTGCATGGATGTCAGCACGTCTCTAAAACCAAGCATGCAGCAGGAGCAGCACTGTCACCTCTATATCAATCAATCAATCAATCAATCATCACTAGCAATAGCCTATCCTATCGTATCTTTTGCTCTGACTTTCTCACACAGACTATCAATCAGGGACTGGACCAGGAAGAAGTGTCACCAGTGTCCTAAAAGAAAAGGGCTGCCCTACTGCCCCCGGTCCAGAGAATGGAGAGACATCTTCAGTCTCGTCATTAAATCACAACATCTGTCCTCTCCTTTTCTGTCTTTGTCCGAGTTTTTAGAGATTTAAAGGGAAAGTCAGTGTTTACACCACGGATGCTTTGTAATTTCTGTCAAAAGGAGAGAGAAACAAAAGGCCACATGCCGGAGGATAATCTTACGTCTCTGCTATACGGAGCAGCTTATTTATATGTGAATTTTGCAGACTGAAATTTATTTATGATAAGCTATATTATTAACTTATTTATGATTCATTATGATCTGAAAAGAAATAATGGATATAGTGAGACTAAAAAAAGAAGATATTTTGTGTGTGTATGTGTGTGTGTGTGTGTTTTCCTATCAGCTCAAAAAAACTTTCCATACAGTGAAATGATCTTTCATATATCTTTCTAGTTAGACACATCGAAGAGTCTAGTAGGTCAGTTTTAGTTTGTTTTGTATACATCGTAAGAGTCAAAGTCATGAAACCAGAGTTCTTTATAGGTACTGCTAATTATTTAAGGTGAATTTTAAGATTGATATTTGTTTAGTGGCTTAAAAAATATACATTTCCTGATTCATATAAAAGATGAAAATGTGTGCACATCTTTTTGTAAGAACCAAATGTGGATGTAGTATGTTCAGCCAAATCTGTGATTTTTATCAGCGAGTACTGCTGCCTGAGGCAGTGCAACCTGACTAGAACAGCTATATTTAGACTTTTTTTTTGTCTCTTATGTGGGAGTATGGCTACTGCCGGACTTAGCATTGCTGCTGTTCCATGTGGTCTGATCCTGAAGTCAGTATTTAGCCAAGCAGTAGAGACCTAATTGTCTCATTATCACTACAACCAATTGGATTGAGCAGAATGTCCCAAATGGAAAATGAAGATCAGCTTAGCGTAAGGGTCGAATGCGTCAAGTAGTTTGAGATTTGAGCCTTCTTGGAACCAAGATGCCTGAGGGCAGTTTCAAGTGACCTCTTTTTTTTTTTTCTTTTAGATTAAAAAATATTAATTAAAGGAAGGCTTATGTGCCAAACTGCATTTGAATGGTAATGTTTGCGTTTAAAGACGGTCAGACACTAGGACATTTGGAGACAATGTAGAGCAAAAGTAGCCCCGTTTTGTCTTCAGTCATAAAACTACTGCAAAATGCCGAACTTTGATGATTACAAGTTGTTGAGCACAAATTAGGGATGCACCGATTGATTATATTAGCCAAATGTTGGTATCTGGCTGTTGTGGGCCTTGTTGACTCATTTCAGCAATTAAAAATGTCTGATGTGCGAATCATATCAGTGTTTAACTGGCTTATTGTTCAAGTATAGTGTGATGAAGCGTTGAAAGACTTCAAGTTCAGTTATGCTTATTTATAGTGAAGATTTCTTTGCTTCCCTGGAACAGAAGGTGGAATAAGTACATCAGAATTTGCCAGTCGGCCCAGAAGTTAACAATCAGTGCATCCCTACCACATGCTTCTTTTTACTATTGATGCCGTCCTTGCTCTATTTACCATGTTGTACTGCATGACTGAAAAGGTGATCTTTGCACTGTGTGACAGCTCGCACTTTGAGGCAGATATCTTGTTAGTATTAGGTCCCCAGTGCATGATATGACCCGAAACATCAACCACTTCCTTTATTTGCCTTTGTGGGCTTTTTTGGGGGGCAGATTCTTACTTGATTTAATGTGAGTTTGTTTACTTGCTTAACCAATTTTCAATTCGGGACTTTTACTGTTTAAAATTGTGATGGGTGTACAAAACCCCTTGTTACAATAGCCTAAATATTGTAATATCCCAGTGTTACAATTCTGGTGTTAGTTGGGATAGTTAGGGGAAAAAAATGCCATGCTCTGTTAACTGTTTTTTTTTTTTTTTTAATTACGTCTTTGTCTGTTTTCATTGTAATAATTGAAATACTGTATTTTGCTGTTGTGTGGGGTACTTGGTGATCCGTATGTGAAGCTACCTAGAATCAGATCCTCCTGCTCAGCCAGGATACAGATTTTCAGTTGGACTACTGTGTGCATTTAAACACACGCTGTCATCCTCTTCCATTTTTACTCTGAATCAGAACCAAAGCATTAACTTCAAGGTAGCTGCTTTAAGCTGCATGAGACATGACCTTTCATGCAAATATGCAAAAAAAAAAAAGCTTCATATATCACATTTTCTGTTTGTTCGAGTTTCTTTTCTTGGTCCATTCAATGAACGATATTTTTTAGTACAGATGATTTTTTTTTTTTTTAACAGCACATAATGTGTTTTCTTCAGAGATTCTTTATGGAATCAGTAATATCAATACCCAGCACATTATCATGCTTAAATCTATGCATCTCTTTTACACTTTTGTGTTGCTTGTTTTGCCATTTCACAAAGACCTCATTGAATGGGTTTAAGCAGAGTGCTTAAAAAGGTGTAACAAAATTTCTATACGCTGATCGTCTACAACACCAAATATTGTGTAATGTCCAGCTTGTGCCAGAAGAAACAGCTCTGACATGTTGGAGAACAGACGTGAGATGCTGTTAGTTTCTGGGACAGGGCAGATGGACTGCTGTCAGTCAGTTTGGAGAGCAGTTTAAGACCTTGGGCTCTTGCTCATGTTTTTTGTTAAATTTTTGTGGTGTGGCAAGGTGCACTGTCCTGCTGGGAAAAGCAGTTATTTCGGTGGGAAGCGTACGGTGAAGGAACATCCACACGAATGGTGCGATCCAAGTTTTCTCAGCAGAACATTGCAGAGAGTGTTTTTAATGTTTTGGCTGATCAGTGTTTACTGTACTTTTACTCCCATAACGTCAGCCACTGTAGAAATGGAACAGATGGAAAAGATTCCCAGTATGAAAAAGCTGGAATCCTTGGAGCTAAACACTACAAAGCTCTCGTCTAACTTAGTTCGCATGAGTTCCCCGTTGCTGCCTCATTAAGCCTCTTTTCTTTTGTTTGGGTGTATTAATAGCTCAAGTGGAGGAAGAGGAAGAGTGTCCTATATTGAGCTCCCCTCTGGGAGCCAGGCTCTATTAGCTGATGTGCTGCAGTGCTGTTTGTTCCAAAGAAAATACCGTACTCTACTCACTGCCTCTGTGGGACCCGGCTCACTTTCTTTGTAGGGAAAATAACAGTGCATCACAGGAAAGGGTTGGTTTAGTATCAATGTCTCTTGGGGCTGATTTCCAAACTAGGCTTTCCTTCTTTTGATGAACACCTTGTTTATTGTGCCACCACGAGGAAGAGAGACAGAGGGAGGCCGGTTCTTATTTTAGGCCTTGTTGCCTTTGATACATTATTTTGTCAGTTCCCTTAAATTTTAACGAAAGTTCCTTTTCTGCCTACAGTGCTTCCTCGTTTCTAAGCCTGAAAGCGTCACGCCTAATGATGCTAAACCTTTTTAGCATTTTTCCAACACTTAATTAGAGGGCTGGTAGTTTGAATTGTTTTGTGTAAACCAGCGACTGCTGTTGTACACTTTAGTCAGAGAAATTGGCTTGGGATGTTGCGGTGTGTTTTTAGTGCTCCGGTCCATGAAGTCACGCATGGGATTAAGACACTAAGGGCAGCGTTGAGTGACATCCTGTACTGATTCTCAGTATGGTGCTCGTGTGCATGTGTTGTTTGTGAACGTCGATAATTTTGGACACACCTTGCAGCTAGTGTTGTTCTTTTTTGTCAACATTAAGGACGTGTACAGTACTGTGCAAGAGTCTTGAGCCAAGCTTCATTTCTCTATATTTTGCCAGGAAAATTGGAAATATGTGCAGTGAATTATCAGACACATAGAAACTAACTTGGAAATACAGTATACAGGCAAAATCAGAGTTGGTGCAAAATGTTTCATTGTATGATCTTTCTTGGATGATCTTACCACATTAACAGTTTGTTTGGGGATCATTGTCATGCTAAAACTTGAAACCAGTGCCGATGAGATGCTTTTTGTTTTTGCATGGTGGATAAAATCTGATGCTACTTGTCTGCATTCATGATTCCATCAGTTTTGAAAAGATCGCCAACACCACTTGCTGAAATCAAACCCAAAACAATGGCTGAACCTTCACTGTGTTTTACAGATGGCTGTAGACTGTTGTACCTCTCTCCTGACTTCCAAAATGTTAAAATTTGGATTCATCACTCCATAAGACCTTCCCACTTATTTTTAGTCCAGCACTTGTATAGTTGGCACACCTGTCTTTTCTCCCAGTTTCCCTCCTTTAAGAGTGGTTTCTTTAGTCACTATTCATTTGAGATCATTTCTAATGATCAACTGCAGGACCAGATGTCTATCTCAGGTCCTGCGTTAGGTCTTTGTTGGATTTTTCTTTTTTCTTGTCTAAAAAATGAATGAAAAAGCAACCAGTGTCCACAGACCAACTTTTAGAAAGATTACAGAACTTTTGCTCTAGAAAATGTTAAAAAAAGTTAACAAAGTATGTTTCCTTGGAAGCAAAATACAAAGAAGTGATGGGTGACTCAAGACATGTTGATTGGTCACTGCCTTATGTATGGAGCTGTCCAAGGTGCTGAAGTGCTCAAACTATCAGTTGTTTGAGAGAAGCATAATAGTGCGATCCTTTAAAATGACCATGATGATTGTTAAGTGGCTCAACGAATCCACAGAAAAAGTGCTTCAAAACAAACAAAATCTCCCGCTATGGCTAATGATAAGTATATTTATTGATACAATTTAGAGCACTTCCAAGTAAGGTAGAGCTTTCATCAGTCATGAGTCAGGTGTAGCAGCTTTGATCAAGAGCGAGAAAAGAAAGAGTGAATGGTTAAAATGTCCAGCTTTGCTGTGTTTCTGTGTTGTAGATGTTTATATCAAAGTCTAAAATACTTCAATGTCTGAACATGTAATCTCTGCGTGGCAAAAGCTCAGACTTCAGACCGCTCTGAATTCTTGGTTTCTTTCTTTTTTTTTTTCTTTTTTTTTTCTTTTTTTTTTTGGTCTATTGGTCTTTGAACCTGACATTTTATGATGTCAGTGAGAGCAGATATCCCAGATATGGGCAGCCAATCAACAGAAAGTTGGCTTGAAGGGAGCGGGAAGGGAGAAAAGCTCAGTATATGATTAAAAAAAAGAGATTCATTTGAAAGGTTAATCATGCAAAGGCACCCTGGTAGTGTCCACAAATGGCACTACTGAGATAAAAAGGACCTAATACGCTCCACTTTGGATACAAATAATGGAATTAATAATGTTAAATAATATCCAGAATCATTTCAGCCAGGAAATGAAATATGTGAACTTTTTTTGTTTTAATTTGGGAGTATATGCTAACAGTTACTTTGATTAAAAGTATCCAACTACAACTACACTGATATCTCTGGGGCAGTGACAGCCATATGTATATATACCCCCCTTACAGTTCAGCCTTTTAAAAGCAAGTGGTCAGCTACAAAGTGGCCTTGCTGAGCTACACTTACCTGCATGAGGACGTGTTCTCTTGCGTTAATTTATTTGACTCAGCGAGTGTTGCTCTATGTAAAGTTGGTAACAGATATTAATGCTTCCACATCCATGGGTTGTAAGGGATGTAAAGGCATCATCCTCATCATCGTGATCATCATCATTTTCGTCACCAGTGCAGCCATCATGCATGTGCTGATGTTGCTTGATTCCTGTCAATCTTTCTGTTCTTATCAAAACTTGTCCAAACGTACTGTAGCAGTGAATCCCTTTGAGATTGGTCACTAAACTGGTTTAAAACACAACATCAAGCTTTAAGGGCAAAACTTTGCACTTACATGTTGGTTTAGTCACGCATATGTTGCAGGAAAAATGTCCTCTTTTGTGCAGGTTCAAATGTTTCTCATCTTTCTGTTTCTCTTGATGGTTGTTGTCAGATAATTCTAAAATAAAATAAACCTCAGCAGTAGTACTTTTTAGATACGGCGAGGAGACACCATGTGCGTACCTGCTTCTTAAGGCACTGTGAAAATCATCCTTCAGGACTTTTGGGCACACCGTCGATAGTATGAGGGGAAAAAACCCTCGATTTGCTTCAATAAATGCTTTACGTGCTAGCTGAATACATGTGTACGTTTGATAATCTGATAAAACCAGTAATGAGTCTTTTAATAGATCCTCTGCTTCATTGTATTTTTAAGTGTTTACGTCATTAATGAAGATATTTTGTGATACCAGGATTTGTGTGTATGAGTTGTCAAAAAGACAATAAACGTACGATTTCCTGTTCACTTGATGATTTTGATTTTAATAAATCAGGTGTGAACTTGTCATGTTGACAAGAGTTTTAAAAGTATGTCAGACGGCAGCCACCAGATGGCAGTGTTTAATAAAGTTTAACCAGAAGAGCAGTTTACTGTTCAATAAGCCTTTAGAAACAAGTAGAAAATTATGTTTAGCATATATTATCTTAAACATTGCTACAATAAATTGTGTCTTCAAGGTTGTTTAAATCACCACCAGATGTAAGGTTTATGCCATGGGTGCCCTAAATTAACATTATTGATAATTACCAAAATAATTTTGTATATTTCCTTAATGGTTAATTCACCACTTAAGCTCTTAATATGAAGTGAATTTTCAAATTTCTTGTTTATCAAAAACATAAAAATAGTATTAGTAGTAATAGTAATAATATTTTTTTTTTTTGAAGGGGTTGAATATTAAGATTGATTCATTTCAGATTTAGGCATAAAAACAAGAATTCAATTTATTTGCCTCATAAATAACAATATAGTTTTTACTTTTAAAAACACATTTGATGGATTTAAAATAGTAATAATTGTGTTTTCTTGCATTTATTACAGTTTGTCTTTTAAATTTGTTAAGCACCCTAAGACTGTTTCTCTCCATAAATATGCCAGTCTCCTGTTATATCATTTTTATGTTTTGATTTACTTATTTGTATACAGGGCAGTATTTATAGATATAAGACAAATGTAATAATTTAATCATCTGGAAATATGTGAAAAAAGGGTTCTCAGACTATTTAAAAGCAAAATTATTACTGTTTGTGTTTAGTGTTAGAATGATGTTTATTAAACCAGCTTTATCTGTTTTCCTCAATACCAACATATTAAATGTCTTTTCCACTAAATTGTAAATTATTTGTAAATCATTAGCTTTTTTTACTCATTTGTCGATTAAGTTATTAATCATAGCATACGTGCCACAATTCAGAATCGGTGAAGTATGAATATAGTTTTTGAAATAGTTTTCTGCCAGTTTACTTAGCTGGAAGTTACTGTGTAATATCATATGCTACCAGGAGAGGATGCTCTACACCTCTCACCGAAGAGGACTCAATGTCCAGTATAATTCATCTACATCTTCTGAAAAAAGTCCCAGAAAAGTGAAGGAGACGGAGTTTTATATATTTAGGCAAAAGAATGTACAACACCAGTCACAGTTTCTTTTGCATCAGTATTCTTTATAACAAAATACAACATATTCGTCATAACAGTTATGAAAAATATTTCATGTAAACATGTTGTATTTTGTAGCTATAGGGTTGTTTTTTGAAGGACATGGCAGCAGAAATTCTACAGGAAAACCGCACTTGTTCATGCAAATGTTTACTTTGCAGGGTGTTCAAAAAGATACTGTTCCCTTTATACTTTCCTTTTTCCACCATCAAATCAAATGCCATTTTAATACAAGCCAGTAGGCAGGTCATGTTTTTGAGTGTAAGCTGGCTTCTGCAGGACACAGACAGTACTCCTGCATAATATTTAAAAAACAAAGAAGATTTTTCCTATTCATGGCTTTCAATCCACTTATTGTGGTTTCACCCCACTTGCTACTATATGCAACAATACAGATGGTGCACTTACAGAGCACTTTTGCCTGGCTAATTTTGCAACATGGACGCTCTGCAGGAGAAACTCATTATACAGTGTGTGTGTGTCTGTGTGTGTACATGGACATGGACATGATATCTCTTTTCTTTGAAATCTCTCTCTCCACTAACATGCTAGCCATTACTAAACAATGTGTGGTATACAGTAGGTAAGTATTCAGATGGAAGGTCTGTGCTCTAAAACCCATAACTGAGAACTATTTGCCAATACACCAAAAAAGACAAAAATAAACACAGAAAGCAGAACATCTTATAACCATGTGCTGCATAATCACAAGGGTGCCTGAGTGTAAGATATGGTTTATGGTAGACATGTAGTGGCACAGTGATTACAATGCAAAGCACCAGAAATTCAGCTAACTGTAGTAAAGTGAAAACAATGTAGACCTTTGTATGATACAGCACAATTTATGCAAAGCCTTTTTTGTTCACCTTCAAAGAGCACAACCTGAAACAATGTTACTTTTGTTTGTGTCCGCATTTCGTCTCTCCTCATCTGCCACTACTCAGCACTACGCAAAATGTTAAAATGATTACAGACATTTCTCAAAGATAATTCATGCAGTTAGGCACATGGCTTATTTTATGCATCGCCACGCTGAAATAACGTCTCAGATTAGAAACAAAACCTGCTTAAAATGCCAATTACAATTAAAACAAGACTAAATGTGCAATAATTTATATATGATATTGCTATAATTTGTCAGTCTATAAAGAAGGTTACAATTTAAGAGATATGCCAAGTATTTAATCATTCCAGGCCTTCATTTTTTTTCAAATGAGAAAATTTGTTGTTTTACTTCTACTTGTTTTTTCTTAATAGAAACAGTTTTAAACTTGATGGAGCCAAGGACCTGGAGAAAATATTCCAAATGATCCAAATGTTCAAAGGCCCCCCTCTTAAATAAACAATAACCAATAATTTTACTAGAATTTTAAGATGCCATGAGAATAATTTGTTTACTCAACTTTCTTTTACTCTAAATACTTTGGATGTGACATGATGCATCATGTTTATCCTAGAATTTCTAGTTCCTAAATATAACATAAGTGGGAAATTTGGACATATAATTATTGTTTTGTCATTCTTAATAGTGGTTTAAATTTTAACTTTATAAAATTACATCATAGTTTTTAAATTTTTAGCAAATTATTTTTTCACATCCCTTGCTTGGGCTCTACTGTCCCAGTACTAGTATTGAATATTTTTTCATATATTTTGCAGTAGACCTAATCAGATTAATTAAAGATAATCGTTATCAAGAAGAAATAACAAATGCTTTCTGTTATGAATGAAAAGCTGCTTTTAAAAGCAACAAATGCTTTAAGTGAATATTTTAAACCAAAAAGCAAATATACCAACAAATCTCAAAGGTTTTGCACAGCCTCTGATTTAGTTGCAGCTCCTCCCAGGCATGTCCTCAAAGAGGAGAGCAGCGTTTGAGAGATGAATGCAAAATGGGACAGAGGGCAAGGGAGGAGGTTGAACTTGGAGTGTGGTTTTGATGTGTATGTGTGATATACCTTTACAGGACCAACACTTTTTTATTAACATTTTTCAGAGAGCTGAGAACTTCCTCAAACTGGAGGATGTTGCAATAAATTAGATGGTGTTGGGGAGTGAGCATGGCGAATCATGGCAGAATCTTTTTGTGTAGCTCTGTTATGATGTCATGATTCACTGCTTTAGATCTAAAAATCTTAATAAGTTGAAGTTTAGAAGGAAGTAAATATAAACCGAGGCATTGTTGTCTCTCTGGTATGGGCAAAGTAATGTGTGTGTTTCACCATGTGTGTGTTTGTACTCCACAGGGTGAGGTTTAAGCTGGACTCCAGAGAGGTGAAGTGCCTTCGATCCCTGGGAGTGGAACGCATTTCCTTTTGTTGCCCTCCAATTTTTGACTGGCTTGCCCCAGCACATGAGGATGATGGGGCTGTTCCTATTATCCAACTTCCCAGACCCCTCCTTCCACCTCACCCCCACCCTACCCTGCTCTGCCTGTTCCCAAAGCGACTGGCATTCCTGGGGGCCACCAGTGAAGCAGCTTTTAGAGGGAAGGCCCGCTGGCTCCTGGGTGGCCTCTTGTGCACAGGCTCCAAGGGGAGGAGACAATGTCTTATTAATTGACTGGGTGTCTTGGGCAGAGTGCAGGAATTTGCAGAAGGGGGATCGATGGAGGGGCGGGATGACTGAGGAAGATTCACAGTCCACCAGCAGAGATTCATTGACCTCTGTTTCAGATTTATGTCCGTTTGATTTACACTGCGGTGAGGAGGACAAGATAGGAGGCAATGCGGAGGTGGCTGCACTGCAGTAACACAGAAACTATTTTTTAAAATGACTTTTAAGTCAATAACTTTTAAGTTCTGCAATATTAAAACTTTCCAATTTGGCTGCAATTAGATATTTTTCAAAAAGTCTTAGAGTCCAACCTAATTTCACAACATAGACAATATTTCTGAGATGTATAATACACTAATTTTAGTTTATTTGGACCAAAATAACACATTTTTCTTCTCAAAAAAATTGACATATCCGTTTTCATTTAATCCTAGTGTACTTCTACTTCATTTTATTTCAAGTTTAGCCTGACTTTATTTCATTCAATATTACATCAGTTTTATAAAGCAGCTCCAAATACAGGATGACAACACTACTTCCTGTTAATGCAGTTCACTTTGGTTATTTGTCCCTTCTTCCCCAGTGGCTATTGGTTAAATACATGATGTTCAACTTCATTCACCATAAAGATTTGTTTGGCGTTACCTTTAGGCTTTTTAAAAAAAAAAATTAGATGAATTTGAGTATGGTGGCATAGTTTTCTGTTGACGCTAAGGTGCTGAAAAATGTCAAACATCAATGTCAAACAAAGATCGTTCTGCATATGACTTGTGGGTTTGTGCAAGTTTGATGGAGTGGGACAGGACAGGGAGGGGTTGTTTGGGGTGGGGCTGGGGGGTGGTGGTGAGGGGGCTGGGATGGGGATGAACCATCTCCCCATGTGGTCTCCCCCCACGTGTCCTCACCCTAATTCTGTTACATGTGTCCCCCATTAGCACTAATGGAGCAGCCATTGTCCCCCCGTTGTGTGCTGTTGCACCCTCGGCCCAGTCACCTTGAGTCAGTAAACTCAGCTCTGTCATGTTTGGACTGCTTCCCACAGCCAGAGGTCTCCATGACGACTGTGGACTCCACTCACTCACACACGCACTGACTCACACACACTTCATTTTGTATGCATTAAAATGTAAAAATACATTTGCTGCTTTTGAAAGAGCTGACGCCTTAAAACACAATCTAAGATGCATGATGCATGCATGATGATGTTTAGTAAATGACAAATATTAATGACCCTTTCAGTACATTATTTGGTTTGTGTTACATCAACACTGTTGTGTAAAGTCCAAAAACTTTGTGACACTGCTTTAAAAATATTTATGTGTTATTAATAAAGTGTAGAATTTGCTTTGTAGATAAAAAGTGCCTTTATTATCACTTTTATGCTTTAATTTAAACAAAAGTTTCTGCACAAAAATTTGTTAGACCTAAAATGTCCCTAAAATGTTCATTTCTTTATTTTTTTAAAAAAAATCTTGCTCTTCAAATGTGCAGAAAACACAGATGTTTCCCACACTTCTTGTAGAAAGATAGAAAGTTGGATGGGTAAAGTGAGTGGAGACGAGTGCGCATGTAGACATCTTGCTTGGTACATTTTCAGGTGACCTGGCCCCCATGCTGCATCCATCATGTAGAGACTGATTGAGCTGACCTTCAGGCCTGCCCTACCGACCCCTGGGCTTCCTGTTCTTTGTCAGCCTCTCACAATACCACTGGTATCACACAGACAGGGGAGGTCTGAGAACCGACCAGGGGAGTCCACCCAGGCCACGCTGGGGATGCGGGGGGTAGTGATGGGGTGGGGGCAGGAGTGGAGAGGGTCTTTGGGGAGGGAGCTGAGAACCCCCTTTTCAATTTCACCCGGTCTTTCCAAATTAGAGAAAAGGCAGAGAGTGGTGTCCTCTGTCACCCTGCCACACAGGGACCTTTAAAAAGCAGCCTCAGTGGTTTTTCAAGTGAGGTGTCTTCTCAAGAGACAAAAAAAGAGGAGAAGAATAAGTGGGCGAAGAATTTAATTGTGGCCCTGTGTGAGGACTGGCAGGAGGATGGCCACTCTAGGTTTGTAAAGGATTCAGGCAGTTTGCTTGTCCTTCCTCTGTGCCTCTCTTTGGACCCATGTATTCTGAGGGGCCTTAAGAAGATGATCTTTCTCAGGTGACTCTTATTAACAGTGATGGAAGACATACATTTAGTGAGGTGAGTTCCTGTATGGCAGGGTGACACTACAAGCCCTGAAATTAAATTCTTACTTAGGTAGAGGAGAATGCAGCAAAAGCATAAATGGTTCTGAAAGTGTGTATTCCAAGAGTCCATGGGGTTTTGGGGTTGACTTTTTCTGTAAAATATTTTGTTACTTTACCTCTTTTGGGATTGACCTGTTATAGTATCTAAATGAAGCTGATCAAGACATCTGAAAATTGACAAGGAATCCAATTAAATATTACTTTTTGGGAGAGTGCCAACAAGGCAAAAAAAGTTGGGGACCCAATCACACATTAAGACCTTTGGCCTTCCTGGCCTAAGATCTGCTTTTTAAACAACTACCATACACAAAAGCCTTGCTTGTACATGTGTAAAAACTGCCAGGTCAAGGTGAGAATGAAAACTCTGCACACAGCACAGTGTAGGTGAATTCTGCACAATGGGAGACTTCTGCTATGATAAGCTTGTTCTTCTTATGTAAAATTTCAATGTCAAATGTAAAAAGGAAAGGTCCTACAGTCAATAGGTGTAGCGGAATTTTAAAAAACGGATCAGTACTATATATACTAGCAGTCATCAGTTTCATTAATTTCATATTCTATATTGCATGGTGGATCAAAATCTCTCTGTTTCTCTTACTTAAACATGGCTTCTTGACAGCCACCCTTCCACTAAGACTATTCGTGAACAATAGATCATTTGTCTGAAAGTGATCAGGAACACGGACTGGTCTGAAAATGATTGAAAAAGCAGCCATGTTTAAAAAAATTTTTTTTGAAAGACCTTCAGAAAGCTTGGAGAAGTATTGCTCAAGATAAAAAATAACAAGACAATTTAGCTCCTAGGAAGAAAAATATGCACAAGATATGGCACATAGTTACTGCTCATTAAGAGCAACATAGAGAACCAACTGCTCGGGCTGAAAAGGATCCAGATAAATTTTAAAAAGAGTATGTTTCTATTTTTTTATTTATTTTTTAATTTTTTAGCAGCGTTCACAACACCACCTTTAGGTTTCTCTCTGGTTTATTTATGCTTATACATTCATGTTCATGTGTGCGTTCCAGTTCTTAGTCATGAGGATACATGAAGTGCTGTCTAAAGTACCTACTGGTTACCATGACAATACTTCTTCAGAGAGGTTTGGGACAATCACCTACCTGTATTCCTTGTATTCCTTCAATGTACAAGTGATCTTAATATGAGTTGTCCTTGCGTCCCAAGATACATGACTGTGCGAATAAATTGTGTTAATCGATTCTGGATTCACAAAGGTCCATTCATTACATGGTCAAAGTAAATACTTATTACCTCCACGCATGCTCTTTCAACACACAATATGTACAACATCCTTGTAATGGTTAATTTATATGAATAAAATCAATAACGCTGCATTGAGCGACCCTGAAGATCCTGGGTAAAAGAAATGCTATGTGAGTTGTTATGAAAAAGAGGGACTAAGAATATCTTAATGACCATCGGGGGAGGGGCGGGGGGGCAACAACTCATAATAGTGAAACACAGAAATTTTAAATAAATACCAATTTATGATCATAAATAAAAACCTATATGACACATATTTTATTTTCTGTTCTATATCACTGTGTAAATATGTATTTTTTTTAGTTTTACTTATACTTACACTGGTTAACCCATCAAAGCTTAAATTCTGTTATAGAAACCTGAAGTTTCACTTTGGTTTGTAAAATGCTTGCCACAGAAGGGAGTGCAATTTGTTTGATTTGGCAGAATTTCATCCCTAATGCCCTTCTTGATGCAAACACAGAGAGGTTTTGTGTATCCAGCTCAGGTTGAACCAGCAACCTTGGACTTGCTAAGCAAACATGTAAGCCATTACACTATGTAACAATTTGTAACAATCACCCATAGTTTTGCAACAGCTGTGTCAGTAGAGCCTGTAATTAATGCCTTGTCATTAAGTCATGAATGTTAGTATCGCATCCTAATACTTATATTGTGTTTTTAAAAATGATCTAATTATTGTTGATGTTATTGGTAGCAGCTTTTAGTTGTCATTATTTCATACAAGCTGTAGATGATTACAAAGAAATACCTGAAGAGAGAGAGAAAAAAGCTGGAAGTTGTTAGACTTAAGACATTACAGCTGAAATGGTGAAATATGATTCTGGAAAAGCCTGATGATTTTTTTCCCAAATGAGAATGAAAATCCTCATGAAAAATGAAAATGTATTTTTTTGTAAAATGACTCAGGTGCGGTGGTTAGTACTGTTGCCGCACAGCAAGAAGGTCCTGAGTTCAATTCCATCATCAGGCCGGGGTCTTTCTGTGTGGAGTTTGCATGTTCTCCCCGTGTTTGCGTGGGTTCCCTCCGGGTACTCCGGCTTCCTCCCACCGTCCAAAGACATGCAGCTTGTGGGGATAGGTTAATTGGATAATCCAAATTGCCACTAGGAGTGAATGAGAGTGCGAATGGTTGTCTGTCCCTGTGTGTTGGCCCTGCGACAGACTGGCGACCTGTCCAGGGTGTACCCCGCCTCTCGCCCTACGACAGCTGGGATAGGGTCCAGTGACCCTGAAAAGGATAAGCGGAAGCGAATGGATGGATGGATGGACTCAGTTATTGCTGTGGGACTATGATTTGTATGATACAATGTGGAAACTAAGGTTTATTGTTTTCTTAAAGATAGAAAGAAATTATTGATGAGAGACTCCACCTAGTAATAGAAGGTAGCAGAAAAAAGGCTAACACCAACCTTTGCATGACCTTTAATTGCAAACAAATTGATGTTATGGTGCATAAAGAAACCTTATAAATCTTTTAAATGTACCCCTTTGAATCACTACTGCATTTCGATTCCTGTTACCTACCTTCATCAAGAATAACATGAAATGTTAAAGCTAACAGTGTAGCCACTATGACCTACTGTCAGCTGCTCCCTGTCCCTCAGAGTCCTGGAAGCACCTGGTCAGGATGTGGTCTTCTATGTCTCAGCCCAGACTGCCGACCTATGGCCCAGCACACTGAAGCTCCACTTCTTTTTCTTCAAATTCATTCGCATTGCTAATGCACAGGAGACAGCTGTCATCTTGCTGTGACCATGATCAATCCAAAGCCAGGGGGAAAAGGTGGAGGGAAGGAGAAAAAAAGATAAATAAAACTGCCGGATAAATAGGTTGGCCTATTATCTTCTGGCCTTGCATGGGTGCCGGTCCTTGAGAGAATGAATTTCAATGAAAGTCTCTTTTCACTGGGGGGAAGAAGAAAGAGAATAAAATACCGGGGGGGAAATGCCTAGAGAAACAATTGGAAGCAGAAAATTAAAAGAGGGTTGAAGGAAAGCAAACAAGTTTTGTTTTCAGCTCCCTTGTTGAAAGTACTCTCCATAAAACAATGGAAAACATTATAAAGGTAAGGTGATTCATCCTGAGCATGTATCCATGTGAGGGCTCTTCATTCAGCATGTAGACATGTCTTTTCTTGAGAACACATATACCTGATTACTCAGTTTTCTTTTTGTGTGTGTGTGTGTGTTTTTTTTTATTTTTTAGATTTCCTGAAAGTCTGTCTGGTCAGGATTGTTTACAGCAGTCTGGTACAGCAACATCAGTGTTGTATTTTTTCCCTTGAAGTAAATGAAATGCCCTTGTATCAATAGGTCTTTCATTCAAACCCTGTATTTTCTATTTGTGATGTAGCTGACAGTTATAGCTTGTGATGGAGCCATGTGGAGGCTGATTTTTATTTTCATAATGTTTTTTCAGTTTCTAGTATTAAAGAGGGAAAACATACTCGAAGAATATTCCTGGTGTTTCACTGAAGTTACAGGTAAACACTGATGAAAAGTCATTTAGGTACAAGTAGTACACTTCACTGAAAAATGTTAGAGTGTCATCTTTTTACATACTAAAGAATTTTACCTGATTACACATTATTTATTTAGAAAGACTAATAATAAGAAATAGTGTGGTAATAATGGTGTACTAAGGTGGAAACAAGAAGGTAATAATATGGAGATAGCGGGTTATTACCAATTAATTACCAAAGTAATAGTCTAGTACTAACAAATAAATATTGGCACCAACTTTGTCACAACAATGGTTTTAGCCATGTACTATTACACTAACATTTTCATAATTTTGTAATAAAGAGCCATAGAGGGACAACAATGTGGCTAAACCAATCAATAGTGTTAGTGTAGTATTATAAACTAGTATTAATATAGTAATAGCTGTATAGTAGTAGTAGTATAGTAATTAATAATTAATTTACAAAAGGCATACACTGACTTTCAAGTGATAGTAACCTCATAATAATAAGGCAATACTGATTCATGATTGAACACATTTAACATAATATCATATATTTTATCATATTGTACTACAGTAATAAATGCTATCTTATGTTGCCAACATCCTTCTTTGGAGGTAAACGGTGTAAATATTATGTTTAACTTGGTATTTCCGTATTAATAGCGCCCAGTTTCCACCTTATTACACAACTATTATCACCTTATTACCAAGCTGCAATCAAAAGTACAACTAAAAACACATACAAGAGAAAACAATGGCATGTCATTGACTTGCATTTTTCCTAAAATTTGATTTTTTGAAACGTAAGGTATATTAAAGTGTGAAATGTAATGCTTGACTAACAGACTACTTTGCTGTAATCCTTTTTATCTGTGATCATTGCAAATAAGAAGAGCTCTGATTCAAAAGCCTTCTTGAGTTTGTGCCTCAATTTGTTCATTTATTTGTTTATTTAGAGGATATTGGAAACAGCCGCTTAGTGTGTTAGGTAAACCCAGCCAAAGCTAATGCAGTCTAAAAAAGAGCCTTCCTTCAATAAATCCATCCTTCATGAAGCTTATATTTGGGATTGATGCTGTATCCACCTTTTTTGTGTCAGCAAAACCAAAAATGATGTCCTCGAAAATGTTCATATAGTTGAATCAACAGCCCTCAAAGGAACTTTTAAGACAATCTAAGGTTAATTAAGCCTTAATTAAGGTTGTAGGACTCCTGTATTAGACTGCAGAAGTTTAAGCTGAACTGGGTAGGGATAGCTTTTTCTTTTTATTGCTACTATTGCATACAATATCTCGTAATAAATGCTGCACTAATTAGTTATCCTGAAGGAGCAATACTGGAAGTGTAAGATTTAAACAAAGTAGCCAGACAGAAGCCTTTAATTTGGAGACCACATGATGACAATGGAGGTAAGTGAAGACACAAGAAGCTATTACTTTTCCTTCACTGCCTTCACTTTCTCTGCTAATAATGTTTGCCTAAGCGGGACTGAGGGAAATGAGGTGGAAAACTCGGAGTGTACTTGTGTTTGTGTGTGTGTGTGTGTGTGTGTGTGTGTGTGTGTGTGTGTGTGTGAGTTGGGGGTGGATCTATTTCTGTGTGTGGGGTGGGTTTGGTGTGAGGAGGGAATCAATTGATTCCTGCTAAAGGAGTAGCAACAATGTTTCATCCTAAGATGTCATCTCTCTCTATCTCCCTTGCGCTTTCGCACCCCCAACCCACACACACACACACACACACACACACACACACACACACACACACACACACACACACACACACACACACACACACACACAAGCCTGTTGATGTCAGGAGCAGCAGCAGTAATCCCTGTTCTAGGCTGCCCAGATCATTATAGACTCTGATCTGCAGTCCCTGAAAGAGGGAATTAGCTGGGAACACAATCCCAGCGACCTTTGTGACACAGGGACAAAGCCTCAGCTGCCGGGGGTCCACATCCCTAAATCAGCCCATATGGCTCAGACAAAACTGTTACAATGGTCGCTACAAAGGAAGCACAGTGGGAGGGTTGGCCGGACTGCCTCCCTGTATACGTGTTCCCGCAATATCTGTCAGTATGTCTGTGTTTGCTCATTAATATGTTGATCTTGATTGTGGATTATCAAACGGACAATTTGTGCTGTAGGAACTCCCCTTCAAGTAGCGTAAGAGGTGTAAGAGGTTTTCCTCCTACTTCTGTCGTGAATAAGAGCATCATGCAGGATTTGAGACAGTGTGTGTATTTGTATTTGTATCTTTGTGAGGAACTACTTCAGATAAGCAAATTTTGTGACCTTCGTTTTTCGCCACTTTGCAACACACATCCAAATGTGTAATTTGGGGTTGATACTCTGGTGCAGCTTGAGAGTTAAGAAGTTCCTATGTCACAGAGCATCCTCACAGAGATGAAAGTGCAGGCGTTTTTGTGTGCTCCTCCTTTAGAGCATGTTTCCTATATGTAAGCCTTTCCTCTGCCCTTATGTGAGCTGATAGGCTTCCTAAGAGCCCCCCTGGTGAGTTCATGCTCGGCAGCTCTTTGTATTTTCGGTGATTGGGAAGAACCCCCTTCTTTTAGAATACACACAAGCGCTCTCCCACTCTGCTTCTCTCTGTCTCACACATACACACACATATTTCTTGCATCACCTCGGATTTTTTTCTTAATCCTCAAAACTTTTGGCTGTAGTTTGAGAGGTTTGGAGACCTTTCGAGAGAAAAAAGAGCAGGATCACTCCCCAGACTGCCCTCCTTCTCCAGCTCTCCCCTGTCACAAAGGCAAATAAGGCAGTGCCCATTCAGTTTCACACTGGAGGGTATACTCTACTCTACTAGGTGAAAGTCCACTTTTATTTCATATGTGTGCTTTTTCACTCTTTATACTAGCCTACTATATACTGGCCAAAGGTTGTTATGGATTTTCTTTCTTTCTTTTTTGATTTGTTGGGTACTGCAGTTTTAACATAGAAATTTATTATGTGTTTGTGTTCACTGTTTTGAAAATGTATGTATTTGGATGCTTTGGACATGTTTGCTCACATCACAACTATCCTATTTTGTCAGAAACTAATAATGGAGGAGCAAGTAAACAAGGTTTATGCACACCGCATGTCTTCATTTTGGCTCAGATGCAAAATTTTATAGAAATTGTGCTTAGTTTCCCTCCATTTTTCTGTTAGCTATCGTCTGACGGGTGGAATATTACAGGATAACAGCTCTTATAATCTGTCATTGCTGGACTATTGCCGTCAATATGATGAGCCTTGCTCGTTTTTGGATGTTTTGAACACGCTCTCAACTATTCAGACTTTCACAAAGGCAGCAGCAAACTGGAAATGTACCTTGAAGTGATGTTCACTCAATTTAATCTATTCAGGAATTTAAGAGTGAAATCATTTCATACTTTCATACTAGCCTAACATTTGTTGCTTTGAACTATTTCAGAGGCAGCGCTAATAACAAAGGTCGTCAATAATAGTGAATTGCATGCTTTGTCTCGCAATGAATCCAATTCACAAAAAGTGGGGAGTACTTAGTGCTGCTAGATGGTTATGAGGCTCCCGTTTTCACCTATCAGAACAAGATATTTCTCTAATGGTCCTTGCTGATTTGAAGTGGTCCACTTTTTGCTCCTATGGCACACTTCATCAGATATTTAAAACACTGGAAATTATTACACAAAGCTGCTATTGAAGCTGAGAATATGAACGCTGAGGTACCATGTGCTTCCGCATGACCTGTTTTCCAGGCGTGGGTCCTGTTAACGTGTGTCATGGTCCATGTTGAGTCAGTAGTGTTACAGCAGAGGTGCATTTTCTCTTGGGGCCATATTCTCTCTTTCTCTCTTCTCTCCACTCTCTTCTCCACTCTTCACCCTCTCCAATTAGGGGAGCTCCAGCTGTGTACCAGTCAGGATCAGAGGCTCGTTCTATTAGCCAAATCCATTTGTGTAGCGATTGAATCACTCCCCAATCTTCTCTTTTCATCCCCCGGCCCCCACACCCCAAATACACATCCATACACCCATGCTTTCATGAGTGCCCCTTGGAACCCCCACCCAAGCCTTGCTGACAGCTCTGCAAACCCTAAATCTGAAGACATGAAAAATGAAATACAGATACAGTATGTCCACCTTAACCAGTTGTGTGGATGACCCTGCAGAAATACTTGGAAAATTCAATTCAGGTTGTTGTGGGGTTTGTTTTTTTAACACAAAACAAAACTGTTGGATTTATAAGACATGACTTATTTCCATATGGATGATGTTCAACTAATTTGTTATTAAAGAAAGTTCTTTAAAAAGAACCAGTGTAATACTAATTAGAGATGGAAAGGAATTAACGTGAAATAAAGAAATATGGCCCATTCGTGTTGAACTGAATGCTAAATGATTGACTCAAGAAAATAAAATGTATTTTTTGATTTTCTGCACACTGATCAGAATGCTCGGGGAGTTGATGTATTTAAAGCTGTTTTAAAAATAATTCTGACATTTAAAGTTAAATAAAGCATTTCTACCTTAATAAAGAAAGTGAATTAAAATGAATGTAATACTTTCTAGGAATTCAGTTAAAGTTGCAAGAAGCAGAAGTAAAGCAGACTTGCAGAGCTGCAGAGAAGGAACAGAACCAGAACCAGAACCAGAGAAAATAATACATACCGTACACTGAAAAGCAGGTTTCCCTCGTCTTACTGTGGTCAAAAAAGATAATTCTTAAATTCAGTCCCTGTTGAATTCTTGCCTGTCCTTGATAGAGTTTCCCATTTATTCCAGAAGGTGGCACAATTGTGTAGGAACTGGTCACAAGCTTGGCATTCATCATGGTGCCATTGATGCAATATAAAAAGCTTGTCACTGAGGTCTTGTTCCTTAGACAGTCATAGAAAACAGTATATCCATCTTTGTGCACTGTATGTTAAGAGACCTCTTGACCCTTTGCCCTGAAGACAGTGTTAACAAGTTGCCAAAATGTCACGGTCTTTTAGTTTTGCAAAAAAAAAAAAATGTTGGTTGAAAAGAAAGCATCAGATGAAGAGTATGTAGCCCTTCCATGGAGTCATATAATTCAAACCCACCAAGGGCGAGTCTTTTATAAATCCTCCCCTTAGTCGAGTGTACTTTCCTGTCTTCCGCTCGATCTCACACTTTTTTTATTCTCTCTCTCTCTCTCTTACACACACACACACACACACACACACACACACACACACACACACACACACACACACACACACACACACACACACACACACACACACACACACACAAGCCTTTGTTTCTCTATCTCTGTCCTTGCTTGCTCTCTTGAGTGACAGTGTCTGGTCCTCAACAACTTTAATGGCTGTCAATTTTAGCTGGGATAAAACACCAGCAGAAACCGACTTGGTGGTTCCCGGTGTTCTGCAGCTTACAGGACATTTGCTTGATTAAAAACTATTTAAGCATCTGCTAGCCTAACCTTAACAAAAAGAGCATCACTTGAAGATTTTTAAGTTTAAATAAAAGTTCAATATCCTCACTGAAGGTAAACCTTGTGTTTTATATGGCAAGATTTCTCACAGGGACTTTACACTGATCCTTTTTTATCCCTGGACTTTGAAATTAATGTGACAGAAATGTCTTCAAAATGCTATTTTGTCCTGCTTTGAGGAGGTGTGGACATTGTTAATGACCCCCATCAAGAAGGCTACATTTTGAATTTCTTCATCCTTTGCTTAGTGAGGATAGTGTTTCAGAAACTTTAAGAATCAGCAGTTTCACTGAAATTTCAAGGAAAGTTTGCCCACTCTAAACTTTTGTTGATATAAGTGGACTGATGTGAATCAATCAACCAAAAACTGAAAAATCATGTTTATGGACTTGACTTCCTTATCTTAAAATACATAAATAAATAAGATTACAATACAATAATGTACAAATTGTCCTTTTAAAAAAAAATGAAATCAAGAAGGGAGTTATTTTAAACAGACTGGTGGTCAAATTCAAACATCTACACTGCTTAATGAAACCATTCTCTTCAAAAATATCAGATTGTTATACACGATTCAAATTTTGGACACATTGTGCATTTTATTAGATATATAGAGTCAATTCGACACAGGTGCCCTGCCATGAAGTCATATAATACCTAGAATGTTCAGTTTTGTTGATACTATTATTTATTAACACCAGGAGGACATTGCTTAAATTGTTAAATTGTTTATAATCAGCTATTTCTGCTATTATGACCTTAAAATGACCTCTCAGTATATCATAGCCCAGCGGACCACAGCTGTCACCTATAAATAATAAACATATGATTATATATATCGACAGAAAAATTAACATTTCGAGCTTTGTGAAAATACATTGTAAGGCATTGTTGTTATACTGGACTGTGTTAGAATGTGCAGATACAGTTAATAAAGCAATCATTAGGAATATATACATAGATAGTTTGCAACCTGCTTACAATGCCAGGTGCATGAGTGTATTTTCTGTTACTTTCAGGGTTCTTTTTGAATGACAGCTAAAAAAGACAGCGAAACTTAAAGGATAAGTCTTTGCATGTAATTTCGATGGAAACAAAGCTGGCTATACGGCTACATGCAGATATTTGCAGCGAGCACTCAGTGAGAATGCTTTGCTTTGAACATGTCTGATTTCAAGAGGGTGAAAAGTGGCCTTGTCTTTCCAATAAGGTGCTATATAACTGAATATGTGAAATAACTGTGAGTTAAAATTGATTTACTTGCTTTCCATTAAGTGTTAACGTGTACAGTCAGAAAAGACTTGATCAGTCCCTAATGGTAAACAAAAGAATGACTGCTACCTCTTGAAATAGTTCTTGCATTAACTCATTATGGGATGATGGCATAACGAGATCTGTTACGTAACTTTCTAAAGATTTTCAAATATATAATAAAAAATATGAAGTATCGCACAGCTGTGGCAAAGGCACACACTTTAAACCAAGCAGAGTGCAACTGCACATGTACATGGTATCCTCGCAGAATTTCTTTTGTGCTCAAAACACTATAGCAAGAAAACATTTGGAGGCAGAGGCATCGAATGTATTCACAGGGGAGCACACTTTCTGATCCTACTCACACTCCTCGTGTATTTTCCTGCCCGTTCGTTGGCCCACTCCGCACAACCTGAAGTTCAAGCCTGAGAGATGCCTCCTGGTACTCCTGACGACAGGAGTTTAAGAAAAATAGCTGCGGCTAAAAGGCTTGGCAAGGTATTCTACATGGGCATCCGAGTGTGTTTGTTTGAGGGGGTACACTTGACCTCCTCCCTCTCGAGGAGCAATGGAGGAGACAGTGGAGAGCTTCTCAGGGCTGCCAGTCAGACTTTATCCTCTCATGGATGTCTCAGCTCACACCTCCACAATGAAAACACAGTGAATAAATTGTCATGTTGAGTGTTTGATGCTACACCTTTTTGTTCAACAAATTACTGCATTTCTGGCTCGTAGTGTTTATTTATAAGAATTATTTGTGGTTTTACCCTTTTTTAAAACATCTTACAGCCTTGAAATTGAAATTTGAATTAATTGAGCTGCTCTTTATAGTTGTTTTGTAACAAAGTTCTTTTTGCTTTACATTTGGCACTAAAAACTAACTTGTGTCATTGTTACATTCAGGAGAAGATGCGAGGTAGACTCAAAAAACACACACAAAATGCTCAGAACCAGGAATTTCCTTTCTTTGCGTGTCCATGTGTTGGAGTGGCAGTGGGGTTATTGGAAGTCATTCTGGCGGCAAAGAGATTATTCTTGTCACTGGGGGGCTGTGTGATGTCCTTGGCTTGTGACCTTTCTACATATTTGCAAAAAATGTGTTGTCCATAAGTTGCAAAAAACTCTTGGGAATGAAGCCTTGATGCCATTAAATCCTGCAGTGCAGTGCTACAATAAAATTCTTTTTTCACCTTCTTCAGTTTACTTTCATTATTTTTTTTTATTGAAAACTTGAACAAGAGATTGAATAAATCCAAGGTCACACGTCGTCCACATGCTGCACATATACTCTATAAAAATCCCCGAGAAAAACAGTCTCACTCGGTCTCAGAACTTTGAATCACGCCTCTAACTTGGTTTTGTTTTCATCGTGTCTCATCCACTCTCAAGATGATAGTGCTGATTGTGATTTGTATTTTCAAAGCTGGGGCGGGAAAGCGTGTGGGTGGGTGTTAAGGGGGTGTAGGTGTTTGCAGCAGGAAAAAGACAATACAATTAAATGATTAATGCACAGAGGGGCCACTGACAATTAAAACTATTATAGAAATTAAAATGGCATTATGTCACAGTGGAAAGCTGATGATACCCGTGCCGTCTTTTTAAAAGCAATTTTCATAATTCCAATAATTGAAATTACGGCATATTCATTCATTTACTGGGTGAGGAGGGCTAAGAGCGGCTACTAATGAAATGCAATCATTAGCATCCAAACAAAGTAATTGGGTTGTCTTTTATCCTTGGAGATAGGTGATAAGGCACAATCACCCCCATCACCCCCTCCATCAAAATGCAAAAGCAAGTAATTAAAGCACAGACAAAGATGAGACCAGCGCTGCTGCTGTGCTGTACACCTCTGAAAACAGTACTGATTGCCTTGATTAGAGACCTTACTGTACCCTCTGATTTTGTTTATGGATACTCTGGCATTCTTGGGGAAAAGAAGGGGTTGTGGGTGGATGGGTGTGAGTTCTAAATGTGTTTCTGAAATTGCAAGAAAACACATTCAGAAAGATGAGAAATTCTCCAAAAATGTTATATATACATTAAAGCATATGCCACGGTTGGTGCTTTTGCAGGCGATGGAGCTTGAAACTCCCACCTAAGCGCACATTTATCTCAGTTAGATATTAGCTCATTGTACATGCTTAAGTAAATGGAAAGTAGTACTACTCTGTAGTGACAATTACCAACCTGCTCCCGAGGACAGAGCGGCAAGAAAGGGGAGGATGGCTGGAGGTGGAGAGGTGAGTGGAGAAGAAGAGAGAGGTTGAAATGAGAGGAAGATGGGCACATGAAGAGTCTTGAAGAAAAGAGCTCCTTCTCACTCGTCTCTCTAGTGGGGACGCCATTCTCTCTCCCCTTTCTTGGCTACCTCCTCTGTGGCGTTCGGGGTGCTTCTTCCCAGTATGCCCCCTTCCCCCAACCCACATCCCCACACCCCTCTTCCACCATCCTGGGAGAGTGTCATTAGGCCCTCCTGGAGGGGAGTCAAGAATATAATGCGAGAGGGGCCAACTTCTAAAAAAAGAGCCCAGTGGAACCTTTTCTACTTGTGCTGTCCCCTCATTAACAGCCTCCTCTACTCTATGCCAGCTCCAAACTTCAATCACACCTTCTTCTTTGCGCCCATCTTCATCTCCAGTGTAAGGTAGCTTGTGTATCTACCCCCCTGAGGGCCAGGGAGGGAGTCCATTTCTTGCTAGTTCGACAGAGAGTTGACACAGTCACCTCCTCCCAGGCCCTAACACTATACTTCCACCTCTTCTGTGATGGACTGATGGGCGAATAACAAAAGAACCTAGAGGGGAAAGAAACTCCTCTTCTTATAGCCTTGGCCCTGAAGCCCACCATTCCATTTCGCAGCCTGTGAAAGTAGGGCTTTTCATCTCAAAAGATCAACACATTTCTCTCCTGCAGGCACCTACACCACTTCTCTCTCCCATTTTCTCCCTCTCCTCTCTTTCTATACACCTCTCTCATTCTTACTCCTTGGCAAATGGGAAAACTGTCCTTGGTTGGATTCTGTTTTTCAAAGGAATCAATTCTCCTTTGTACACACTTGATCTGACCCTGTGACAGGCATTAAGTGTGTCTTCTGCCTGATACAGAGGCTCGTGTTCTGTGTGCTGATGGACGCTGCCCATTATCACACACAAGTGCAAGCACACACTCATGGACACTCACAAAAAGGGGCATTTGTTCACATATCCATGCATGCAGACACATGTCCACATTCACACAAGCATGGATTCACGGTTATGCTGCACCGAGCCACTTGCATGCAAACAACAACAGACACATACTGATTCACACAGTCTTGGTGAGTGTGGCCTTTGAGATAATGTGCAGAGAATATCGGTAAAATCCCTGTGACTGAGAATTCATCAGGTATGTCCTGCTGAGCTCAAACTAATGGCTTTGACAGGAGCACTAAATGGGTTGAAGAGGTCGCAAGGCAGAAATGTTCAAACCTGAAGATAAATTGGGAAGAAAAATGAGGAGTGATGATGAAATTTGAGGTTATTTATGGGCACCAAGCAGCTGCAGGTAAATGTGCAGCCTTGAGTAGTGAAATCGATAGCTTCTGATGGGCTTAACAAAATAAGAAATATTAGAACACTAATAACTTTATGACCTGTTACTTTAGTGGGGAATGAGTTGTGAACACACCACTGACATGTGATCACCTTTCAAGGTAAAAAACCCGGCTTAGAACAACAAATACGACAAGTAGAATGCAATGGGATGTTTTTAGAGCTCTTATTAAAAACATTTGACTGAAAACATCTGGAAACTGCAGGAGAGAAATGGTGCTGTGAGAACATAGAACCAAAACTCTAAAATTACAAGTAAGATAACAGCTCCGATAACCATATCAGGGATGGTAACACACAATGTATAATAACAATGTTATACTATAATATTATACTGCTTGCAGGAAACCTCAGGCCCAGTCTGAGCATGCCTTAGAAGTAAGGAGCTGAATTTTGAAAAAGCTTAGTCAGTGAACAGTCAGTACACTTGTGTCCATGAAAGCACAGAAAAAATATGTTGGAGGGAAACATTTGCTAATTATACTGATATTTTATCTTTTTATTAAACTCATATCACTTTAAAAATCTGTTATATTTTTCATGACTGGCACTTATTGTCTGTTACACAGTTTTCAGTGCAGCTGAAGCCTTCCACAGTGTAATATTGTAGTTCAACATAAAAAAAGATGCTTGATCATGTATTTTTCATATAAATAATATCGATGTTAATGTTTTCCAAAAGATGCTGTGTCAAAGGTAAGTGAAAACAAAATGCAAAACTTTCCAAATTTCATAAGCTCACATTTTATTCAAAATAGATCATCCAACACATATTGAACGTTTAAACTCAGACATTTTACAATTTAATGAAAAATATTACTTCATTCGGAGACACCAAAAGTCTCGAAAAGTACCTGGTACTAAAAAGAAACAGTCGCCTGGACATTTTGCAACTAATTAGGTTTACTTGCAACAGTTCAGTAACAAGACTGGGTATAAAAAGAGCATCTTAGAGAGGCAGACTTTCTTAGAGGTCAAGATGGGCAAAGGTTGCCCTGTCTGCAAAAGAACTTGGTCTGCATATTGTGGAGTCATTTATGAATGATGTTCCTCAGAGTATTTGTTTGAGTATTTCATTTTATACAGCACATAATATAATCAAAAGATGCTGAGAAGCTGAAGAAATCTGTTAAATCTGCCAAGAGGCAGATCAATATTGGATATCTGTCTGTCTGTCTGTCCGTCTGTCTTTCATTATTCAGATAGAAGACTAGTCCTGTCTGTTCTGATTTCATTCTCAACTAGAATATACAGATCTCCATCACTTGTCCTGTCTTTATTCTCAGCTTTACCTGTCTTTTGAATGCTTTTTAATTGTCTGTGATTTCTCTGTTGTTGGTGTGTTGCTGCAGATACAAAACCCCACAGAGCCTTGAAAAGGCAAAAAATGAGAAAAGAGGCCGAGGAAAAGCGAAAGGGGAGACGAAAGAATGTGTTTGATTAGTGCAAGTTTGCTCAAGCTCAAGTTCACCATTGTGTTCCTTGTGGATGTGTGAATGTTACTGCGAGCAGAAAGGCTAAGAAAAGACAGACATGTGAAACATGCACACTGACATTTCTTAATCAAATATGGCAATCAGGGGGCCAACCAACAGTATACCATTTGCAATCCCTTTTAATTCATAATCAAAATCTGAGCAAATGAGGCAGAAATTGAGAAAGACTGAGGGGTGGGAGGGAGCAAGAGAGAAGGAAAGAGAGGGAGAGAGATGCAGGTCATTACGTCTCTTTTTACTGGCCCGATGAGAGCAATGTAGAATTAATCAGAGGCCATTAGGCTGTATTTACTTACCACTGCAGGGGCTCAGATCTCTCTCTCCCTCTTTCTCTGGATACAATCCCTGATATGATCCTACTCTGCCCCAGCCCTATAACAGAAGATGGAGCAGGGCTAAGAATAAGGGTATAACGAGAATGATCCCGCATACAAGTGTGTGTGTGTGTGAGAGAGAGAGAGTGTGCATGTGAGCTTGTGTCTGTATTTCTGGACATTATGTTGCATCATGTGGGTGTTGTATGCACCGAGGACCCGAGTGGTACAGAGAGGAAAGGAGGGGAGCTGGAGAGATGCTCTTAAATCAGAGTGTGTAATCCCCTGTGGGGTCAGCCTGCGGCCTCTGATGTTGACTCACAACTCAGGCTATCACACATCTCTCTCCCTCTCTCTCCTAATGCACTGCTGCCATTACTCACCCAGGTCCCGCCAGAGCTCAAATCTCTCTGATAATGGGTCTGATAAAGGACAAAGTTAGCACCATTTGAAGAAAATGGAGATCATACCTCTTATAAAAGGAGAAACTTGAGTTTTTAAATGGTGTGATATTTGATATTTATGGTTAATAACTATATTATTAATGCTTTATAGACTAACTTCCTGGTTGCACACTGCTGGTCTATGATACCAGAAATATTAACAGTGTTACATAAGTTAAAGAAATATGAACAAGCACTTGGTGACAGTGGAAAGGAAAAATTCCCTTTTAACAGGAAGAAACTTCTGGCAGAATCAGGCTCAGTGAACACACATGCAGTGACCTGTTGAGTTGAGGGGAAAGAGAAGAGAGCAAAGAGAGACAGGAGAACAAACAATGGGAAAGAGAGAGAGTTTCACAATTAGTAATGATTAAATGCAGAATGGTGTATAAACACACAGGGAGTGAAAAGATTTTTCAAAATGGAAGCTTCTAAGCCTAATCTTAAAAGTAGAGAGTACACAAAGGGTATGAATCCATACCCGTTCTTCTTTTGAAAAGACTAGGAATTCCAAGTAAGTCTGCAGTCTAAGAGAGTTCTGTTTGGATAATAGTACTATGAGGTTTTTACAATATGATGTGGCCTTGATATTCAAGATTTTGTATGTAAGGAGAAGTTGACATAAAAAAGAGTGCTATTACATGACAGTTTTTTCAGTTTTTACTACATCATAAAATGTTTCCTCTGTAAAGTTGACCTTGGATTCTACCTGTATTATTATTGTACCACTGCACAAAAACACCTGAAAAGTCCTATCTGAAACAAGTTGTTTTAGCTTCATTCTCCGTCACTGTAATGAGGCAATTCCTTGCAAAATTCAACAAGTGGGTGGGACTTCTGTGCTCAGTGCATCTGTGCTCACAGCCAGAAACCTAAAATGACCAGTATTAGAGAAACACCCTCCTCTTGACATCATAAACATCCAAAAGGGGATCAACTGTCTAAGTGTTGAAAGCAGTCTGTACCACAAGGTTTTGGTTCTGATTGATTACTTGCCTAAACACTAATCTCATGATTTGAAATTTTGCCTATGTTTAATATGGATAGTGGAGCAGTATGTATTCATTGAACACTTTAAAAGGTACACCGTGCAAGTACTGAGTTGGACCCTTTTTGCCTTCAGAACTTTTTCCCAGAATTTCTTTGTGGCATAGATTCAACAATGCACTGGACACCTTCTTTTATCATAAAGGCATGGAGATGGGCAATCCTCAGATAGGTTGTAATGTATAAATGATACTCAGTTGGTAGGTGCCCAAAGCATGCCAATAAAATACCCCACACCATCACACCACCAACACCCGCATCAACGATTGCTACAAGGCCGTTGTGCCTGAAATCTGCTGGAGCCATTCTTCCAGTTTTAGGGTTACAGGTCCTAACGATCCTATTACCTTCCACTTCTGCACCAGTTGTTCCTTCAGTTCCTGGTACTTCCCCTGGTTTCTGATGTTGGTGTTTGCTGGGGTTGCCACATCTATCTCAAACAGTCTTCTGCTCCTTGTCAACCACCATTATTATGGTTGGTTGGCCAGCAGCTGCTTTTCTGTCTGGAAGCTGAAGTCCTAAAAGACCTTAGCCCTGTAGTTCTTTACCATCTATGTTTGCATCTTTCATCGGGACTTGCAGTAAACTATATCAGCCACTTGGTTGTACTTCTTAGTATATGCTGTCATTTCTTGATCTTACATCCTGCTACAATGTGTTGGGTATTTCCCTGGGCATCTTTGCACAGTCTATAACTTGGGCCAGGTCTTTTGAGGTGGCCCTTTCTAGTTTCTAATAGGATTTCTTTATGTCAAGCACTTCGTTTGTCTGTCTATGGTTCCTCCTGTGGAGGGGCTTGGTCATCCATGATAGTTCTCCTCCTGTTCCACATTACCCTCCCTCTTCAGCTGGCTCAGGCACTCCTAAAGCAGCTTTTTCTGCTGTTCCAAGATCAGCTGGATGAGGTGGCCAGGGTGAGGAAAAAGCATCTCTGTGAGTTGAAGTAAAAACATGCAAACTCCAGACAGATTTTGCATGTTTTCAAATCACATATACAGAAATCATACACCTGAATGTCCCAGCTGACCAGCACATTTGAATCTGGAACACTGTAGAGCTCAGAGGACATGTTTAGTTGACCAGTTGTGAGTTCTTTTTCACAGTAAACCACCTTTATGTTGTTTTTGGTCAATTCTATCAATTGTTATATTTCTGTTTCAAAAATATTAATTATAGTTGCTTTATAAAACAGACATATATGCTAGTATAGATCTTAATGCATGGTTGTCATGATTTTTTGTCAGAATGTTTGCTCATTTAGTTGGGGTTACAATGCTTCATTTGTGGGGTGAAGGGTGGGGGCGTTTTTTAATTGATGTATATTTAAATGTAAAAATAAAATAAAGTAATGTTAGAAATAGATTTCACATTTTCATTCATATTCACGTTTCATTACACAATTCAGGAGTATTTCAATACGTGACAAACAAACCTGCCATTTAACGAACATTAAAGGCACGTTTATGATCTCTAAAGCATTAATAAATTACTTATTAACATCCATTAAGTAACTGGGTTCAACTGATAAAGCTTATGTGAAGGATGCCTTATTAGAACATGTTCAATGCGAGAAGAGACTCTCTGCTTTGAGAAAAAAAACAAGTTTTCTATTAGTTATTTTGTCATGTGACCTGAAAATGCAACTTTAGGGTCAGCTTTCAGCGACTGTTGACGTTAATTCACCGGTTGAGACGGCACTTTAAAGTCCCTGGCACTGACTGACCACGCCATTACAGAACAAACCTTTTTAAACAACTGATAGTGAGACAAAGGAGGCTGCAGCATACTTTCTGTGGGCGATATGAGCAAACAGTTAATGACGTTTACTCAAGATTACACGGGGCTCACCACCAAAGGAGTCTGTCTTGGAAAGAGAAAGAACCAGCAGAAAAGAGAAATACGCCAAAGAACAAAAGGAAGGCAATTCAATGCTTCGGTCATTTAGTCTACATTGTTGTTTGTCTGTTTGTTGGGTGTGTCAGAGGAGTGGAGGAATGCTATGGTTAGAAGTGAATAATTTGTCCAGGCCTTGAATGACACATACAGGCACAACTCTGACTGACTCACACAAAAGCATGTGATGAAAGCATTTCATGAATAAATCATAATTTAAGAAGAATAAAAATTTCTCAAACAGTATCACTCATCATGTAATGCAATAAGTCAGTGTGACACCAAAGAATACTTACTTGGATCATGCTGATTGCGCTTAGAGCAAAAAAAACGTCAGTCAAAGTCTTAGGCTGAGAGTAAATGACAGAAAAATTATGTTACTTTAGGTAGACTTGTTTTTCCAGAGCCTAAACATTGTACTTAAGTAATCTATGTCCCCTTCTAGCAGATGGGATCGGTTTACTAAAATCACAGACTGAGTAGTCAAACAAATAAGTATTCATAGAAGCCAGGTGAAAAAAACAAACAAAAATAAAAAGTAAAAAAACAATCCTATTTCTCAGAAATGCACTGAAATACAAGTAGAGACTAAAATTCATTGAAGAGTACATAAGAAATGTCTAAAACAATATATAAATGTGCTAATGCAGATTTTTTGTTTTTGTCAAGTTCTAAACACAGCATGGACACCTGCATAAAATATGAAGACCTAAGGAAATCTGGTACTCATTTACACAGTGAGAGTGTAAAAGTGGCATTCCTTTGGAGTCATACTAAATTTTAGTTAAAAAACAAACAGTGATGGGAATAAAGAGTCAGTTGTATTTGAGGACTGGTAACAAATTGTCCATTCTAACTCTAACCTTATCAGCTCCTTTATGCATTTGGACATTGCAAAACATTGCACACCAAAAAAAAAAAAAAGAAGAAGCCAAAAATATAGGCATTTTTGCCTATTACTTTATTGGTTATACAACTAGACATTTTTGTTATGTGAGTGAATGGACCATTGAAAGGTGTTTCAGAGAAAGTGTGCATGAAAGGTAAAAAAAAAATTGATGCTTAATCTAAGTTATTGATTTGAAAACCTAACTTGAACCACATGCTCCAGCAGTGCATGTATATCTAAAGGGTTTGGCTGTAAAGGTTAACTGAAGTTCCCACACCATTAAAGGACTAAAGTTTAGTGTCTAATTTCCTTTCATGTCCCCAACAAACAGAGCCAGACGGCTGTCTCTTCCGCCCAGATACGTCTGCAGCCGTACTGTAAAAAGCACCACAACAACTGCAGCTGATTCCTCCCCGAACGTGTAATTTTCTCATTTAGCTCACAAGCGTTTGGCCCGACACCAATTAGCACAGGGCCCTGACCTCGGATGTCTGTACCAGGAGACATGGCGCTCAACGACGCACCACGTGGCGTGCCTCAATCAGCCACTTGCACCCTCTTTTCTATTTTGCAGCCATCAAATCATTGCTATATACATAATTCATACACCTCAGATTTGGAGGTTTATTATAACCCCTCTTTTACTCTGAGGGTATGATTATATGTCAGCTTCAACTTTATAAAAATAGGAGAAAAGGGCTGTCTTTCTCTCTCATCTACATCTACATCTACATCATTTTGCATAGAGTTACATGTTGTTGCAGTTTGTGATATCAAGTAAGTTTTGTCATTTCTGCATCTCTGGCTATTACACACTAGTGATAGTGAATGTTAATGTGTGTGCTCTTGAAAATAATATTTCGTCTGGCTATGTTATGCAATACCAAATCTCGCCATAGGGGGGTGGGGTCATGCCAGAGTGCTAGTGCTGTCACCCATGCCCTCTTAATATTGAGAGAGCCATGAATGTCAAAGGGGAGGGTGTAATTGGTTTCAGGGATATCTAAATGTAATGGGTCGATTTATAATATGAAATTTTGATAACTGTCGAGAACCAGGAGGCAGATCCTGTGTTTTCTTGTTCAGGTATATGATGGAGACGAGTGTGAGGAAAGTATCATTATAATGTTCTGTATTAACTTGTAATTCTAAAAAATTAGAGCTTTCATCCTGGGAAACTTCATGCAGGACTATAAATAGTAAGTAATACATGTGAAATGTAACTGTGGTGTGACATTAGAGTGCACTGAGCTCATTAGATTGGAGTAAATTAAGTTGTTATTAACCTCTTGAGTTCATCTTATTTGAAAAATGTTCATTTTTGTGGAATCACGCTGTATTCGATTAGCATCCTGCTATATTTATTTTCGAATAATTAAGGGACGTTTGCACTGGTTTCTGCAAGCTTGTGATGTATGTTGGTGCGAACAGGTGTTTCCGTATGTAAATGTATACATGTGAGCATATGCGAGTCCATTTGCACATGTGTGCATGCACATGTGTAAGTGTGCAGCATGCACATGTCTCTCCTCCTTGACGTTGTCTGTGCACCCCACCAGGCAGCTCTTGGCCTCCTCCTTTCATTGCTAAGAAACCATCCATTCTGTGTGAGTAATCAGAGCTGTGCCTCCAGGAGCCCAGCCAAGCCTCTCATCCTTGGGCTGCTCAAGAGCTGCTTTAATTAACCATCATACCACAGATGGGATCGATTTTTCCCCCGCCCCCCCCTCCACCCCCTCTATCTCACCCTTTCTCTATGCCTCTCTCGCTCCCTCTCTCTTGTTGCCTCTCTCTCTCTCTCTTGCCCTTCTATCTCTGCTGCTTCTTTCCTCCACCCTACTCTCCCATACACAAGCCCCATAATTGCACTGGAACGGTGCCAGCCGCCAGTCAGGCCCCAGACTACAGGCCTCTCCTCCCTCTCTGTTCTCCTCCTCAGCCCCTGGCCTCACCTGCTCAATACCTTATTAGTGTCGGGATCTGTAGAGAGTCATTGCGGATTAACTAAAGAGATGTGAGATTGATTTCTGCCCCTGCAGATAAAATTGAAGTTTTCTTCATGTGTGTGCACATGAGCACAAGTGTGTGTATGTGTGCGTCTGTGTGCGCGTGGGTATGTGTCAACGAGGGATGGAGGCTGAAAAAGAAAAATAAGAGTAGGAAAGATGGTTCTTTTTTTTAAACAAAAGACAAAGCCTGGCTCTTTTAGGCTACAGCCTTGTGTGAATATATTGGATCCATGTGCATGTTGTGTGTGTTTGTGCATTACTCTCTCTTCAGTATGTATGAGGGTTTTTGAAATGAGGGTTTGCTAATTTGCTATTGGAAGACCCACTTGAGCCTCTACCTCTCACACAACAAATTAATCCCCCCTCTTGCTTTACCTTCATTGGTTTTCATGTGGCGCTATGACGGCACTACGCAGACCCATATCCCTCCTGTGTTACAGTGTATTCGTGAAAGAGCTTCTCCATCCATACACGTGACCACAACCATAGGGAAAAAAACCCATACATGCACACCCACCTCCATGACAAATCTGAAAGTCCAATCTCTGATTCTAATCTTCCGGAGGAATAGTCACCAGAAATACCCTATTCTTGTACGTATGTTCAGGTAAATAGCGCCCTATTGATTATTCATGGTTCAGGGATGGCTATAAATGTGTCAACGAGGTCTCAGAGGAAGGCAGTTGGGTGAGAGATTAACATCTATTTCAGAGATAGGTGAATTTGTAGTGGAGGAGAGGTGGGTGGGGGTGGTCGCAGGCAGATTGTGTGTGAGCGGGGAGTTGCAGGAGGTTGGGGCTGGAGCGAGGTGGAGGGTTGTCTCCTCAGGATTGTGCTGTAATCACAGGCCTCCGTCTACATGGCACATCTCAAGAGTGGTGTCAGCTGGGCTCTCTTCTGTTTGCTAATAGCAGGGGGTCAGGCCTCGCTCACAAAGAGGTGCGTTTGATCCCCAGGTATGGGACACAGAGGGAAGAAGATGACACTACTGAATACTAACAGGTTGTGCTACATGCCTGCTTATCTTTTGTATAATGTGTGTGTGAGTGTGTGTGTGTGTGTGTTTGACGTCCTAATGGTATGTGCTTTGCAAAGAGATTAGTGGGTGTAAAGGTTGAAATATGAGCTTGTTTCAAATAAACCACCCAAACCAAAAACAAGAAAAACAGAAGAAATCATATAGGGTCTAAGTGACACATACTAAGACCTACATTATTAGTTCTTATACTGGTATTAGATATATGCACAGCAATAATAATATAAGAATGCATAACATAAAAGAGAGACTATTTTAACTAGCCTTGAGAAGCCAAAGAAACTTTCCAAACAAACTAGCCCTGTTCTTGTTGTTTGATGGCAGGTGCATTGCCTTTGTGTGTTACAGCTGCTGATTTGTAGTGCGGTGTTTGTGCGTTTGTATAGAAGCCGTTGCGGTGGCGGTTGTGTAGCAGTTCACGGGTTCCAGGGCCCAGCTGCCAGAGTGAGGCAGAAGAGTCAGACATCATTGTGGTGTGATTTCCTCCTCTCCTTGCAGATGGAGTGTTTTTGTCAGAGCGAGGGCCACAGTGATTGCCTCTTCGCCACCGGTGTCAGCCCAGGATAATACTGCAGCAGTCCCCCTAGGAACAAAACAGGATCAGCACAATCCATTTTCTTTTTCACGGCCAAAATGGAATAATTTCAAAGAGACAATTCTTGGTAGTCTCCAAAGCCCAGGAAAAATCAAAAGACAACCATTATGGCAAAAACTGTGAAAGAGGTGTCCCACCTTTCTCCTTGGCTCTGCCAAATACGATGCCCAGCTCTAACTAACAAGCACGGCTACAGATAGACAATGAAAGTGGATTGAAGAGCAAAGCTAGCAATCTCACAAAACGCAGCACTAAAGCGACACATGACAGATTCATGCACAGAGACTACAGATGAAGAAGCAGCAAGTGCAGTCCCCAGCATGGCCCCTTACATTAGATACCACACTCAGATCTTTATATTTAAAATATTGTGGTTTTATCTTTGAGTCCATACATCTGCAGCAATCTGAGTTCTATGGCAACCTGCCCTTTACAATCCTAATGACACTTCAGCAAAGTGTGGTGGCTGAGAGAGGGCGGGAGCCGGGAGGCTTTCCCTCAGAAAGAGCTGAGAGCATCTTATTGGAAAAAGGGGCTAAGAGTGTTGTTGTTGTGATGCCTGACTCCATATTCTTGGGTCATAGATATTCAAGAAGCGCTCCTCCCTTTCCATTTTCTCTTCCTGTTGCCATAGCACATCAGTCGGGACATGCAGTCCTATACTCAGCCACCTGCAAATGAATATCCGTGCAGAGATGGTAGTGTGACGGGGCTTGAGCATGATGGTTTTATGTTTAATAAAGATGGGGACATGCTGGAAAACTCTCCTGAAAGTGATTTTTTCTGCACATTATGGTGCAACAGAAATAATCAAAAGTGTCTTATCCACACTTTTTTTTGTGCATTTAAGAAAAATAACTCTTCACACATTTCTCAAGAACTTGGCATGACACATCTCAGGTTTAAAGCTCTGCTATGCACAGGTGCTTGAAGGACAATATCGGAGTAGTAGTCTATTATTGTACAGTGTGAATGAATGAAGAGTGATTGAGTGCAGTACTCCACGCCACCTATATAAAGCAGAAGTATTGCAATGTGAGGGCCAGAGAGAGGGAGAGAGAGAGAGAGAGAGTATGAGAGAGCTCTAGAGGCCTAAATGTGGCAAAGGGAAGTGGAAGTGTCCAGTAGGGGGTCTGCTGCTGTGGGAAGAGAGGGAAGGTGGGGGAGGAGGGCTTGCTCTATGCAGTGCCTGGGCCAATGCATGAGGGTTTGTGGCTAAGTGTCTCATCAGCATCCAGCTCAGGTGCTGCCAGGACCCACGCACTAACTATGCCCTGACTTGATTGTAATTGCCTGAATTCAACTCCCGCTGCTCCCTCCTGGCAATATCACAGGCACATTTAACTCCAGAGAGCCTGGGGACTGTGCAGCAGGGCCACAGAGAGCAGCTGACTGCCTCTTGTTGAAGCCTGTGGGCTACAGGGGGATCCTCTCTTGTGCTGTCTGCTTTGTGGGGGAGGGTCACAGGTGCATGCACTCTCTTTATCTTGGTGTTTATGAACATGAAACAAATGCGTCTGGATTGGATATAACCTGAGAGTGATGGTATTTGCTGTGTTTTTCATGTTGCTTAAAGAGAGTGAAATTTTGCCACCGGCGTCCCAGGCCACCAAAAACCTCTACATGTACATGCAAAATGTGTGCTAGTAGCAAGCACTAGTCATGAAATTTGAATTATCCGTGTGGTTTCAGAGCTATGAGAACCATAAATTATTTAACATTATCTTTAAAATTTCCACACAATCAAACGGCAGAACACTCCCTGTTCCTGTCAGCCTGTGTTTATCATGTCCAATTCAAAACCAAAGTATACACTTGATTGCTTCATTTTGCCACCCACAATATTTTTATTTTACACACAGTTGTGATGCTGCATACTGTAGTTATGCTAATGTTTTGTGGGTTGAAAATCACTCAACAGAAACAGTGAGATGGAAAAGAAAAAAAAGCCCAGACCACCATCAACAATGTAGCATTAAGTCCATTGGGACTCTCTCCTAAAATGCATCTGAATTTGGTTCCAAATCTATAGTTATAGAAAACTGAAGCTGCGAGCATTTGAGCCCCCTTTGTGACATTTGCGACTGACAAGGGCATGGATAAAGTACTTCCCCCTTACGGCGACAAAAGCCCATATTCAAACACAACATCTAAAATTACAAGAAAAAATAGATTTTCCAGTGGTAATGCGTAATCTATGTTTCCTAATCGCCCAGCTTTGAAAACTGCAGCAGGGTTAACTTAAAAAAGTTAGCCTGTGGCGCTCCTCATCCTGTGATAATAGGCCTGTCTGTAATGAAGAACAGGCTTGTTGCCAACAGGTGGTCTCTTTAAAAGACCAGAGCCACAGCACTCAGGATGGGGAAAAAACTGCCATGGCAAAATGTGTCAGAATCTAATGTTCTGCAGAGTGAAAAGCCTGTTTTCTGTCTTTTGTTCCCAGCTAGAGATTCAGCCTTGTTCCTCATTGTTCAGGGCACAAACGAGCAACAGTCTTTTTTGACACTGAGCCACAGATGAATAAAGACTGGAGCTGACTAGTCACAGGAAAGAGCTTTCTTTTTGGAGGGCTTGGAGCCCATTAGGAGTTTGTGAGATATGAATGGATATGAATCCTCTCCTTCGACCCCACAAAAAATACTGGACCCACGGAAGACAAGGAACACCTCTGTGTCTTTTTACTGAGGTTCCCAAGGACATTTCAAGACATCTGGCAGAGGAAGGACTGATTGACAGCCAGGAATTACATAGAGTCAAAAAGGAAGTGGCTCTTTGTTCATTTGGAAGGGTACAGGTACACTATGCCTACACAGACATAGAGCACCAACCACTGACACTAGTGTTGACATATTGACTTTGTGTTCTTGATATAAGCAGTAGGAAAGAGGAGAGGTAATTGCCATGATTTGAAACTGCATTACTGTGATATAAACTTTACATTTTTGTTAGATCCACCGTAGGAAGCTGCATGCATAATGTGCCAATGAATAAATCAGACAGGATAAAGATAATGAGATATTTAGGAAGCCACTTCACGTAGACGCTAGATAGCGTATTTGGCTCAATGGGCAGATGATGGGTGGATCCCAGAGAAAGCAGCCCACAAAATACGAGCTTTTGTCCAACTCCATAATCCATTTGTTACACTCAGACCAATTTGTCCTCATTAACCCTCATAAGGGGACTGTGTTTGAGACAAAAGCTCCAGAGGAACAATGAGAATACCCCCGGCCTCCCCGCGTCCACATCGCCACAGCTCAAGTGCTCCCCTTCCCAGCACATTGTGGCCCCTTGTTGCCTAGAAGGTTCCAGTCTATGAGCAAGAGATGGACAGACCCCAACAAGCGGGGTTCACCTGAAAGAAGGGGTGAAAAGAAATTTCCCCATTTCCGCGTTAGAATGAAATATCTTCCGAAAAACACAATGCGACGTCTGCCGTTGTATTCAGGTCACTCCATCAATCAACTCTGAAATAAATCTTGACAAGATGTACAAAGAGCAACTGGAGAGAAAAGGAAGGGGAGTTACAGTAATTTCCCAAGACGTGAGAAAGTTGTTTTTCTGGACTTGTCAGTTTGTCACACCTGCTGCAAAAATTATTTTGAAAATGACATTGCTATTTTTATTCAGTTAGAAGAAGAAGAATTTCTGTCCTGTGGCTCTGAAAAATAGACTGTGCCTGGGTCTGCTAGCCATGAATTCAAGCTGCTGGTTTTTATAACATATATACAATATTATAATATAGAATTTTAAAAAAATGTTTTCGATCAATCTGTTGAGTTTTCGTTTTAAAAACAATTAATTGAGTGCTTTTCTCGCCTCTAAACTGGGCTCATTCACTTCACAGTATTAAAACCCAGCTAATTTGAATGTTTATGACACTTCATATTTGCACTAAATTTAAGAGGACATTATTGCACATTTTATATAATTACATTTAATGGACAGGTCTTGTTAGTACTTACTTTACATTTATTTATTTATTTCATGACATCAACTCTCCAAGATAATATACAATGCCCCTTCCTCGATGGAAACATATTACGTATACTTAATAAACACAAATTTATTATAACACACAATGACAGGCAACAGATGATTTATCTACATGACAAAATAACTTTTTCAAGTTATGTGGTGAACTCTTATTTAAAAATAAAATATAAAGTATAGCAGTATAACGTTTCAGAAACCAGTGATTCCTGATGTTTTTGGCACGAGAAAAAAGAAGAAGCATGTTTTAAGTATCTCTGAATTGATGCGAGTTCTTCTAAAGTCAAATTTTCCTTATAAATATTTAAAGTTTGCAGATTATCATCTCGACCAACTGTGGCCGTAGTGTGTTAAAAACAGTGCCATTTCTAATACCAATTAATACTTATGGGGGTAAAAGTTAAGTATTTTTTTTCCTTTTGATAAATTTGCTGCTCAAAAATACGACTTTAAATGCAGAAATCTGTGTAACAAATACTTGTGTTAGTATTTTTCTTAAGCTTCTATATACATCCTCTTCTACTGAAGCAGTTTCAAGATAAAGCAACAGCCCTTCAGATTTGCTGATAGCTGGAAAAAAAGAAATCATAATTACAGCTTCACTCACTAGCGAAGTTAAAGCTCTATGCAAAAGCCTTTTATGAACATGTCACAGTGTCAAACGCAGCAGCATCCCATTTAATGCTGGTTTGTTGGGTCTCCAATATGTTTCCCAAACAGAGTTGCAGTAATCAGGTCATTTGTTATAATGACAACCATTAGGGGTGATCATCGTCACACAGCAGTCAGGCAGATAAATCAGGTGCACTCTCCCTCCTTTCTCTGATTCATCTCGACTAGACACACACACACACACACACACACTGTCATGCATAAACGCACACACTTGCCTTCCTATCATTAGGGTGTGAAAATGAAAATGTCAAAGATCCAATATACATGCATTCTATAATGTTAAATTTAAAAGAGTATTTTAGGTTATGTGTTATCTATTTGAGCTGAAATTTAAAACCCACTGATTATTCATAAAGTTATAATACAAGCAAAAATACACTGAGTATAAGGCTGGATACTATGTTGACATTTGGTTTCATTTACAGAACAAATTATTCACAGTGAAAATGTTTTTTGATCAATCTGATTAATATTATTTGCACTACTAATTTCTACCTATAAAAGTCACAAACTGCATTTAGCTTAAATTTTAGATTTAACTAATATAGTAATAGCTGTGATTAAACCACGAGTCAGGGTTTTCATGGAGGAAAATATAGATTTATTTACAGAAAATTTACATTTCATTTAACTGTTATAGCAGTACATGATTTCCATCCAATATCATCAAATGTCATATGAAGAGTTTTTGGGAGTTTTTAATGACACAGACGATGAGAATGCTGCTAATGAGTAGCTGAGAGTTGGAGGAAAAAATGATGACACACTGTGAATGCTTGAGCAACTGAACTCGAGTATTTGTTTGTGCTTATGAATATATCACAATGTACAATCTGTTCCAAATTCAGGCCCAAACTCAGTCGCCCTCTTCAGCAGAGCTGCTTTCACTGCGCTTATCTTCTCATCCAGCTCTGTCAGGCTGCAGGACTGAAGGACAAAGAAAGAAAAAAAATGATCAGCTCACTTAATATAGGTTAACCTCCACTTACAAAGTACTGCGAGAGGAAAGGAAACACAACAAACCTGAGCAGAGGACGTCTTTTGTCGTTTGTGCAGGTGACTCTACAAAACAAGCACACAAATACACATAAGACCTTCTTAATTAGGGCAATTTTTAAACAAGCTTTGAGAAGCATACTGAGGTGCTCATCTGTGCTCCTTCCTACTTTGCCCTCTCAAGGACAGAAAAAAGTATTATCCCAGAAAGGAATACAACGCAGTAGAAAAGGGGAATACACAAAGCCGAGGATAAGGAAAAGCTCCATTTTAATCTAAAACATTTTTGTGTCCTTATTGGATGCTTTTACAATAAATAGGTAAACAATAAACACTGGGAGACAGATAAAGGTGGCCTCACCTAACAAGACCATCAAAAATGAATAGAAAACTTCATGTATGTGAGACTGTGTAAGCTTCTGTACCTTTAGTTCTAATTTTCAAACACGGTCAAATTTTTTATTGATATGTTGCTGAGGTGGTTCGGGCATCTGGCAAGGATGCCCCCTGGGCGCCTCCTGGGCGAGGTGTTCCAGGCATGTCCCACCGGGAGGAGGCCCCGGGGCAGACCCAGGACACGCTGGAGAGATTATATCTCTCGGCTGGCCTGGGAACGCCTTGGTATTCCCCCGGACAAGCTGGAGGAGGTGGCTGGGGAGAGGGAGGTCTGGACCTCTTTGCTTAGGCTGCTACCCCCGCGACCCGACCTCGGATAAGCGGATGAAGATGGATGGATGGATGGATGTTGCTGTCTAATTTTGTTAGGAAGCCTCCATTAATAATCAGCATTTAAACGCTGTCCCTGGAATCATGGGCCAACTGTGTACAGCTTTTTGGAAAACACCAAACTAATGCAAAAAAAGGGAGGGCTGGGTTGGAGGGGCGGGGGCGAACTTGGAATATAAAAGACCCCCATCCTCATCAGTTTATTCAAAGACACTCAACAACTCTTGCTCAGCTCACACAAACATGCAGTGAGTCAAAAGCAGATGGAGAGCAGCATACTCACAGAAGCAGCATGCTGTGCTGAGAAATACCAGGATGAAGAGACATGTAGCATCTCAAGTACACTTAGATAACTAACACACTGGACAGACTCCTTCAGCTTGGGAAATCAGAGTCTGTGTGACTGCTGATGTCTGACAGGTTGAATAGAAAGACCAATAAATTACCTACTGTCATCTTTTGAGTCAGCGTCATCTCAATAGCAATGAACAGTTGTCAATTCTGAGATTCATCCGTCTGCCCTCACCTAAACGTTTACGTAAATCTAACCAAAGGCACTGCAGTTCTGATTTAAATCAGCTTAAGTGTTACTTGAAGAGTGAAACGTGTTGAAGTATCAAAGCATAACAGAAGAAATTCCATTCTCATAACCCACAAACTCCTTTCAGTAAGTAGATATCACTCTGAAATGATTTTTCCTACAGCAAACCAATACTCTCCATGCCAATTTAGGCATCATACACAACTGAGCTGACAGTGTGCAAAATGGAGAAACCAAAATTCTAACTAAACTAAAGCCTTCTTACCAATGCAGTATGGATCTTTTGTCTTTCTCTGATACGAAAAGGGTGCCATCTCTCGTGAATTGAACCTCAAACTAGCATCCTGATCACAACCAGAGCCTCAATACTCAAAAGTCATTAAGAAGTGCAAACTAGTTGCAATTCCATTTGGAAATGGAAGCAAAGTTGTTTTCAGTTCCAATGCGACAACATAAAAGCACTTCAAAACAAAATGGAGAAGGAGCAGACTGTCGTGTTCAACAATTTCCAAATTCTCTATGATTACTATGACTTGAATAAGGGAAAAAAAAAATCACTGACAACAGGTTTGGGGGGGAACCCCACACATACACACACAAAAACTCTAATCAGAGCAGGACGCATGATTTATATGCTCCACATTAACACGCCTGTAAACTTCAGTCTCACGAGGGCCCAGAGAGTCTTTTGTGTGAACAGGGAGGTTTGCCTTCATGGTTAGTTTCTTTCAGTCAGGCTCCTCAGGTGAAATGCAGCACCTGCTTACTGTATGAATCGCAGCAGACAGGCTGGCAGCTGGCAATAGCTGGAAATAAACTGGCTTAAAACTGACACAAATTGTGCAACTCGTAGAATTTCATTAAGACATATGGCAATTAAACTACATTCAGTGCCTTAAAATAAATTCTCATTCCTCTTTCAAACATGCATGACCTCTGCCATAAATAACTATTAACGCCTTTGATGTATCTGTATTTGTATTTTGAAGCCAGAGGACTCACTGTGGATTGAAAGTACTCAGGCGAGAGTCCCTCCAACTCGAGTATACGATCCTCCAACTTCTTGAGTCGCTGGTAGACACTCAATGGAACTGGACCCACTGAGGAGTAAAACACTTGTTGAACAGTTTGAAAATTGAAATTTAGAGTAGGAGCAAACAAAGAATGACTGATAACAACAGATAAACCAAATAATAGATCAGTTTATAAATAAAGGCTTACTATAAGTAAAAAATACAGTGCCAATAAAAGGTGTCATGTAATTGCTGAGTTAAATATATTGTACAATGTTATATACAAGACAAAGATCATTTGAGCCTCACAATAACTTCCTGTCTCTCACCTGCTGCAAGTTTGAGGTGAGCTTCGATGTTGTTGAGTCGTTCCTCTATGGCTGCATTTCCACAGTCTCTCGTCAATGGCCCCCTCTGTTTATCCCCAGCCTCTGCTTGGTCTCCCCCACTACGGGTCTGGGGTCCGTAAGTGTTTACCACTCGTGTGACTGCCCAGCCAAGAAACAAACACAGAAGATACAACTCGGTCCTAAACAGATTCTAGTAAACAACATGTTTTAGTTTGATTACACAAATGATAGTTTAAAAAAAAAAGCTGTTAAAAATTCTGACATTTTCTTACCTTTTACGTGGCTTTTAAAACCCGGGTAAGGAGTGAATACGGCATCTGTTCTGGCACAGCTGTTTTCTACAGATGATCACATTTAATATAAATTGCAATTAGAATTACCAAATGCAATTAAACATGATTACCAAAAGCTGTATATGTATATCACACCTGAATAACAACTACTCCTGATTTCTGTTACTGGTGTCTCACACAGGCTTTGAATTTAAAAAAGGTTCTTCTGTCTCGTGTTTTTCTGGACTAAGCGGGTTGTGTTTTGAGGCCGAGTGTGTTAGCTACTTCAGCCCCACTCTTGGAGCAGTTCAGCCTGACCTCTCGCCTGTGGAAATCAGCTCTCTCCCAAACATTGGCAATCTGTGTGCAGGCACCCTCTCCACCCCCCCACCTCTCTCCCATTCTCACCCTGATTGCAGTCGATCACGTTGCAAAACTCGCGTACATTGTTTTCATTGATCTCCATCTGTTTGCGTTCCATAAATGCAGATATTCTTCGCTCAATCTAGGGTTACAATGAAGACAACATAATAAGATACAATGGATTGATGAGGTGGCAAGAATGCTATGTTTTTGACTATTTAACGATAATGATGTGGGACAAATAGGGTGCGGCAATTTACATTTCAGAAATTTCCAGGTAGCCAAAAAAGTTGAACTGCTTGCCATCATCACATGATGGAATATGAATACTGTTTGCTTGGCTACCAAAATAAATGCACAACAGAATGGGGCCTCTTGTCCTTCATCCACATGCAATCTCAGAGTAATGAGCATCCACTTCATAATCCATCAAGGACCTGGCCCTCTCTCAAAACCCTCCAGCAATGTGGTCTGTTCTACCCCACCGCAGCACTAAAGGACCCCTTATTCTCTACCGAACTCAGCTTATCAGGTCTCCATCAAGCATTTGCTTTGCTGCGGCACGTCATGTGCACATCCTCTGGAGCAATTACTTATGATTATTCATTTGCTTGACAGAGTGTAAAGAGGGCTCTAAAATTTCACTGCCAGAACAGCTGACAGATCTGCTGACAGCGACCAACCTCTGACTTCCCAGCTCGGATCTGAACCATGACATCATCAGCTGCCGTCTTGCTCTCTGTAGCCCCGGAGCTGTGCGAATGGTGCTCAGACTGCGTGGCCGTCTGTGCACTGCTTGAAGATGAGATGACAGCATCTTCTGATGTGTTCTTTAAAGAGGATGCATCAGCATCCAACAACGCCTTTAGGCTTTCTGAAACAGCCTAAATAAACAGCAGGCCAGAAAGAAGAATATTAGATGTAATTATTTAAAGCTCTGAAGAATAATCGAAAATTTAAAATTCAGATATTGTTAATTCGAATCTACTTTTATTTCCTTGCAATGATAACACAATAAAAAGCTGCATAATAATCTATGTCAGCTCTTGAAAATCCTCTAAAGTTTTTACCTGTAATTTAGCGATATGTCCTTGTAATGAGCTGTAAACATGAGCAGGTGGAGATGATTGAAGATTCACAGCGCTGGGGTTGACATCTATTTTCAAAGCAGCATCCCCAAATTTCAGCTTAATTTCAGGAAAGACAACGTATGGATGTTACTGTGAATCAGCATTTAACATGCAATTGCATGCCAACAGGACAATATATACATTTGTCTCATATATGCAAGTTACAATTGATTGATGTGAAAGTACATAAACTATTTTTGATAATTAACTGGGTAATTATTATTGATTTGTTACTGTTCAAGAAAAAGCATTTGGTGGTATCAGCTTCAATTTAATGTAAAATAAAGGATTATTTTCCTCTTGTTTTCAGCTGTTTTTTGTCACTGTAAAATTAATATATTTGGCTGATTATTGCAATGGTGGTCAATCAATACATAATTAAAAATAAGATTATCCCAGACTTAGGAAAATAATGAACCTCTATAGATTCATAAAGCGGGTGAAAGGCGATGGTTTTATTTTTTATTCAATGCATATTTTATTTGTGCTTTACCACACAAATAGCAGGGCTTGAGATCATTTACTGCATGTATGGAATAAAGAGGTTTATTTAGATGTGTATTCAATCCAATACGAGAAGCACGGCAACAGGGATAATGACATGAAACATTGCTGTTACTGATGAAACAGAATGCCTAGTTAAGCCCAGTCAAGGCACAAGCTCGATCTTGTATCTTAAATTACTTTCAAAACAACACTGAACCATTTAAAGCACAGTTACTTTGCAACAACCTACATGTCAAAAAACAGCACCACAGCGCTGTGTGAGTGACAATGAATGAACAGTGTGGGTCCGCTAAGCAGCCCTGCTAACACCACATTGCTAAAAACATTAGCATGCAGCCAGCTAACACCCCGGACTGAAAGGAGCGATGTCCGAAACAAGGCAGCTTAAACAATCCAAACAAACCTCTTCCCCGAAGTCTGCTAGCAGTTGCAGTAACGAATCCATACAGTCTGTATAGCTGGACATTTTACTGGAGTCACTGGGAGGAGCATGATTTCTACTTAGCTTCATTGCCTCCGCCATTGCTGTTCGACAAGCCGAAGAATACTGTGCGCTGATTGGTTCGAGTGCAGGCTTCTGCGTGTGCGCGCTTAACGAAGTCGAGGCTCCACACACGCATGCGTACACGCACACAACCGTAGTTGTGAGAATATTGATATTACTGCTAAAATACTAGTAATAATAAATGCTTAAATTAAATTCACTATTTTTACTGGGTTTTATTGTGCAAGTATTTCTGAAAGCTTTAAGGCATTTCTCTTTTTCAGTCTTTTAACAGATTGAAAGGAAATTGTTTACATAATTCTTAAAGTCAAGGATCAACTTTTAAAACTGCAATTACAATTAAGTATATATCAGTTTTCTGTAGATATAGATGTTAGATACTTAGATATTATCAGGCTCCATGATAGCAAATTGAAAAAACAAACAGCATAAAAAAACAAAAAAAGTTATAAAATGTGAAATTTAAAAATCTTTGAACTATTCTTCGACACAGGGTGGGTAAGATCATCTCTATATATACTGTATAGGAAAACTGATTTTATAAAACTTTGAAAAACCTGTTTTATAGCTTTATTTCCAAACATTTCATGCACATTTCATCTTTTACCCAATTGTTTCTACTTCTCTTCAGTCTGTTCCCATAAAATCCAAACTAAATATGCCTATTAATGACTATCATCAAATATAAAAGCCCTCTTCATGCATTAGTGACCCTGTGGTTTTATACAGTAATCTATTAGCAGTCAAGCAACATTTTATTGTTGCCTCTAGTCAAGTTAAGCTAATGTTGTAATGTCATACACTGGTAGACAGTTCTATTAACAATCAAGTATTATTTTAATATTAATAAAATAATTTTATGACTTGTGTTCTCTACCTGAAAACAAGCCTGTAAGTAGTGCCACATCTGGAGCATATTATTAAATGCCCAAAGATGTCCAGTCTCTGAACTTTCTCTTTTAACGCCTTTTAAAGCATGTTTTAAATCATTTATTCTCTGTCGTCTTATGGCATGTTTATCTGTCAAATTTTATTTTCACTATATGTTTAGAATGCCAGTTCTTATATATTTGTATGACCTGCAATTTTTATTACGTTTATTTTAAAACACTGTGATATATACAAAGCAGGCTCCCCGTCTACTGAACTCACTCAAATGTGCCGTTAACTGTATTCTCAGTCACTTACTTTTCAAACAGGCGAAAGAATGGTCACTCAATTATAAAGATATTGTCCCTCTGACCGCAGTGGACTGTGCAGCAGGGCATTGGGATGGGAACCTGGTTACAATGGCGTATTTTTTTGTGTTGAGTGACTGTGGGAAAATCTCCCTCCTCTATTCAGACATTTTCCCCTTCTTTTCATATAATGAGGAGAGAGACTGATGAAGGAAACAACAGAAAAAGAACAATTACAGGCAAAGAGAAGGCACAACCACTCAGAACTCAATAATGCTCTTTAGGAGGGTTAATCATTTTAGGAAGGGGTCTGAAGACAAGCCTTTTTACTTTAATTCATCTCTGAGGTGATATTTTCCCCCCCAAAACAGGAAGGAACTGTAACACTTGACATGGTTTGACATGCTGAGCTATTGCTGAATGTTCCCACACAGCAAGGCGCTCAGAAATTAAAAAACTGCTCATTTAATTTGGCTGGCTTCAGACCAAAGAGCTGTTTATTCTTCTAACGGGGAAGAGTTGTGATTTAAGGCATTTATATGAGCCATTAAAAAAAACATGATAGCCTACTTGAGCTCAATGTTTTTATATTTAGCTATATTTACATTTTGAAACCAAAACTAAGTATTACAGATATTCACAATCTTTAAATGTCACCTTTTCCTCTAATATGTTCCTACATCTTAAAATTTTTTTAGAGGATTAAAAAACCAGTGGTTGAAAAAGTATTTACAAGTGCTACAGCCTAAAAATATTCCTTTACAAGTAAAAGTTCATGCACAACGGCCTTAGTCATTGTTGGCTTACACCGTGGGGTCATTATTACTGATGCATCAACATAAGTAGTACTGTATTTATCTAATTGGCTGAAAGTAAGGTACAGCAAACTGATTTAAATGCGCTAACTTGTTTCCAGAGAATGATTTGACCTCTGGTTTTTCTTGCTGTTATTAAATCATATTAATTGTAGATTCCTAACATAACATTACAATTTATAACCATTTATTAAGTATTTATGCACTGCTTGTAAATGCTAAAGCCATTATAGAGAATTGCTGAAAAGTGTTACAAGGATACCTTAATGGTTCTTTGTGCAACTTAATAAGATTTTTTTTCTTTGCTTTACAAGAATGTGTTCTTGGCAGGCAGAGGGAATTTGTGCTATACAGGAAATAAGGTGGTCCTAGTGTTAGAGGGAAGTGAGTGAAGAGGGATTGTTGCTGCCTCTTGCCTCAGTCACATCAGCCACCTGCAGGAAAGTAAAAAGGTCCGCTTTTGAGCCTGTCTGCTGCACGGTGGCAGATTATGTTGACAGAGCATGAGACGGAGTAAAGGCCAGACATGAGGATCAGGAGAAAGAGGCAGCACAATGTAAAGAGCGAAGTGGATTGCAGTAAGAAGGTTTTGTCTCATTTCCCCTAGAGAGGAATAATTAAAAGTATTCCTTTCTTGTGAGTTTGGGACCAAGCTTCCCACAGATCAGCTCATTACGTACTGCTTTTAAGTAATAAAAAGATATACGTGGAAACAAATGTAAATTTTGCAGAAAAAATGTTTTTACAAAAAAGACTAGTCATGGTGCTGGATTTGAGAGTGACTTCAGTAGCTTTTTACAGATTTTTTCTGAACTGCTTTGGCACATTACTTGCAACACTTTTGGAATTCTCAGTTCTGAAGATGCATGCAAACATAAGCAGTATTTACATGTGCATGAACTGTAAAGGTAAAATGTTTATGTACTGTTGTCTTCTATGTCCACTCATATAGTGGAAATCTCTGGGCTGCCACTTTTGTCCACTTGGTCACAGATTCCCACTGAACTCCTAATCCTCCCTATGAAGTGTAACAGGGGAAGAACTGCTTTGTTTGGTAGACCCATCAACTGCAGTTCTCTTTCTATTTGCTGTTGTTTCTCATTGTTACACTGCCACACATCCTCGCTTGTCTCCCTATACTAACGCTATTGTCCCAGAAAAAGGTTTATTTGGGCTCCTACTAGTTCTTAAACTGTTGTAAATCTATATCTATATACAAGCATTTATACATATATAATTATATGGACTTTTACACGTGATGGCTTATACAAAGAAATAATGCTATTATATTTTGGAGAATAAAACTATTCAGTTGATAGAAACACTTTTTTTTAAAACACAAATACATTTTTTTATTCTTTACACTAGACAACTAGTCATTAGACTTTGCTTTTAGGTGCTTAGGAATCCTCCCACCGTCCCAAGCTTTACTTGTTAATTGGTGTGGATGTAAGAGTGTGTGGTTGTCTGTCTCTCTGCTGACCCTGTGATGGAGTGGTGACCTGCCGAGGATGTTCCCTGCCTCTATTCCCACTCACCCCAGGACCTAGAATTGTGTGATACCAACATGTTCGGGCTGGTGATACAGTATCAACTATTGACAATAGTACCATGTTTATCGGGTTTAAGTTTATGATTAGTGACATAGTTTAGAATGCAAGTCAATTACCATTACTGGCAACAAAAATAGTAAATTAGTAAATTCAATTTTTTTTTATTTGTATAGCACTTTTCAAGATAAATATCACAAAATACTTCACAATGAAAATAATAAAACATAAAAACATGTAGTCCACAGATCTCGAGCTCAAAAGGAGCTTGAAAGCACTGTCATGAAAGCTCTGTCTCCTTAGTTTTTTTTGTCTTGTGTGCTGCACAGCTAGCAGATCCTGATCACATGACCCCAGGGACCTGCAGGGGAAGTATGCATGCAAAGCCTCACTGATGTGCAAAATCTTAAAGCAGACTCTCAAGTTAACTGGGAGCTAGTGGAACTAAATTAGCAATAGTGACAGGTGGGAGGCGAGTGACTTGGAAGACTTATTCAAAAGTTTCGTGGCAGCATTCTGAACCACCTGCAAATGTTCGAAAGAGGTTTTGTTAAGACATGTAAACAATGAATATGAATAATCCAGATGTGATGAAATAAAGACATGACTAAATCAGAGTATGACACAGTGGAGCTCAGCTTAGCAATATTTCTTCAGTGATAAAAGCAAGCGTGAACCAGATATTTCACATTAGCAAAGTTAAAGCTGAATCAAAGTGTTCTATAGACATTTTGGCAAATAGCAAGTGTAACTACAATTTCCATCAGAAATGTGTTCAGGGCACAAAAAAGGACTTTCATTTTCTCCTGGAAAATTTTCAGTCATCCAACTGATAATAAAATCTAACCAACTAGGCAACTATTTAACTTAGAAACAGCTTGAAGCTTGAAACAGATATATAACAAGATGTCATCTGCATAGAGTGATAAGAAATCTTAAATTATGCTGAAAAGGGACTAGATATAAGAAAAAAAGAAAAGGCCCCAAAACAGTACCTTGCAGCACACACTAGGCAAGAGAACGGGAAAAACATCTTTACTTGGAAGCAGCTACAGGAATTATTCAGAATCTTTTTCCTGCTTACACTAAGGGAAACCCAGCTCTTCATAATTCATTGTGAGTTAGCAATGCAATGTGATGCAGCCTCAACTAAAAGTTAGCCACAAGGGACAGGGAGGTAAGTTATTGCTTTAAGCCACTTCTGATTGTGAAGAGCATTAATAATATGGACAAAGTGTTAAGGATCCTCATGAAGTTATTAACTGGCTTTTACTGCTGTGCACTGCTGTTTCTGCCACATTTAGTCTACAATCACAAGAGAAAGATGTAAGTCTATACCAGCACTCAAGCTCTTTCCTGTGCGTTTGCTTAATCAGCTTAATACAGGTCAATTTGAATGTTATGGAGCAATTCAAGAGGTCTAGTGTTTCATCAGTGTTCATATATGGTTTTACCTTCTTTTTTTTAAATGTAGCTTTTAACAGCTTTATCAGAACACAATCGAAGTTGTTTCATGGTAGTTTATCCAGTGAAACTTAATGATTCCAGCTGAGCAAGCATTTGGTGACAGTGCAGAGGAAGAACTCCTCTAACAAGAAGAAACCTGTTGCATGACCAAATCCAGGGAAGGCTGCCTATAATGAATAGGATGAGTGGAGAAAATATCAGTATTGAAAAACAGAAAATAACCACCAAGCCTTGGTGAGCCAGTAAGCTTAGATCAGAAATATTCAGATAGAGAGCCAGACTTAAAAAGGCACAGAGATAGTGAGAAAACAGAGAGAATAAAAAGTTAATTAAATGAGAGCAGCAGTACTGGATGATGGAGGTCAACCAGGAACTGGCTCTTGTAGCAGCATAGTTAGGAGCTGCCAGTAGCTCTAAGCTTTGCTTCAAAAGTAGAAAGGGTTTCTGACTCTTAAATCAAACCTGGTTCAACAGGGGATCAGTTTAAAAACACAATGAAGCTTAGTCATTAAGGGAATTAATTTTATTTTTATTTCCGGAAGATGAATGTGATCTTTATTGCTAGTTCTGATCAGTACTGATTTTGGATCACTGCCAGGCTTTTATGGGGTTATTCTGATGAGGAATTAGAATAGGGAAGTAATACATGTGTAGACTACTTTTCAGCATCACTCTGACAGAGGATAGTCCTAACTTTGACAAGGTATAAGGCCTAAGGATATATTTTTTAAATAATATACAATATTTAATGAAATGTTCTGCTCATAAATATCACAATAAAAACAGATGCCATGGTAATGCCAACCAGAGTAACTGTTTGCAAGGTCTTAAAAACAAAACACTTCTTGATTTAGAAATTAAAAAGTTTACAATTCACAATGTTCTTATAGTTCAATCGATTTACTTGGTCTGATTTACAGGTAAAAGTAAATTTTTGGGTAATGTGAAAAGTATTGGCTCTACCATAGATCCTTCAGGAACTCCATGACTAACTTCTGCATGTGGAGAGGAGTAAACATGAGAAAACTGGAATCTAGTGAACAAAATTAAGATTATGGATAAAACAGGAGTTTTGAGTGAAGTTCATCCGTGAACCCGTGATGAAGTTGCCATTTTAGATTAAAAAAAAAGAGAGTATAGACCTGGAGGATAACACACAATCCAGTTGTATTTTCCATTTTAGTTTTCAAATTAGTTTTAGTCTAGTAACAAGGAGATGTTTGGTTAATGAAGAGCATTTCTTTCATTCATTCAATTAATGAATTACTCTTGCAGTAGTTATTTGTAGTAATGAACCTACAGAGACTGTTACTTCACTAGCAGTTTCTAAACATATGCAATTTAAGAATATGTATTATAGTCTGGCAATATATAGTCACTAACTATTACAGTCACAATGAAAGCTACAGCTATGACTACAGCTGTGAAATGTATGTAGTGGAATATAAAATTGCACCAGTACTGTACTTAAGTAAATGCAGCCAATTACATTTCACTACTGGTTGGGTTTCATACTTATAAAAGTCTGACCAAGTCACCAGTGGCAACTTAGTCCACCTACATTGTCCTTAACGCAGCTGAGACAGTAGTCAGCAGAGCCTAAATGGCTGAAGTGAAGAGCGGTGAGTCAGAGTGCTTCAATCACTCAGCAGTCTTTCCCTGAGAGGCTGTATGTAGATAGTTCCCTTGTTATTATGTCTTCGGTTAGAGCTATGGAAACGTGTCCGAATCATATTCGTGTGTGCCTTAACACTTAACATGAGATATCTGTCATGAATAATGATAGAGAAAGCATAAAGGAAAGTGATGTTGTAGTGGGGATGCACAATGTTTCTGAGCATCACCAGCAATTTTAGTAGAAGCCCTGCATGTACAGCTGGTGGAAAAAGTATTCCAATTCTCAAGTACAAGTACAAAACTAGACCTCTTAATCAAAATGTACATATAGTACAAATGTTTCAAATGTAACAGGATTCATTATTCATCTCAATAAAACCACCAGTGTGGTTTTTTAAGTCATTTTGAATATTTTTTCTAATAGACCTACTTCTTATGTACCATTGTAAAGTTTTAACTGAATGGGATGGAGCTAATATGGGTGAATGGGTTTTTATCTCTAGGGCTTAGAGATAATGGTCCAAAAAAGTGAAAAATATCTAGTGGGCAGCAATTAAAAGGGTGAAATGCCTTGTTGATGTCACTGTAGAATGGCCAGATTTCTATGCAACCAAACAAGCTATGCAGAAGAGCAGCTCTGAATGCACACATTCAACGTTGAATCAGATGGGCTACAGCAGAAGAACACACTGTGTTCCACTCCTCTCAGAACAGGAAAATGATGGTAAAATCCACATAATGCTCAAAAAATTGCACAAAAGAAGACTGGAAAAATACAACCTGGCCTCATGAGTCTTAATTTTTGGAAGGTAGAGTTGTAAACAACATGAAAGCTTAGATCCATTCTGCTATCAATATCACCAGTTCAGGTTGCTGCTGGTGGTGTAATTGTGTGGCAGATATTTTTCTGGTACACTTTGGGCCCTTTAGCACCAACTGAATATTGTTTAAACACTGCAGCCTACCTGAGTATTGTTGCTGACCATGCTCATCCCTTCATGAGCACAGTGTGCCCATCCTCAAATGGCTAATTCCAGCAGGATAATGCACCATGTCAGAAAACTCTAATCATGTCAAAGTTGTTTCTTGAACATGAGAATGAATTTACTGTACTCAAATGGCCTCAACAGTTACCACATTTCAATCCAGTAGAGCACCTTTAGGATGCGGTAGAACAGGACATTTGCATTGTGAATGAACAGCTGAAATCTACAACAACTATGTGATGCTACCATGTACCAAAATCCTCCTTGCTGAGTCTGCCATGAAGAATTAAGGAAGTTCTGAAAGCGAAGGGGGGCAAAACTGATATATCGGTCACAGGGTAACTAATGAAGTGGCTGGCTTATTACTAAATTATAGGAAGTGTTATTCCATAAATATTTATATGTTGTTTGCTTTTGTGGATACTTCAAAGAAAGGTTGTTTTTTTTGTACAAAGTTGGTTCCAATATAGAAATGATACATAAAGAGCATGGGCTCGGTTAAAACAACACACTAATTTTTTGTGTTTTGGATGAGCAAAATAAATAAAATAAATACATGTTTTTACTTTTATTCCAATTCAGTCTGGATTTTTTTTTGTGCGCAGTGCAGATTTTCTGTGTGGGGAGACCGTGTCAGCAGTGCGCGATTGCTCACGCGCACAGCTTAGAGGGAACACATATATAGTAAATTAAAATTTGTATCTAAAATGCAGTGAAAGTGAAATGGAAAAGTAAACAAGTACTTTTTATTAAAGAAATATACTTTGCATCTTTTCATTGTTATTACTTGTTTGGATTGATCCTGCTAGGAATTGAAAGAGCAGTGACAAAATAATTCTGTAACGCTGAAAAGAAACCCAACTAAAAATGTGTTACTTTTCACTCAGTTCCCAGGTAATGCACCTAATCTCAGTCTGCAACTCTGTCTCCCTGCGGGCCTGTAAATACATCCTAGCATATTACTCCCCCCATTCCCCATTGCATGACACCATCCCTGCCCCCACCTTCAGCTGACTGCACCTGTCACCTGGGGGCCTCTGCCTACATTCAGGATCAATTTACATAACCTCATTTAGCAGTTCACAAATCAGAGCCATTAAGAGCTACTAACAGGAACCAAGGGTTCTAATTTAGCTTGCCTTTCACAGTGGGAAAATTGTTCAGTTCAGGCCTACAAATAAAGATTCAGGTCTTGGCTTTGATTGTTGATTGTGATGGTAAATGTACAGATGATTAGAACAGATTTTCTCCCTGTATTGATTTCCTGCCAAAACACAGCAGGCACTGGTCCTGTACTGGGAAACCACAAGAATAGGTGAGTGCTAAAGAGTTTGTGGCAGACATTGATATGTACATATATTAAGCATTTTAAGTATAATGCATTTAATAAAATCATTATAACGGCCTCATTTTTTGGCATGGCTGGAGGTGCACTTACATGTATTAGTAGTTGTGCTGGTTATTGCATGTTAAAAAAATCTTGAAATTATTCTCTGGAAAATGCGGTGAAAGTGACAGCAAAATTAATCAGAGATTTGAGGATTTATTCAAAATGACAGTGTATTTACAGTAACCTAGCACTGTCATTTCTCTTTGCGCATTAGACAATATCCCTCAAATTTTAGCTGAACAATAATTTGAAGACTAAAATGTGTTTATTTACATTTGTGTGGCAACGTGACAGTAGCAAAACCAATTCAGAGTGGTGAATAGCTGAAGTCAAGAGCTGAAAAATTATTTTCAATCTGCATTCAATTTGGCAAAGATGGGGCTCATGGAATAAAGAGGCTGATTCAGATTTCCACTTGTTCAACACTGAACTTGGTGGTACGGCATTGTGAATGTGGGATTTTAGGGAGCAATTCTTTTTTTTTTGGGGGGGGGGCATGTTTAATTAATCAACAAATCAGCACTCTCCTCACTAGCGTTCCAGGCCCATATGTTTGCACTTCACACTGTAGGATAAGGAGGAGGCTCCATAAGTGATGCATCCAGCCGCCTACAGATTTTGTCTACTGCTGCTGCAAAATGTGATTGCATAACATCAGTCATCAGCAGGCAGATAAGAGCTTCAATAACAGTAGGCCCATAGAGTTGGCAAGGTTCAGACCATGTGTGATGAAAGACCCAGACACATGCATTGACTGTATAAAAGCTTTGGGGGTCAAGTCACACAAAAATGAAAATGTTTATGAGGTGTGATTCAGTAAAGTGGCCCTGTCCAGCTTCGGTCCAGCTCATTTTTAGTCATTTCACTTGAGGATAATTTATTACAAGTGTGCAGAGCAGGTCTATGTGGGGGTTGGGATTTAGCAGAATGGTGCTTGAAAATGCTATAGCAACCAACAAGAGGTTGTGGGCCTTTGGTAAAAGCAACTCAGATTGTGGAAAAAAAAGGAGATAAGATAGCATGCTGATTGTGAGAGTGAAACATGACATTTCCACATAACACTCTATTAAAAAACACAGTTTTGTCTGTTTTTAAGCAAATAGGCAGGCTAAACTAAATGAGAGTGCATATAAGTGTTGTACAAATTGCCTTTTGATGATTTGAACCAACACAGAGTTTTTAAGGTATTTAAATTGAGCTCAAGCATGACTTTCATACAGTTTTAGCTCAGAATACATCGTTCAGCAGATGGACTTACTGAGGCAGCTTGACTCAAACTCCTTCCCCCCCCTAAAAAGTCCAAGCCTGAGTGAGATTAAATGTTAACAAGAAGTTGGACCCAAGCCATTCCCTTTTTTAAGCCATTCCCTTAAAAAAGGGACAAGGGGAGAGACAACTGTTGTTGGTGTGTAGCCTAGACGAATTACTTTTAATGAACATGTAATTAATGGAAATAGACTGAACGGTTTCAAAGCAAACAACGATTCTAATTGATTTGCATTTTCCCTTTTTGGGCTCTCCGATTCCTTTTGTCAGGCCTTTCTATTGATTACCCGCTATGTGTATCGCTCCGCATGTGTTTTCCTTCATTAAGAGATAACGGGTTCCTGATTACTCCCATCCCTGAGTTTAATGTTGCTTAATGTCTACTTTGTTCCCGTGTCATGTCGGAGGGCAGCGAGAATAATGAGAGAGTGGGTGGGCCGTGATTGGCCTGCAGTAAGGCAATAGTGTTTTGGACGCCGGCTGCAAGGGGATCAGTGAAGAGGTTAAAAAAGCAGAACCTTTAGGGCTGGCTGAAGCGCAGCGTGTGGCCCCTGAGTCCGATTCACTCTCACTTACACTGCTGTTTTCTGTTAAACTGCCATTTGACTATCAACACCTGACACTCCTATATTGAGCTGCCTGTCAGCCTGACATCCATGAAATGTGTGTTACAGGCTTTTTTCTTTCTCCCGACTAAGTGTTTAACATAAATGCGCTGCCATGCAGCTTCTCTTTGGGGATTAGGATATAAACCCCCATTCTGTCGATTTCCGTTCATTTAGCCTGTAAATTGACCAAGTAAGAAACCACATAGCCTATATCCTACTGAGCAATTCAGCCACCGGAATAACATACAGTGACAATTGGCCAAAAAGGAGAACTACCGCGTTGTGAACAGAATTGCATGTTAGCTAATTGTTAATTTAAGCGGCTCGCAGTGGCTAATTATGTCGGCACAGCCAAGCCATTTGCATGATGGACCAGCCACCTGCCTGAAGGCGCTGCCAGGGCAAACTATATAATTACTGAACAGCAGTGGGGCAATTTTTGACTGTCGCCCCTTTTGTGTCACATGAATTCCTCGTAATGACATATTTCATTAGGGGGGCAAATATCACCCCTCCTCCTGTAGCCGAACAAAACATGCAAGTCTCAACAGGTCCTAATATACAGGACCTATTTACATCCACCTCCACCCCGTGTTTTTATTAACCTGTAGTTATGTGCGTCTTTACTGTGAGTTAGATGGACGCGCTGTGCCTTTTCTCAGCTCGGCTCATATAGACTGTGCTCTGGTTAAAAGGGACCATGGCTTTTCTTAAAGTGATTGCAGCCTGAACTCATTAAGCTGTCAAATGTCCAGGCTTTGGGATCTTGATTGCTTATTGTGTAGAAACATTCAAGGAATTTTTTTTTCAGTCTGCAAAGAGACGCAGCCTACCCCACCATTCACTCACACAGGAGAATGGACTGACTGCTGGATTATCCATGGATTCAGTGCGGTTTAATCAAGTTGTCCCTCTTTACTGAGAGCATATGGGAAGTTTCATTCATTTTATGCTTTAAGTTTTCACGTTAGGCATGTGTGTGAAGCTTTTAATGCTTACTGGGGAAAGCAAAAAAGAAAAATCAGGGTAACTGGTTTCGACTTTTAAGGTTTCTTACCTGAAAATGTTACCATAGAGCTCTGGAAGAACTATTCATAGCAGTGGCACATATAACAATACCAGATACAAAAAAGAAAGCTTAGTATTGGTCAAAAATTGTAAAAAATAAATAAATAAAATAAAGTATGGTTAAAAGTAGGTGGACTCATTATACCTATCAGCTGAGAATTACTATCATTAATTTTTATTTGGATGAAGTACTCCCAATGCTGTAGGTGGTCAGTGGTAACTGCAGTGATGAGTAGTTACTAAACAGAAGCTGTTTTTACTAAAATCTTAATTTGTAAATTGTAGCTTTCAAATCAGTTTAGAAGAGTAATAGAAAACAGAGCTCGGAGTAAGCCCTTGTATCTTTACATTTACATATAGATATTGAGTATATCCACTTAGTTACTCTGCAGCACTCCTTTTAATATTGCCGAACATCCTTTATAAACTAAACACACTTTTTTGTGTTAATTCCTCTAAAAAATGTTATTATAGCCTATAATTCATAAGTGCTCTCATATTTATAGCATGCAAATCAATTTAAATTCACTTTAGGTCTCACTATTTGAAAGGGATAGCCTTGGACTATTCAAACCTTCATTAAATGGAGAAGTTATTGCTGCAGGCCTATAGAGCGAGCAGCGGCACCCGGGTCGGTCTGGAGGGTCTGGTGTTAACGGGGTTAGTGATGGCTCGTTGGTTTCTAAAGGACTCCTGCTGGTACTGTACACAGACATGACAACTCCGCTTTAGTCTGGTCTCATTTAATTGGCATGTTTAACAGGAGCACACACAGCGTGGGCGCGCACACCAGCTCACTCATTTACTTGAATTTCTATCCTGATGAGGACCTTCCACACAGAGACTTAAGTCTCAATCCAGCCTTATTCTTATCCACATTTCTGTCAAATGTCAAAAGTATGTTTACATTTATGTGGCATTGGGTGAGTGCACAAAACAAACATATTTCACACTGTTACTTTTGGACAAACACACAAGTAGAGTAGTTTTGAAGGTATGGAGAGTTGATGAAACAATTCATGTATTGTGCCATAGAAAACTGGGTTGGTTTATGATGCTTGGATATGAACCTGCTCATTTTGTCTTTTGGATTAAAAAAAAAAAACTATACCCACTCAGGTCACAGAGAATGGCAGTAGCCTTGCAGTGTTTATAAGATCCTCTCCTGAAATAAGCTCATACAGACCCATGAAAGCAGGCTAGGGCCTATTCTGAAGGACAGGGGAACTAAGGGCCATGGCCAAAATATAGTTCGGAGGATTTTAACAGTACTTGTAAATAGGTATTTTTTTTAGCGATGGAAAGGTGGGGAATGTCTACAAAACTTAAAGTTTAAAGAAAATTAACAATTTATTGTTGTAAAGTATAAAGACTGATCAAAACATTTCTTTTTTTGTTTCTAAGTGTCTTAAGTGCACATGTGTAAAAATATGCTGTGAATGTTTTTTTCCCAAGTTTGTACAATATTAAGTAATTAAATAAGAGCATTAGTATTAAGTATTTGTAGTACGCGTTTTATAAACTGCTTTTCACAAACAAGCTGTCACAAAGCACTGTACAACAAAATAGCTTACAATAAATAAGAAAATTAAGTGCTGTAATGGCAATACAAAAGTTAAGACACAGAATAAAGTTTACTAGTTGATAAAGTAAAGTAGCTTAAAAAGTATCAACAAAGTCGGTTAAGCAAAAAAAAAAGTGTTTTATTTTATCAATACATTTTTATCAATATTTAGAGGGTTCTATAATACCCCAGTTTACATGGTATGTCATCATGTAACAAGAGAATGGAAATCAGGTGACACTGCTTCTAAACATGGTCACTGAATACGAGGTATAATGTCCACTGTTTAAGTTAAATCCAACTAGATCCTGGTGTCCAGTGCTACTCATAATGCCAATTTCTACAGCCCGAAACCCTTAGCCTATTACTTATTATTCTTTTTCTACCCCGAGTCTATTCTAATTTTATGGCTACTTACATTAAGAACTCCTAATGTATCTTGAACTTAAGTCGAACTGGGTCTTCGATGGATACAGGTAGAAAATGATTTCATTAGTTTAGAAGAAGAGAGCCTACGGTTAACATGTGACACCCACACTGCCTGCCCTCCAACCGCAGATATAACCGTGTTATTGCACATAACTAAGATTTCATTTTTGTAACAGATTTTCCTTTCACTTTAAAACTATCAATAATATAAGAAACTTAACCACCTGCTATTTTATAACATTTAGTTTGTTGGTGTTTGTTTCTGATTTCAAGTTTAACCTTTGGCTTGTAGTATGTCCTCAGTGTGAATCTACATAAATAAGTTGTGGGTATGCATTCCTGTCTAAATAACAAGTTAGAAATAAGTAAGTACACAGAGGTTAGATTTAATTTCTAATATTTTCAAGAACAATTGCCTTATTTAATAAGCTAGTGAAATAAAATGCTTTCCTTTTATCTGGGCAAACTGAATATGTATCATCTATTAAACATGCATTTGTAGCTTTATTAGAAATTCTCTTTCACTGTCGCTCAGTTTGGGCATTCAGGTTTTCTGTGGCCAGAACTGGTTGATATCATCCAACTCTGACAAAGAAATATATGCAGTATCACTGTTTCCCTTTTACTTTACAAATTGTCTGTGTAAGCCTAGAAATCAGAACAAATTACAGTTTCTAAGTCCTACTCTGTGTCAGTTTTTTAAATGATTTATTTGCTTTCTGTAAAACAACAACAACAACAAATCCAATATTTTATAAAATTATCTAAATGAACATAATTTGTGGCAACCACTACCATCATAAAAAATGGCACGTGACCACATGAAGCTTCTGTTTTGGGAGGTTTCAATATGTTGGTGTGTGTATTTTGATTTTAAGCAGCCTAAAATTTGTTTACATTTCTAAAATCGAATTTGTCTAGAACTAATTTTTCAACCTCTTGTCCTACTCTGGCAATGGAGGTGCAGAGGCCAGCACTCCCCTTTAGATTTCTTAATATAAGATGATTGCTAATCTGCACCCCCCTTTTTATAGACCCCATCCTCATGTTGTTTCATTTAGAAAAACCAAACCAAACAATATAAAACAAACAATTAAAAAAAATCAAAACTGACACTCTTTTTGACGGTGACTTTAACATCTATGCAGATGACACTCTCCTTACAATCAATTACCTTAATGAAAAAAACATGTTAAATCTACAAAACCTAAGAGCCTGGTGATTATTTAGCAGAAATCTCTTATGCAAGAACTCTGAATAAGTTTTTTCCAGACAATTTAAAGTGCTTTACTTATTTTGATGTTATTACAAAATGATCAGGAACAAGTGAAATATAAATCTAAATGTTTCAGTGTCATGTCTAATCCAAATACAGAATTTTGCATGCAAATTTATGAGTATTTAGAAATTCTGCACCCTACTGTAAATAGCATAACATACCTGGGATTTTTTCTTTTACTTACTTTAACAATTCCAAAGGAGAGATGAATTTTTGTTGATCACTTTAGGGAATGTTTTTAATTGCGATTTTGATTGTTTTATATAGATTAATCAATTAAATTATGAAACTCTAGAGAGCTCATTTTAATCTTTTTTTTATCCTTTTTGCATTGAGAGTTTCGAACAAAGTTACTTCTTGAAATTTTACAGTGGCACCACGACAACGTCCAACATGAGAAATGAGACTTAACCATCTGCAAAATTCTCTGCCTTAATTGTCCTTGAGGAATATGTTGAACCCCAGCTGCCAAACATGATTAATTTACAGACTTCTTTTTTTATACGAGAACATCTATTTACAAGTTTCGTCGGTTTTTGGGTTTTGCATGAAGTCCATTAAGTATTGAATTGAAAAGTCGTGTGATTTGTGCCGTTTTCTTTTCTTTTTTTCTTTCATTCTTTCGGGTTCTTTTTGTTTTTTTTGTTGTTTTTTTTTTACCCAAGCAGTATTATTAAAATGAAGATAAATTGCAGCCAGTCTCAGGGAAATTTTTCTCAAAAGAAACAAAGCCAACACCGAAGATATATAAAATGCACTTTGTTCATCAGAGGGAGAGATAAAGAAAGACTCCACTCAGCGAGCTCTGAATGCTGCATTTCATGCCTTCAACAATTATGCTGAAAGGTCAAGTATTACAGCATCTTGTGTTCCGCTTTGCATGCAAAGTATTTCAGTTCGCAAATGACCCTCGTTTGCGCTCTTTGCACAATGGCTCGAAGAAGCAGATAAACGTAGCACAATTAAAGATTTTTGCTGCTAGCTCACAATAACATTTACCAAGGGGGGTGATTGCATTTGCTGTGTAATTGTCCTATTTGTAATCCTCATGAATGCTTGGGCCTGCTGCAATGAAATGTTTAGGAACTTAAGAAAGAAGAACGAGAGTGGCTGTATTTAAAAAGAACACAGTTTTCATATATACATATAGATTTATAAGATTATACAACGACTAATATGAAAATGCTTTTTTGAGTATATCTTATGTAATAAATGCAGACTTTGTGCTCATTTTTCATTTTCCCATTGACGTATTCTTTTCAGCACCGTGGACAGCACCCGTGTCATCATTAACATCTAAATCAGAAGAAAAGCAATTAAACGCACTACAAACACTTACTTAGCATATTATTATTATTATTATTATTATTATTATTATTATTATTATTTGTTTATGTGAAATTCAAGTAATTATTGGAGCACTTCTTAATGTCGAGAATAGGCCACGCCATCGTCACATACTCAGCAGCAATGTATGTCAGGAATCACACACCAGTGAACAAAATCACCAACGACTCACTAGTTTTTGTTTAATGATTGCAGGTCTGTTAATATTAATAGGTAATCTACGTGAGCATTACTCTTATTTGAATTTTTCCCAATATAAAAAAAAACTTTTGAAAACTGTTTTGTAAGTTGTAGTTTTAGAACAAATTAAAAAAACAAACACAAAAAGAAACCCAAGCTACTGATAACTGCCCTGCTAGGCTCACTGTATCTAACTAGTTAGCTGTTAGGCTGTCTCTTTACCGCGATGTCGATATTTGTTGGGTTTAATAAAAAGAATCTAATAAAATGCTTAATGTGCTCTGAAAAGAAATCCACAATTTATACATTTTGAGGGAAAATTAAAATAAAAGTTAAAGAGACCCCAGCCCCTGCTTTTATTTCATTTCTGAAGCTATATATATATATGTATATATATATATATATATATATATATATATGTATATATATATATATATATATATATATATATATATATATATATACACATTTTATACATTTTGTCCTCCTCAACTTTAAATTGAGTATTGACTACGTACTACTGATACACTGGGTCCCTGGGTGAATGAAATTCAGCAGCTAGTCACTAACTCAAATATGATTACCTTGAGATTAGAGACTAATTGCTTGGGGTTCGTGAAGACAGCCCACAATAAAGGCAGGAAGACTTGAGAAGTTGCACTGTGGGTTTCTACAAAAGAGAGCGATGAGAGCACACACGTTTCCAACAAGTCATTCTCAACAGCTACAAGCTGCACACAAAGACCACACACCGCGCCAAAGACATGTTAATGTAATCCCAAAGTTCTCACTTCTCTCCCGAACAAAACCTGCTCTGCAAAATACCTAATAGAAGATAGTTTCTGATGCTGGTAAGATTTCACTTAAAGTCTCTAAAATTGCTTTTCTAGGGGCTGCCTGGTGCCCTTAAACTGTATCTTTCTCTGGCTTCAAGGGAAAGACCTACTGCGTGCTTGGAAAGGAGACGGACGTGAGTTTAGTGCCTAATTTTTTTGAACATCACATTTTTTATACGATAATACTGACTGAATATGCTTTTGGATTTTAAATACAAAGTTGTAGAAAATCAGTTAATGTTCTTGTATTTGTATTAACATTAGCCCCCATTAAGCAAAAAGCACTGCTGAGCCCCAGTTCTCTGAGTGTTTTGCAGAATTTGTGCTAAAATGGGACTTATGCAAAAGTCATATAAACAACTTGTGGTCCAGTTGTGGACTAAGGCTTCTAACTGTACTATATGAGCCGCATGTACTTTGGCCACCGATGCATACGGTAAGTATCAGAAAAAATAGAGAATATTAAAAAATACAAAACAAAAAACCCCCAAAACATAATGGTCACCTCGGGCGTCAAATAAAGCTGGGTGACTTTGAAAAACAGTAGTATGTGAATAGTTGAGTACATTCCGGTCTAGAAATAAAGAAGTTTCCATATAATTAATAAAATTTCAGGAATTAAAAGTGCAGCAGGACCGGAAAAGTCAGATAGGCAAATGGAAGGAAAAATTACTTTGGTTGGATCATGTGGAGTAAAGATCAATTATCTCAAGACAACGGATAAACATCCAGAGAAGTTTTATTAAAGTGTATGCTTTAAATCCTCACTTATTTCAGGCAGCATCAGAAATGAAAGCCAGTAGAAGCCAAGAAGCTGGAGGATTAAAAAAAAAGCTTTAAAGATAAATTATTTTCATTACGTATCCTGTCTGAAAGACTCTAAAATTATAGCTTTATGACACATGACAGCGCTGATTTGAAAACAACTTACCCTGGTCAAGCCATAACCGAAAATCGCCCATCATTAACCCCGCCGCTTAGCTACCACATTGTTTACTGTTTAAGACCTATATCTCTGTTAGGTGGCAGGAGAATAGTCTCTAATGATTATTATACCTTTTATTTACCGAACCCTACAACTAAAGGGAAATAAATTACAGCTTGAGTTCTTTATTTTGAAAATAAAGATATCTCCAAGTGTCAAACATCCCACAGGGTTAAAAAAAAAAATCTACAGTCTAATATTTAACATATATAAATATCTGTGTGGAGGCAGGTTTGTTTTTAATGCCCGACACAAACAGCCTGTTTCCTTTCAATTCCCGGATTGATTATTGATGAACCATCTGATAGCCCCGCGCCAACAGTTCACCTCACGACTCTTTTGAGAAGAATACGGCGCTGTTTGGCGAGGGATTTCATCGATAAGCTGCCCTCTGAGCAGCGTTTGTGTTTGATGTTGGGAGTCGAGGTACCTTACCTTTCTGACTCACGCCGAGAGAAAACACACATACAGAAAGAGAAAAGAAAAAAGCACATAAAAGGCTCAGTTTGCTCTGCAGGGCATGCTTGTGTGAGTTGCAGCCATGAAACGATAAGCCTGCGAGGTATGTGATTTAGCAGGAGAAAAAACAGGGGCTGGGGGGTGAAATAGGCCCCAGTATTTACTGTCATGTCAGAACTAATGCGGCATTTAGTTATTTTTTCCCACGTTCTGACAAATCTGAACATATTTTGAAAACTTCTAGTTGCTTGTTCTTTCTTGCATTTTATCTGCAAAAAACTAATAATAATAATAATAATAATAATAATAATAATAATAATAATAATAATAATAATAACCCTGCTGTTTTGTTGTCTTTACCTAAATAATTATTTAATTTCACAACAAAGTTTAACTGTTTGGGTTCCATAATTTATTAATAGGACTGTTTTGCTGTAAGTCAAATATCTATAAGTTACAAAGAAATAAAACGTACAAATACCAGTGAAACGACAACAAACCGGCAATAGCGTCAAAAACTTTGTACAACAAATAGCTAAAATTCAAACCTTTTACTGAAATATACAAGCTAGATCTACGGCTTACATTAAATTCTATTATGAATCAGAGTCATCACATTTGTGTCTGAGGAGGGAAATTTAAGAGCACCCAGCAGTCCTGCAGTCTATCTGCGTCTCTGTTTCGGGTTTAGTTATCCCAACTATGGGGCCTATTTGACTGCTGATTCTTCCTTTGTGTCAATATAATTTACATAAATAAATCCCAAGACTTTTACATCCGCAGTTTGTGAACAAGTGATTCTTCCACAAGAGTCACACTTCCTTTCGAAATGGGGAGGAGAAAAAATTCAAGAAGAGCTGCGTCGGTTTCACTCGGTTCTTGTTCAAGTGCGCACATTTACAGTGAAACTTGCCGAGCATTAACATAAAAATGTCTTTTCTTTTTTAAAATTAGATTTAAATCATAGCCGGCGCCTCTTGTCACCATGTCCTGCCGTATAACAGGGCTGAACACTGCAAGGCCGAGCCGTACTCTGCGGCGGGGGAGTTGAGGTGGGAGAGGCCGGCCACTTGGCTCTGAAGTGAGGGCGGACTGGAGGAGTGCTGCGCCAAGTCTGGAGAGTGACCTGTGCTTCCCACCTGCTGGCTCTGATGCTGGCCGAGGCCGGACGTGTTGTTAGACATAATCATGACATTGCCCCCTTGCTGGTGGTGCGTCTGAGCGGAGGATGTGGGCGTGTGGCCGCTGCCTTGGCACGGCTTCCCATCCTTTACCAGCACCGGCACAGCTACTCTCCGAGGTGACTGCTGCTGCTGTTGTTGGCAGGAGCCGCTCTCCTGCTGCATCTGCTGCTGGGAGGCTTTGTCTTTTGCCTGCCTCTTCATTTTATACCGGTGATTCTGGAACCAGATTTTCACCTGGGTCGGGGTGAGGTGGATCATACTTGCCAGGTGTTCCCTCTCCGGCGCCGACAGGTATTTCTGCTGCTTGAAGCGTCGCTCCAGCTCGTACACCTGCGCCTGGGAGAACAGCACTCGCCTCTTTCTCCTCGGTGTGGTTGACAGAGAGCCCATGCCTTTACCCACGTCTGCCAGGGAACTGAGACTGCCCATGCTGCCCATGTTCATCCCGGATGATGAGCCCATGAAGCGGGAAACTGAGGGGGGAAAATAATTGTAATTAAATTCAAATTTTTTTTAAAGTTATATTCTCGTGTTACATAGAGACATTTATATGGAGAGAAAATTTAGTATGGACAAATATCATTTGCAGATGCAAAAATCAACAATGTTACTCAATTATCAGCTTTTTATAAATCTTCACGGGTCTCAAAGAAGCAGACACCTTTATTTACAACACCTAAAACTCAAAAGTGTCAAAGTGAAAGCGTGTTCATAAACTACATCGACCAAATTTAAGGAGCCGCTCATAAATGACAGAAAAGCTGTTACTGCTGGATGAGTGTGAAAGCCCTGAAGGAAAACTGTTCCATTATTTTTCTGTCGTGAGAATCTTTACAAATGTTGAAATCTGTGGATTAAAAACTTGAATATTTGCGCGATTTCTGCCCCTCCTTACTGGAAACATCTAAAGTACCGAAACTTGAAAAATGCCAATTTTGTGCCGAAAAACGTAAAGATTATAAAAACTGTACTGCAACTCCTAAAACACAGCACCACGAAACATCCGCAAAAATATGGATTTCAGCTCAATGCGGACTGTGATAACTCCAAGCTGGAGTCAAAGAACAGGTGCAGGATACTCACTGGTGGAAAAACGCGGATCTGGGTTGGCTCCGTACCAGCCGGTTGCCGTGGCGCTGCCCCTCATGCCGTCTTGGTAAGACGGCAGGTCGCCCATGTTGCCCAGGTTGCCGTTACAGTAGCCCCCCATGGCCGTGTGTGACAGCTGAGAAACACCTGCCGCAGTCATGTGGTAAGCCGCAGACACAGTCCCATTATGGCCCATGTGGTGCTGCTGCATCGCCGCCTGTGAGACTTGCGGCTGCCGGTAAGAAGTGAGAGGTGCCCCCAAGTTGTTATTCTCCATACTTACTTTCTTATAGCTCTCCTCAAGGGGACTCAAGATATCGGAAACAGAAAAAGGAGTCGTATGCTTAGGGCTCATCGACATTGTTCTGGGGCTGGAGAGGGAGAAATTAGAAGGCAAGGCAATCTCTCCTTCTGCCTTTTTTTTTTTTTTTTTTTGGCCAAAGCCCCTCTGCTTCCTGTTGTCTCAACGTCGATCCTGGTAGATGAACACGTAAGAGAGCGCCTCAAGTCCGCCTTAATTGGATTGAGTGGGAGCTCGGTGCTGGCTTTGGTTTGTTTTAGCTGGGTGCCAGGTTTAAGGCTACCATCAGAGGCGGGGCATCGCCAACAATACAAAACAGCTCTAGCCTCCTTTCGTCGAGCGTAATTTCATTTACAAGACATGTGCTCCCCTCCCACTAACAATAACATAAGCACCGTGCATGATCATAAATGTTCATCCCCGAGACTGCAAGCGGTGTCCGAGCACGCTGCAGCTGCTGCATGTGTGGAGTTTGGGACTTGTTGATGTTGCTGATGAACACGTGGCTGCACCTTGAGATTGCAGTGACCACAATACACTTTATTAACTGTAGTGATGTTTACGAGGGCCTCTTGATGAAAGGAGGCCTATATGGACTTGAGAGTTGGAGAACCACTCCTCAGTTGAACTACTGACTTTTAATGGCCATGAGAGGCCTCCAGTGATTGCAGGATTGTTTGTGTTATGCCTTATCGTACTCAGACATGCAAAAGTGCACTTGCGCGGAGGGAAAATGACTGATACTGATAAGTAAATAAATACACATCCGCGTGTTAAGTGGCTGCGTAAATGATTAACCCCCCTCGTTTTTTTTCTTTTTTTCCTTTTGATATCATTGGACGCAAGGAGCGCATTACCTAAATTCAGATGCACACACTCGTCTAAGAGACCCAGTGAAAAAAATTGAGTCTGGAGTAGGAGAGGCGCTCATGCGAAGTTAACGGCGTTCAAATAGCTACTCTCCTGCAGCACAACGCCAGGTATAGCCCTCAGTAGCATCTTGCCTTAATGCTCAAGGAGGCATTACCGTTTAACCCAATCATATCTCATTTGTAAAATTTTGTATGTTTGTATGAGAAAATATTTTTTAAAAGCCCTGTGGTGCCTCTGAGTTCACTTTTAGGTGGAATTCTCCTCTTCACAAACAATATATATACAATATATATATATTCTTGGGATATATATATATATATATATATATATATATATATATATTTATATATATATATATATATATATATATATTCTTGGGAGATATATATATATATATAGTTACTATCATTATCATTATTATTATTATTATTATTATTTAGGATTATTTTAGCTATAAATCAATATCTTACGTATAGGTTACAAATCCCAAGAATTTATAAAATTACACCGAACAAAACAAATAGGCGAATTAAAATCGATGCAGTAACTTCTACTTACACAGTCTGTGATGCCTTGAGCCTGTGCACACATTAAACAGATAAAACAGCTGATAATGTAGAGGTCTTGTGGGGCGGTCTAACGTCAGGTGCCAGATGCCGCAGAAGTCTGCGCCTGCAGACTCAAACCATCTCACCTACAGGAATTAAGGAAACACAGCGTCTTCTGGTGGCAACCCCGCTTGGCCGTTGCGCTGTGATCTCCTTCACTCCGCTGTGATTCTAAATGTTTTTTGTTTTTTTTTAATTACATGATATAATATTTGCTTGTTTGTCATAGTAAGAATGGCGCAGTAAAGGCAAAGACCTGCCAAACGGGAGCTAGGGTCAGCGCCGTGAGTGTGTAGCCTGCAGTGGCATACAGATCACTGCCAGTTTGTCACGGGAATCACCAGTTCTGCTATTTTCCTGGCTTGTGAATATTTCACGGCTGCCTGCATGTCCTTGCAGGATAATCTGCGCTCTATTTACAGCCCACTAGTCCAATATAAGGAGTCCCCACAATATACATATCAAAACAATTCAATCCATTCTATTCCAAAACAACCCAATCCAATCTTTAATGAAGCAATATTGTCTTATAGTCCAAGACTAAATGTTACAGCTGCAATAAATTGTTCGGATGATAGCCGCGGTGCGGGTGCATAATCGCAGGCAATTAAAATTACAGCATCTTTCTGCATCCAAGGTAAATCTTGCTTATGCATTCCTTAATTACGGAATTTCGCAAGACATTCTTAATCATCTAAATCAGTACTTTTTTCTTGTTCTGGCACACAGTTATTACGGCCAATTAGTGGCAATTAGTTCAAATGTTCCGACTAATTCCTCACAATAATGAGGACACTTTGAAGTGGCGGGTATGAGGCTACCGAGCCTTTGTTACTGAGGCTTCATGTTGTTAGTTATGAACTGATTGGTGCATGATATACTCAACAGAGCAACTACAGACCTTGAAAAATAAAATGCGGACGATAAAAAGTAAAACGGAAGTTGCTTGCTGTTGTTAATATCAATTAAACCCTTAATTTCTTTTACATTAAAAGATATCCAGAGCAGCAGGAAAATAACAAATGTACCACGTTTAAATGTTATATAAAAATACTGAACTTTGCAAATTAATTTCCAAAAACATCCACACTCGCGTTTTCATCAATTTATCAAGTATACATAAAATAAATCTATCTCTCTTGAAATAATACGACAAATAATAAATACCATGTTATTAAATTAGTGTAATTTGTATTCAAAACCAGCATAGCGTTCAGGCCACTTTACAAAGTTATCTTTGTTAAATGTCAACAGTGTTCTTGTGCCAAAACACTAACCCTGCTGACGCTGGCTTTATCAAAGTGGTCAGATTAGAGGTGCAGCAACTACCTGCTATTGCTCCTGCAGCCTTTGGCTTGCCTGAATACTCTTTTCTTTCGAAACTCCAACTTTTGTTTTCTTGACTAAGCTACATCTCATTCACCTTGTACCCGTAAACAGCCTAAAATAGAAGGATAGAAGAAAAAACAGAGAGAAAAAGTGGGCTGCATGTGTGTGCTTCATCATTTCACGTGAAAGTCCTGACGACCTCGTGAGTCATTTCCTTGTTTCAGCTTCAACTGTGAACTACAGGAGGTCACTAATTAGTAATAACCCTTTATTTCCCCACCTCATAATTTATCCAATCAGCTCACGTCATTCTGAATTTTTGAGATTTATTTTGTAGACGTTGAAAAATCCACTTGGTTCAAATGAGAGGTGTTGTTGGACCCTGTCACACAGCCTATGAGGAAATGCTGAAACATGACGTCACGAGACGAAGCCAATATGATGCCACTAGGGGCAGACATACTGCTGCACCCAATCAGCAGCTTCAAAGTAACGTAGTAGTTGAGTTCCAAAAAGTGAAACCAGTGTTTTTCCAGTGAAGCACGACCCCTAGCGGTCCAGAGGCTCTCTCCATCCAAGCAACGAAAATCACCCTTTAGTGCATTTCTTTCATGACGGGAGTGAGAGGGTTTCCGAAATGATACCGTGTGTTCTTGCGCCATCTGGAGGTTGATGCTTTATTTATTGATAAATACCCACAGATTCATTTTGAGGACATGATAATTCTCGCCACATGAATGTTATGAAAAATAATGCCATTACACAAATTCACAAGTGGGGCAAGCTAGGAAAGCTCTTTAGTGTTTTAACTAAAACTAGACTTTTTGGGATTATCTGTTGAAAGTCACTAACAGTTATTTGATCAGACAGTCTTATATCTGTATGGGTGTAGAGGTGTAGGGCAATGAAGACATTTCATATATTGAAGCTTTTCAGGTTATCATTATTTATCTGAATGTAGTTCTTTTATTGGATCTTATGTTACTTTTTGATTTATTCCTTTATTGTTTAACTTCTAAGTTTTTACATTTCTAGACCTTCTGGCCTGTGTTTGTCTTTTAAGTTTTGTGTTATTGTACAGAACTTTGGTCAGCCCTGTTGTTGTTTTTAAAGGTGCTTTATGGGATGGAATGGGATTTTAAGTCGCACAGACAGAAATATCTGCCTGTATATTTTAGGTTGAGACCAAATGAATACAAGACAACGGGAGCTGTTTAGCCCTAAAGACATTATTATGCAGTGTAAACTTGCAAAACTTAAGGAAGCTCTATCTGCATTTGGACATGAGTAATTTATTGATAGATGTATTTATTTTAGTTTCTTTTTGTTTGTCTTGCTCTATGGTGACATGTATTGAATGACCCCATGCCATATTTGTGTGTATTTTCTCTTTTACCCAAGGAGGGGGTAATATAACGCTAAAGCTTTTCAAATTTAAACTAAATATTTTCACTCTTTGGCCTTTCCACAGAAACACACACACACACACACACACACACACACACACACACACACACACATACATATATATACATATATATGTATGTGTGTGTGTATACATATATATATATATATATATACACATATATATATATATATACATATATATATATATACATATATATATATATATATATATATATATATATATATATATATATATATATATATATATATATATATATATATATATATACATATATATATATATATATATATATATATATATATTTTTTTTTTTTTTTTTTTTTTTTTTTTTAAATATGCCACACTAACCTATATCAGTCAGTCGATTTTTTAAATGTGCAGTATGGAGTATAAAACTGTAAAATGTCTAATGTGATACACAGACTCTGACTGAAGTACAAAAACATCATGGTGAACATCAAGAGAAACATGAAAGTATAAGGAAACTGAGTAGTTTGAACAGGTCAAAAATAATACAATTAGTTTTTCTGTATATGTTAGAAAAGAACTCAAACTGCGGTAGTTTTGGTTTAGTATTAAATCACCTATGAAAAAGTGCTGGAAAGTCAGATCATTACACAATACCCAAATTCTCACAGTGGGTATAGCAAACTGCAATAAGGGATCTCATGTCTCCCAGCAGAATTTAAATGCAACAAAGTGAGGTTGGTCATGACCCTCAAAACCTGAAAGACCAATATTTTCAGTGTAGAAGTGTTGTTGCCACATCTGTTTGTTGAGTTACTTCCTCCAACAAGCAATCAAATCCTTGCCATTAGATACAATCTGGACTGAACGCAAAGGCGAAAATGGTGGCATGTGGAACTGAGGAAGGTGCACTGTGAATACCATGAAGAGCAACTGAACCCTCTTATGTCCTGAGCTTATCAACAAAGGATCAAAGAAGGGTCGTTCCCACCTGAGGACCCAGTATTTGATGCACCTACTAATCCATTCTTATTTCCAACATTACGAGTATCATCATCAGATCATATTAGCTGTAAAACTACATTCACATTTCTTTAAGTACTTAAATGTAGCACTACTTCACTTGAGTCATGTTATTGGACTTCACCTTTCTACTTCAGAGAAAAAAATACTATACTTATAATCTGTGAGTTAGTTACACTGAACATTAAAATGACTAAAGGTGTAATAATAAAGTAATAATAAATCTTCTGTATTAATTTTGATACTGGGAGGATTAAGAGGATATTCCTTTACTTCTACTTTATATTGGACTTGAGTATCTTTTGAATACAGTATTCTTACAGATAAGCATCTCAAAAACTTCTCAGCCTCAAATACCATTAAATTCTGAGGTACTGATGTGTTATCCAGTTTATTACAATTAAATGATCGCTGATCTGGTTTATTGATTTAAATCAGGATATATCTTAGTTATTATTGAATTTCTGTAATCCATGCCATCTCGCATGTTTCAGGACTAAACATGACTGTATTTTTATCATAGCTGATAACGTGATTATCAAATGTTTCATTTACCGTTTAACCAAAAGTCTTTCATTATAAAGTAAGAGGAACATTATCGATATGCTAATATCAATAATCTTTAGGGACTTTTTCAGCTTTGACTGCAATTATTTATATTTGTCATTGGTTGTAGCAATAACAGCTAGAGCCTATCCCTGCTGTCACTGGGAGAAGGGTGAGGTACACCCAGGATATAGGCTACATCAGTCTAGCCTGCATTTTTAGGACTGAGGGGGGAGGCTGGAGTACCCAGAGAGATCCCATGCAGGCACCAGATAAAAATGTAGACTCCACACAGAAAAACCCCAGTCAGCTAAGTGCAAACCAGGAGGTGATAGCCACTGTAGAAATAAGCTAATGCTCTCTTTTTCATTTACTTATTTTACTCCTGCTTAAAATATAACTTCACATTAGTCTTTCAGATGTAAAAGGATTTAAACATAGTGGACATGCCGATGTAATGCTTTTCTCACTTTATGTAGTGTTGAGTGAGAAAAGCTTTACATCTATATCTGCTCAAATTGTTTTTTTGCTCAAAGGGGTGAACAAAGCACATTAGAAGATGGTGCCCCACTCAGAGGTAAAGGCATGCTGAAAAGCTAGGGGCAAAACACTGAGACCCCTGGGAGGGCTGACTGCTAAACCTTGATGTTACTCCATTCTAAAAAACAAAACAGCTAAGCTACAGCAAAGCAAACTCAGAAGTCAATATATTCTTGCATGAAGAACACAACAAACCAGAAGAGGAGCAACAGTGAAACTAACTTATGAGTTTTGTGTGGAGGCAGAGCAGGACTGGGACAAAAAATCAGCCTGGGAATTTTGAGCCCACCGGGTATTATAGGAAAAGCCATAAAGCCTTTGAATGAAAACAGTGATGTACACTGTCTTGTTGGTATATATGTATCGATCTAATAAACTTAAACTTACGACATCCTCCCGATTCTGGTATTTTAAACAGTATTTAGCAGAAATATTAAACAACAAAATAAGGGAACCACCCCGCACCCTCCGCTTCATGATGCTTAATCGACGTAATAGACTTTAATTTAATGCATGTGTAAAACAAATGCACAGACACCTTTTTTTTGGTTCTTTCTTCTTTTTTTCTTTTTTTTACAATAATTAAATAGATTCAACATCGATCGTGGCTCAAGAGTTGGGAGTTTTCCTTGTAATCGGAAGGTTGCCGGTTCGAGCCCCGGCTTGGACAGTCTCGGTCGTTGTGTCCTTGGGCAAGACACTTCACCCGTTGCCTACTGGTGGTGGTCAGAGGGCCCGGTGGCGCCAGTGTCCGGCAGCCTCGTCTCTGTCAGTGTGCCCCAGGGTGGCTGTGGCTACAATGTAGCTGCCATCACCAGTGTGTGAATGTGTGCGTGAATGGGTGGATGACTGGATATGTAAAAGCGCTTTGGGGTCTTTAGGGACTAGTAAAGCGCTATATAAATACAGGCCATTTACCATTTACCATTCTTCAACAGAATTGCAGATTGCACAGATGATACCTTCCCAAAGGAACAAGTACTATGGCTTAGGATGTATATTAGATTTAATAGTTACTATATACAATAATGGATTTTTATACATTTAAGATTAACATTTTGGTTGTAAGATTCAGATAATCATTTATTAAAAGCTAGACATTTTAAATGAGAATAAGAAAGAAAGGTATTTCATTGTGACCCCCTTTCCCTGTTAATGCCCTACCTGGCCCCCTGGCAAAGCTTTGCTAGATCCGCCCCTGCACAGTTACCAGCTGTCAGCTACTTAGAAAAGGATCCTGGTGTTATTTGTCTCTCAGAAACAGTTCATAACTTCCCGTCAACTCATTCATGTCACCTAAAAGGTAAACATGTTTCTACATCACCTGTTCAGCTCTGATGATTCAGTAAGGACATCCCCTGGTTTCATCTTCATGTTTCCCTCTCACCACATATCCAAACCGATATCATGACCAGCAGCTTTTACAGCTGTGGCTCCAGCAAACATCAGCTGATACTAGAAAGAAATGCTAAATAAATTCTAATGGCATTCATTTTCATCTCAATACGGAACTTTAAAGTTCGACCTCATTGGCTGTAATTTGCCCAGGCCAGAGTCGATCATGACCAGTTGGCCAGTCCACCACCTTTCAAACAAAAAACATCGGCCCATAAAAATGAAAAATCATCATAGGCCCACCGGGCAATTGCCCAGTATGCCCGATGGCCAGTCCAGCTTTTTGACTTTGATTTGTAGGTTTGTAGTATAGAAAGCAAACAAAATAACATCTGACAAAATAACCGTAAAGGCCGGTTTGGGGTTAAAATGTTTGGTCTTAATGTTTTCTCTACAAATAAATATAAGATTTTACATTTTTAAAAAACAGTTTGAAAAGGTGGCAATATTTGGTGAGCATCTTTACAACAATTTAAAACTCCTCCATGTGGCCTTAGCATGGACCTTATAGCTCCTTATAACTTTCCTGGAGGGGCCCCAGTGCAGGCCAGTGAGTAAAACTATAGGATGGGCATGTATTAGCCTGCCCATCCTTTTCAGGCAATTCTTCTGACCAACTTAAAAAACCAATGGCAACCTCTAAAAAGCCTGTCTTTGTCACCCTTAAACCCCAAGATGCTTTAAAACACCATTGTGCAGTTAAACCTCATAAATTTGTCGCAGGGACTGATTAAACATCACGGGAATTGAAACACTAAAGATTTTGTCTCGGTCCCTTTTGGATGAGGGACAATGGTCCATTCACAGAGAGACACCCAAACAAAAAGAGCATTTAAGGAGAGATGCAGCGAGCTGAGGGGTTCGGCCAGTCCCCTCCATATGTGATACAAGGTGGCCCCAGTGATGCGGACAAAGGGCCAGGTGACAGTGACGATGGGCTGCAGGGTCACAGGACGAGCAAACAACATTATAGGGGGCGTGAAAGCAGAAGACCCCCCTCATCACTGATGAAAAACTGACATGATTTTAAACACTGAGGCATATTTTTCAAGATAAGCATGAGTGGACCTGCTTTCTTGAGGTGGCACAGCAATGTTAAAAAATAGTCACGTATGTATTATATTTAGGATAAGCTATAATATTACAAGTAACATTGTAGTGAATGTTTTTGTATTATTCTCGAGGATTGGTTTAAACTGTTGCCTGAATGCAGACACACAAAAACCCAAATGTGTTGTGTTTATACTAGAAAACAACAGTAAGAGCTCATTTTGCCTTTTTAAATCATTTGTAAATTAGAACAGTTCAATTGTGGAATAAATAATATTACATTTCTGTATGAGAAGTGAAAAAGGGTTGATGATTTGCCTTCAGTTACTGCTATGCCCCTCAAAAATCACATCATCATCATAATCACACACACACACACACACACACACACACACACACACACACACACACACACACACACACACACACACACACACACACACACACACCAAGATTTCCAGATAAAGTTAATAGCTATATTAAGACCACTTTCCTCAGAATAACAAAAGTTAATTGTATAAGGGAAAAGCAGCTCTTAGTCCCAGACAACAACAGCGTGCTGTAGAGGGACAGGCCTTAATGTTTACTGGCTATTCTTATGCCAAACCTAGTCTGTTCAGATGTGATGTTTGCTCAGCTTTTGGGTGCAAAATTCGTTTTTAACATTATAAAAGCTCCCTGGGGCCTCTGTCAAGACCTGCTACATTTTTTTAGATAAAAAAAATAAATCTTTTTTTCTTTTAAGGTTGTTTTTATTTTAGAACTTCACATAAATCTTTACACAAAACCTTTTGTAGGAAAACGAAAACCTTTTATCTTTAGCTTAGTCTTTAGAAATGCATGCACAGGGTACACGCTTTTGGGGCCAACACATAAAAAAAGAAAGAAAGAAAGAAAGAAAGAAAGCACATTACATTGTCAAAATATACAAAATATGAAGAATTTTATTAATAATTTTGTTCACAGAAAGACAGTTAAATCTTTAAAAAAGTATCCTTAAAACCAACAAATGGCATATTCTCCCTTCATACTTATATAGCGGCTTTGCCCCTATTCTCCTATCCTGTTCTACCGCCTAATGCAGCTACTGGAACTCAATTATCAAGTCATTTATGTAAATATTACATTTAAAAAGGCTTAAAAATCACACGAATACACCTCGGTAATTAAAAATCTAAAGGCTACAGCAATGAGCCATGTAAGAGAAAACAACATTTAAAATTTCCGCATACGTGCGTAAATAATGTGCAAAATATAATTCGTTCTATAGAAAAAAATCTAAACGTTTAAGTTGCTCGAACATTTACAAAACATTCAGAAAACATTTGATGCCGTTCTAAATGAGTTAAACGAGACCTTTACTTGAAAGAATTAAGATGAACCGAATCACTCCAAAAGTCTCTCCAGGCGAAGCTGGAGGCCGCCGCCACTGCCGGAAAGTGTTGGTGGTACCTTGGAGGAAGAGCAATGGATGGATGGATGGATGATGGATGCTGAAGAGATGTGTAAGCTAAAGGGAAGGGCACCGGCTGAGATGACGGAGGTAAACACCCAAATTTCTCAGAGTCAAGTAAGCATGTGTGAAAGGGTTTCCCGTCTCGGACCAGGATCGGAACAACGACTCTGCGCAACACCGGCGGCTGCGGGATTTCTACGTCCTGCAGTGTTCCTTCTGCTCGACCTCGCTTCATCTTGTAGCGGTGGTTCTGAAACCAGATCTTCACCTGGGTTGGAGTCAGGCTCAGCAGCCGTGCCAGCTGTTCTCTCTCCGGACCCGACAGGTAGCGCTGCTGGCGGAAGCGCCTTTCCAGCTCAAGGGTCTGGGCCTTGGAGAACAAAACGCGGCGTTTCTTGCTCTTCTTGCTCTGCTCAGGCTCTGAATCGAGGGACGGGTCATCGGGCTTAGTTGAGTCAGGAGAGGCCTCGAAATTGCAATCGTCAGAAGCTGTAGAAAAAAAAACAGCAAGTTAGAATAAGCATTTTTAAACTGATGTGTCTATCTATCTATCTATCTATCTATCTATCTATCTATCTATCTATCTATCTATCTATCTATCTATCTATCTATCATTTTGAGAAAGCAAATTGTTAAAACATTTCAGGGTAGTCTTAGTTTTTTCTCCCCTTGTTTTTAAAATTCATTATCACCCATCTTTCATGGCTTTAAACGCCCACTTACACATGCAAAGGCTCCGCTCGCAGTCGATCCATGAGCTGTAGGGTGAGCTGGAAGAGCAAGAGGAGTAAATCGGGGAAGACCGCTTTGCTGCATCCGCATCCTGCTCAGGCAAATCCAGGATGCTCCTTACGGAAAAACTGAACTTGGTCGGTGCAGCCATCCTTTCCTTGCATGCACTCTGGGTTTGTTCTGGCCGATAAGAAGCAAGCACTCAAACCAAATCTATCAAAAAAAAAAGTCCACTTCACGCACTGTCCAAACACCAGTGTGCGCGCTGGCCTCCGTATTTACACAAACAGCACTTCATAAGCTGCAAACACAAGGGGCTCGCTTATAAATAGCCTCCTCCTCTGCTGAGTACCTGAATAGCTCGAGTGCTGACACCCAATGATGGTTAGGTGTGAACTGAGAAAAAAAATCCTCAGAGCTTCAAGAATGAGCGAAGGAAACACTCGTCATCATTACCGATTCGTCCCGTATCGTCAAACTGGGAAACAGATAATGGTAATTGTTGGAGCTGAATCACATCTTGGGTGGCAACTGACAACAGAGCCCATCCCATCCCCCCCACACACCCCCTCTCTCTCTCCTACACCTCGCCCCCCTCCTCCCTCTTTTTTGCCCAAACAACGTGTCCAATATTTGCATACAAAGTGAGCAATTAGCGTGATGCCTGCCAGTTGGTTTAACTAATACGCCTCTAATGGGCGTATTAATTGCAGACGTGAGAAGTCTTGACGTTTATGGACGGCGGAGGATTTCCAGACTTTTTTTCCGAAACGTCCTTTTTGGACTAGATGATTTATTATCATGTTTAATTTTTGGGCAAACAGAAATGTTAAAACTTGGTTTGGAAGATATGATTTGAAATAAGGGTGTTATATTATTGACAAATATTTTTTTAAGGTATTTGTATTTTATTGTGTTTAGAACTGCTAATATAATAGCGATAACTGTAACCCAACAGCAGATTTTTACCTAACTTTAACACGAAAATAAGCCTGGGGGATTTTCTGATAAATTGCTGCAGTGGTTGGTCAATTTGTTACCCTTGTGCTAGCCTATAAAGCACATTAATTGCAAAGCGTGAATCCAGTCTCATGTCAACACGATGTTGGTGGTGGTGGTGGTGGGGGTGCTTTTCCTCCTCCCTACTTCTAGTAACTGATATTGATATCCACCCTCAGCCACTTCACCAAGGTGCACGAGGGCCGAGGAGGAGAGTAGTGGTGGACATGCCTCCCCAGTCGTCCTGGGTGGTCGAACGAGGGGGAACACAAATACATGCCAACCAGAGAAGGGGAACAAAGGGGGAAAATGTAGCCCCGCGTCCGAGACCCGTTGGAAGCATTTGTTCCAGTCAAGATTTTGCATTTGTTCAGTCCAGCAATAATGCCTGATTGACGCCCCGGCACAATGTCCTTTAACTTAGCAAGATAAATCCGAGCTTGTTCTGTGTTGTCATGGTTTTGAATGGAGCTGAATAGGATCTGGGACACTATCTACTGCTCTGCGTCTACTGCCACCAAGTCTATAGCTCAAAGCAATATTCAGGACTTGTTAAATTCCATTTAGATTTCCGAGTTCAAAAAAAGTCGCTGACCTGTATTACTCCGCCAAAATGCTCTGAAATCCACCTTTACCTGTCGTTTTACACTGTTTTTACGCACACGTAATCTCGTCCATGAAAACCAAACAGTGTTAAGTAACCTTTAAGTGTTTACATCACGCACAAACGTCTTAAAAGACGCACTCCTCCCGAAGCACATTTTGTGTGTACACATCGGCCTCCCAGTGGTTGACAAACAGCAGAGGATTACAGTACTGCAGGTTAGCTGGAGTGGGTAGTTTACAGAGGGCACTCGATTGGAGAGCAAAAACACCCAAAAGCAAAGAAAAGTCATGTCCAAAGAGCGGGAATTTCTTTGACCCAGCAGCCCCTTAATCTATTTAACACCCGCGGGCTTCAGCCAGAGTGGGCTCTCTGCATCTCCCAAGAGCTCTCCACTGCCAAATATTTACTCTGTTGTTCAGCTCTCCATTCCCAATCCCTCCTCAGCCAAATGGAGATTTTTCTCTCATGGTTCTAGTCAGCAGCTGAACTGACAGCTTCCCTAGAGCTTTCCCTAGAAGTTCGACGAAGAGACCTCTTTCTGTTTTCCACCCTGCAATCATATATATATATATATATATATATATATATATATATATATATATATATATATATATATATATATATATATATATATAGTGACTGTAGAAAGCAACATTCAACATATTTAACATATGCAATGATAATTTTTTGTAAATAACTGTAGTTTTTTTTAAGAAAGCTTAGAGGTTATTCCTCCAGTCAGAAAACGTTTAAGCTTTTAAAATGAATGTTTAATGAAGTCTGTTCCAAATAACATTCTCAAGTCATTTAATCAGTATTTGGTTTATAAGCTCATTTTAAAAAAAGAAATCGACAGAGTGCAAGTAAGACTGTCCTAAACCGGAATATTAGATTTTATAGGATTAATTCACAGACCTGAGTTCATGGATTTGCATTCACAGTGCTTAACTTGAGATATCACTTAATTATGTAAAATTACATTCCTATCCGCACTAAATCCTTAAGACAGAATTTTTGGAGTGTACTTTCATGAACTACTAACAAGAAAGTTTAAAGCAAACAAAATCTCAGCAGTAAAAATCTGGAGTCAGTTTGGAATCAGCAATCTTTTTATTCCGACTCACTCCAAACTCATGCCACAGCATCAATAAACCAACTGCTGACATATATGTATTATATTTGTGTCTAAAGCTGTCGCATCGGAGTAAAAGACAAAAACTGCGGAAAAAAACAACAACATTTATCTGATTTCAGTCTGACTGATTATTTAACACCTATGGCAACAATGGTTCCTCTGTTACTTCTCAGTTTAGTGTGGTGTCTCAGCGTAACATCACGCTCCAGCAGCTGCACCTGCTGCTGATGTCCTCTCCTGTAAATACCATTAGCATTTTGGACAGGGGCTGTGGGGGATAATTACTTGGCAGCCACATCGCTCGCGCTGCAGTAAACTGGAGTCTTGTGAGGCTGCTTGACCGTACAGCAGCTGTATGTTTGTACTCGGTGAAAGTGTGTCAAAAAGTATTGTTTTTAAAGACAATAAACCAGTGTTTGTCAAAGACGTTTTTATAAAAAGGAGTTACAAAACTCCTGAAGAAACTACAAATATACAAGAAAGTATTCTAAAAATAAATAAATAAATAAATAAATAATAAAAATAAAACAAATCCAGGGGAGGCAAAAATATTTGAGAGCACCCTGAATTTCAAACTGACGATTTTAGTGGAAAATAAATCACCTTTAGAAATAAGAATGAAGTGGAGACAGAAACACCAAGAAAAAATGAAGTTAAAAGCTAAATATTCATCTTGATCATTTAATAAAGTTAGCACTGATCATTTATTGACCACTGAAAAGAAACAAACACACCTGTCAGTGCAGTCCTGATAGATACTTTAGCAAACTCAGAATAACAGTTTATGTTCGGTGCAAAGCATGATCAATATACACCTTTTGAAGTCAAGTTGATGGAGAGACCCACATTTATAAATATTTACAAATTAATTGATATATAGCTGAGCTCTTGTCCTGATTATGACAAGACCGATATACAATAAATGACTAATTGTAATCGTTCTATTGACTTCTGATGGCATTAAAAGCAGACATGTATAAATGGATCCATATGCATTCAGAGATGATTTAAAATCTACAACATTAATAACACGAGTGTTCTGTCACCAAAATGCTTTCAGGCAAGAAAATTCAATTTCACACAATTTCATTGTTCATTTAAGAGAAACAGCATTACTAAAAACAAACAAACAAACAAACCAAGTAAAGTCTTTTTCATTCATGCTTTTACATACGCTTACTTTCGACTGCATGATGTATATTTTTAAAGCCTTCTGAGTGTTGTAGATGCATCTGACATGTGTGATACTTGGTTGCCCTCTGCAGGATTCACATTAAAACTGAGAGGCAGACTCGTCTTAGCATTTTTCAACCAATCACAAGCTGTGGGAGGAGTTTATTTCACTAGTCTTTAAGTTCTTTTGGGCTTAATGTAGCCCCAGCACCCTTAGTATCCCTGCGCCAACATATACAGGCAAACAGATATGACAGCTCTGCAGTGTCTAATGTTTTCATCTATTTTTACTAATTCTTTGTTTCCTGAAGGGCTTCAGCTTTGTGAACTATACAGCTATGGGGGAGAAGAGACTCTTGCTCTTATTGTCCTTACACATATTTTCCCTTGCTAATCTTATGACGTTATGTTATGATGTTTGCAAAATGAAACTACAAGGAGAATGCAATGCTTTACAAAATACAATACCCTTGAAAACAAACACGTACAGCATATATATATATATATATATATATATATATATATATATATATATATATATATATATATATATATATATATATATATATATATATATATATATATATATATCTTTTAAAATGCATGGTTTATAGATAGTTCACCACCACCATAAGAAATATCAGCTGCTTAACATTTGTTAACAGCTTTCTTTGTGCCAACTGTTCAGTGGGTCTAACAGGCCAGGGTCAAAGGCCAGTTTTCACTCCTTTTAGCTGTAATACATAACCGATTATGGTTTTGTAAGGTGTGTAAAAACTATTGATTTTTTTAACTGACTTTTTATTTTTGTTTCTCCGGTAAATATAGATTATCTAAAAAAGGTCGTATTTCATATACAGCAGAACCTTCCATTTGAATTGACGTTTTGTGTGTGTGTGTGTGTGTGTGTGTACCAAGTAACTTGAACTTATCAAGATAAAAACAACTTGGCCTGACATATATTCACACAGACAACCAATAGCAGGAGGGATGAACGCAGTGTTTAAGGAAAGAAATGCAAATAAACGTATACTTGCGTAACAGACACGTCACAAGCATATTTGAAAGTGAAATAAGTTCAGTCTAAACAGGTGAAATAGAACTCAATATAGTTACAATTTTACTAATTGAACGAGCCAATCCAGGGAAGTAAAAACTTATCATTTATCAGGCAATTAAAATTATATATGTGTAGTATATGATTCTGGTATTTTATTAAAAAGTCGTGGAATAATACTTAAGAAATGTTTGACGTGTTCCCTGAAGATCCACCAGATGGCGCCACTGCATTTTACAATACACAGACTTGCCCAGGTAAAGTGTGTGTTGGCACAGCAGCGTTTGTGACCCCTGCACCGCGTGTCACCAACAAGGACGTACGGTGAAACTAAAGAAGATTAAAACAAATTGGTCACAATTTTGTGTCAACAAAGACCAAATGGAAAGATTTTAAGCCGGTTCTAACTAATTCAGCTATTTGATGCTCAAAAATGTAATCCCTTTACATTATTATTATTAATATTATTATTAATAATAAAAACAATATTTAACTCACTCCACCCTTATCTTCAGACAAAATTTGTTCTCATTCCGGTGTCTCCACAATGCGTCCCGATTAAGGAGGCCTCGGTGCTTCAGTGCTGATATTCCTGTGTAATCCTCTCTTCTTTATGAAACACATCAATCACAATTTAACTGCATGTCCCCAGAGAGAACGATGAAATTGTATTCTTATTTCCACCATCCTTAAATTAACATGTACTTCTATTTTTCGGCGCCAAACTCCAAATTAAATAACAAAAAAGGGGGCTATCAGAGGGCCAGTATTTTGTCAATGTCCACGCTGACATTATACATCTGACTCTCTCCGACCTCTGTTTGTGTATGAGGATATTGAACACTCCGTCCACTCAGTAATCTAATAACACTGCGTAAAAATCCGAAGCTCGTGTGCCCAAACTTGACTAATTGCAGGAATGTTTCCGCGCTTATGCGGGGATCTTAATGGAAAATTTAATATAAGTCCAGCCCAGGTATGACTCAAGGATTCCTCGTATCTACAACGCATAACATAGCGGTGTGGTCTGTATCAACACCCCATTTGCACTTTTTTTGTGCACAAAGTAATCGGCGCGTAAAAGCGCAATAAAGGTAGAGCTCTCCATTTCCCCCCCCAGTGTCCTTGGTACGGGACAAAGAGAGGTCCAAATTAGGGCGGAATGAAATATTTAATACTAATGGATGCCAGGTGCCAGACGAACAGATGTCAAAGTGATGTATGCTTAAAAGTGTCGTAAATATTGTTTCTTTTTGTCCCTCTCCGCTGAAACCCAGGCCTGGCCTCTGAAACACGACTACATTCGTCGTTAACCTGCGTTCGTCCTCATTAAGGCCGCACTAAAGTTACCGGGCCACTCAGTCCTGGAGAAGTGCTAACCTGTAGAAAGACTTTAATGGTGTCACCGCTATTTGGACTGCAAAGGTTAGAATCGTCGGTGCGGGTTATTTTAAAGGCGCCAAGCGATGGCATTATCCTAAAAAACAGCAGTGTCCACACAGTAAAAATCCACACAGTCTTATCTCGTTTGTATCAAACAACTTGAGGGGAAATCACGTCTTTTCCGCTTTAATAACGCGGATTAGTGGTGCTCTTGGGTGACAAGCTGCTGCTGGACCTCAATTTTCCGAGCAGCGCACGCACACACACACAAACACTATAACTCTCAGCACGTGTGTATCTTATTGCAGATGTCAGTCGTTTTGGGGACAGTTAGTATGAGATGACAGACCTCCAACCCCTTTGTGAAACAAGAAATCACTGCGTGTCCCCATAATAACCCATTAGTGGTAACTTGGATTTCCCACAGGATCTTACTGGGAACATTAAACCTGGAGCTGGGAACTTTTTTTTAACACCCCTCTGTAACTTTCTCCACGGATAATATGAGCAGCGTGGTGGCTCTGCGTCTCAAGGTTGCAGATAAGAAACTCTGTCTTACACACTTTTTTTTTTCAGACCACAAAGAGGAAGTAGCAGTCTGGGCGGATTACAGTCAAAGCGTCTCAATCCAATTTCAGCAGCTTGTTTCATGACACAGGGTCTTAAGTCCCACTGGTACAAAGTCACACAGTTAATAATAATAATAATAATAATAATAATAATAATAATAATAATAATAATAATAATAATAATAATGCACAAAGACTTTAATTGTAGTTATTGTAATATTATTATTGTATCATTGTAATATGCCGTAGGCTATTTGGTTTAGCTATTAAAGTGATCTTTGCGAAATATTGGACATATCAATACCCCCCCCCCCTCCCCCCCTTTATGTGCTGCCTCTTAATTTCAAGAAAAGATGATTATTACGAATTCATTATTAAAGTCTTGTTACGGACTTTAAATGCGCACTGTTTGGCAATGGTCTTGTGGTTTCTATAGTAAGTGTGTCACTTTATTTCAGTGTCACACTTTCATTCGTCTTGATATGACGGTGTCATCCGATTGAGTGGAGAGTAAAAGGTAAAAATGTGGTAGCTCAAACTACATTAAATGGAACGTATTAGAACGGTGTCTAATTGATCTGATTAAAGGGCTATCAGCTACATGGTTGATGCCTGCTAGAGGATGCAGAACGTAGCCGTTTCGTCATCATCGTCATTTTGAACATCATCATTATTTTCGCATTTGCGGTGGATAGAAAACGAATGTATTTGAATACGAGAATTTCTGTTTCGGTACTGACGATTTTTAGAAAGATTACATCATTTAGACTTACGTTAATAAAACGTTATTTAAAATTATTATGAGATTATTTCAGCATCCACGAAAATTAGAATGTCCTCCCATCTTTGAATTAATTCGGTCTGAGTCGTAAATTGATTTGTAAGATAAATGTTAGCGATTTACGTTTGCATCTCCAGTAAAGTGGGCTAATATAAAATTAGATGCACCAATTTTTGAATGGAACTAAAAGACACATGGTAAATAAGTTGCGTTTAATGTTGAGAGTTTCTTTTGCATTTCCACGAGGCTTAATCGAAATCCTGCAACCACACAACTGTTTTAACGGGTTTACAGTTTAGCAGATACCAAAACAGTCTAACAGCCTGAGAAACCAAGACCAGGGAGTCTAGTTCAGCTTTTTCTTTTGTTGTTTTTAAAATTTTGTATAGCTGCACCACAGCCTTGTGGTGACAACTGAGCTCCTCATGCCTTTACTTGTCGAACATGAGGAAATTAAAAAGAAAAGGTGGGTTAGTGACTTCGCTCACACACGAAGCGGATAGTTGTGGTAAGAGTGCCTGTGTCATCCGAATTTATGGCTGTTTTGCTAGTAGCACAGGTAAACAAAACCATGGAACCCTTTCTTATCACTAATTAATTTTTTCCCTCTACCCAGATAGAGGCCTTAAGATGTCGTTTATAACCTATGGATATGTTTTTCCAAATAAGAGGATGAGGCACACCCCATAACTTTGCTCTAAAGAAGAATATTATCGCGTTGTGGGCTTCATGTGACGTGGACCGTATGAATTTCCGTTGGAAATGCAAATTGGACGAAGCGCTTACGTTTTTCACTCAGCATGTTACACGATAAGCATTCACAGCTTAACATGTTTATCTGCTGAGTGTTGATGGATTATCATCAGCATTACATCCCAGTGTTCAGTTTTCTGACAGTTTTTTTCTTTTGGAAAAGAAGAAAAGCAGAAGTAAATCGAAACTAGGTATTTTTGCCAATATGTAGCTTCGATATTCATGAAAACGATCACAACCACGCCATGCACTTTGACGTGAACTGCAATATAAGGAGTTAAACGTGCAGCCATGCAGTATGTGTGGCTCCCAAACACAGCTGTTGGAGCTTGCGATTCCACTGAAGGCAAATAGAAGAACGGAACTATAAACAAGTGAAACAAATAATTACAATTCCTAAAGTCGTCTTCTTTTTGAGCTCATAAAAATATTAATAAACGGTCCATTGTCTTGCTCTCAAACAGACCACGTTATTAAAGCATCCTGGTTTTAAAAACGGAGAGAGAGAAACAGCTTTAATAAGAAAAACCTGAAGGGGCTCAAAGGCACATCAGTGCAAACAAGCAGAGGAAGTGTTAGAAATTCAAGCATGTGACGTTGTGTGATGTTATTTAGAAAATACCCCTCAAGCATTAAATTATGGATTTCGACGTGCTATGGAAGAGCTGCACTTGCGCAGGCATTATGCGTGCGCAACACCACCGGACGCACGCTGTTTGTGTGGGCCATCAAACGCTGGGGTATGCAGTCGTCTGCTTGGCAGCATATAGAACCAAATAACATGACTCAGTACATCCTGCAGGAGCTGGACTATTTCAAATAGAGCATGTTGGTGTTTTTAACGAAGCATTAATACTGTAGCCTATATACATACTTTTTTTTAAAGTCTTAAAATAAAAGTGTAGACTGTAACTTTAAAAACCCAACAACAAGCCTACTGTTTTTCAGAATAGACAAGAGGATAAGCCTGTTAACAATCCATCTCTGATTTCACAGAAACCTTATTAGACAGAGGAAAATCATTTGGGTTATGCTCTCTCCTGCAGAGCACAGGACGAAACTCTGACTCCATCATTACGCAATTTGTCTGACAAGTGATGCGTTGCCTTCACTTGAGGTATGAACAATTCAATTCGACACGGACCATTCTGGGCTCGTGAACAGTACAGGCGTGTAGAGTGTGCAAATCGTGCGTGGAGGCTCACTGATGCCAACATACTCTACAGGCTAAACCACTATTATTTACATATTTAGTCTGATAGTGACGACACAATTTTTTTTAAATTTATTTGTATGTGTTTAATACACTCTAGCAGCATTCTTTAAGAATACACTATTATTATTAGTACTAGTTTCGTTTTACCGTTAATAAAAGTACAATTTACAATAATTATTATAAAAATAACAGTCATGATAATTTGCAACAGTTTCACTGACTGTAATAATCACATTATTTTTAATTAATTTATGGGAATTTTTGAACAACTGCGTAAAAATGCACTGTCTACTACCGTTTAAATGTTAATAGTTGCGGTGCCATTAATCAGATAAAGCATGTATTTCGCTAGCATTATTATTATTATTATTGTTTTAAAACGTCACCCGGTTTCAGATTGCCTCACCTTAGACGTGTATTATGTCACAGAAACGGGAGGAAGGTGCATGCCCGTCCGGCCTAAAAAATGCAGAAGATGAAGCAGTTTGGGAAGACCTTTGATCCCTCGCTCCTGACCTTGTGTTATTTCAGTTACCAGAGGCACCCCAAGGCAAACAAGTTGGGCACGTTTCCCCGCCGTAAACATTATCCTTGTTGCATCAGCGGCCTGGGAGCGGAGGAGGGTGGGCAGGTGGGTGCACAAGAGGTGATGCAGCGATAAATACATTTATAAAAACAAACAAAAAAATAAATAAAATAAAACAGAAGAAAGAGTCCATTAAGACAACCCCAACTGGTCTTCTTATGACAAATAACCGTTCATGAAGGCAAAAACAACTCCAGCGTGGGGAGAAAAAGTAATTTACGCGTTTTTAAAGACACGTCTAACCGACTTGCATTGCCGTGGAGGCACTATAATTTGTTCAGTTTCTGAGTTTGACGCGATCCTAGCAAAGGTGGGAAAGCTAATCATAATATAGGCATCCAGCATCCAGCCTGCAGAGCTGTGCGTGCTGAAACAAATACCGAGAAAGACTTCGTGTACATTCTGGCCCCTCAAAGCCGCTTCGGTGTTTAATGTTAGCAGAGGTTTTCAACAATATTCTTAATTGCACTGCAGCGCAGGGGTGCTGTTTGATGTTTACATGCACACTGATCTCTTTAGATTGTACAGAGATGAAGGTCAGTCATGCACCGTGGCCTTCTTAAAATATGACACGGAAAATCCAAAGCATGTGTCAAAACGGGGAGTGAGCGAAGGCGCAAAATTATGGCGTGTGTTTGTTTCTCGTGTCGGGGAGCAACAAATCTTTCTTATTGCTTGCAACTGGGGTTTCTCTGCAGAAAGTGCATGCCTGCTAAACATGTGAAAGTAAGGAATATTCCCTCTATAACACACTGAGCTGCAAACGTTGAGCTTGAAAGACAATCGCGTAAAGGTTAAGAAATAAAAGGTAATTATGTTATCACATAAGAACCTTAACAACCTGCATTCCATTAACGCTCGCTGGGCATAATTGGCTAAAAAAAATTGGCCTGCTTTGCGCAGGCTAAGCCTAAAGAGACGTGCAGCTTATAATAGAAACGTGAAAATAAATAATTGTTTAAAAAAAAAAACAATGATTTGAATTGTATTTTTCTTTTGACACGTGTCCGACTAAAAAAACGAAATAATACTTAATGTCAAATGGGCACAAAATTGAAACCTGGCCATGGTTTTTAACTGTGCCGTGTATTTTCAAACTGCATGACAAGAGAGATTAAATTCTAAAGATTAAACTTATTCGCCTCATTTTCACCAAATCGCTGGAGCGTTTGGTCTGCTGTCAGTCTATGCTCGACGCCTGAAAGAGAATAAAAGAAGAAGAAGAAGAAAAGAAATACTTGGGTGACAAATAAGAAAAAAGTTATGATAACCTTCAAGTGCAATGAGATAGAATTTACAAACATCAACCAGCCAATTACATTACAGAAAAGCAATCATTCATTTCCTGCCATTTCCTTAATGATGCCATTTAAAAGCTTGAGATGAAAGTTAGTGTGGCGGAGCATAAAGCCACACAAAGTCGGGTCTTTGGAGCTGAACTTTTATTTTATTTTGAAAGGCAACTGATTATTATAAAAACAGCTGCATAAAATAAAACCGGTTACTGCTGGGGTCGAAAATGCACACATTTGTGGGGTTTCCCCCTATAAATAAATTCACATAATATTTCAGTTGTTGTTTCCTTGTGATGCTCACAAATAGGAACCTGTTTGTCATTTTTTTTTGTTGGTATCTTCACATCATTGTTGAAAGAGTGAAGATGCGATCCCGTACGGATACTGGATTGCACTCAACCTGCCTAAAAAACAAAGCCATTCATGGTGGCATGTCCCCGTTTTTTGGATAGCAGGATGAGAGGGACCCGGGTGTGTGTGTGTGACACTCTGAAGTTGTCATGACAAACTTCTGGGCCAATGATAATTTAGGTCTGTGCAAACTCGATGGCAAATGGGAGGGTCCGATCCAATCAGCGGGGGGAGAACCCTCGGAAGCCCAGCCTCCTGATTTCAACAGATTGAAATGTAAGCCTGTCTCCAGCGCCGTCAGGAAACAGATCGAGAATTTTGTCTCTCTTGTTCCTTATCGCGCAAGAAGATTTTCTTGGACGCGATTTTAGAAAGTGGACACGCTGGACGCGGAGCAGGACCCACGCAGGAGGCACAAAGCGGACACCGTATTCTTCATTTGCGGCTTTAACACGATGGGTGAGTTCAGTGTTGTATCGCTTTTTGGTTTCTTGACAGGGATGCAGCGATCGGTGCAACTTCTTAAAGCAAGGTGGGGGGAATTTAGCGAGATATTGTCTGTGGTGTTTTGACGGATTAGTTTAGTCTTTAATCCAGAGGATATAAAACAGGGCGATGAGTATTTATGTGGAGGTTACGCACGAATTTTGGCACTTCCCACCGGACATCGGTGTGAAATCTACCCTGCATGAACGACAGCTATCAGCGATCACTTAACACAGTTGATCCATAACTTCAGTTGTTTAGCGGGAGTGAAAACTTTGCTGAAAAAACAAAAATTCAAGTTTAAAATCAAGTGCAAATGTGAGAAGGTTGATTTTTCCCCCCCGTCGTATATAAATAACAAAAGTTGAAATATGTTGACTGAGACACAAATAAACTATCAGCATATCTGCTGAAATTCATATCTGTAATATAAGCATATATTATTTAAATATTCTGTTATATTATAAATAAGGGGTCGTTAGCAGTGTGGAGGGCCTTGGGTTGGTTACCTAATCGCTGTCTCACTGTTGTGCCCTTCTGTGTGTTTGTTTTTGACACCAGAGCCTGCCTTCGGTGAAGTGAACCAACTCGGTGGTGTTTTCGTAAACGGCAGGCCGCTCCCCAACGCCATTCGGCTCAGGATAGTGGAGCTGGCCCAACTCGGGATTCGACCCTGTGACATCAGCAGGCAGTTGCGCGTGTCCCACGGCTGTGTCAGCAAGATCCTGGCTCGCTACAACGAGACCGGCTCCATCCTCCCGGGGGCAATCGGAGGCAGCAAGCCGCGGGTCACCACACCCACCGTTGTCAAACACATACGGACATACAAGCAGAGAGACCCGGGGATTTTTGCCTGGGAGATCCGGGACAGGCTACTCGCTGACGGGGTTTGCGACAAGTTCAACCTGCCCTCCGTTAGCTCCATCAGTCGGATCCTCCGAAACAAGATTGGGAATCTGTCCCAGCAGAGCCAGTATGAGTCGGGCAAGCAGGCGCCTCATCCACCGCCACAACCAACGTTACCCTACAACCACTTATACTCATACCCGACGTCCAAAGTGCCCACTCCCCCTGGCATGCCCACCCTTCCCGGACACATGGCCATGCACAGGATATGGCCTTCCTCGCACTCTGTAACTGATATTCTGGGGATACGGTCTATTACAGAGCAACAAAGTAAGCATGGCTGCATGGAGGGCGGTTACATTTGTTTATTGCACCACATATAACCAACTTTTGAAGGGGTTTTGCGCGCAAGAGTGCGAATGTGTGTGTGTATGTGTGTGTGTATTTGGAATAAAACCGGCACTTGTGTTTTTTTTCTCCCTTTGAGTTAGTGTAATTGTTTTTATAGGCCTCCAAAAGTAACTATTGGAACGTTATAAACCCACAGGCCTTTTTGGAGAGAGAAAGCTTAAATGCCATTTGACCTGCCTGCTGATATTGATTTTAAAAGGAGGCAGGTTAGTTCAGAAACAGATGGTCCAGCTTGCAAGAATAATTAAGAGGCGGATGTGGAATATTAGAGGGACAGCGGAGGGAAAGGCGGTGAGACGAAGTGTATCAAAATGAGGTGTGCTGAATGTTTGCCATGACTTGGAGCGAGTCGTTTTGTGCAGAACTGTGCATTCAGCGGTTTGCCCGATTCAGGCCTCAAATAAGTATCTCGCATTAGAATGCGTTTTCTGCTGCGTGGGTTGTGTTTTGTCCACATGCAGGTAGGCCCAGATAACTTTGCCTTGTACTCAACAAAACCGCAATTGTTTTGGAAACAGTGAAACAGGATCCAGCATAAATCAGTGCTAATGGTCGGCTCGGTGGTGTGAGAGGGCTTCTTCTAAGAGCTTGTTTTCCAGTGGCAGGAAGGGAAGTGTTGTCAGTCCATTGCCGCAATCCTGTTGCTGTCAGGATTCAGGGCTGCCATGCAGAAACACGCCCCGGCCTCTTCCACTTCCACCGCCATGCAAAGCTTCACTCGAGCAATATAAATAACATAAATGTAAAGCAGATATCCACGAAAGCTCACAAAACAGTGTTTTGAGGGGCTGCCTTTATAAACAATTTATGCATTTCTAAATTATTAGCAGATGCTTGTGGCAGGTTTTTGAACGCTGAGTTGAAGTTTTTAGTACATTTAGTAAAGTGAGAGATTTGCCACATACTTTTTTAAAATGGGTTTGGAATTAATGGAAATGATAGGAAATAAAATAAAATAAAACACGTGCACGGCTAAAAATGTAAAATATTAGTGGCTTTGTCTAGGGTAGTTTTTATTTTTACGCACACGGACAACACATTCAAAACTCCCGAGGGTTGATAAAGTCGCAGAGTGTTATAATATTAATATGTGCAGCACGCAGTTTGTTTACAGCTCTTTGTCGAAATTGTTGTGATGGCTTCTCTCACAGTAAACAACGGGGAATCTATGTAGTGTGCCCATCATGCACAAGAAGGAGACGATGAAAGTCAATTCAATTTGTCTCCGACAGCGAGACAATTTTTTTTCTCTAATATCCTTGACCCAGAGAGAGGGAGTCGCTTTAGCCATAACTTAAAAAAGAAATGGATTAAAAAAAAAACCCCAACTACATTTAGTCCCATGTATTCTGAGCACATTTTCTTTACGACGAATAAAATAAATAAATACATAATTAAAAATATGACAGATAATTTCACCTTTGTGTTAGGTTCTCATTCACAGCCCTAAAGAAAAATATAAATTTACGACAAAAGGCAATTATCAGGCAAAAAATACTTTCCCCAAACTTTTATTTTCAGAAGAGATTATCTCAATTTCAGACATCTGGAAAATTTTTGAAAAAAATAATACAGAGTCTAGGTTTCATACACTTGAAACTCGGCTGAAATACAGTACATCGGATAATAGATAATACAAAGATAATTGTTTAATGGCTCAAGGAAACATTTAAAGAAGCATTACGCACAGGAAAGACCTTCAACCTACGTGCTATTCATACCTAAATTGACAAATAATCAGTTCAGAATGTCACAGGGTTTATTGTCTTGTGCAACCTGGCTAACCTGCGGTTAACGGATGCATGAATCACAGCAGCGGCCTGTGCCGGTCTTTTTTCCCCCTAACCTTAGCACAGTCTCCTCCTGACCGCCCTCTCTTCTCTCTTTCTCTTTTGCCCCCCTCCCAGTTAGTGACAGTCCATCCTTTCCCAGCACCAAACTAGAAGAATGGAGCGCTATTAACAGGACTAATTTCCTACCAGCAAGCTCTCCACTAGTCAATGGCGTGGATAAGGCGCATTTAGAACCTGAGGCAAAATACACACAGGTAAAAAAGTGGAAATCTCAATTTTTAATTTTTTTTTGTTTGTTTTTTAATCAGGAGTACAGAAAGAGCGAAAAGAGTGTAGGCTATTAATCTACTTGCAGACTTGAGTATTCTTCTATTTTAACAGTTAGCATGGAAACTTCCCATTTCACAGCATTAATGCGCTCCTTCTGCTGGCTGGGGTGCATTTTTATTTCACTCTCTCTTCTCTTTTTTTTATTCTGGCTTTACAAGGGGCAGTTCGTTTAGGCCCTGCTGCTTGGTCAGTGCTTTTATGGATGATTACAGAGCAGATTATTTAACAATAAGCACATCAAAGGGGGTTTAAATAGCCTAGTTATTATTAACTTTTAGGATTTTGAAAATTAAGTGTAGCGTGCTTCACACTCGAGACAATGGCTGGACCCCTGAATAAGAGCCAGTTGCCTCCTGTTTTCGTTTCCCTGGTAAATTATGCAGTATTTGAATTGGCTGGTTTTAATGCTGTAGCCTAGTCAACGACAACCATCATCCCGTCATTTGTCTGTGAGTTTTAAAGTAGGCTTTGGGATATTGTTGTGTCCTTAATGGCAGTCCTGCAGCTCTAAGCGTCCGGTGCATTCGTTATTTTGCTGGAGCGGTTAGTCCACGCTAAAAACGCCGACTCAAACATACAATAGTGAAAAATTAATACACGAATCGTTACTGACTTTCATGCAACTTAAGATGTTTTTCGTTTTATTTCCTAATGTTATGTAGCTTTAATAAAATGTATATGGCCAAACTCAATAAGCTGCAAGTCTGAAAGTGATTGGATAGATTTTTATTCAGCTTTATCTCCGCTTTTCTATCTAAAACTAACGCAGGTCTACACACCACTCATCGCAGGCCTTTAATGTCATTTCCCTCCCAAATCACGCTTGTGTGCGCATGCTTTCCTTTTCTTCTTTTATTTTGAAAGGGCTTGTGATTCTGGTCACTGACAGAAAACGTTTCCATGCACATCATTTATTTTGCTACTTTATCATGGGGGGCTTTTCATTCTCATTATGAAGGAAAAAAAAAGATTGAACCGATGCTGGAAGATTAGGAGCGCTCAAAGTGGACGCACAATAACTGTCTGAGCGGTTAGCCAAGCAGCTATACAAAAACAGAAGTGAGCCATTAAATGCAGAAAATAACAACTCCATAAATTACACAGTTTATTGCATGAAAAACAAAGAATGGCGAAGCAAGAACTGTTCCACCAAAACACTGAGGATTAAAATGTGCCCCATCACTCCGATTTTATACATGCAGACTCTGCAGCCTGCTAAGATCTAATGTGACTTTAGACTTTGTTAAATTTGTGTTTGTCAGACAGGCTGAGACGCAGGGAAAGTGCGCGCTCTTGCCAGGATCGTGTTCAAACAAGATGGCTAAACAACTTTGTATCTATCAAACTACAAGTCACTTTTTACCACCAGTTTCAAAGCACGATCTTTCTTGCAGCAGCAGGGAACTTGTTGTTTTTGGTTTTCTTTTTTAATTTTTCTAAAGGTTGACTTTCAGCTAAGAAAACTAACCAAACCTGGCCAATGAAAACCTTTGACGGCTTTACATTTCTGACAAATTTCCTAACACCTATTTTTCCATAAGGACCAAGACCGCGGCTAGAAACCTTTGGCCTCTGCTCTGAAGGCAAAGCGGGCAGATGCACCCGTGTGTGCTTCTCTGCAAGATTGCGAGCATCATTAACACAGATTAAGGTTAAATCACGAACCGCGGCTCGGAGTTAATGCAAAAGTGTTTTAAAAACGCTTGAAAGAGGCGAAATGTTTAACAAAACATAGCCTACATATTATATATATCTAAAAAAAATATTTAAAATTTGTACTCTCTAGAAATTTAACAAAAAAACAAACAAACAAACTCGTAAATGTCCTGAAGTTTAGTTTAAATTATTTGTTTAAAAAAGAAATACAGGGATTAGAGCAGCAGTAAATTCGCTAAAGTATTTTGTCGCATAGTCGACCAAATACACCAAGTGTTTTATTTATTTTTATTATTATTCATAACAATGAAACACTTTAATGTTATTATTATTAATATGAATTTTAAAACTTTTTAATAGTAATGTTAAAGTAAGTACAAGTGATGTAATTCAAGTTTAAAAACGTTTTATATATACGGAGGGCGGAGGATGAAAGAACAGGTCCGCCTTATAAATTATACAATCAGATACAAGATCAGTCCCATAAATTCGCCTTTTGTATACTCGTTTGATTTTGTTGACTTTGTGTCAGACAGGTGTTGATTCAACTATGTGGTCGTTCCGGAGGCTGCAGTTAGTTGTGTTCTTGCAGTAGTCAGTTGCGTAAAACTGAAAGGGAGTTTCTTTTCTTTTCTTTCTCTCTATATACTATATATCTATGTTATATCTATACCTATAGATAGATAGACATTGCCATGAGCCGAATGTGTGTCTGTATGTATAAGTATACCATGTGCAAACACTAGGCTGTGTGTAATATATGATGTTTTTCAAGAGTGGAAATGTGTTAATCTTGGGGAAACTGTTTAATTACATTTGTTGATTTAAATTGGAAAAAAACAAGAATAATATAATGGGCTGTCTGTACAGGACTTAATGAAATACATTTCAGTATATTTGAGTGAAGTTATGATACAAAACACCCGCATACTCATACACACATGGTCAGACACCCACAAACAACTGCCCCAGACACCCACAGCCACCCAGTACAGACCCACAGACACCTGCAGGCCCAGGCCCAGGCCCAGGCATGCACACACACACACACACACACACACACACACACACACACACACACACACACACACACACACACACACACACGCAGTTTTTTCTCTGTACTTGTGTTTTTATAATCACCGCAAATGCCAGTTAGGAAGATAATTTTTCATATCTCTTTTAAGATAGTTGCCAGTGACTTTGTCAGTCAAGCAAGTCTATGAAAATAAGTGAGAGGAACAGAAAAGATCCCAGTTGTATAGAAATAATTCTCAGTAGTCCGGGACCACCCAGGAACAGAAATTCTGCCTCCCTGCTGAAATGCTTTGGTGAATTCCTCAAGTTAAGTCCTGTCGCTGTGCCAGAGAAGCAAAGCCCATTCCTGGTTCGAACCATGATATTTCCCCTGTGCGTGCCTTTTCCCTCTCAGTCTGTCATGACATCCTTTAAGTGCCGCCCCCAACCAGCCTGTCTCCCATCATATGGCGCAGTTTATCAGCAACACTGGTGCAATATCCACTTTTGAGTTGAAAACAAGCTCCATATAGTGCACGTATGCTTCCCGAAACTGGGAAAATATTTATTTTCATGTGGTAGCTGTGAAGTTAGAATTAAGCTCTCTGCTGTTTATAATTCAACCAACATCACTTTCACTTTCTTCTACAGCTTGCCCCAGTTTTTCTTTCCTTTTCTAATTACAGCAGCTGCTTTTGTGTGTTTCCCTGGGATGGGCAGAAATTTTTTGAACTTATTACAGTCCCTATTTAGGAAAATGTCTGTGGCAAACAATTTCTTTTTGATCATTTTTTAGAAAAGGAAAATGACTAATGATGAAATGAGTTATTAGTGACTTTTTAAACCTATAATTAAGAGGCTCTTATCTTAATCTTATTTTCCCCTTTCTTCTTTAAATCCCAGATGCCGAATGGCTTGCCCACAGTGAACAGCTATGTCACAGCACCCAGCATCCCTCCCTACCACCCTCCCACCCAAGTGTCACCCTACATGGGGTACAGCGCCACCACGTCGGCCTATGTGACCGGACCCACGTGGCAGCCAGCCAGTGGCAATGCTCTATCTCCCCACAGCTGTGACATTGCCACCCCGCTGGCCTTCAAGAGGATGTCAGCCAACCGTGACGCCATCCACCCAGTCGCCGCCTCGGTGCTGTGAAGTCAACTCCACAGACTGATGGGAGAAAGGGGGGTGGGAGGGTATGAAGGGGAGTGGGTTGGGTGAGAGACGGAGAGGACATTCAACTCCAAGTCTGTCCGTGGTGGCAACTGTTTTCCACTCCCACTGCCAGCTTTCTATGAAGGACTCGGCCCCAGGACTCATATCTGCGCCACTGGGTATATGATGCCCCTCCGAGCTAAGCGCAGTCAGACCAAAGACACACAACGAATAAAAAGCCTGTCAGTTTTTACAGCAAATGTGTTGTCTAAAAGTACTTGCAGGACAGGTGTTCCAAAGACTGACATATGACTGCTACACCACCCATCAACATAATTCCTCTCAGATTCTTTACTGCACATCTGCAAATGTCTCTGGGCAAAATGGGGTAATGTATAACTTCATGAATACAGAATCAAAGAAAAGGGAAAAAAACTTTACATTAGTGTTTCAGGGTGCTTAATAATAATAATTGCTATTGTTTTTTTATGTTTGTATGCTTTTTGTTTATGATTTGATAAAAGTAACTCTGTTATGGAGCGTTGTTTTCCACTTCTCTAAAAGTGTAGCCTATGCAAGAGCTTCAAAGGGAAGTTTATTTATTAGATTAAAGGTACGTTGAATGAAGTGCAATTAGTCTTAAAGAAAGCATGGACATCTCCACGCACATTTAGACAGAATTGGCATTGGGCACATTGGAGTCTAGAGCATTAACATAATTAATTGTCAAATGTTGCACAATGAAATTGAATGTATCTTATTAAATTGTTTGGCTTTTATTGGTCTTCGTGGAGTTTTCTGGCTGTTTGGGGATTCCTCAACACTTATTATTCGGAGAACAGAAAACAAGTGCACCATCACAGCTAAAAATATTTCATCTCTTTTTCTTCCAGCTATTCTAGACTCAGGGCATTGTGGCCTACTGGCCTGTTTTACATGAGCAGGAAACTGCTTTCCATAAAAGAAAAAAAAAAAAGACGTGTGCACGCTGACAAGGCCTGTATTTTCTATTACCATGCGTCATGGCTCACTAGGAAACTTCATCAGAAATGCTTTGGGAGCACGAGTGTTTGCGACCACCAGCAATTCTTTGAAAGTCCTTTGGCCATTAAAAATGGGTACATGTCTTCTCACCTCATTACATTTAATGCGGTCCTTTCTGTAAGCATAAAAAATTATACCTGTGCATTAGAGTGACAAAAACACAATTTGAGTAATTTGGGTTCGCACTATTTTAACAGATTATTCCCATAAAAATTATAAATAAAAATAAAACACAAATGAATAAAATGTGCAAAACATAAGAGAATTTTGGACATTTCCCACTGCAACCAAACTGAAAAAAAGTCAAAATGCAGTGTATATTTATACTTTGAAACATAGAATATTAATTCCAGTAAAGCCCTGCTGTCTTTAAAAAATAATAATAACAGCCTAATGTCATGCATTATAATTTTCAACCATTTTAAGTCATAGAATTTTTTTCATATGGTTTTGTGGGAAAAATAGTAAATAAAAATATCAGCTTTTCAAACAAATTTGAGATCTGTGTGCCCAAGAGTCCTAGACTCCTGGGGTCAGGTGCAGTCCATGTACATTCAGAGAGCCACAAATAGACTCATTGGCCTGCGGTTTCCAAGGTCATCAGACATGTGACCCAAACACGAACCTCCAGCAGCCACATAAAGGGCCAAATAGGACTGTCAGGGCCAACTCAACGTGTTCATTACAAAGGAAAAGCACATAGGCCATCTGACAAATGACATGTTTGCAAAATGATGCAAAAATACATTCTGAAAGTGTAGAGGGGGGAAGAGTGTAGTGTAATAAATTACGAGTGAGTCTGGCAAGCCCTGTCTAGCCCTGCAGTGGAAACCACAGATTTACACAAACTGGGCTTTAGTTGAAGTTGTAGATTGATAACTTGATATAGGTGCTTACCCAGCTCTTTCGCATAGCATTACCTGCTGCCGATGGTTCAGTAGGTGCGCGGCTCAGTTTTTCTTTCCCTCCCGCGATACAGCATAAACAGCCTCTGCACGTGACAGTGTCAACAGTCCTCCCCATGCAGGAGCTGATTTGACTTGGAAAGCAGTCTTCCCCGCATCCAGTGGTCACGGACCGTTGCTCAGGGATCGTAGTGTTTCTTTGACCGTATGTGAACCACATCACAGAGACGAGATGTTCACTCACTGTACCAGCCAGCCATCACGGCCACCCTTTTACCATCCACCATCCATCATGAACGGCAAATGATAGTTAAGTCTCTGAGTGGCATGAAAGAGTCGTTACACGCTCTGTTCTTTACCTCAGCCGACACACAACAAGGCCAAACAACTTTTCCTTTCAACTAAGCTACATGAACTGCACACAGCCTTGTTAGTCTAGTCTGACTCACAGAACAAAATTAAAATGTGGTTGTCTTAATTGACAACAGTATTCAAAAAACAGGAACAGTGTGTTTTCTAGACAGGAGGAAGCTTCTCGAAAGTCTAACAATCCCTGCTCTTGTAGTTTAATGTTGGTCAGCTTTATGGAAAGAGAGGTCTAAAAGGCGTACTTAAAAAAAAAAATAATAAGGGCAGACACGTGTTTACAATTAATTAAGTTGAGTCTGACTTCAGTGTCATATGGTTATCTTTACTTCTCCGCATGCAATTAGAAGCAAGACAGCCATTTACAGAGTAACACTGAGCAGAGAAAGTAATACCGGCTGAATACAGGACTTCATGCGTGCTTCTGCTCAATGAACACTTTTAAAAGCAGCTGACAACAGCCAGAATGTTTTCTTAATGTCTTAAAACAACAACAGTGAGGAGACAGGTGAGCAAAATGGAAAAAAATAAGTGCCGTGTTTTTAAAAATCACGTCTGGTGCCGTGTCTTTGTGTGTGTGTGTGCATGGCTGACTGCTTTTTACCTACAGTGTAAATTGCAGACATTTTAATATACTAATCATTAACCACATTTGCACTGGGAAAGGCAGGTAGAGCCATGCCCAGGTTGCAGCCTTGTCAAAGCGGAGCCACTGAATTGAGATGTTACAGATGAGGGTGGGAAAATCCATAAAAAGGGCGCAAAGAAAATGACGTGAGGGAGACTTATAAGATTTATGATTATTGCAGTGTGCAGGGAATTCATGGTAAAGTTTCACAAGCTTTTAAAATACAGATACAGATTCAGAACTCCATTACATAAAGGACAGGTTAAGCTCTTACAATTCCATCAGTCTTCAAGCCACAGTTGTTAGTCTCTCACCGCGGGCCCCTAGGCAAAAACTAGGAGCCGTTCCATTTTGGCAGAGAGTGACTCCCACATTAATGATGACTGTCAAATGCCAACGTGGCTCACTATACCAGCTACCAGATGAAGTTAAGATGAGTCTCTTCGAGAAGCCACTATGCCTAAGGCTGTGCAACAGGTGTGTGTATATATGTGTTTTTGAATATTTGTATAAGAAACAGACTGAGAGAGAGAGAAAGAGAATGTGTGTGGTAACCCCCTCGATCCCTGCAGCCCCATTTGAATTCTTGGGGCTTGTTATTTTAGCTTGCACTAAATGTTCGAGCGCTGACTACCCGCCAGAGAGAGAAAGACTGACACTAAGTTGGCTACGAAGCGCTCGGATGACAAAAAGGAGAGTGATGAAGTGGCAAACTGTAGAAAGGGGATATTCTTATATCGATGCCAAGATGAAACGGTCCCAGTTAAGACAAAAACAACAACACGAATCTACTGTTACAGGACACGCAACACACAATTATACAGTGACGAAAATGTGGGTTCATTTTTTCTTTTTATTTGTTACCAATACATGAAAGAACTGTCCAGTTGTTGTTTTTGATTTGAGGTTTTTTTTTCAGGAAGGTCTTAAAAAGGAAAATCCACACAACATTTTATCAATAAAACCTTGAAAACATATAAAACTCAGATATTTTTTTTGGAGGTACATTAAAAACAGAAGAATCCCATCGAATACTGTCCATTTTCATGGTGCAGGGTGCACCAAAACCTTCATATTTTCCATAGCACTTTTCTTGACAAAGCCAGAAAATGATTATTGAAAAAACTGAACTGCATGTTAAATTGTTGTTGTTGTTTTTTTTTTTTTAAATAACGTGGAAAACAGGAAGCTCTCAAAGATGTTGACAGTTTTGTGACTGATTGTCTCAGGCAGGACGGTTTGCCCCCAGCATCCAGTATAATTATGGAACGACATCAAAAGAGACTCTCCGCGTGCCTTTGCGATGCCATGGGCTTCTGGTGCCAAGTTTGATCCGTGTATTAAGAACAAACTTGCAAAAACATATGCATTAATAACTTTTGCAATAAGCTTTCATAACGTCAGTGTTCTTGTTAGACATTAAAACACTATTTCTGCTAAGGCTCAGTAGTACACGGATGAAGATAGGTGTAATCAATAAGCAGACTTCCAAGGAATCCTCCAAAAGTTGCAGTAGCACTGGGAGCAGTGCTTTGCTGCACAATGAGGTGTTCTTGAAGGCTGCTGAATTTAAATTTAAATATGATTTCTACTCTACACTATGTCTGAACTTCCTGATTGCATCTTGTATTTGCATTTATGAATACATATACCATAAAAAGATGAATATGTATATATATATATATTATAATGTGATAAAATAGGAGACTGGAGATTGATCGTTGTACAAACTCATCTTAATTGAGGATATATGTTCAAGTATAGCTGTAAATAGACAGAAATCAGGATAATCATAAAAATGCCTTCACTCTATTTTTGGTGTTTTATGTCATTTGAACACATTTCAAGTATTTCTATATAAATAGAGTTCATATTCTGAAGCGTTCAGCTCAGTCTACTTTGTCTTTGTCTATTTAATCTGTGATTGTTGCACCAAACCAGTGAGATGAGCCCAAAAAAGTAGAAAAACATGAGAACTACAACCAATGAAATGTGAAAACACTATGTTAATGCATGACTTCATTAGGAACACTGATTTGTCAATGATTTTAAACTCAATGAAGACTATTTTCAGGTATTAGAACAGTTCCTTCAGACTCAAAATGTGTTGTAGCATTTTGAATGTGGGAAATGAAAGCTGCATTTTAAAACATAATATAATGCTGATTTGGTAATTTGAGTTTTTTGTATTCAAGATAAAAAAAAATATCGAATTTATTCCGATATGACTCTGATCAGGTAACGATACTTGCAATAAGGCACAGTTCATAAGGCACCATTGTGGGGTTCCCTGTTTTGTTACCAGTTTCTCTGCAGCCACTCAGACACATATTCATAGACCAACAGCATTACTGCTCCACCTGTGAGAGAATATAAGAGAAGTACCCGTTGTGAATTTGATTTTCAGAGGCTTTACTTCCCCAGTGAGTTTCTGAGAGCAGGAACATGTGAAAAGCTTGTAGCACTTGTTTACAAAGGAGGTGGACGGTATCTCTAGCTCACTGTATTTCCATTTAAAGCTTATTATTGTGGAATATTATGTAAATACTGTTCCTTGGAATCTGCTGAGTAGGAAATAGTGTTTGCTACAGCCTTATTTCACTGGAAGCACTGCATGCAAAGTTGAAATGCTAATATGCTTAAGGGAAGGCTTTTTCTTGCTTAATCGCTCTCTTCACCAGCCTTATCTGCTGCAACAGGTGTGACAGATGTGAGGATGACAATGATTTCAATATTAACACGAGGAATTTTTTTTTTTCTTACCTGGTCCAAGCCTCATTATCTTGGGAACCAATCCCTTGTATAGTGCCAAATACCTGCAAAGAAAGGAAAGAAAAGCTGTAAGGTGTTAATGTGCAAAGATTTTAGCTAGAATCCAGTATATGTAAATCGTTTCAGTTTGCGTAATGGCTGTGCTGCGATGGAGTTGAAATGTAAATTAGTGCAAATGGAGTGGTGGTGTGTAAATTTTAGACTGCACATAAGTACTTCTCATGTGTCCTACTTCATATGTCAAATCCAGCACAACTCAGAGGCAAATTTTAAACCTCTGACATCACTTCATTTATTAAATATCATTTTAGATGCTTTGCAGATCTCAAAGAAAACCAATGTAAGTGAACTCTTGTGTATGATAATCTATTATCATTTGATCTAAAAAAGAAATTCAGAAGCTGCCTAGCAATTCATGAATCAAGCCCCAGCTTTATTAGATGTAATGTATGCAATGCATCAATACTTACAGTTCGCTATTATAATAAGCAAGTTCTGAATAGAGTCATTTTTACATGATAAATCTATTTGTTTTTGGAAGTGTTTGACTGATCTGAGTCCTTCCATATGCTGGTTGTATACATGCGCCTGTGCTCTTGCTTGTGAATGCATGAATGAGTATACATGTGAGAGCCTGTCTGTCAGTCTGTCTGTCTGCTGCGCTGCCTGTCTGTCACTCCATCAGGTATATAGGGTCCAGCGGCCAGCGCTACCGAGTACCTGCTCCTTAATGCATTCAAGGTGATCAGTGGCTGTCCGCCTCCGCCTCGTGCTCCCTGTCCCGCTCCCTGCCCCCGCCACTGATGGCGTTAATAAGGCTCGACCCACTTCCTCCCTGGCCCTCTGTCTGATTAGATTGACCCGTGGAGCGCCGTGCGGCTCGTTAGGGTCTGCTTAACGACGTCTCCCATAGGGACCACTAATTAGCTGGGACTGTGTTGTGTTAGAGAAGGGGACTGGATGTGGCGGATGGGGCACCATCCATGCACCCCTGCAACGACAACATTTCAGTGCCATTCTTGCAACAACCTCTATACTAACAACATCCACTAACTACAAACATATCGCTGGCCCTTGTCTAGCGGAGCAGCATGGGGGAAAGTGGAAAGCCTGAGGCAATTGCTAGCATAACATACATCTTTCCTTGAAGCTTCCATTTAGAGCTGTCATTCTTTGAGGCATGAAAATATGTTAACATTTACTAAACAACTGACAGGCTGCAGAAATGTATGATCGTACTCATGGGGAATACAGCCCAGAATCTAACATCATTATTTAGTTTCCATTCACTGGATCACAGTTTTGCATGAAGCTATTCGTGCTTTTTTGCTGTATTTAGTGTAGGAAAGTCACTCCACACAATCAAACCCTGCTAACTTGTAGCTCCAGCTGGTACATTTGTCTTCTCTGACAGCCAGTTTGGCAGATAACCAACTATCGACTGCTAACAAAACAGACAAAGTGGCTCATTAATTCTTGAATGAATCAGCATTCCAGCTTTTGTCCCGAACATCCCCTGTTTTTCTCCTCCCACATTTGTCCATACCCCTCTTCGCGGTACACTAGTGCCATGGTCTGGAAGCAGGTGCGGTACTTGATCTCTCCTGGCACTGGCTGGGGGCCCTGGATCCGGCTCTTGGCTACATCGAAGGGAATATTCACACAGGAGGAGATGGTCCCAGACAACAGGCCGATGGTAAACTTGCGCAGGAACTCTAGGGTAGGGTCCTGAAAAAGGAGGAGATAAAATTAGGTATGCCTTTTTAAGGGTGACACTTATATTTTTAAAGTGTGAACCACAGGGTTAAATTTGGTCCCATAAAACATAAACAGCAAATAGAGCTTTTGGAAATAAAAAGGAAAGTAGTGACAGGGAGTTGACAAAGTCAGCGCTGAGACATTATGTGTCTACGTCTATGAGCGAATGTGGGGGAGAGCATGAGGGGACTTGTGCATATGATTGCAAAGCTTGCATGAAAGCCCTGATCATTTTATGGTAGCGGGGGGCAGATTAGTGCTTCCTGACTGCAGTGCAGCATTCTGATTGGCTGAGCAGAAGCACATGTTCACCGGGGAGCCAAGACAGAGGATTTATAAACAGGGTTCATGCAGGCAGACTGGGGAGGCATATGGGGACAATTTGGGTAATTGGGCTGTGACTCGGCACAGGGGTATTACTGTACCAAAGAAGCCCAGACTCAGAGAGCTCTGACAGCTAATTGGCCAGGATATTTTTACAAATGACAGCAGCCTCTCTGGTCCAGGCCTTTCTCAAGCGGCTGGACACCCTGAGAGCCGTGGTAAATCAACAGCTAATCCCACTTTTTCTATTTTTTTTCAAGTGGGATGTGGAGAAGGGGGCAACGTAACTGTGGCCTAAGTACACCCATCAACCCACTTCCTAACAGCCTTAAGCAAACATCTCCTCACACATTCACTTGTGAATGATGGCAGTGTGCTATCTGCCTCCTCTGTTAGTCAAAAGGCCACATGAGAGAAACCTGGACTCGACAGTCTGAATTCGACTGCAGACAAGTTTGAGTTGCAAGCTCATTGCTCATGTTGCTGACACAAGGCCTTTGAAGAAACACCACTATCAGCTCAGCCTGTGAATTGCACAACGTCCGCAATATTTCTGCTTTTGCTGTCTCGACAATGGCCACTGTTAGCATCTAACAAACAGGATCGCTCCATCAATGTGCATCGAGACGGATAATTCCCAAAAAGCAACTGCCACAATCTAAGAAGGGAGCTATTTGAGTCATCCAGCCACATAATTATCATTCACAGAAGATGACCACTTGGTTTTCTGTACATCATGCGTCATTGGAAAAATGTTGAAAATTTAGCAGAGCCTGGCCTCCCACTGTAACCCTCCTCTTGAAAATAGTACAGTTGTCTGCTTCCAATTAGTTCATTGGAGTTAATCTAATGCTCCAGTTTGCACATGTGGAACTGGCGTATGGTAACGTTTCCATTAAACAAAATTAACTTTTGTTTGGGCCATCAGGAACTGCCGGATGTGTAATCTGAAACTTTGAGGATGTTATGAAGAGCAAACAGAAGAGGTATTAGTGGGGCTGATCTTACAAGTCCTCTCTGATTTTTGCTTCCTTCCCTCCATGCCAGTCAGGCTAACTAATAATACTGTTAAATACATTTGGTATTTCCCTGTGGCAAGGTTGTTGGCACACATGCATATCACATAGCCTATGGATAGCAAAAAAACTAGGTGTAGTCAAGGTTACCAATGTCAAAGCAAGGTTAAAGTGGTTTGGAAAAAAACCCCAAAACAAGTAAGTGTGTGATCATAGATTATGATTCGCATATTACCGGGTTGGTAGGAATAGCGTCCTTGACATTGAAGTAGAAGCCAAAGTAGATCATGTTGAAAACTCCATGGCGCCCCAGTGTTGATGTTAATCCTTTATTAAGGCCCCTCAGTCCAAAGCCGTCTGACTTAATTATCCGTCTTGCTTGGGCAAAGGAGGAGGGTTGCTGTATTGGAAAGATTGAATTCGAAAGAAACACATGTGAGCAGATTTCTATGGAAAGATGTGTAGATTACCAATATTTTACACATTATGACAATATTTGATTTCAGTCAACCTCTTTGAAGGAATCCCTGTTGGCCTGGAGACTGACTTTCACCACCTCGAATGGATTGATCACTAAAGCCTCAGTCAAGCCAGAACCAAGCCCTGCTGCAGACAGCGCCTAAAGGGGAGTTGGACGTGATTTAGGACTCAGAATGTGGAGATAATATTTGGGTAGAGACAGAGCAAACTAGATAAACTGATGAAGACAATGAAGAGTGACAACGTGTCCGGGTTACAAGAGCTGCCGTTGTTATTTCATTTCCAGAAACCTGAGTCTTTTTGTCTTGTCTAAAATATGTATTCGTCACAGCCATCATTGTTACTTCTTGACAAATGCTTTAAGACGCCTGTGTTTATCATCAGACAGAAGCCAGATGACAGATGGGAATGAGAGGAAGGTGAGTAGAAAGTAGGAATGTGAGCAAGGTAACAAACTTGCACTGAAGAAGCCAAAAAATTATTTTCTGCTTTCATTCATCTCATCACAATCAACATGCACTAATGTAGCACCGATTTTATACAACTGGCTGTTGCAACACTGCATGTACTTACATTGGTCTGTCTATTTCTGCATCTAAGTGTGTGTGTACATGTGTGTGTGTGTACATGTGTGCGTGCATGCGTGCTCAGAGCGAGGCGTAATGGGAACATGTCAAGAACGTGTCTATAGCTCATTACTCTTCCTGCCTCTTTATCCTGCTGTCAGAGCCCCGGGACCCATCCTCTCAGAAATGCCTCGCGATGTTTACACAGCCAGCGAGCCACGTTTTAATTCCTTATTTGTATTATTACTGTGTGTGTCCTCATTAATCAGAGTGAAGGCATTCAGCTGTGCCATGCTGAATAGGGGGGAAGAGAGCACCATTCACAACCAATCTGTAATTCACTTGCACTAATGATCTGATGTGATTACAGTACTTGATATGCGAGGGCCTCTGGGGGGAATGGGGTTAGAGGTACTTGAGGAAGAGGAAGGGGTGGAAAGAAGATAGTCAGAAGGAGGCATAAGAAGAGTGGGAAGAGGGCATGATGAATGGGACAGGTAAACATTACTCCAGAAATGGCTGTAAAAACAAGATGAGGATATTCTCCACGCTGGGGCGGCTTTGACACTGAGCTACAGGTAAGCCATCCATCATGGCTGACACTTGGCTGCCACCTGAATAGGTGGTGTGCGGTGACCACACCCCACCAATACAAATCTTTCTAGCTTAAAACTCTGACTCAATATAACAGAAAATCAATTACTCAAGAAGGATGAAACCTCTTCTTACCTCATGGCCTGTGGTGTAGCCAGTCTCCAGAATTAACAACCGCCAAGCAAGTTGGTCAAGTTGGTTTTAAAGTACTGTGTTAAATATTAGACTATTTTGGCTCTACTTCCAAACATCGGGGTTTGAAAGGAGTGGTGACTATGAAGTTTTGTGGGTTCATCTTAATTTAAGAGGCAATCTGTGTTTATGTCCAGGCTATAAAGAATCCCACCTGCTTAACTTGGGGATGAAGAGAAAAAGGTGCTACTATATAAACGATATAATCCCAGTGGGTTGTCCCAGTGTAGCCACGCTGCGATAAAATAACGTGATTAAAGTTAACTAAATGGGAACTTGAAATTTTAATACACTGATTTTTAACTGCCTTTTTTCTCGAATTGGGATTAGTTGCTGTTGGACGTGCAGTTGAGGTTGGGTAAACGATATTATCTGATCAGCTGTCTCAGTTGTTATGAATTCAACCTTTAGATCACTAGCATGTCACAAACTTTGCTGGACTCCTTTTGCTGTTTTAAATTGTAAGGTCTGACTTCCCATATGGCTGAGCTTATTTAAAAATGACTGAATGTCACAGCAGACAGGCAGTATTGTTACCGCCATAGCTTTTCTACTTGCTTTACATTCATTGTAGAATTGCAAAGTGATTTTTCGTCTGTGTCAGCAGTGAAGGGGCACACTCATTTTGTTTGAATAAGCATTAATCAAATTGTCAATGGACAAACCAGACTGCAGATTCCAGGATTATACCGAGTGCAAGCACTATGATTGCTGTTGTGACTCCAGGTTACAGATTTGGGTTGTCTTTTATATTAACACAACATACAGCATGGGCAAAACGCAGCACCTGCCCAATGTTAAGTCTGCACCGTAGTCTTATGGTAACTGTTGCTGTTATGCAACATTTAGCTCCTTCCTATCTTCAATTTAAAAAAAAATCTGAATAGATTCTCACACAGTGTGAGTCAATGAAATGAAAACAAAGTAATTATTACTTGTGTAATTTTAAAAAAGCCTTCTAATAAGCTGCCAGTTATACTGGATTAACACATACGTAGCAGCACCGAACAAACGCTTGTAGTTTTTGTGGCTGCTCTGTTGCTGGGAATGAAGCTCATAAAAGCAAAGGTTCAGCCAGAGACATGGAGTCATTAGTGCCACACTGATCACAGCTGATGTCCCAAACTGAGTGCCAACTACATATAAATGTTGCTTCATACATTTAAATGCTAAACTGAGGTGAAAGTGGAACATTCAGGGTTTGTTTCAGAAGTTCTAAAAATGACATTGACAGCTACATAAATGACTAAATGTGTGCTGAATTGCTCGCACTATGCCAACAGTATTAATTTAAGCTCTGGAAATCATTTCATGTTTATCTTGTCCAATGTGTGACCAAGATAAAAAACACAAAATGAGTAAGAATTTCCCTTCTAAACCTATTCCTTCATTACTAAAAGTTTTACATGAAACAGCACTGAAAATGAAATGTTAACAAGGACATTTACATTTTTATTAATTCATTTGCCTGGCAAAATTATTCTTGGCATTTGTCTTTGTTTTAAAAGCCTTTGGCAGGTGAGCTGTTTTTATACTCTAAAACATTATTCCAAATCCGGTGTGCGTGCGTATTTCTTTTTTCAAGTGAGAGTGTATTCAGGTGTCCCTGGATGGAAGACTCACCACACCGGGAGACAAAGGGGTCAAATTCAGCAACTTCTTGTACTGCTCAAAGGTGAAAAACTGCAGTGGGAAAGATCAGGATAAAAGCGCTGTCAGAAAGTGACATCTGTGCACACATACACACCCACATATGGTGTACATAAAGAAAGCTACCTTAAAAACACACAAAAGGAAAGGGGGAACTACATGAAGATTGCATGTATTTAGTAAACGAACATGAAATGACGGTACGCTTTGAATTTCAGACCTTGATCTTTGTGGAAAGACAAAAGTCTCAAAAGCAGACAGATCCACGGATCTGTTTATTTGACCAAGGGCAAAATGCCAGCAAGACTGTTTTAATCGGAGCTTTAATTTGTTTTCTGGCTCCAGACATTTCTCACCACCTAGCTTTGTTCTCAATGTGAGTGATTACCCCATCTTCTCAGTGTGAGTGCTTACTTTTAAAGTTCACACATCCTTGTTTCCAGCATCTCATTACAGAGGTGTTCTATGCCAAGCATCAGGGCCCTCTGCGCCACCCAACCCCCCGCTCACCCCAATCCCTGTCACCCCATTACACGTTAGCTCCAAATGCTAAACCTCATTACAAATATCCAAAGATGGCTCTCAAGAGATGGCTTTCTTTCAAATGCTTGTAAGTCAATATTTGGAAGACCAACAGAATGAACAGGAGTGGCTGAGGAGGCAGACATGGCAGAGGGCGTCATGTGTTTAATCAACACGTGTGTACCATGTTAGAACGATTGTGGTTTGAGTGTTTTCATATGGGAGTGAAGCAGTTTGCCAAGAAACCAGATCCTGAGCGTTGCATCATATGCCGAGAAGCTCTGCGGCCATCAGTGAACAAACGGCCATGTCCTTTGTCTCACCTTGACTGCTCTCTTTGGTGTCTCTGCCAGAATAGGAGGTAGGATTCCCTTGTAGAATCCAAATACTCTGTAGAAAGAGGAAATAAAATGTTTCTCTGTAAAGTGTAAAGTGTGTGTGTTAGTCCCCATAGGGAAATAGTTCCTCTGCATTTAACCCATGCACCCAGTGAAGCAGTGGGCAGCCACCAGTGCAGCGCCCGGGGAGCAGTGTGCAGGGACGGTACCTTGCTCAGGGGTACCTCAGGGTAGCCGTTCAGTGGAGTCGAACCCCCGACCTTCCGATCATGGGGCCACCACTCTACCTAATGAGCTATCCCTGCCCCTCTCTGGCACTGAATTCGACTTAAGTTTTGGTAAAATGTTAGTTTACTTTTACATTGTACGTGTAGTGTATCAACACTACACGTACATCGGATCAACCAAACTGCTGCTGAAATATCCTCTAATACACTGATAACTTTACATCAACTTATTATTCATCGTTGTAATGCAATACAGCTCAACACCACAGCAACTCTAACTTGGGATACAAAGTACAGATTGCATAGGATTTAGGAAGTTTTAGTTATGCATTTTGCCATGTTCCAAGACAAGTTTCAAATGGCTGCTCACTGATTTTCATATTGTATGGAAATAAGTGGAAGCCAATGAACGTCACAAGGCAGCGTGGTGCAGTGGACAGCACTGTCGCCTTGCATCAAGAAGCTTTAATCCACTATTCAGGGCTATGCATGCTTGATAAAGACTTGGCTTTGCGTGATGTCGCAGTGACTTGCTAGTCAAATTTGAGTTAAGGAATTCATACAATGTGCAGAATTCCTGTTTAAGGTTTATATAAAGGTTTAAAAATCACAAAGGGATTGGCGTGACATTTTCTCTTCCTCCTTATTCAGCAAGGCACATTTTCAGATATACTTTCAAACCACAAACCCTGGTAAACATGTTCTACATGAATATGCTGAGGAAATGATTTAAGGGTGTTTTTTCAGTATTTGATATGTTGGATATTTCAGAAGCAGTAGCTGTATAATTTTAGTCAATTTGGTCGTTTGCCTGTGCTCGATCATACATCCAGCCATGATTTAAGGCAGAGTCAGAGCCAGGAAAAATAATAAAATGATACAGTGAGTTATTCATATTGAGATGTGTACCTACATGGAACACAGGCTATATTTTGGAAAAGCGAATTTTATGTAATGCCTTCACAAACTAAATGAACAGATTGTTAAATTAGTCATTAACACACTTATTGGGTGCTTTTTTTGAATTATATACAAATCTCTTCTTAACCTTTCCATGCTGTGTTCAGATTCACTCAGATTCTTGGATATAAGCTGAGTTATCCTCTCATAGGTAAATGCCCCTTTGTAACCAGGTGAGGTATGTTAACGGCTGATGGAAAAGTAACAAAAGAGCACATATATAGATTCACACGAATGTCTGACTGGTTTTTGATGTACACATGCAAGAGGACAGTAGTAGGCTTTGTTTTGCACACTGCATGTTTCGTATACATTCAGAAGTGCACACACATGCATTTCCCACAGCCTTCAGTTAGGTCAAAACATGTTAGAACATTTAGGACATTTGTTTGAACTGGTCTAGTTTACACTAATGGGGCCAGATTGACATACTTTAACTTTTTCTTACTAGTTGTAATATGTTGTTTTTGTCAAACTTTACCACGTGTGCCACAGGCTCCAGGTCTAAAACGCAGCACATCTGAAGCATCGGATACTTTGAGTCATTAGCTTTTGTGTTGATAGCAAACTGTTCCTGGCAACAGCTACCTCTCCTCCACTATTATCATTCCTAAATGTTGTTTTAAGGGGACTGTCTTGAATTAAAACAGGTAAAACAGGTTTAAATCTTCAAAGAAGGGAAGCAGCAGAGGCCACTACTCTTATACTATCAGTATAAAGGACAGGACAGGGCAGGACATTTTTATCCATAATAAATCAATCAATCTGAAGATGGGGTTATGCATGTGTAATTGCGATAAATATTTCAATAAATATTTTGTTTAATTGCCGTGCAAAGCTCAGGGCAACGATGTGTAAACACATAACAAACGTGTTGCTATGGAAAAACTACATTCTTTTGTGGTCACCACCCATCACAAGCTTTTTAGATTTCCCGCTTCCTTGTTTATTTACCATTGAGATATTTTCCATGATACAAATTCCATTCATGGAAAATGCAAAATATGCTCTTCGATCACAACGTTTCAAAGCTTCCTCTGTTCAATTTTTTTGTTGCTACCTTCTTGAAAGAACACTTTCAAATGACATCAGTGGTTATTGTGAAACTGCAAGATGGCCTTAATAAAAAAAGTTTCATTCAGCTGTTTTCTTTTCTTTAAAAAAAAAATAAAATACAAAACAAAATAAATATTCCGTGGCTAGTTATCTGTGCCAGCTCTAACCTCGAAAAGTGAAAACACACATCAGTGAATCAGAGATGCACATTATGACATGCCCTTCATTACAATGTGGAATACAAGTCATTTTGAAGGAATAGTTACCAGAAACCTGATGGCGTTCTGAAGATTTACTTCTAAAACTCAAGGCTAATATTACAAAGTCTTTGCTATGCTACAAAATAAGAATTTCTCTTTCTCGACCTGCAGATAGAGACTCAAGTAGAGGCTCCAAATGTGGGTTGATGCACAGCTAAAAAAAAAAAGGTTCAGAGAAAAGACACGATTTACTCGGTATTTCTCAGTTGTTTCAGGAAATCATCTAGCCTCCCCCCCATTTGTCATCTAAACAAACACACCACCCTGACAGCAATTAATGGGACTAAGGAGTCAAAAACTAATCTTTTAGGCCTTTCCAAGGAGTTTACTGACAAATAAAAAGTAGCCTTATTACCAAAAATAATTTCTTTATCTAAAAATAAAAAATAATAGATAACAATATTCTGTAAATGTACACATGGTCATTAAATATTTGTTGTGGCGAAGGGAAAGCGAAACTATCAGAGAGGGCAAACTGATATTGAATACAAGTCAAAGAGGACAACATGGCGTGGCCGACTGTATCCTGTGAACAGCAGCACCAGCTCTGTTGTGGCAACATTCTCTAAAAGTCAACAGAGATGATCTTGGTTGATTGGGTACAAGTGTAAATATTTTTGCTGCTGGAACACATTTCCACTGACTATAACCTGAGACCGACAGGCGATTACGCTTGCACAGAATCCACAGCGGCGAGGGCGCCTAGCAAAAACAGCAGCAAACCACAACTAATTATCAAAAGACTTTTCATCAGGTGATCCAGCCTATTTGATCAACACCTGAAGCTACACAAGCAGCGCTGGGTCTGGGTAATTGAGCTCGCATTATCATGCCAGAGCAAGGGATTATCGCTGAGCAAAATGCTGCCTGGAAGCCAAAAATGAATCTCTTATATGGTTTGTGTAAACAAGTTATTTCAGTCAGACGGAAGGCCTTTCCCTCTCCTCTCTTTGTCCATGCAAATGGTGGCCACAGATTTCCCGGGTGTGGTCAGGCTGGGGAGCCACCAGGTGATGAAGGAGGAGTGAAATTTGTTACAGAACAAATATGGCCTCTAGTGAGTGGCCATCATTTGAATCCTTATTTGATTGCCAATGTAAAGTACACACTAAGTCCCTTTTTGTCTTTCCTAAACAAATGGCCTCCTGACACAGAGCGAGGGATGAGGGATGTGTATATCCCAGCATTAGTTGGGTGTACTTGTATGCTTGTGTGTGTAATTTGGCTTTCATTTTCATAAACCTTTCCTTTTTTAACAGCCTTCATCCATCTGGAGAGAAGCGTGTCAGTGACACAACTACACAAAAAAGACCAACTAAATAAATCCACTAACAGCGATACCAGTGACAGAAATAAAAACAGACAAAAATAGCGTAACAGTGAAAATGTGCAAACCTGGAAAGTTGCTGCGATTTACATTTTGGAACACACATTTTATTTTCACAGTCTTTGAGGAAACTGAAAAATGTTGCACAGAGAATATTTTAGCATTTCCTAGTGCCTGTTAAAACTTGACATTGCTCCTAACAGGAACTAAATAACAGAATTCCCAGTGGCCAGGATTAAATCCACCAAAACTGCTTCCGTTTATGCAACTTAGATGTCACCTAAGTCACGAATAGCTATAACTAGAATAAAAAAAACCCTGTGTTACTGACGTAAGAGATTGTACGATAAACACTTTTACCTGCTGTAACAAAAGGACGCTATAGCACATGTTGTGGTTGTCAGGGGTTTGAGATTTGGATTAATCTAGCACAGTCTGTAAGATAAGTAGGTTTAACAGTAGTTTAACAGTATACTGTTCTTTCTTGCTTTGATTCTGAATCATTAGTTTTTATTCATCTCTGGCTTTCTTCCACATTGTGTCTTTTGTCCTGACTCCCTCTGCTCACCCCTTACCGGTCGCGGCAGACGGCTGCCCCACCCTAAGCCTGGTTCATGTTTCTTCCACTTAAAAGGGAGTTTTTCCTTCCCACTGTTGCCAAATGTTTCCTCATAGTTGATCGTATGATTTTGAGGGTTTTCTTTCTAGTATTATTGGGTCTTTACCTTTCATTATAAAGCACCTTGAGGCAACTCTTGTTGGGATTTGGCACTATATAAATAGAATTGAGGATTAGATATATGTGTATTTTCCTTTATAAATGCAATGCAAGTAGGTCAGTTTAGGATCAAAACTAAAAACAGAAGAAAGCAGCTGGCCTTGACAATGTCTCTTTACCTCCTTACTATATCTCCATCAAAAGCTCACTAATAATCTTGGACTATCTTTCCTTTATAAGCTATAAAACTTAATTTCCCTTCAGAGATCCCAGTTATGCATGTTTCCAAAAATGCCAAATATTCCTTTAACCTATTCCTTTCACCGTCGCATTTCATACATGATCTGGATCATCATAATCGTATCTGCTCTTCTTCACACTACCACGAATGTATACATATTTTTTGCATGGGTGGTCCCAGCTGGATTCAACCCCACATCCCTCAACCCTACAGTGTTAGTTCCAGGCATTAGTCACTCATCTTCAGTATTTCCACCGTTCTCATGTAATGCATGGACCCTTTTAATATAACCATGGCCGCGCTTTGGGTCCCGACCCAGTCTCTGGATACCACACTAGCAAAGAATGCTAGAGAATAGAGTCTTTTTGTTTGCCTCCAGACGGAAACACTTAACACATGCTCACGCTGCTGCACCCACATGCAAAAAAAGAAAGAAGTGCAGACTGTAAGGCAATACACAACCAAGTGTTAGTGAGTGTAGTTCACACGGTCACACACTTATGAGCACAGCTACAGGATTTCATGCTATATTTCAGAGATGGCAAATGTAAAATTTTAACAGATATAACTCTTAATTCGTGTTAAGCATTCACGTGCATCTCCTTGTATATGAAATTAAATACTATAGGTGCAGCTATTGTGTCCAGGCTTGTGTCTTTCTTCAGCTTAGTCACTGAGCTCAACTTTAGAGCTCAGGTTTCCTCCCTCACCGCCTCAAAGAGGGAGAGAGAGAGTGAGAGAGAGGTCTGGTGTTGGCCCTGTTCTGCCATGAGCTGACGGGAGAAGTTTATTTTTAATAATAATTCTACAACAGTGGGGCCTAACATTATTTATATAAATTATAACTAAGTGGTTTGGCCTGTAGGTAATCCTCAATGTGCTACTGGGGAGTGATTACATACTCAGCAAAAATATACTGTTAATGATAATTGGTCGACAAGGAAGTGGATCTTCCGTATTCAGTGATTCTGCGGCACGTCTCGACTTTGTTAGATGAGATCACACTCAAACAGCACTCAAAAGCTTAAGTTGATATTGTGAACGCCACGCTTTATGTCAACCATTTTATGTGCCAAAAGAATTCTCTGGAAATTCGTACAAGGTTAGTCCCGCAGGACACACCCAAAAAGTAGGCAAAGAAGCGTTAAATGTCACACTGTCAGCATGCGTATGGGGTGAAGAGGGCATGGCTACTGTAACAGCATAAGTGTGTGTGTTGAACTCCAGCCAACTGAGGATTTCTAACTGTCACTAGCCAGCCTCTTGCCTTGCGCTCACTCACACCTTGCAGCAGATCAACTTTATATCCGCAGTAAAGCTGTCGGCTCATCGTAAACAGAGCGAGTGGCAAACACTTTCTCCTACGCCTGCTCTATCTCACAGACCTGTGACAGGGCAGGCAGACGAGGAGGGAGCATGGCAGGATGGCTGTCTTTAGTTAGTCTACTCGTATCCTGTACGAGATACAGCGTATAATAAGGTATGTTCAGTGGTTTGCTGCAGGATATTTTTGGAGGCTGACAGACACATCAGCCATTTTTAAGGAAGCCAAACTGTAATGCTCACATCCTTATAGCCACCAAACCACATAACTTTTGGTTACATTTAAATAAAGCAGCATGTTTGGAAGAAATGTCACTCACAGCATAGCTGACTACATACTTTTCTCCCTGATATGCTGTTAGTATGACAGCAACAGTAGCTTTTCCTAAGAATTAAAGACATAAAAAGCATAGCATACCTATGGACACAACAGCATAAGCAAACACCAAGTTTTTGGTGGCCAACTTAAAGTTTTGCCTTGATGTCACAGTACATTTTATTGTTCTAGGTTGTTGTAATAAAGATGCATTCATTGAGTTTGTGCTTGACTTTTGCCCCTCAAGGAACTATTAAAAAGAAATGAATTTAATAAGCATAGGCAAATAATGGCACTATCAACCTTTGTGTTTTTCATGTGCAGGAAAACAGAAAGACTCATGAGTGGCTTCCCGTGTTATTTTGAATCACTACTGAGGATAACCTACCCTTCACTCTGGAAAATTGTCCGGAAGCAGTGACCCAGGCTCTTGTAGCTGGTGGGGTCAGTGGTGCCTCTTTGGATCTGAAACCTGCAACAAGAAATTTCTGATTAAAAATTCAGTTACTTTAAATATTATGATCATCAGCTCCATCAACTTATGTTATCTCTGCATAGGGACTGTTATCATAGCTAGATGTTGGTTTCTTTTAATTTCTATCCTCATTTCCTGTGTAGGCTATACTCCGACATGGCTTCAAAAGCACAAATTTGAGCTTGTTTTCCCTCTATTTTCTTCCCTCTCTTTTTTCCCTCCTCCACTATGATGAGAGGCTCCTTCCACTCAGTGCAGGAGAGAACTTAAACATTTATTTAACCCAACTGATCCAATTAACCATGCAACACACCAGGACCAGGCCTTTTGCACAAAGCATTTCAGGTACTAACATGCCAGCAAGCCTATAGTAACAGCTCTTGAGTTACGTGTAAATTTTTAATACGATGGAGCCAGTCGAGTGACTTTTTGTTGTACAGCAAACATGCAGGTACCTCTCTAATAAAGTCTGGTGAGCTGTGTGTAAATCTTGAAAGAATGAATAGAAATCATGCTTGTTAGTGGTAAAGAGCTTCAGGTACTCATTTAAGACTCCTCATTTAACACCACTGTATGCCTTGGAATTAGAGAAAACATGATGAAATAACTAACGTCTTATATGTGAAATGAGATGATGACAACTGTGTTTAACAAGATGACAAAATCTAACTTGAAGATCTTAAATAACATTAGCAATTCTGAGGAGCGAAGCAGGAGACACGAGTAAAAAAAGCAGGCAGTAATGGGACAAGAGAAAGATTCCCTCCTCATATGGCTTCAACTTCTAGGTCACAAGGTCAGCAGTAAGTCGTCCACGCGGGTGCCTGATGGGGCCATAAAGAGCCCCCAGGTTCCAGTGGAGGGGAAGTTTAGTGGGGTGAGCGGCCTTTCATATCACTAACAGATTAACATCTTAGAGGGGTGTCCCTCAAATCCTATTTGGTGGATTCCCAAATAGCTTGTAACTGGTTCCTGAAAACTAGTAAAAACAGGATAATAAATAGATGTCTGACACCATATTAAAGACAAGAAGAAAAGAAGGACTCAAGGTATGAGATGATGGTGAAACAGGGGGTACTGGGAGGAGGCAAAGACCAAGAAGATTTAAGACCACAGGGGCTTGTAAACAAATTCAAATCTGGCTTAATTAGAGTCATATGATGAAGGGGTCAAGGATGGAAGGCACTCTGTCCTCAGTCTCCCCCTGTCTCCTTTGCTTGCCCTACTTCGACCCGAACTGGCCCTAAGAGAGTGAGGTTGGCAATGCCGTGGTCCAGTTCCAGCCCCCTGACTCCACTCGTAACCCCGGGGTCACCTCATTTCCTCATGGCCCTCTTCTACCCTGTCATAAAAGCCAGGGACCAAGCAGAAAGGCCCAGGGAGTAGAAGATAATAGGGATGAATATAAGAACTTATGGCAGCAGGGGAACTGTCAGGCCCCTGGCTAGGAAACTGCTTGTGTTGCTTTTCACAGCAACCAGTTGTAGAAAACAAGACCCAAAGCTTCAGTTGGTTGTGAGTGGATGTCCTGTTTGGGGGGATTTGTGCAGACAAAAAGCTCTAGTTTCTGTTAACACGGCCTCAGTGAATACAAAGATATACTGGTTGGCTGAAGAAGAGCAAAAGATATCCTTTATATTGCTCTGGCAGATTTGCTTGGCCTTGGAGTCAGCCCTGCAAGTCATAAACTCTACAGACGGAAGACCCAAGGAAAACCCTGGGGCTTCTTTAAAACACACTGCTTGGAGCATCTTCTTCAATCATCAGTGAAAGCTAATGGAGATACAGTATACCAAGAGGTGATGAAATCTGCAAGTTCATCAAGGCTCCCCCATTTGTTCTTCACCCACATCCTACTCTCTCTGTACTTGTGCTTTATAGGCCCAGAGCTACCCGGGAGAGGGTGAAGGCGAGGGCAGGTTGGTGATTCTACAAACGAGACAAGCACTCTTGTTTAAATAATACGAAAGACCTCGTCCACCTGACCTCCAATACCTATAAAAGCACAAATGTCAGGCATCCACAAAGATGTCAAAAAGGTAAAGGAATGTGCAGTAGAAGGATAGAGCCCCATTCTTTGTATTTTTATGGATAGCAGAGGAGTGTTTCAGGGCTTAGCAAGGCTATGCCCGCTCCCAGACCCTTGTGGTAATGGGCTTGAATGGGCCACCGACAAAATGGGCCGTCATCTCATAGATGGTGAGATGTGGAGGTGAACCTACAGACTGTGTTAAAAAAAAAAAGCCTATAGGAAGGGGGTTGCTAGGTTGATTCAAGCGCATAGGTTTGACTGGGCAGATTTAAAAGCCTTTCTTAAGAGATATGGATATTCCCTTAAAAGAAATTAATAGCTGGATGAGTTTGATGACTTGCTATTTATTTAAAAACTCTTATTTATAGCTGTTCAGACAGACTGACATTTAATTAAAACACTAAGTAGAGAAGTAATGACCTAATCTACAACAGGCAGTTACCTATACCTATCTATTATACTGTAGTATTTCATATAGTGCAATTTTCCCCAAGTATGAATGTTTTATGATTTATGTGTTTTGCTGCGTATTTGGACTGGTTGCTACAGTGAGAGCCTTGATCTGCCCATGCCTTCTCTCTTGGAATGCCAAGTGCTTTGACAAAAAAGGAGAGAAACAAAAAATATGATTGAAGAAAAAGAAGAAGTGAATCACAAGGGGGAGGAATGAAAGTTGAGCAATTTCTCATGTTAGATCTGAAGTACATAAGACAATCCAGAAGGAAACATAAAGGGGAAGTCTATTTTTTACAACCAGACAGTTAATTTTAATGAGCAGGATCATAAAGATGGTAAAAGTCCATTGCATTGGTACATGAGGTTACGACCACATTTCCGACATAAATGGTCCAACATGGCAAATTCCTTCAATTGTGACTTTAGCCATACAGTCTTGCATCAGGGTAAAGAGCCAAAATAAAAGGCTCCCGTCTTATTGTTTTGACAACGGAGATGACTTAGTCCCACAGAGTAAATAGTGTGTTCGATTTAAAAAGCACCATAAATTAAGGTGTATCACACTTAAGTTTGATTTCAACTCATCTATGCCCTGTCCATAAAGAAATGAGCAAAGAAAAAATTGATATATTAAATCTATAATAAAACTGTTACAGGAAAAACTGAGAATAGGAGCAGAAGGGATATAAAGACAAACCTTTGGAGAACAGAATAGGAAAAAATATTAAAGGGGAAGAAGATGTGAGATGGGAGCTCAAGGGAAGTGATAAACTTTTGGTGCTTGCAACACGGCAGGCTGCCAGAGTTTGATCTGGACCAGGCCAGGTTAGGTTTCACCAGCACCCACTGGATCTGGGAAATCCCAAATTATACATGCAGTCTGGATATCAGAAAAAAAGTTAGTCTGGTTGTTAAAGGGGCTACAAAATCCTTCTGTCATTCTGGATTCTCTCTCACACTGATAAAACTGGTTCCTCTGAATCCCAGTGGTGATGTTGGGACTGTTTCGCTAGTCCAGATGTCTGCTCATATGCTGTGACCCTTGTGACCTGAGATCAGGCAGTGTTACTGGAGAAGAGCAAGAAAAAAAGCTGCATAAAACACCATGAGGCAGGGCCAGTCTAAGACTGGGACCTCAAATGCTTTGAGCATTACAAACTTCTGCTTGACTAAGAGATAACTCTGTGTTAGAGTGGACTGTGGCAAATTTAGAACGTGACTGCTGCAGAAGTGGATCAGATAGGTGGAAAAAATGAGCAGTCTTACCACCATTTCCAGAAAACGATTGCATAACAGGAAGGATTTCTTGGGTGTTTAATCTAGAGTCTTTTAAACTCTGCCAACTGCTGTTAGCTGAAATTATGGCGCTATGGTGCAGTTTTAATTATGGCATCATATAAAAGTAAAAGTAAAACAGTAAAACCTCTTTTGCAGGTTCTTCAAGTACAAATTAAGAACAAAGAAAAAAAACTCAGGTTACTATAACTCAATATTATTTTTTTTTATCATGGCTAAAACTAGACCAACTCTCTTTTTCGATAATTAAGGTACTAGTCTTTCGATTGATTATCTCATCAGTCATAGAGTAGTCCAGGAGAGGACAGTAGAAGCCACGGTTGGGAACTTCTGCAACATTGTTTAGACTCCCATGAGCTACCAACATGACATGTCTCAGCCTTGGCTCAGGTCTCGACTGAATTTGCCAATAATCATACTTAACCTCCTAGGACCTGACATTACATTTTGGGTTATTTAGACCAAAATACTAAATTTTACACAATAAGGGCCTGATATCCACTTACGAGGACATTATACTGCTACTGTTCTATGAAAATTTTAAACGAATATCCTCATATGTGGCTCTTATTTTTCTTAAAAACAAAAATAAGGTAAAAAAAAAAATCTGGTAATTCTTTGTTTTTACATTCATCGGGCCCCAATATGCCGAAATATCAAAGAGAAATTAAAAATGCATGCGGTGGAAGAGTTCGGGTCTTAGGAGGTTAAACTACAGAGGCCTTGTTTCAAGAAATTCAGTCATCTTGCTGTTACATTCTTCATTTGTTTAAACATTTGTGTCATGATGTTTTAGGGTGTAGATGCCAGTTTGTCTCAGGGCTTGTAATATTGTTATTTAAAGACTTACTGATCAGAAAGTTGTTGAAAAAGAGTCACCCAGCCACGTGTGGATAAAGAAGAATACTGTTACCTTTCTCTGTTGCTTTTCTTTCAACTTTCTTTTCATCACATATATCTCTTAAACTCTTTCTTGGACAAACTGCTATCTGCCCTTATCTGGTATCACTGACTAAGAAGTAAGCATAACGCTTTGTGCAAGTGCAGGCCACAGTAATTTTTACTGGACGCCATCCAGATCTTTTAGCTTAAATCCAGTTATTTTAAGAGCTTGAGTGACATGAAGAATTATGGATCTAGTCAGTGATGCAGACCTATGAAAGTTACAACCAAATCATGCCAAGGTTTTTAAATAAGTCTGGAATGCTTGAGCAGTGACTTCTTCTCACCCACAGGCCAGATCACTTTCAGAGCAATGTCAACTACATATTACACACCGTTGTGTAGTCCGGTGCAGTAAACATGCTTGGCTCTATCTGCCTAAACACTGCATGAAAAAATGGGAACAAACTTATACCTACGCTTTAGGCACTAGTACGAAATATCAATTTAATTGGATTTAAAAGATTTAATGACTGAAAGAAAAGAGGCAATCTAGAGAGTAAAGAAACTGCCAAACAACTACGAGTTGTTCCAAAGCAACAACAATTTGTGCTGAGCTTGAAATGTTGTGTAAGAGCGACTCCAATGTGGGAATAGCTTCTCGCGGGAGGCTGGAACTTTAGTAATAAATAAAGGATGCACAGACATGTATGTCTGAGTTTTGAAATGGTGCGGCAGGGGGGCAGCCGTGTGGTTGCAGCACAGTGAGGGTGTAGTGAAATCAAAGCCCTCTATGTTTTTACTCTGTAATTAGTGCACTGGAATGTGAACCTCTTCACTGATAATGAATACAGGTGCTCAACTACAAACACTGACAGGCCATATGCTCTTTACATGCACCTCTATAACACAAACTTCTATAATAATCCATATGACTGTTAGCTATAGCTCAAACAGCTGTGTGTAACTCTAGTAACATCTGTCACAACTGTAAAACTATGGGTGTGGTTTTTAAGGGCTTTTTTATGGTTGAAAGTCAGGTTAAAATAAGTGGGTAGTAACATCTTTCAGACATGCATGCCTTTCTGTTAATCCAACCAAAATGTAACATGTCAGCGGTTTGTCGAAATTTCCATTTAATCCACAATAGCCGTCAACCTAAATGGATTGTTTCTGTAACACTTCCAAAAAAAAGTCTGAATGAATACAGTCATATTGATGTAGGATGATTTTACATATGGGGTGAGTACCAATAAGGACGCCAAAGAACTTGATGATCTAACTCTAGACTTCATTCAGAAGAGTATGGTTTGAAACCAAGAAGAAATGTAGCTTTCTGGACAACAACACAAACAAAAGTTCTTGAGTTGCAAACTGGTGCAACGCCAAGAGCGCAACTGTTGTGCCTTCAGCTGAATATGAGAAAACCAGGCAACCAAACAGGATGACAAACAGACTGTAAGGATCATACAATATAAGCTATTTTTCTGTGATGTTTTGGCATGTTTGAATAAACCCGTGAAAAACACTGATGTAAAAGTCACCAATGTCACGATGACACAAATCTGGCTTGACTAAGCAGTGACTTGCCTGAAAAGAGATGGAACATTTCAGTTCTTAGTTCTTTGATATTTTAAACGTTTTTCATTAAAACTGCTCGACAGAAGGAAGGGTATATTCAGGGATATGTCACTGTTTTTCACTGAACTATTTTTGGACTTATTGATGGCGTCATCTTGGGAGAGCTGCCCACATATAACGCAAGAGCTGACAAACTTATTTGAAGGTGAAGTTGCACTTAAAGGAAGGTTAGAGGAAGGATCATGAGCCTTGTATTGTATTGCTTAAACTCCTTTTGATTTTTTAATGAATTTTATTTTTCACTGTGCAATACAATAAAGTCACAATGGAGCAACAGTTACAAAAAATCAAAAATAACACAAAATCACCATCAAAAAGTCAAACACCCATCATATAAAAGACAGAAGGATCTCATAATGTTTCAAAATCAATTAAAAAAAAAGATTTTTTACTCTATTTTTGCAGCATCTGCAGAAAGTTTAGTATAGTACTGCACAGGTTTTGGAAAAACTGTGGTTATGATGAACAAAGGTATAAGTTAGGCACATTAAAACACTTGGTAGGAGAAAGATTATGGTTACGGTTAACAAAACCACAAATGTTAATTGCAGGTCTGTGACAAAATGAACTGTCAGCATAAACGTGGGATGTATTGACCGATGCACCTCCTCAACCCACCGCACCCCTACTTTCTGCCTTTCTACATCGTTCGCATTTCAGTCAGGACCGCTTTAGCGAAAGAAAATTATTATTTCCATTTGCAGTAATTTATATTTGGTGGTTCTGTGCTGTTCTAGTAGTCTCTACCCACCCTTTAAAGTGCATCAATGGAAAAAAAGCCTGAAGCAGGAAAACCAGCAGTACAGCTCTCTAGGTTACAGAGGAGAGGAGGCATTGATGCCAACCTATATACACAGATACACAGGATGAAAAGAAAGAGTTGGTATGAAGGTGGGCTGCAAAGCTGCTTGCAGAGAAAGCAGTGAAGACAGACTAAAGTAGAGCATTGCGATTGCGGGGCGATCGTGGCTCAAGAGTTGGAAGTTCGCCTTGTAATCGGAAGGTTGCCGGTTTGACCCCTGGCTTGGACAGTCTCGGTCGTTGTGTCCTTGGGCAAGACACTTCATCCGTTGCCTACTGGTGGTGGTCAGAGGGCCCGGTGGCGCCAGCGTCTGGCAGCCTCGCCTCTGTCAGTGCGCCCCAGGGTGGCTGTGGCTACAATGTAGTTTGCCATCACGAATGTATGTGTGTGAATGGGTGGATGACTGGTTGTGTAAAGCGCTTTGGGGTCCTTAGGGACTAGTAAAGCACTATACAAATACAGGCCATTTACCATTTTTACCACTGCCATTTGAGTATACAGAATAGCATTAGTTATTATTAGCATTAGTAATACTATTCTACAATACCAGATGAACTATGATTGCTAGCTTAGCTTGACTTTGAGGATTGCCTCAACCTGTGCTATGCTCAATATGAGTAAAAATAATCAACATAATCATATAAATAATTATTCATAGTGTGTTATTAGGATGGCAGACTTGGTAAGTACAACAGTCTAATGAACCATATTACAAACACTTATGTTGAACTGCATTTTTCACCATTGAGAAATGCAAGCGAGCGTGACTAGGCTATGACTATTCATATTGTAGTCCTGCCAAATATGCAGTTCTGCTCTGCCCATGAAAAGAATTGCTCTCTGCCTTTTGAACTGGACTCACAACTAACTCACTCAAGCAATGCACTGACTAAGTTGAGTTTATCCTGCATTCGCCCGGCATGTGTCTAGCTTTACATGTTGAGCGAAGCCTTGCCCTGCGGACTGAGAGCGCTGGGGGGGATTAGAAGCCAGCTTGACTACCGCTGACCTGCCTTTCCTTTACAAGGAAAGATCAGCTATCAGACTGCTACTGCTTTGTGCCCTGCTGTTTGAGGGTTGTGTCAGGGATTCCTCCTTAAGTGCACAGGGGTTCACCAAACAGTTGGGGGCAAACAGACGTGGAGGGAGGAGGCCTGAAACCTCTCACTATCCTTAGTGCTGTCACATGTTGCCCAAAAAGCCTGGATGTCATCTGTCAAAGCCCTCATCAAAGAGCACTTTCAAGCTCAGCAAGTTTCATGCGTGCTGTGACCAAATGAAGGTAGTGTTTCCATGGATACTGCCCCAATTGAGGGCTAGTACCAGGTTTTTCTAATCAGGCTTGAAACAAGCTACTGGCAGGCTTAGTGGTTTGCAGTGACAGCCATGTCATACAACACAATTTACAGAATTGCACAATTCAATACAAATCTTCTAAACATGTACAACAGGGATCTAAAACAAAACATTATATAATCGCTCAACTAACTACAAATTCAGAAGAAAAGATGCAAGTTTAAACAATAGATTCCACATGATATTGATGAAGTAGTTATGTAATAAGGTTTATATTAACAACCGTAGTGGTTAAACAACAACAGGTTAACTGAGACGTTTGCTGAAAAACTGAAACCACAGAAGAATGCAAAAACACGAGAAAGCGTTTGTATTTAAAAGGTTAAAAAGTTGAATGAAGCGCAGTTAGAGGACAAAGAAAGAGACTTAGAGGAACAAACAAGGAATACGTAAGGAGAGGATACAAAAAACTAGAATGGCAAAAAGGCAGAATTGGTGCAGAGGGCGACAAGATAGAAAGAAGGAGTGGCTCCGTCAGAGCGATTGCTTAAAAAATATGGGGCCTTATTAAAACAAACACATCCGATCATGTATGCACTGTAGAAGCAAAAATAGCTTCCCTGTGACACAAGCTGCTTAGGCAGACACAGACATGAGGAAGGTGTGGTTTCATTCTCTGGAAGGAAGCACAGCATAAGGGTTGATGGGAAGCTGTTTCAGATGTGTGTGTGAGTATGTTTGCGCATGCATGTTTATAAGGGTGGAGCTCCATGTAACAGGATCTCAACATGAAGGGAAATGCGGGCTCATTGAGACTCTCTAATGAGAGGGGGAACCTGATCAGATTCAGATGGGGTGCCCCGAGCGCACAGCCCCCCTACAGAAAGTGCCGCCCGACACCCTTTGTTACCTCCAAGTGAGCTGAGAACAGCCCATGAACCATGTAACTAGGTGGTTTCCAGGTTAATGAAAAGCTGTAACTCCGGTCCCACTGTCTCTCTCGGCTAGAGTGACGACTGCCCTCCCTTCCCATGTCGTATCACCCCCCCCCCCCCCCCCCCCCCACCCCCCACCCCCTTCTTCACCTCCACATTCCTGCCCATGTCCATGACGGGAGTATCAGGGTCAAGGGCAATTAACTTTGCTTTGTGCGAAGTATGCTTTATTTATATCTGAGGCTTTTTATTATCCAGAGGAGTGCACAATATAAGAAAAGTCAAAACCTCTGAGTGGTATATTTTAAATTAAATTATCTGAAATTGTATGACAATTAACAGAAATGTGCATTATATTACCAAAAGGGCAATTCACACTAAATTCACTTTGCAGTTAAGAATTTTTTTTATCAAGACATAACCTCTACTGATTCATTTGCTGCACAAAAATATAAAATGCTGTCTTGTGCCCAAGAAACTGTATGTTTAACTCTCTTTTAACGATGAAAGCGGTTGTAAGTCAAACTGATGGCAGGTGGGCTCAGCAGGAGTCCCTCAGATGTAAGATAGATGTACTTGTTAGCAAAGGTGAGTAACAGGAGTCATGGCTTGACTGGTCAGTAAACACACCACAGAGAGTTAAAGTGCAGCAACAAAGGCAAAAATACACACTGTGAGTCATCTGACAAGACTTTTACTTTTGCCCATATTTAAAGCAATGTCGAATGTGCTTTAATGAAATGCTGGCTATCATTACTCAAAAGTGCTTTAATAGATATGTAGAGCTATTACATTGTCTAGCTATTTCTTTATCTACCAAATCAGTCATCTTGGACGAGTAAAAGCTGCCAAATGGTCCGTGACATTACATTTTGTTGATTCATAACAGCAGTATTTGGCTACTGGTGGAGAAGCAAACTGCTGATGTTAGTCCTAAATCTGCAGTTCGCTCCCCCCGTCCCTGTGAAAGAGGAGAAAGCCAAATCCTCATTTGCAATACAGGTAAACATCAACTCCACGGCAGGTACACATTAGGGCGGGTTTACTACAAAAGAAAGAAAAAGGGAGAAAGAAAAAAAGGAAGAAAAAAAAGCTCCTTTGATTCTGTGTTGGTGGAAAAAAGTAAATTTACACCAGTTGCTGTTCAATTTGGACCGGTGGACAATAAAGCAGGAGCCAGTGCCTAATAAGAGCCATGCCTGAGAGAGAGAGGGAGAGACACAGAGAGCGAGAGAAACCCAGTGGAGGTGTGTCTGCGTCTCGGCTCCAAGGTTCCTGCTAATAGACTTCAGCTCCCTCAGTTTCCCAATTAGCTGGTATGTAATGCTTGGTTTATGAATTCATGTGTAGATACTAAGTGTTAGAACATGTGTGAACATGTACAGTGTGAATGCATATTTACACATACATGGCATTGTATGTGTACGGCAAAGATACAAGCTGTGTGTGTAATTATCACGCCAAATAAACAGCAACTACCTGTTGTTTATAAATTCATATACTGATTATAGTGGTGATTTAAATTAATTTTTAAAAATCCCCTATTTAAGACAGAAAGGAATCAGATTACACTGACCAATTCCCAGCCAAAATCTGCCTATCAACGTCAACACATGGCGACACAAACAGAAAACAAACAGATAAACCTGTCCAGTTTTAGTGCAGCTTTTACCACTTTTTAAGGAAGAGCATTACAAAGCAAATAGTGAGTGCACTTTTAACCCTGACCCTGTGTGAGGATGGACAGGCAGCGCTCAAGACTTACCTGTAATAAACCCCAATAGCTTCCACACATGACCATAAATCACACGGTATGCCTTCAAAGTATCGAATATCGACTAATACAACACCGCTCACCCCTGGCTTTTATCCCCCGTGCTTCCTTTTCTGTGTTCTGGTGGTGGCACTGCCTTTAAAGTGCAACCATCTCACTTTTTTAAAAGGCACGCCGAGCAATTTATTTACCAAGAAACTGCAGCCGTAAATGACAGAAAAAGCTGCACAATTTACGGACAAGTAGTGAATGGGGGTAGGGGGGCCCAGAACGAAGCCAGGGGTCTTGGCTGGGCCTGTGAAAGCCTATAAAGCTTTAGTAGTAGCCCACGACCTGTTTATGGCTGGCTGAGACGCTGTGGTGTGAGGCTCCTGATCACTCTGCAGCTCGTGACTGCTGCCGCTCTTGCATAACACACAAACAGGAGATGGTAACGGAAACAAGGCATTAAAACACTGCAAACAGATTCGGTGACATGGGCTTTATTTTGCAAGTCTCAGAAAGAAAAGGTCTGGGCGTTTTTTTTTAATAAGGTAACGAGGCAAAAAAAAGAAGAGTGACTTAAAAACAGAAAACATCTAACCTTAACATTGTGTGAGGAATAAATGGGTAAATGATGCATTTCATTTTCCACAAAACGTCTGAGGCTCTTGGCATTTGTCTTGGCCTGCTTAAATGTGGATTGCAGAACTGGCTTGGCATGCTGAGCTGGGGGACCTGGTATGCTCGGAACTTCACAGCATAGATGCAAATGCCCACCAAGAAGATTCAAGGCAGATGTGGACTGAAATGGCGTCCTTGTAAGTAGCCATTTGGTAAAGGTATTGCAGGAATTTTTTATTTTGAAAATGTGGCTCACCTCGTCTTCACCACATCGAGGGGATGCATCAAGCAGATCTCTACCAGACCTAAAAAAAGTAAAAAAAAAAAAAAAAAAAAAGAACAGTCAAGATTAGTCACTTTAAAAAGAATAGGTAATTCGGTCTCTATTTTCCTTGCTTTCGTTTTTGTTCACTGCACTGATGACTGCTTACGAATGAAGATAAATGAAAAGCATTTTTTAACAGTCACTGGATGATTTCCAACGGTTTCAAGATTGTATTTCTGCAAATGCACTCCTTCTGCGTTCTGCACAGACTGTTTACCAGCATGAAACCAAAGCCTGCTCAAACATGACTGGTCAATACAACTGGACTACAAACAGAAACCAGACATTTCTGATGGTTAAGACAGCATTAAGTATGTTGAAGAAAGATTCATTGGCAGCATACGTTTGTCAGAAATGAGAGTAATTGAAAATTATGAGTTTGAGTCTCTATAGTTTCAAGTTGGCTTTCCAAATGCTCAGCAATTGCTACTTAGTCTAAACTGAGCATATTTAGGTTTGGGACAGTCAACCCATGCACACAATTTTTTTTTAGAGATTTTAGTAAAACATAACTAAATGTGAATAAAATAATAAATAATCTACAAACAGTGATAACGTGACAAACGTTTATCAGTCTATTTTTTTGTTATGACTTTTTTGTCAGTCTTCTGTTTTTGTAAATCACATCAGTGCTGTGAGCCAATCAAATCTTCCACATAGATCATGTGAACTTGTAGATGTATGCGAAATCTCTGTGACCATCAGATAGCAACACAGTGTGTGTGACAGTCACCCTGTAAACAATCTGATAAGAATCTTGTTTAACGTCTAACTGGGGAAAAACAGTGAATGTTCGTTCATGTGATATGTTTTGCTTTCATTTTAAACCCATTTAAATTGGAAAGTTCTGTAAAAATTACATTTTTTCATGTTTCTACCAAATGGTTTTGAGGTGCAACCCATGCAAGTCCAAGCAACTTTACATGAGAACCTCATCATCACTCTGATTATCACTCTGCCTTTTGGAAACAGCAGCTACTTCAGTAATTCTCAGTTTTTTATGCATTGGTCTGAATGAGAGATCCGGCAAGACTTCTTTTTCTGTCCAAAAACCCTCTGAGTGCTGAAGCCACCGACTATATCACCCGTGCAAACCCAGTACATCAGCAATATGCCAGCAGAATCAATGCAGCCGGGTGATCATTGAAAGGCTCTGAGGTTTCACACACATGCTAACTATGTGCATCTGTGTTGAAAAGCCACTGCTTTGGCACGGAGGCTCTCTGACTCAATCAGGATTTTTTTTTTTGAACTGGCGATTCTCACTGCATCCCTTTACTGGGGCTCTGAGGGCTTCCCTTGCAGATTCCACTGTGTGTGTACACAGCTGCTGTGCAATATGGGGTCTTTCTAATTTGCTCAATTAAACATATTGTCTATAAAAGCGTGTGTCTTCTGGGGTTTTTCCAGGGAAGTAATTATCAAGTGAAATACCACAGTAAAAATTACTTTGTCTACAGTTGCATCTTAATGTACGAATGGGAGAACTAAGAAGCACTGAACCAAGTTGCCAGTGGCAGAGAGTCAAACAAAATTCCATCTGTTACGGCTCAGTTGACCTGACTTTGGTTCTTAATGACACTGCGCTGGAGAGGTAAATGCAACCGTCCATTGGACAGATTGTTTTCTGTCCTCTCTATTAATAGGCCTGATGTGAAGACGAGGCACGTCAAATCTTTCAACGGGTAATCAGATTACATGATGAAACCAAACCTGCCTGTTTGCTCGATCAGCCTGTGCACTTTCTGGGAAGTGACTGAACATGCTCAAGGTGATTGTATTTTATTGTTCAGCACTTTGGTCAGCCTTGGTTGTTTTTAAATGTGCTTTATAAATAAACTTGACTTGACTTGACTAGAGGAGGAAGTGCAAAGGGGAAAAAGAGACAACTTCTTCAAACAGTGGACACTTGTGAGGAAGGCAAACAAAGATAAAGACATACAACTCTCCCCAACTCATTGTGAGCCTCTGTGTGATCTAAGTTAAAAGTAAAGCAGGAGTCGCATGTAAAATAGGTCCAACACCACGCCATAGTCAGCAGAGCAGGATTGCTCCCGCATTAAGTGTAATGGAGGGAAAATGCAAAATGTATTTTCGTGAATTGATGTGGAAATGAAATATGAGTTAGCCATTACTACTTGTATCATAACAAAAGGTGCTACTACATTTTTATGGCTAAATAAAAGCCCGTGTCTCTAGGTTGTAGAATGAGCAGAGATTAAAACAAACCCGAAATTACACTGAAAACAAAAGAGCAGAAAATCTATTAGTAATCTATTATTTACATTCTTTTAAAACCATGGAATACATTTTGCATCTGTGCGTATCTAAATAGAGAAAAAGACGAAGATGCTTCTTTTGGCCGTTGACTTATTCACAAGAAGTCGACACAGCAGGCGGCTCGGCACATTTCATTTGGCAGATTTTCCCCCACATGCTGTTCCTGATGCAACCCCACAGGAGATGTGTGTCTCCTCCAAAGGGACGTGTAAACCATTACACTATGGTGTGACTATCTGTGCACATCTGAATACTTTACTAAAATGATTACTTTAGTTTTTCGGGCCTTGTGATCAACCTCAGATTACAGGAAATCTGTCATCCAGTTTCCCATACATGGATTAAATGTAACCCTAGACTAACAGAAAAATCTAATCCCTACTGAAAAACAACTTTTGATTTAGGACTAGGTTTAATCTATGTATGGGAAACTGGGCCTAAAGGATACATAATTATAACCAAACCAGTATAAGTAGATACTCTTTACCAACTGACAGGTCTGCCACAGTATGCAATTTAGGTACAGCAATTCATGAGGTGTGTTTCACTTCTCAGGGTATCATTATGTAAGTCTAAGTGCATTATGGACCACAGCGTGTCAGTTAGCAATGTATGCTGCTTTGTTCCTCCAAGATGGCAGTTGCAAAAGGATTAAGTGATGACAAGCACTAATGCAAAACTCAGCTGTGTTTGTCTGAGTATTTGTCTAACACCCTTGCAAACAGGACATCTGAAGAAGAGTTGATGGCAGATGAACTGACAGGCTGTGTGGACTTGAAGAAAAAAAATAAAGTTTGTGGCCATAATCCTAAACTGACCTCTACATGACATCTCACTCACACAGCAGTTTATTTATAAGACACTCCATAGTGATTTCCAGCAGTGCTGAAAAATCGATTCATTTGTATTAGAAATCAATTTTATATTAGCACATATAATCACACTGAAGTTTTCTATTTGTCAAAAAACCTGTAAACAGCAGCTACAGTAGTTGTATGCAACCAATTTGTGATTATTTTGATAACATATTTGCATTTTGGGAAAACTAGGTGGAATAAAAACAGAACAATGATGTGGCGTGTCCTCTCACTCAAAGTACAAAGAATACACTGCGAGAAAGGGCACAGCAATTACATAAGTGATGACAGGTCCACAAAAGATGCAAGTTGTTGCTGCAATAAATTCTGATTTATAGAGACTATTTTCAGAGAAGCAATTAATTCCAAACAATTATGTTAGACAGCTCATTTTTTTCCTGCTAATGTCCAATGGAAACACTTCATCAAACTGTCTCTGTGTAAAAAACCAAGTATGTAATTTCCTCGACATTCTCACACCGCTGTGCCCCAGTGTATCCTGCCTTTCTGTTCCAACTGCCAGTGCAAAATGCTTTTTAATCATACAGTGCGGCCATAGTGAACCCACACACTCTCGAGAGCACTTCACACTCAACAGTCTCTGATGCAGTCACCGAGCATGCTGAGGACGCACTAAAGGGATGATACTACTGAACTTTTCTTATATTTAGCCAGAGTTTGGCTGCAACTCTTTCTGCAATTGCTTCCCTCCTCCAGCTGCAAGGAGGAGCCTAATATTACAGTGACCCACCATCTGGTTGATGTTTATGGCTTTGCCATGCATCAGTGAGTTGCATATTAGAAAATTCCATTATTTAAAGGTTCTTTTATTTCTGATACACAATAGTACTGACAGGGCTTGTCATTCAGCACATTGCAGACACACATACACACGCGGAGGCGCACGCGCTAATGGCAAAGGAGTGTCTGGAGCGCAGCCATTTAGAGACACTTAAATATACGCCGCCACACTTGTATTTCAGACACATGCATTCAAGGCTAAGATGCAGTGTGAAGGTGAACTGAGCAGTGGAAACAAAAGAGCTGGGCACAACATTAGGTGAATTTTATGCCCATCGCCAATGCAGAGTGGTGAAAAAGAGCTTTTATTTTGGCTCTCACATTCACCACATGTCTGAAAAACAACGAGGATCGGTGTTAAAAACTGCTGCATCACACCACAATCTTTTTTTTCCTACACAGTGCAGTGACTCTTTGGAGCAGAACCAACAAGTAGCTTCACTGGTAACACGGGTATTCAGACATTCCAGGTCGTCTGATAACTTGTCCAAAGAAAGAAGATCATACATCACACAGATGAGATGATTATCTTCATTGGTTTTGGCATGGGAATGCATACAGTTTGCTCCCACGCAAAAGTGAGAAAGAACAACAATAGCGCACCAGGGAATGATTGCTCAATGGGTGCAGGTGTCATCCATCTTGCCAAGACACACATTGAATGACTGTAATTCCCAGCAACCACAAGGAGAAGGTCACTGCTTGGAAGCAAGATTTTCCTTGTTTAATGGGCTAATACTTGAAAGACAAACTAGCTGGTTATTTCTCATGCTTACTTGACCCAATGAATGCTATAATCTCAAACAATGGCTTAAACACTACTTTCTTAACAATATTTATAATATATTAATTATTTAAATTGAATAATAACTTATTTTAATTAATTCTATAAAATACTGACACTTTGAAAGTTGTAAAGATGTCAAAATTATGTACACTTTGTTAGTGAAATATCATGAAGAGCACGAAGAGATTAAAAAAAAGGTGACAGATAAACAGCTTAGTGAATTTTTTTCTAATGCATTTTAAAACCGATCCAACATTGCTAATTGTTTTCCAAAACCAACGTATTACTTGGTTCATTGAGAGCCAGAGCAGAAAATCGCAGCTTGCTCTGTGGTTTCAAGGCGTGACAAGAAGCATGAGTGTCATAATGACAAAGCGTCACCTTGCAGGCCGACTCGAGTTTTAACAAGGGCACCTGACTGAACCTGCAGGAAATATCTCATGCCTCCATGTCCTCCATTAATACCTTTCAAAACACATCGGACCTGGAATGCTAAACAAACCCTGCAAGGTGTTGCTCCACTGCAGTCACAAAGCTAACATGATATCCATCAGCAGCGAGGCTGGGCACGCTGATTTAGAAAATCAACTTAATTTTAAGCTCTTTTAAAGCAGAAAGAAGGGACAAAGGGACAAATGAAAGAAGAATGTTTTTGCGATCAGATAAATTAAAAAATGCAGCGGTAGAGATGATGAACTCATGGGAATCACCAGATAAGTAAGTCACGGTTTATTTTGGCTGCATCTTCACTTTCGTGCTATTTAACAAAACAAAACCCAATACACACACACACACACACACACACGCACACACACACACGCACACACACACACACACACACATATATATACGTATATATGTGAAAAATAAAATAAAAAAAACAAGACAAATCGAGGAAGTGCATGATATAAATGTGACATAAAAGTGCCCAAATAACATGGGGTCTCCCTGTTTCGGTCAAGCCATTAAACTTTAGTTACTACCAAGTAAGGCAAACCATAGTACTGAAATACAGCCCTTGAGCCAAAGGTGTTTTCACAGAAAACAGCTGGTGTAATGGTTCCAAACTGATCACATTAAAACTGAAATGGAGTATAAACCATTTTCACCCAATCATAGCACAAGCTATCTGTCATAAGTGTATAATGATGCCACGGGGAGAAAGTGAAATGCCTTTCTAGAAAATAAACCTGTATATTACAGATAATTAAAAAGAGAGGTAACTAAAGTAGCCAAAAAGCATTTCTTCATTATCTAAAGGAATGATGAATAAGGAATCTTAGTGACTTTTTCTTCTAGGAATGGGTCATCTAAATCATATATGGAGAAACTTACTGCATATGAATTTATTTATTTAAAAGAAAGCTTAGTACATGTGGAAAAAGAAAGCCGAGAGAGTGAGCCTGAGAGAAAGACAGAGAGAGATAGACAGGGCTATTATGAGCTATTAATCACAAATATCACCAATCATGCTTCCTGTTGTGGGAGTGCAGAAGCTTCCCAGTTAAGTCCCCAAACACTCCCTAATTCTACACTTGAAAAAGCTCAAAGGGTGCTTAGAAAAACAAGCAGGGTCATCTCTAGTGACAGTGGGGGATTTTTTTTTTTTTTTTACCCCCCGGGGGCTCTGACATGAAGTGCAGGCATTCACACTTTCTCTGGGTCTGAGATGTCTACTACATCATAAGGCACACACTGTGGATATTCTCACCAAAGTTAAGCCATTGAAGCTAAAATATTGGATCTAAAAGGTTCAGGATGTTAAAACTAGAATTAAGTCATTTCTCTCCTTTGTAAGACAAACAAACTGTTACATACATTTATAGACATAAAGTATCTTCCATGTTGCAGTGCGGTGGAATTAAAAAGGGCAAAACTGGGAATTACAATGCTTGTAAACACTTCAAATTTCTTTTCAAATCTTTAAGAACACATTCAGAGTTTCACCATCCCAGATAATTTTTATGCAATTCCTCTTCTATGTTAAAATAAATAAGTTCTTAATAACAAATGACACATTTCCTGTCTCCTGCAGAGCCTTGGCATGCCCTGTTTGCAGGTCAGAAGCCATAAATGCACGAGTTGGCAAGAAGTGAGTGAAAAAAAAGAATCCTTTCCCTTCACCTTATACTGCTGCCTTTTTGTGTAACAGTTGAGCAATTTCCATCAAATCAAACAGCTCCTTATTTTATTTATTTATTTTTCTGTTTTCTGGCCTTAATAAATGGTAGGAGGAAACAAACAAAGATTGCATTTATCATGGAATATGCTGACTAGAATATTACATTTGTAAATGATATATTGGTTATTCCATAAGTGTGCTGTCTCCAGTTTAGATTTATCTTGGAAGTCATGGCATATTTCCCCCACTGGCTATGCACAGGGAAAGCATGACTCTGTCTCTGTCTGTCAAACTTGAGATGAACTCTGCGATATTGATGGAAGTGTAAAGGTGAGTCAGGTGCATGTGCAGCTGACTGGGTCAACCTGAGCTGTCTGCCCTGACAGACAAACGATAGATATCAGTGTCAGTGTGAGAGCCTGCATCCTTCATTACTGTCACTGGTTTCTTAAAACCTGTGGTGACATCTTTTCTTTTTTCTCTACATGGCCATCTGTAGGAAAAACAATACGATGCAAATAGCTACACCGTGAAGGCGGAAGTGGCTATCAGGCGGAGAAGAAAAGGGTACAAAATGGATGCAAAACCTGGTGTAACTGATGTTTGACAGGAAGTGCTCCGTGTCCTCTCAGGGTGATTTCTTTCATGAGGATTGCTTTTTAAGCAAATTTTCTCCAACTCCTGCAGGACACCTGTCACCATCTAAATAAACTCTGTAATCCTCTAACAAAGGTTAGAGGGTGTGAAGTATGGCTCTACAAATATGAGCGCAACATGCAACTATAAACCCTTCAGGAGGTTTGAGCTGCTACATTGTCCACAGGAAACCAGTTGTTCCCCAACCTGTGGGTTGTGACAGGTCACGAGATAAAACGCTCCAACAGCAGCACTAAAAAAATTAAAAACATTTGACTATGTTATACTTGTTTCTCATACCATTAAACATACATTATTTTATTCTTTGTTTGTTACATTTTTAACATACTGAGACTTTTATTTCCGTCAAAAAGGAGAGACAAGTAGTATAGATCAGTATTTGTAACACAAACTCAATTGAAAAATGACAATACAATTGACAACAGAGCCACTAACAACTACAGTTCCTCTTAAACTTAAAAGTTCCTGAGCAAATTTAAGATTCAAAAAAGCTGTTTTACGTATACAGATGATTCATACATGTCATTAAAAAAATTAAAAGGCACAGTAAGTCAAATGTAAATGCACTGAATATTTTTATATGTAAAATATAAAATATGGTTAAATATAATCTCCAAACAAAGCTGTCATTTTATTAAAAATAAGCGGTAAGCGTAGCACGGGCAACATTGTTAATACGTTTCCTTGCTACTTCACTACGATCCTTAAAATCTGGGTATCAGTCATTGTACCATCTTGCTAAATTAAAGGAATGACGACAGAGGGGATATTTTATTATATATATATTATATACGTGTTTAGATTTTTCTAGGCAAAGAATTAGGTTTTATTCACGCAAATATTTAATAAAAGAAATACCGGGATTTGAACTTCCACCATTATGTATGACAGACACAAACGTCTTAAGGATATGTTTTTATTTCCGGAGGCTTTGCAGCCACCCATTTCATTCAACTGCCTCTACAAGCCCAGTGTAACATCTGCCAAATCAGCAGGTGAAAACCATGTAATTTTTAACTCAAATTATATGTCCGAGGCTCATCAAATGTTTTCGCTTGAAAACATTAATAATTATTTTCACATCTCTTTACACATCCACTTTGTGTACTTTCCCTAAAAATAACCTGCTGGTGCGAAACCTCAGATTAAGCCTACAGGTCAGATCTGGCCAGGAAACAAAGTGCATGCTTCTTGACTGTTGGTACCAGTTGATTTTATTACTATGTATTATAATATTATATATAAATTAATTTGTGACAATATTATTTAGACGTAAGACATGTCTTTAAAAAAAGGAACTACAGCATTAAGAGATTTCACTTTCACACCATCTACACAGAGCCTTGATAGAGAGAGATTACAGGTAACCAAAACAGTGCAAAAACATAAACAGCTCGTCCCCCTCCACAAACTCCTCTCTACCATCATGACTTCAGACAATAACAAAGAAACTGAGATGTTTATTTTCTGCATTAAGTTTATGCTACAGTGGATTTGCACACTGAAACTGATATAGCCCTGAAATGACTCTCTGGATCAAAATATTTGACTGCTGTTGTCAAATGTCCTCTGTTTTTAAAAACAACTCTTTCAGCCATTATGCAGGCTGGCATGTGTGTATACGTGGTGCTAAGCTTGTTTAGTGCACATTATGTCAGCCTTTAGACATTATTTTGTGGTCATCACCCCACATTGTTCTAGTCTGCACATGTTAAATAATTACACTATTACACAACTCTCCTCCGCCATGTAATGACACTGGAGAAGAAAATGAGCAGTAAGCACTGCTACCGAAGTGTTGAAGAGCAAATTGATTCTTAGCTTATACTTGTTCCCCTGGGGGTACCTCTGATGTTCTCATACGTTAGGTGGAATGACTTTTGAGTATTTTCTCTAATCTAAAAAGCCTGATATATAGACTGTCACTATAACAAATGGACTACGAGCTATGACAGGCCAGCTTCACAGTACACACTACACAATTACCAACTGTGCCGTTGGGAAGGAGTGAAAACTAGCTAGAAAGTAAGCAGAGAAATCAAAATATAAACCAAAACTTGTGACAGAAATTAAAATTAGGAGTATTTATGTGCAGGGTTTAAATCATTTCTTTGAACTGAATTATTTTAATGGCATCAGCTAATGAGAGCATGTTGACAGTGTGGAAAAAAGCGGAAATTAACTGGAAGGGCGCAGAACTGTGCGTGGATGGTGTACATTCATCTTAAGAAACAGCAAATATTGCATTTATTGAGTTAATCATTTAGAGAATAATTATCCTTGTTTGTTGATAAATGAAAAAAGTATTATTGCTGAACACAGTAACAAACTACATCCCTCATACCTGAGATGGCAACAATGGCTAGAAATAACGCTCTTTGTTAAAAGCATCTTTGGATATCAATGGCTTTCCTCAGTACTAGTCTTACAGCAGAGTAATTGTTCTCCATCACTGAAGATAAAACCTGACCCTTTGTTATATAAGACACACCTACACACACACCACATGAACTTCTGCTTTTACAAAAATTGTTGCATAATTTTCACCCTCCGGTATAATACCTTTAAAAAGCTGTACTCTCGCACACACTTCTCTGCTTTTGTCTGTTAGAAAACAACCCCTATCAAAGCCAATTGGCTTAACTGGCAGTTGTGCTTCATTTGCAGATAAGTGGGCAAAAGACATGAGTCACTAGTTTGGCACAAATTCGGTGGAATTACCAAGGATGATTGGATCAAAAATGTATGACACCAGACACCAATGACTGCACCTGAATCAACTTGTGCGCTGCCAATCAGATCGGCACTTCAACCATCTATGCAAAAGAGGAGCAGCTGCATCGGAAAGTTTCCTTAAAAGTGCAAATAAGGGAGAATTTCACTTGACTGCAATATATCAATTTAGCCAGTTACAAAGCTTAAAATTTTGTCACCTGCTCCACTGACTTTGGCCAGGAGCTAAAAATTATGCTGAGAAAATCTATATATAATGATATAGCTTAAATAGATCACTTCATGGCTGAATTTTGAGTAAGCGATGACAATAAAACACATTTAATTAGCAACAATTTTATAGTTGCATATATCTAGCTTCTTCTGCATGGCTTAATATTTACACCAAAAAAAGTTGGGTTAATAATATGACCACATATTTTGGGATTCAGAATATTTTTAACTCTATTAATGTTTGAAATGTCCTCACACATTTTCATACATATAAAAATACATATATAATAGTGAGTTCAAAGTCAGTTCATATGAAACTTTAGCTTGGTTAGTTGGACGCTCAAATGATAAGGCTTCAAGGTTATGCGATGTAAGACAAATAGGATTGAAACTACTGGGGTTTTGCTCTGATTTGAGATGCAAAGTGGCACCGAGGGGGTTTGCTAGGGCTGACTAGATGCAGTGGTGCTGGGAAAAACATCACGACTACTTCCTAGACGAGAATAAAAAAAGTCGCTGCTGACTACAATTTCACAGCTAAAATAACAACCTCTAGTATTTTTATGAAATTGTACAGATACACAGCACATGGGCCATTATGCCGAGTCTTTATATGCTGCTGAGTGATGTGGAACAGAATGGTAAATGGGTAGTAAGTGGAGTTTTCACCACGTGCACTGCCAGCATTAACTTCACCGCCACGTCACCGCGTCGCTATAACATCACTTCTCTGGCTGTAACCTATAGTTCTTAGAAAATTCACGTTTTGTAAATAAAAATCACACCTCATCCCATCTTCAACCCCCAGAGGGGAGAGCTGTGTCATTACTGTCACCTAGTGGATGGATGTGAGACAGAGATGGAGTAATACACAAAGAGGTGAGAGAAAGAGAGAGAGGGGGGGGGGGGGGGTGGAAAGCACATGTGGCCATTGACAAAAGATGACTCTGCCTGAGAGAAAGGAAAGCAGCTGTAGAGACCCTATTTAATGTATCAAGGAAATGGGAAATTAACCACCAGTAGTCTGTGTCACTGTAATAACTGTAAGATTTTAGTATCTGCTATACAGTTGTCATAGACAATCAATTTTTCTTTGTTTTTAAAAAAAAATGGAGACAGAACTGACCGCTCGGCCAAAACAAGCGTAAATTCCCCCGGAAGCTCACCTTAGTCCATAAAAGCTGATAATAGAGCCAATAATTGGGAGGGAACACCAATAATGGACTTTTAGTGAGGCAGTAAATTCTTTAATTAGTTGTTAACACCTTGTGTCTATATGCTGAAGTCCCCCCGTTACAAGCTGCTGTCTACAGCGGGCTGGATGGACACTAAGGCTGAAGCCCAGTGACTCATCTTTTAAAAAAGAGAAGACCATCACTTTCAGTGTTATAAGGCTGTTGAGCACCTGTGTGCTATAATGGCAAGCTGCTGGGAGACGTATAAAGCTAGAAAAGCTACCATGTGCAAAGTTGTAACTTTGCAGCTCAGGATCTAGTTTGAGGTTGAAAATACAGCCAGTGCAGAAATCTTCTGCGGACCCAGGCTTCATGCCACCTGGAAGAAAGCGCATTTTGGCTGACATTTCGGGACGCATCATGGTAGGGACGTTCTCCAAACATACAATCTTTGTGGGCACTGGGTAAGGCTGCAAGGTAGATAAATGCAAATGATGCAGGGACTGAAAAACCAGCGGACATTCCTGAAGAGTGATACCATCTTTCAGGCAACAAACTATCCATGGTAGAAGTGATACAGTAGGAAAGAGAGTGAAAAGGCTCACGGGGTGGTCTCTCCTTTTTGTTCTGGGCTGCCTGAAAAGTATAAGGGGCAAAAAGAGAAGAGCTACAAGGCTGCTATAGGAGTAGAAGACTCGCTGCAGTAGCAAAGGGGAAGTACCCGCATGGTTCCCCTCTTGTCTTAAGCCGAGAGAGTTAAAGGCAGGAAGCCATTACCAAGTGTAAATGCACTCAGCCATCACTGCTTAAACACAGTCAAAATATGTTCCAGCACTTGAAAACAGTGGGAGGAGGTTGTTCTTGTTTAAATGTCTCTTTTATATATAAGACTCTCATACAAGACATCCAACTGAACAGCTTCACACATATAGTCAGCAAGCTTGCTGTGTCTCTTTCCAAACATTGCATAATGCAGCTCCAGATGCACGCTGGTGGTTTGAGCCTGATGAGAGACCGTGATTATATTACATACGACCATGGTTGGATGCAGTAATTATGCAATCAGGAGCAAAGCTTTGTGTTTTGTCTATGATTTATCAACATTATTTGAAACGGGGTAATAAATTGTCACAGGCGGGTGGACAGGCAGGCTTATTGGCTTAAAGCGTGACAGGTCGTCGCTGACAGCTTTTGTTTTGGCAGATGGCCCAGTGCCACGTCGCTAACCCAGCATCAGGGAAACTATACTTGGGCCTAATCACAATACAGGCCGTATCCTCAGCCTATCAGTGCTTTCAAGGTCACAGATATACAAATAAGAGATGTAGAGATAGGGTACCAGATGCAGAGAGGCTTTGCAAGGGAGAAACTGGTTCTGTCATGTGCTGTGTGAACTGAAAGTGCTGAGAGTAAAAAAAAAAGAAAGAAAAAAAAAGGGTCAATTTAGGGAAATCCACCATAAACCAGAACAAACACAGCAGTATACCTGCAGTCTTAGACAGTTAAGTCAAGACTGCATACATGATCACATGCCACTCAGAGCTGGAAATGAGACTCCAGGCTCTCTAGATGTAGTCATTTAAGAGACAAACCGAGGCGCTGCTTCACTGACACTGAATGAGGGATCGACTTTTTGAATTGACTCAGTGTCCAAAGTGATGCAGAGAAAGGTCAAGCAAACATTCTCCGGGTCTCAGATTCATTGTCAATGGAGCAGATCCGCGTTTTGTCTCTCTGATGGCCTCCGATTATAGCATTGGCTCTTCGGTTTCTGGCTTTGTGAGAAACTTGCTGCTGAAGGAAACAGACAGAACCAAAGGTCACACATGTACTGAGCAGCATTTAGAAGGAGCCTCTTTAAATATATACTCCAGGAGTATCACATAATGCACATGCATGAAAATCACTGTCAAAAAAAAGAGCTTACATGTAAGCTAACATGCTTTAATTCAAAGCTGCACCGAGTTAATTTCACATGTGTGGATGCCAAATTGTTAATGAAATTCAGCAACACGCAAAGGACGAAATAGCTCCATCATCCTGTAATTGAGGGGTCAGGATCTCCTCGTTGGACAAACTCCAGCTGAACCGTGCACGCTTGTGGTGGTCGCTTTTATCCTGCCATTTGGCAGAAAAGCTGAAATAACTCCAAACTGTCAGCAGAGAATTATGAATGAGAGGTAGTGGGGGGTTTTTTTTGTTGTTTTTTAAAAGGGGGGAGAAAGTCACACAGTAACCAGACTAACAATATTAAAAGGAGTTTTTCCCAAAACATAACATACACCGTTTAAAACCGATCCGTAAAATGAAATAAATCGCAAAAAGGAAAGTGCAACTGTTTTATTGAGTATTTTGGAGGATTTAAGTAAATTTAATTACAACGTAACTGAATCTTTAAAAAAAGTGAGATAAAACATCATAAATTTCAGTGACCATTTTTATTTTTGTGTCAAATGGAAACACAGTATTTTCTTTTGGATTTGGTTATGTAAAGGCTCATAAAACTAACAGATGACACCTTGGCTCCGATTCACGTCAATGTGTGAGGGCCGTTGTGTAGGCGCTAGTCAGGCCTTGGGACAGATCCTGACATGTCCTAAAAGGATCCATCAGTTTGCTTATGTTTAGCCATTACTGAAGCCAGTTTGGCAACAGCGCTCTAGCTGCATGGCCTGTGTACATTTGGAGCAAGAGTGAGCCGCTGCGGTGTGAGAGCAGCAAATGCTTTTTGGGCATCGACCTTGCTATGACAGATGCTAACGATGAACTCTTGACACTGGCTCAACGGGTTTATGTTCCACATGTGTGTCTCTGTTACTGTCTCTGGTTTCCAGAAGACTGCCCTGACTGACTCACTGTGGACATGGGTATGCTGTGTATGTGCATATGTGTGTGTGTGTGTGTTGAGGCCAGGGTGAGATGAGAGGAGCAGCAGGATCTGTAGCTATCTGGGAGGTTGCGCATAATGACACACCGGGGACAGATTAGGTTCCTGTCCATCAGGGTTCCATCAGGAAGACTCTGATTTACAGCCATGCTGACCAGCCCGCTTGCCCTCCACCCAAAGCAAACATACACGGAAAACACCACTACCTCTGTGTGGAGGCAGCTGGTGGGCTCGCACACATGTTGCATTTGGCTACCTCACACTCCGGTCATTTTTTTTCTCTTTACTTTAATGTCAGCGTAGATTCCAATGCAGGACTGTGATGAAGCAAAAAGACAAGCTTAAAATCACAATTTGATGTGAAATTCTTTGAGTGTGTGCACACGTGTCTGACTAAGCATTCTACTTTAGGACTTACCTCCCCTGAACAGTGAAAGAAGGGAGATGGACAGATCCATTAAACAAGATGTCACCCCCAAACACAACAATGATTAATCACACGCTGCAAATTATAAGCACCTGTATGAATGGACGGCAAAGGTCTCTCCCACTGTCTGACTGCATGCTTTCACTCTCTCAGACAGACACCCCACCACCTCCACAAGCCCCTTCTTTTCTTGCTGACCCTCTGCACCCCCCTCCCAACCTCACTCATACCAACAGGAAGTCTGCGTGAAATGAAATAACTCACTGGGCACAGAAATGGCCATTTTAACTTTAACTCCCTATGATTTCTGACACTTAAATATTGTCTATTTTTTCCATCAAGGATACAGAAATTAAATGAAAAAATTAAATGCAAGAAAAAAACACAACGTGTAAAAAGAAAAAGGTAATTTTTTGTTCCTCTTCCAACAAGCTGAATTTGGTTTTTGAAGACTGTGGCCCTCTGTGTAAAAATCACCTGAATTCATTATGCTAACAAGCTGGCCCTGCTGATGGGCACACTGGCTGATGTGAGGAAATGTGAGTTTGATTAATGTGGGCAAAATTGAGCTGTGCAGACTGCTCCCCAGCCCCAGTTAAAGGAGTCGCCTGCCATCAGGCTCAAAAGTCTGCGAGCTGCAGAGCGGCACTCCGACCAGAAGTCCTCCCAACACTTCACAGCAAATCTGCAGCAGACCTTACCTCTGTTGACACACAAAACAAAAGTGGCCCCTGCCTGGACCTGTGTTAATCTAACTGGCACACAGACCCCTAAATTAAAACCATATTTCTGATAGCTTACACAGTGAGAGAGATGTGCTTTGTGTTCTGCGTGCATGTCAAATAGACCTAGGCTGGTTTGTCTCTGGTTGTGATCTTCCAGTACTTTTAAACTAGCCAGACCACAGCAAGGAGGCAGGACCAACCCGGCCAACAAATCAGACCCTCTTCAAAGCCTGTCCCACAAGAAGAAACATCTCACGGACCCAGTGTATCAGTTGGCTTGGTTCAAAAGCAGCGACCCTCCAGTCTTTAGAGGAGCATGGCCCACCGACGTGCATGAAGAAGTAGAGGTGGAGATGGGAGGGGGAGGTGGAGGAAAGGAGGGGGAGAGCAAAACTGAGCAACACAGAGCCCCCAGGTACCTGCCTGTACAGTGCTTCTCTCCAAATGTTTACTTTGGATCAGACTGGCAGCCGAATGGTTGCAATTGACCCTCTACCAGGACGAGTTAGAGAGTGAACATGAGCCTTTTCCTTCTGGGAAAAAACATGGAGGAAAGCCACACACTCCTGAGCACACGCACACACAAATATGCATATCAACTAAACGAGTAAGTTAAATCTACAATCATTATAATAATACAAGAAAACAAACTTTAAGAATACATTGTTATGGCTGAGTCAATGCCTCACAAAGCCTTTTTGCTCAAAATAAAAGTGTGGACTAAAATTTCATAAATAAGTTGGAAAGAGGCCAGAAAATGAGAGCCGTCTAAAAACAACAACAACCAGAAAACCTTGCACACACACAAAGTCCACCTGCCACAGGTGTTAAAGCTCAGGCCTGTTGAGGCTCAGTGTGGTGGAGAAAATGGTGGCTGGCACACAGGATTGTGTCAGACACTGTCACCACCAAAAACATTCAATTCTACAGACTCAGAGACCTCCTTTGCCATTGGTCATCCACTCAAGAACAGAGAGAGGCTAGGATGTGATGAGGGTTGCACAGAGGAGGCTTGCTGGCCCCATAGACTAAATAAAACCTCTTAATCCTCATAAACTACTCCATATGAGTATTACATCCCTAACTATGCACAGCTCTTCCAAGGGAATGGAACTCATTTTGTGGATACAACATTACCAGAATTCCTCCTGTAGCTGCCTGGCTTCCATAATGGGTTCCGTGTTCTGCTGAAGACCGCTCCATTGCGAACCCTCAATTTCCCCACAAATATTGATGACAGAACGCGCTTATGATGAAAAATGCCCCGGAAAATGTAAATGAGCGGGCTGGCTAGATGCAATGATTACCGTCTATGACTGAGTATGTGTGTTCGGACAGGGAGTGCATGTTGCCTGAAAAGGATACAAACTATGTGCATAAGCCCTTTAGGGATTTGTTGCACCACAAGAAGACGAAAAAAAAAACAAAAAACAGCAGACCTAACATGACACCCTCTTTCTAAACGTGATCATACAGGCCTCCACAGTTGATATGATTCATCAATAAAAATCACATTCAAAACAAACACGTTCATGTAAACATTTCCCTTGTCAGCTGGCCTATTCATTCTGAGCACGCAAGCCCTCTGAGCATACACCTGAGCAGTGTAAGCGTGCGTCGGCTCGGGCAGGAAACAAGGAGGGGGGCGTTTGGGAGGGGGGCAGGTAGGCGTTTCACTTCAGGCCAGTCATTTGTCACAATTGTCACTGAATGCACAAACACAAATTACTGAATTATAACTGCGGATGTGTGTGTCGTGCCTTGGCTAAATCAAAACAGTGCTGGGAGCTGTCATAACAGGGGCTGCGTGGTGTCTGGGCCACCATGGGGTGAGGGAGGGGAGGGTTGGGGTGGGGTCATAGTCAGAGTCAGTTTATGCGACTGCTGTTTAGGTTGTTAGGTGTTTATGGGGGTAAACACAATATGGATGCATGGCTGACTGACATGGAAGAGAAATCAAGTTTGTATAATAAACATCCAGATGCATATTAAAGGTGCAGCAGTTAGCATTTTGAAACACTAATACATCACTGTCACATTAACTTTGATATATTGGTATAACTGCTGTAAACAAATCATGGAAACATGCAGTAGCTGCCTCCCTGCTTCCTGAAAGAAAGACAATGAGGCTACTTTGTTGAAATGATTGCACAGAATACGCTTAAAGTCAGTGTGTCTTGGCGAAGCGAGGCATACGAAAATAATTCCTTGGGTTTGGGCTTATAATTTCTGAAAATATTTTTGTCTTTCAATCTAAAAGTTAAGATTTTTGAGGAACTGAGCCTTCTCACTAATTTCTAACAAAATTTGCCATCAGCTCAGTAACAACTCAGTAAGGCTACCAGATTGGTTAGCAATGCATTCATGAATACAGTCTAAGCATACGTTCTAAAACAGTAAATCAACGACAACCACTTTACTTCTGGATACAACAAAAGTGCCTCATCCATCTGCTAAAACAAAACACCCAGTGTGGATAAATGAGATATTGCCTTACACTGACTCACTCTATTGTGCAGCGAGCGTGTGTGTCGAGGTGAACCACACAGGTACGGTGGCCCAGACACAGGAAACGTATTAACATGGACCACCGTTTACTCTTCTAACCACACTGCATCCCACGGGGACATGGATAAAAAGCTCAAGCCAAAAACAAACACACACGCACACAAACACGCACGCACACAAATCCAAACATATAAATTCACATACACTAGACAGACAGGCACACATGAATTTTCAATATACACCCTACTTTTGAGCAATAAAACAGACTCTTATCCACAAAGAAATGCAGATATACAAACACACAAATCAAGCCATACACACAATTTCAGACATAAATGAAAATATTTACACATGCACGCATACACACCCTCGCTCTCCTTCAGATAAACTCTACAGAAGCTCACACAGAAAGAGACATTTTAACTAACAGAGAGAAGCACTAGTTTCTCTACCTCTGCATGTTAACACCTGTCCACACAGACATTCAGACATTCACAAACTATCCATTAACACCTACATAAAACACCTACAGGCGCCCGTACTCTATTAAAGGTCAGCACCCAGCTCCTCAATTTCATGGCCCATGTATGAGGGAGGCAAAGGTGATTGTGATGACAGAAGGGCATGCGAGCTGCACCGCTGCAGACACACATGCACATACCTGGAGAACATGCAAGAGACTGCCCCTGTAGGGCCATAGAAACATCTGTGTTATACATGTGATTCAAAATAAATGCAAAGTTAAGGAGATGAGAGATAGACAAAAAATAATTATAATAAGAAGGATTATTTTGATTTTCAACTCTTTGTCTTGGATTTCTCCATCTGTATTTATTCATATTCCTCTTTCTAAAAATTGGAAATATCTGCTTTCCAGTTTTTTGCTCCTTTTATCCAGCCAGGTCTTTTAGAGGTATCGAGTTATCCTCTTTGGCTATCCAACTCTCTCTCAACTCTCCTCTTCCCCCCACCCCCTGACTCAGGAACTATGTCTCTTCCATGGCTGGGAGGTTGTAATTTGTTACAGGCAGCTGGGCAAGCAGAGTGGTCTCCCTCTTATCTGGACAAGGGATCACCAGGAAAATCATATCAGAGCGAAGGCGTGTTTAAATATAGCCGTAATTGCGGCAATCATTTCTTGCTGTCTCTTCGACCCCCACCTACTGCTTTAAAGGCCCCACCCTCCGTTCCCTTAACTTTCTCTCTCAAGCCTCCCCAACAGGCCCCCGCCATTCCCAATTCCCTGACGTTTTTTTTCCCCTTGGCTTTTCAGAACAACCTCCCTCTTCCCCAGCATTTCCTCTTCTAGTATCCAGTTAATCCTGGCTCGTGGTGTGGGCTGGGGGGCTGACAGTTGCATGACAAGGAATGTTTCCCTTTGTAAGAGCCTACTTCCTCCTTGCGCAGTTTTAGCCTAATTGAAATGTTTCCTATTGAGCTCAATCAAGGGGGCAATTACCTAATTATTCGCTTATGCCTAACTCGACCCAGTAGAGAGAGACTGAGAGGTGGAGTGAGGGGAGAGGGCTAAAAAGAGGGGACAGAGGAGGAGGTGGAATAGAGGACAGCGATATGAATTTTGAGATAAAGACAGGAAAATATGAGGAAAAATGTAAAGAGCAACTAAAGGAACAAATTAGTAGCCACATTTTTCTAACTGGGAATAGAATCTTAAAATGTACGGGTAGCAAGGAAAAGAGGTTAAAGCTGTGCAAAAGTGCAGAAAGGTTTTATAATTATCACATAATTATTAAATACTACTAAACATACTGCCTTTACAATGAGCCCCTCAACCCATGTAAATGAGGGGTGCTGCTCTGCACCCTCCATGAGGCTGGCATATAGGAACCTGCACCAGATTTCAATCTGGTGCAGGTTCTGGTTAGAACAGCCTGCTGTTGCCACCTTCAGTCCATACAGGCAGCACTGAAATCTTCCAGTCTGCAAAAAAAGCAGACTTTCTGGAGAGGTAGCAGAATGATAGTGAGGAACTCAACCACCGGGTCAGCCTAAGGAAACATGAGATGGGAAGGGTGGGGCTAGATAGCTGTGTCTATACTTTTAAAAGCTGTGGATTATTCACTAATAAAGTGATGGTGGAAAGCACTGCAATATTAAAATAAAAATATAAAAACAAATGCTGTATTTCCAGATATTTTTTATTTGAGAAAATGAAATAAACTCTTCTGCAAATATGTAAATCTTGTCATTAAGATCTTTTTAATACACTTTATGAAAAAGTTTCAGTATAGAGCACAAGGCTAGTTGAGATGACCATTTTTGCAGTGCATAGTGTAAGAAGGTGGTTCTCTGAGAAAGCATCTGGTTTTATGGGCTCATAAGAAAAAGTATTATCAAAGAGAGGAGCAAGGGGAACGGGGGAGACGAGAGGGAGACATTAAAGGAGCTGGAATGTTTTGTCCCGGCTTTGCCGGCCTCCAACACATTTAATAATGAGACAGGTAATAAAACACACTCACACTTGCACACTCAGATACACGCACACACACATACAACATGGCAATGGGAAGGTGTTTTCATACGTTTTCTTCTACACTCTACTGACATTAAAATAGATTGCCTATGTCATGTTCTAAACCATAATAAACAAACTTTTATAGCTCATTTGAAAATGGAGTAGGTTAAAAAGCAATCAGTACATCGTTAAAAGTATCCATCTTGTGAAAAGTAAAGCTTTACTTCTGAATAATTTATTTCAGCTCTGTGAATAATGTCTCTTAGCCATGTGAAGGATGGCATAAATATCACTACCTGTGTGAGAGACGCAGTGTATTTTCTGATGTGAATTCTGTCCTTCTTCTCTCTCATCTCCTATAGCCCGCCTCTAGCCGCAGCTTCAACAAGTGTTGGCTGGATGACTCTTAAATCAATCATTTAAATATATGGATAAATCAGCAAGCCGTCTGGGTTTAAGCACACATGCCGTAGCTTAATTCACCCGAGGAAACGAGCACAGCAGCCATATTTCAGCCAACATGTGCACCACTGTTGTCTAAACAAGCGCTGCAAGGCAGGCCGCAGAGGAGGGTCCTGGCTGGAGGTCATGGAAAGCAGTTATAATGCATGCACACAAACTAAAAAAAAAAAAAAAAAAAATATATATATATAATTTTTTTTTCTTTTCTTCTTCTTCTTTTTTAGTTTGTGTGCATATATGTATGTATATATATATATATATATATATATATATATATATATATATATATATATATATATATATGTATGTATGTATGTATGTATGTATGTATGTATGTATGTATGTATATATATATATATACACATATACATATACATATACATACACACACACACACGCTCAGGCAGAGAAGAGAGCAAAGGCCCGGTGTTGAGGTCATGGAAATCAGATATAATGCTGCCTTTCACCAGGGAAAATGAGAGGAGCACTGGATCATACACTCAAAGTTGCTTTCCTGACAAGCAAGTGCGTGTATACATATGTGCATTCACAAATGCTTCGCAGTCTTAAAGACACACGAAAACAAGCAGGCAAACATACAACAGCACGCTATGCTCAGACACACACATGATCATGCTGACCTCTTCAGTCTGCAGAGAGAAGAAAAATGGAAGCTCACTCTCTCACAGGCTGGGTGGGCTGGTCAGCTGGACATAGTGGGGCAGTGCATCTGGGAATTCTGCTGAAATACTTTACACACGCAAATACTCACATTATAACGTCTCTATTTTCACAAGTTCACAGAAACTTGGTCTCAGCTCTTCCACCTCCCCTGCGTGCTAAAAGCAAGTCTGACAAGCTCAAAAAGATAGCGGTAGCAAAAGAAAGGGAAAAAAAAGGAAAAAACAAAACAAGAGGAAGCCAAAATGGAGAAGAGAAGTAAGAAGAGGCCAAAACACAGAAGGAGGGAGCAGATCTGTGAGTCGTCCAGGTGGTCCTTACCCCTGGAGCCTGCATGGGTACTGCACTGATGTAAAGAGCAAAACCTGAAACCCATGCAAATGTGATCACCGGAGCCTTGATTGGAACGGCCGCATATGATTAAATATAATTGCAAAGAACCTTTTCCAAATGCTTTAGTGGTTTTAAAAAAGTAGGAAGGAAGGATTTAAAACCAATTCCAAGCCTTTTTTAGATAAATGCGCGAGAAAGAGAATGTTTGTGAGGAAAGACTATATTCTGCAGGACAGTGAGACAGAAGAAGATAACAACTTGATTTGCTTCTTTCAAATCGGGGCTGGTTGTTACATGCAAGCAATGAGCAGGGAGGATTTGCTGGCAGATAAAATACGCTGGGGTTCGGGGGCAGACCCGTCACACTTGGATGATTGATGGCTCAGTCTGAATGCTTAAGTCAACAGAGCATGAGCACGTCTCAGCAGCCCAGCCTAGGCCCTCCACTCAGCACCTATTCAAGGGTCAGGTGCTTCAGAACACACTCACTGTGCAACTGCTCCCATTATCTTATCACAGCCTGCACTGAGAAGCAAAGAAAAAACAGAGGGTCAGTTTTTAAAACAAAGACCATGAATTTTTAAATTTGCTGATTTTCATTTTTGAATGATGGCTCAAATTTTTCTCAGCTGTTCAAACTTTTTTTTCTTTTTTAATCCCAGTAGTTACAGTCCTGCTTTAGTTGCTGGGAATTTTATACAAATTTATAATGTTATGGAGAAATACTCATTTAATCCAGCATAGGTGTGTGCAGCTACTAGAGCAAGTGTCTATAGGTAAGACTGCAAGCACAGACAGAAAATATTTAGTGTCGATGTGCATGCACGTTTCTGTGCATGTGTGTGTCTAACCCTCCTTTGTGTGAAGAAGGATTTGGAGTGTTCTGGGTCACTTGCTCCAGGGGGGCTGGTGTCCACCATGGTGATTTGCAGGCTTTTCCACTTCAACACCTTGTCAACCAACCTCTCTAACCCTCTTCCAAAATCTCCACCCACCTTACTCCATCATGTCATGAAAGAATTCAGGTAAGAAATCTGGGAAGTACTTGTCACACTGGCTGTAATTAGAAATGTGGATCTCCTCATCTACATCTGGGAGAGATGAGCACAGTTTACAGTACACCATGAGGCCTCCCATAATTTGGAGGAAAACTTGGGTCTTATTTTCATAGTTTTGGCCATCTCTTCCATGTTTTATGATAACATTTTACTTACCAGACAAAATTTACTGCAGAGTGCAATCAGGGAAGTAACAGGAGCTGACAGATGGACAGACGATAACATGGTTTGGATAATATAATTAAAAAGGGAATTTGTTTACAACCTGTCTAAATGTCTGACCGCAAGTGGACAGCGTGTATAGTGTGTTTACAGATGATGCTGAGACCTCAAGTTGGTGGAGAAAAATTTTGAAAACTTAAAAAAAAACTAAACTCAAGTTATACAAGTTAATATAATCTAGTAATATGAAGCTGTTGTAAGGTTTAAACCAGTCCTTTTTCAGGATTATCGCTTGAGCAACCAGGCCACCCTGCCTGAGCGATGCACTGAAACTAAAAATTTTAAAAAGCAGCAGTTATCAGTTAGCTTTGGAACTGATGGACAACAAATAGTCTTGGAAAGTCACAGATAACTGCCTCAGAGTTCCATTATGATCTGTGCCTGTTAGGTTTCCACATGTCAAACTTGCATAAATTAAACGCAGATGCACTACACACACACACACACACACACACACACACACACACACACACACACACACACACACACACACACTTAGCTACAACAGTCTTCACTGAGAGTGTGTTTAAACAAAGTAAAATTAAATTGTGGAGATGAAGCTGGAGTTTGAAATGTGGTCCATGTGCCGAGCAAACATATGTTTAAAATGCAGCAGATATGTGCATATACAATGGCATGGAGGTGCCCGTTTTCTACTCTAACCCCCCAGCAAGACAGAAAGAAAGACAGAGGAGAAGAAAGAAGCAGAAATAGTCGGGAAGCAAAGAGCAGGAGACAAATCCAGACAGAAATGGTCTTGTGGTCTGAGTCATTTTGATCAGTGTGTTTGTCTTCTGCTCCAAATGAATGGCAGATGCTACAAGGTGGACTACTAACAACAGTCAAGGCTCCTTTAACAGATACACACACATACATGGAGTCTCTCCCTCTCTCACACACACAGGCAGACACAAACTCAACAGTATATAGTTTACCTATGTGATACAGTGTTGCTTCAATTTATGTTTGATTAGGAGCAGGCCTCAGTCATTAAGGAGGAGATAAAGCTTGAGGGGCGGAAGGAGAAGGAAACTGAGACAGTTTTGACATGCTGTAGGTCTCTGCTGGAATAGAGCTCAATAAATCACCTGGATTTCAGGCTCTGTCATGGTTCCGCCCAGACCTTAATGTACATATTGTATGTGTGTGTTTGTGCAGGAGTCTACAGATGTCTCAGGAATAGGCGCACGGCCCTGACGGAACCTCCACACCCATGCATATATGAGTATATTGTATGTGTGTGCATGCCCAAGTGTCTTTTGTATGTATGTCTCTTCCTGTGGGGCCTGCAGCTGTGATGGGACCTACATCACAACACAAACATCAGGAAAATAGCTAAGAACACAATCACTGGATCACACAAGATCACATTCAGTGACTCAGCAGGGGCCTGGGGAGCACTAACGAAACAATCACAAGTAGACAAAACACAAGGCAGCATGCACGTGCACGCACAGACACACAGACACACACACACACACACAGAGCAAAACAGGAACAGCATTTAACCTTCACTCTGTAGGGGGAATCTCATCTCTGATTTCCCCAATTTCCCTCCATTGATTTGCTCCCTGTTGGAGCCAGATGAGAATGAGGATGGCACAACAAAGGCTGGCGCTCTTGAGCTTCCCTCTGGTCATCAGTGTCCACATCGTCATCCTGACCAACTCCTCCACCCCCACCACCCCCCAATCCCTTTCTCACTCACCCACCCACTGCCACCCTTGGCCCCATGGGTTGGGTGCCTCCCAGCAGACTGGCTCGTCCTGATTGCGCCTGATTTGGGTTAAGTGATTATTACCCTGCTGCGGTTTGGGTAGGGACTCGCCCACATGCTGGAAACAAGGAAGGAGGGAGACATCTCCCTCTTAAACACACACACACACACTGCGTATTTAGGTGTGTATCTAAGGGTGAAGGGCAGAAAGAGAGAAACTACTCGAATGGGAAAAGATGACTGCAAATGACAAAAAAGGTTATATTAATGTGCATTTTCAACTCTATCATTATGCAAGTATTAGTAAGTGGTTCAGCTTTTCCAGCTGGGTGCCATTTAATCATTGCAGAGGATGAGATGATGAAACGTAGTGACATACCTAGCAGTCAAACCTCATAAAATGACAAATTTAAGCCATTTAATCTAATGAATACCTGATGTTTTTATTTTTATTAATTCAGAGCATATCCAAAATACTCAGAGGACAAAAAGGGCACTTTTGGTCCTCGGAATCTTTTGGAATACCCTAAGGTTCTATTAACATGTAAATTTAGGAAGTATGAGTCATGCAAGATTTTTGATATATTTGGCTATAATTAATATGATTAAACATTGTAAGTTGAATAAGTTTGATATTGAATATTCTGTTTCTGGAAGAAAGCAACAAATGCAGTTACTGTCATACCAGCCATAAAAGAAATCAGTTTCTGGTATTTGATGGAAGACAAAAATCAAGAAAAAGGATTTGTGATTGAAATGTTGGGGCAATACAGCTAAAAACAGAGAGACAGAAGTGATTTGGACATTTTTTCTATGACGACTTTGATCAAAACCAAAGCAAAGAAAAGCTATTCAAGATCTGAAAACCACTACTTTAGAGTTTAGAGGAGCAGAATGTTCCATGATTCAAGCAAGTCACTTTTTATTGTTTTTATCCAACTTTTCAACTTCATTCAAGCATGAAAAATGTATTGCAAGGCTTTCAATTTCTGCTGCTTTCGCTCTTTTATCCAAAAAATGACAGACAGAGACGGGCCGACTTTGGAGAAAAAACACACACACTATATATGCTAGAGCATCAATATAGCATAGTAACAAAGATGTCACAGGAGAAGCACAGAGGGAGGGAAAAAGCGAAAATGTTCCAAACACATATTTATGACCCAGAGTTAAACTGTCTCTCACTCTGTAATTCTCAGAGCTTTTTACTGCAGGCTGGGGGTGAACAAAGTGCACGTTCTGTTATTCTACCGTCCGTCTCGTCTTACATCCACCCATCAGATTTAGAGCTGAGGTTTCAGGGCCTCCACTATAGAGACTGAAGGCCTTTGGTGCATTAGGAACACCCTGAAAATTGGGTAGAGTTCAGGATGGGTTATGGGTTGCTATTCATATTCTCTTCCTTTCTGATTTGCTATTTCTGGACACACAGCATAGTTTCCTGAGCCAGTTCACTCTGAACTTGTGCTAAAATGTCATTTTTTGACAGATTCTTGGTTCAAATTGCTTCGATTATGATTTGCGACTCACGTAAGAATAATGAAACTTTGACTTTAGTTTATTGTGGCTGCTAAAATTAAAGTATTCACTCAGTTTAAAGGAAATTTAAAAAAAAATAGGAATATTTTAGCAGAAATATTTTTGATATTTTTGACTTTTCATTACTTTTCCAGGCATTCACAAAAACCAGTGATATCTGACACTACAACTGTTTTTTGTCTAACACTTTAACCAGTAGTAATAAGCTTATATGTTTACATTTGCTTACACATGTGGCCACTCTGTGAATCCCATCATCTTCTTCAAATTAAAAGCAGCTTTCTTTTTGCTTAATTTACCTACCCTATCAGATGTTCTTATCATTATGAATTCAAGGTGTCCTGAGTTCACACTGCAGAAAATAAGCGAACAGCTGGAGTCCAGCTTTGGCTCCTTAAACATAGCCATGCTCGGGCCGTACAACTCCCAGCTAAGATACTCGGCCCAGAAGCACATGAAAAGAGAAAAAGCAATGAGTTCGAAAAGAATACACACAGAACCTCTGAACGGCGGGAAGCCAAAAAACACACCATAATCTAAACCATACCAATATAATCATGGTGGGAAAGATTCAGCAAAGCATGCACACCTGCTCAATGGAGAACGTCCATATGGGAGGGATATTTCACAAGTTCAACAATGAATTTTAATCACGGGGCTGCAGTGGACAGAATGCAAAGTAAATGTTAATGCCAAGAAAAGAGTTTAATCTAGGAAAATGTATTTGAATTACCAAAATGTTCCTAAAAAGAGCTGCACGGCATAACAGTTTGTGTTACTTAAATAAAGATTTCTATAAGCAGTAACTGAATACAGCACATTAGCTTTCCTGCTTCTACGTTACCACAGCATACAGTTAGTAAAGGGGACACTTACTTATATGTATGCACTCACAAGCCACTATATTAGGTACACCTGTTCAACTGGTCATTAACATAAATATCTGATCAGCCAATCACATGACAGCAACTCAGTGGACTGAGGTATGTAGACAGGATCAAAATGACCCTCTGAAGTTCAGACTGAGCATCAGAATGGGGAAAAAGGGTGATTTTAGGTGACTTTGATTGTTGCATGGTTGCTGGTGTCAGCCAGCCTGTTCTATATATTTCAGAAGCTGGGATTTTCCCACACAACCATCTCTGTGTTTACAGAGAATGGTCTGAAAAAGAGAAAATAGCCATTTACAGCCCATCTGCTTAAAGCCCATCTGAAGACCACATTGGATGCTCCTCCTGCCAGCTAAAAGCAGGAAAATGAGGCTACAATTCACACAGGTTCACCAAAATTGAACAACAGAAGTGCTGATGGAACAGTCAGAATTTGGTGTAAACAACATAAAAGCATGGATCTGTTTGTATCAATGGTTCAGGCCCCTGTTGGTGGTGTAATGATGTTCTGGATTTTTGCTTGGCACACTATGGGCCCTTTGGTACCAATTAAATCATTAAACCAATTACATTTCAGAGCCTGTCTAGGGCTACGTTCACACTGCAGGTCTTAATGCTCAATTCCGATTTTTTGATCAAACCCGATTTTTTTGTCTGCTTGTTCACACTACAAATAAAATGCACACTAGTGTGAACTCGTCAAGTGAAGACGTCACACACAACGCGCTCTATTTAGAACCAGAGCAAACAATATTGTTTGACTGATGGCTCTTAATATAAAGACTTTGGACTTCACGTTTCCCAATTTTTGCTTTAAGTTATTAGGTTATTTACATAATATTGCTTATTGCTGTTTAAGAGAGGAGCAGTGCTTCAAAGGATAGCTGCAGATTTCTGTCAGAATCTGCAGATTATACAGTACAAATAAAATGTTCACGTTTCTCCAACGTTGTCTTCCCAACAGTTTCACTGACATCTACACTGGATGGCCAGGAAGCATTCGCGGTGTCTTCTTGGGCGCTTCTCCAGAACTGATAATTGGCGTCTGTCTTGTGTCAGTGACGTAAAAGATGGATTTAATGCGACATGACCATTCAAACAGCAGTCGCTTTCTAAAACATCGGATATGTATTGGATTCAGTACCACATACGAAAGTGACCCAGATCGGATTTGAAAATATTGGATTTGTGCCGTTCACACTGTCATAGCATGATCGGTTATGTGTCGTATAGGGTCAAAAAAATCAGATTTGATGCGCTTTCGCCTGCAGTGTGAACGTAGCCTAAGTATTGTTGCTGATCATGTCCATACCCTTATGACCACACTGTACCTGATGGATGTTTCAGGCAGGTTAAAGTCACAAAAGTCACATCATCTCAAACTGGTTTCTTGAACATAATATTGATTTCACTGTACTCACATGGCTACGATAAAGTGTTTGATCAGTGTATATTTGCATGAACAAAACAAATCAAAGTGTATGTTAAGACACTGTCTTAACCCTCTCAAGGCAGGCGTTGCCGATTTGCAACAGTTAAAAGCTAACAACCTGATTACCCCACATACATATTTTATGAAGTTTTTTTACTCAGAAGTACCACTGCAGGAGTTGGTTGTGCATTAGCAACAAAAAGTTTAATTTGAGCCTGAGAGGATGATTACAATGTGACAAATGACCAACCTAAGCCTCAATGCTGATGCAGCTAAACACACACATACATGTTCAAACACACCTCCCTTCCAAACCACTAAAATAAAGAAATCATTCACTGAGGGATTTGTACTCGCATTATTACACAATAATAATATTGGGAAGAGGCCCAACAGTGTAATGAAACAACATGTTTCAGATAGCACTGGTGAAAAGCATGAACTCTCAGCCTTGTGGAGCATGGGTACAGAACTAAACCACACATAGCAAAAACCTGGTGCTAAATTTTGAGAAGCAAATTGGTCTGCTTTTAATTATGTAGAAAAGCAGTCAGACATTAAGGCTGGAATGCAGGGTGTGAATAGATTCTTCAACAGCAACTGATTTCAGATGTTTACTACGCATGAGCTGTTTTAAAAGTTGAAAATGGTGCACTAAAGTGGAAAACATAACACTGAACATTTTTTTTTTTTTTTGGAAGAGGCAATAGATGAATTATGTCTGACATCAATGCATGGCATGCTGAATGAGTGCAGGAATACACTTCTCTTAAGATATCTGACATGACAACATGAAATACAGTATGGAAATGATAGCTAAGTAGATACTTAGGAGAGTGCTGTAAGAGTGCGCACTGCTAAATTTAACGAGTGAATCATCCCACCCCTCCAAGTCAAAACCTAGTAACATGTGATTGCATGGCCTGCTTCATACAACGTGAATATGCGTAAGTGTATTCTCAAGCAAATCAAAATTCTACATTGGGTCACTGGGGCATAATACAGCATTGCATATAGTTGTCTAAACAAGGGCAGAGGGGAGCAAAAACATCAGCTGAGAAGGGGAAGGGTAGACCACCAAGGTTATTCCTCCTCTCCATATTTACTTAAACTTTCATGGCTTGGCTGAGGTCCTACAGGGCCATCTTTCACCCCATGTTTTCCCCTCCTTCACACCCCAAAACAGCATGCAGCGGAAGTGGTTTCCTGTAGCAGCCGTCTGATAAGTATGTACATCCTAAACAGGTCAGCACATGTGAACACATACAAGGAGGGAAACAAATCCCTATTGGTCAGTTTGACCTGTGGATAAGGTCAAGCAAATGGGAATGTTTACCATCTTGGGGTTCTCACAGAGGAACGTAATCTGCTCAACTATCCCACTTTAATGAGCCCTAAAGGTTTGGCTGAAGTAGATGACTTTGAGTTTGCTTTCAGTGTTTCAATTTATTTTATTTTGGAAGTTGAATTTAGCTTTCTATCGCTGAACATGCATGCAAAACCTGGACAGCAAAGAGATGGAAAGTCTCCCTGTCTGACTGGGTGAGACAACTTATTTCTGGGGAGGAATGCTGTGGGTTCACCCTTCCCAGGGGACCCGAGACCAGGATGACTGCTTGTTTTCTTATGGTCCCCTGTGGTTCCCCTCAATGCCTATAACAGCACCAAATACACTAAAATCACTGAAAAATATTCTGATCATGACATCAGGTCACTAACCAGCCGTCTGTGTATTTTCATGAGGTGTAAGTAACTAAGACCTCCTTGTTAGAATATGCGTACTGCTATAGTGCACATCTTCACTCTACGCACGTAACCGACTTCCCACAGAGGTCTCGTGCTTTGACAGGGAAGGTGTGTGTGTGTGTGTGTGTGTGCGTGTGTATTTGTATGGGGGGGAGGCTGTGGAAAATAGAGGCAAGTTTTATGACCCATGTTCCTTGTCCTCCTGTAAAAATCACACCAGCCGTTTTCCAGCATCGCAGCAGCATCATCAGCCATGCAGCCAATGAAAACAATGGAGCGTGTGGAGAGGAAACAAGGCAAACAAAGAGGGGAAAAAAACCCTCTGAGACAGAAATACCTGCAGGTCTACTTTATATTTACACATCATCCTTTCCCTTCCCATCAGACACTGAGGTAGACCGCTTACCTACTCGCTCACATGTCAAAATCTTTAAGGAGCACACAACCTCAGAGAAGTTCTCATGGCTTTTCAGCAGCAATCCAACCTGGCAATCTTCCAGAGCCCTCTGTAGACATTTTTTGGGTTTGACCCAAAAGACCCCCCCTCCACAGAACAAAGATGCATCACTGCATAGACCCACCACATGTGTGTGGGTAAATGGGCACAGTTTTGTAATTCCATATTACCAAAGGAAAGCTGCCAGGCTACTCTGCCGTCACCCTAATTGTGATTGTCAAACTCTCTATTGAATTATGTGTAGAGAGGAGGAATGTATGTCTCTACTAAGCCTTGAAGATGAGAGAGCAGGAAACGCCAAAGTGGCTGTCCTGTGAGGTCCTGTCTACAGAGGTCGGATGAAGACATGCATTGTGTGTATGATTCATGTGCCACATTGCATTAGTATACAACAACGGCTGAGAGGAGGCAGATTGGCTTGGAACGCTGGAGGAGAGGGACAAGGCATTTGTATTCTCCTGTTCACGTAATACATGGTAACAAGGGTGATTTGCACAGTTAAATCAAAACCAACTGATGGTGACATTGAAATCTAATGCATCTTATGATGATGAAGCTCTTCAGTGTGCTTTGCATCGCAGCCCACTGTAAACCATTTGCTTCTCGGGAGACTCAGTCACTTGAGGTAACATGAAGAGTTAGTTAACCTGCGAGAGCGTGCTTGAACTCTAATGCGCTGCAGATGTAACCATCTTAGAAGTCACACTTTTTATTGAAAGCTGACTGCACTGTTGCTTCATTGCGCCTCTATCCCTTAAAGGAAATGTTTAGAGAATGACAATTGTGTCTGTTTATCTGGGGATGCAAGGAATGATACTGAGACCACTTTGATCAAGAGACACACACGTTTTGCGTTATAGTAACATGACTGTTTTGTTGGGGACGTTTAAGAAAGAACAGGCTGTAACCTCTGCTAAGGCAGCACTAACGTAGCCTAGGTGCAAGATACTGTAGATGCACGATAGGGGACTTCTGTGAAGGTTTCCAAAGGACATGCCTGCCAGGCAGCCACATTACTCATGTACTTGGAAAGTTTATTGTGAAATTGGCTATGCATTACAGGGACCTAATGTGGGCTGCTGGCAGTCCTGCACACTGCCTGTGGTGAGGCTATCTTACACAGTCAGTGGGATTTATCTGCTATTATGATCAGACCCACAGCAGACCTGCCTAAACACAACTTATCAAATATAACATCCAGCCTACGGAAAACGCATGAGAGAAAGCTCAAGATGTGCGAACCGGGCCCAATCAGAAGCTAAAACCATGTGAGAAAGTAGAATCTAAGCATTAGATGCACCTCTTATTCTTCATCAAACATCCCCCCTCCTTCAAGGCTCCTCCTCATCCCCCCTTCCCTCTCAGACCACCCCCTTCACCGGCTCCATTGCTCCAGGAGATCCTATCATTTCTCCCGCAGACTAGATTTCTTGGGTGACTTCAAAGCTTGTTCACTAAGTGTTTAGAAGAATGCAATGGAAACAGGAAAATAATGTTCTGATTTCTGTAAACTTTATAACATCTGCTTTTGCTTAGTGCTGCTGCAGTGCGAAGCAGGGGCTCCATACTGTGTTCACTTTGGGTCACTTTTTTTTCCCACAGTTTAGCATTTGCGCTGTGTGCACAATGGGAAGTGAAAAAAAATTGTCTCTTGGATGAAGAATGTAATCTTAAGGGTAACAAAAATGACATTAATTAAGCTTTGGGAAAAGGAAAAGCGCTTGTTTTTCACGTGGGCCAGTTTCATTCATTCCCGTGTCCTGTCACACATCATTTGAAAAGCAGGTAAGGATGAATCCCACAAGAAAGGTAATAGTTTACCCTTCGAAGACTTAATTTTCATTGCTGTTTGTGTAACCTTCATCTTCTGAGAATTCAGAGGATGCAATGAGTACATTTCCACTGAGAGGGAAAGGAACCAGGCGAGGCTTTGCGAGTGTCCCAAAAGGCCTGTGAGTAATGTTGTTGGCACCGTACAAGCATACACACAGACTAACGCTACCTCCTTGTGTATACACAAGATGACAAGCAGTTTTTAAGGCCAAGCCAGATAACTCCATCACAATCTCCCCATGCTAACAGGGCAGCATGACAAGAGTGCTGTGTATACACGCACAGCATCTGACTGGCAGCCTCGGGGCTCCTGTCTCCTTTCCCCTAACTCAATCATGCTCAGGTTTCACTCTCGCCCATCCGAGGCTAACTCGCTTCCTCTCTCTATCCCCTCATTCTACCCCCCATCCTTCAAGTCCTTAACCCACATCCCACCCATACAGTATTAGTTCCAAGTCCAATATACATGCGTTTCAAATCATCACGTAAAAGAGAAAATCTTACACCAAATGGCTATTCACATTATTGCATTTCCTAAAACTGAACTAGCCATTATGTCAAAATTAAAAAGGAATATATTGGAATTTAATACACTTTCAAAGGATAATCGCCAATACAGATTTATCCAGGCACTGCAAGATATTTTTAGTAGGATTCAGTCCAAGGCCAACACAGACACATGTGGAGCTTCAGAGACAGCAGCCTTAAACATTTAATTCTCCATGAACACAGTTAAAGGAAAAATCCTCCCTAAATCACCCTGACACTGCTGAAGAAAAATAAGCGCTGGCAGTGCACCTTGCACTTCTCCGTTTCATTGTTTGGTTGTATATTTTTCATATTCCAGGGAAAGTGCCAAAATATCAAAGGCATTAAGTCATGCTGAGCCATTTCCATTGCATATGTAAAGGCATCTGGCATGTTTTCAGGGAAATTTTTCACTCCTTTAAAACTTTAAATGTCAGGATTTGCTGTCACTCTCTCATCGTTTGAAAAGCCTTGTTTCCCTTCGAAATGTAACAGTTGAACACAGAAAGAGAGAAGGACGAGATGTCTACAAGCTGCAGTAAACCACAATACAAGTCGGTACACAGCATCTTGCTGCCCACAAAATACTGTATATTGACGTCTCCTGTTAGCAAGCCAAGAAAACAGTCTGTCTGACCTGACAGATTTGGTACACATACATACAGAAATGTTCCTCTCAGAGCAGAACTTTCATCAGGTGGGTTAGATTTTATATGGCCTATTTGAGACCGAGATTTCGTTTCTTTTAAAAAAGTTGCTGGAAACAATGCAAACCTTTACTCAACTTTTAAAAACAAAAATCATCAGTGCTATCTATATTTAAAACAACAACAAAAAACATTTGTTTTAAACTAGATGGGCAGCTTGCTGAAAAGAACTTTTATTAAATTACTTATTTGTAACAATCAACTCAATAAAGTGTCTTTGCCTACAGTCAAAGTTTTGGGTTATTATCTCAAAACATTGACTCAATAATTCAAAATCTTGAGTTACATATCTCTAAATTTGAACTTAGAAGTGACTCAAATTTTTAAGATAGTCAAAAAATTTAAATTTTGAGATAATAACCCCACATTATTTGTCTTTAGCTGTGTAAACAACTTTCCATGGAAATCATAATCTTACTATAAATGCTAATTTATATTAGGGCTGCCACAAACGATTATTTTGATAGTCGACTAGTCACCGATTATTTTTGCGATTAGTCGACTAATCAGATCATGCATCCATTGAACGTAAAACGTACAGCTTATTGCACTAGCAAGCATCTCCTCTTATATAACTATCATTAGCTTACAGCTTTAAGTGTTTAAGGTATGTGCTAACTAAAAATAAAGACAAGATGATAGTTTATTAAATTTTAATAAAATGTGCAGATTGTTTCAGTGGAGTTTAATAAATTCAGCCGTTTGCTCCTTGCTATCTAAAATATAACAGGACACCGGAGTATATACTCAAACTATAACTTAAATCTCAGCCAAACCAATTTACTCAGGAACAAATAAAATATTGAAAAAAGCGCCTTGAACCCCGGCTAGCTATCAAGCTGGTGGGTAACAGACGTCTCCAAAAATGTCGAAGCGCTTTTGAAAATATGTGGTGTCTTGATAACCTGAGCAGATATTTGAAGTTTACACAGCTACATTCTCACCTGAAAATATGTTAAACATTTATTTTGTGACCCAGAAAGAATAATAAGAGTAATGTTAAAACTAACTAGCTGCCGCCATTGTTGGAAACTGAGCAGGGCCGTGCTATGAATTCTGGGATAGATTGGGCCACGAAGTATACAGTGGGGCAAAAAAGTATTTAGTCAGCCACCGATTGTGCAAGTTCCCCCACTTAAAATGATGACAGAGGTCAGTAATTTGCACCAGAGGTACACTTCAACTGTGAGAGACAGAATGTGAAAAAAAAAAATCCATGAATCCACATGGTAGGATTTGTAAAGAATTTATTCGTAAATCAGGGTGGAAAATAAGTATTTGGTCAATAACAAAAATACAACTCAATACTTTGTAACATAACCTTTGTTGGCAATAACAGAGGTCAAACGTTTACTATAGGTCTTTACCAGGTTTGCACACACAGTAGCTGGTATTTTGGCCCATTCCTCCATGCAGATCTTCTCGAGAGCAGTGATGTTTTGGGGCTGTCGCCGAGCAACACGGACTTTCAACTCCCGCCACAGATTTTCTATGGGGTTGAGGTCTGGAGACTGGCTAGGCCACTCCAGGACTTTCAAATGCTTCTTACGGAGCCACTCCTTTGTTGCCCGGGCGGTGTGTTTTGGATCATTGTCATGTTGGAAGACCCAGCCTCGTTTCATCTTCAAAGTTCTCACTGATGGAAGGAGGTTTTGGCTCAAAATCTCACGATACATGGCCCCATTCATTCTGTCCTTAACACGGATCAGTCGTCCTGTCCCCTTGGCAGAAAAACAGCCCCATAGCATGATGTTTCCACCCCCATGCTTCACAGTAGGTATGGTGTTCTTGGGATGCAACTCAGTATTCTTCTTCCTCCAAACACGACGAGTTGAGTTTATACCAAAAAGTTCTACTTTGGTTTCATCTGACCACATGACATTCTCCCAGTCCTCTGCTGTATCATCCATGTGCTCTCTGGCAAACTTCAGACGGGCCTGGACATGCACTGGCTTCAGCAGCGGAACACGTCTGGCACTGCGGGATTTGATTCCCTGCCGTTGTAGTGTGTTACTGATGGTGACCTTTGTTACTTTGGTCCCAGCTCTCTGCAGGTCATTCACCAGGTCCCCCCGTGTGGTTCTGGGATCTTTGCTCACCGTTCTCATGATCATTTTGACCCCACGGGATGAGATCTTGCGTGGAGCCCCAGATCGAGGGAGATTATCAGTGGTCTTGTATGTCTTCCATTTTCTGATGATTGCTCCCACAGTTGATTTTTTCACACCAAGCTGCTTGCCTATTGTAGATTCACTCTTCCCAGTCTGGTGCAGGTCTACAATACTTTTCCTGGTGTCCTTTGAAAGCTCTTTGGTCTTGGCCATGGCGGAGTTTGGAGTCTGACTGTTTGAGGCTGTGGACAGGTGTCTTTTATACAGATGATGAGTTCAAACAGGTGCCATTCATACAGGTAACGAGTGGGGGACAGAAAAGCTTCTTACAGAAGACGTTACAGGTCTGTGAGAGCCAGAGATTTTCCTTGTTTGAGGTGACCAAATACTTATTTTCCACCCTAATTTACGAATAAATTCTTTACAAATCCTACCATGTGGATTCATGGATTTTTTTTTTCACATTCTGTCTCTCACAGTTGAAGTGTACCTCTGGTGCAAATTACTGACCTCTGTCATCATTTTAAGTGGGGGAACTTGCACAATCGGTGGCTGACTAAATACTTTTTTGCCCCACTGTATATGACCAAATAGGAACATTTTTATTTTCCCCTCTGTCTTGTTATAATGTTGAATAATGGCCAGAAAAATGTTTAGGCAGAATATTTCCATAACGATATTAAAATGTAATATAAAAATGAACTTTAATATGCACTGGAAACATGACACGGTTAGTATCTCAAAAGGGGAACGCGCAAAGTACATTTCAAATAATTTATTTGCTCACTAAGCAGAACGCTGGCAGTACTCAGAGGTACATTCAAATTAAACCAGGCCACAAGCTGGTGGGGGGCAAATCCTTGTCAAGCCAGTGTGAAACTGAACATGTGCCGAGCCCAGACGATCCAGCCCTGCTCTGTTCTGTGTAAGTTAGGACTTTACGCATGCACTTGTAGAAACTGTGACAATGCCATTTTGTTTACAGCACTTTTTTTTGCTAGCAGTGTTTAAAGGTTAATAAGTTACAGATGAAGTGTCAAGTTTGTTTC